>NW_023425529.1:37065844-38265844 GCF_014108245.1 Pipistrellus kuhlii
GAGAGAGAGAGAGAGAGAGAGAGAGAGAGAGAGAGAGAGAGAGAGAGAGGAAGAGAATTAGTTCCCTCCATTCTATGGATTGCCTCTATTAATAAAGTATCAACAACTGATCTAAGCAGCTCTTGTTTGGGGCAGAAAGGGTCATACTATAAAGTAGGGCTATACCTTTCAGTGGACATGGATGGAATCAGTTAAATTAGAAAATTAGGAAAGGATATTGGGCCTGGCAGGCATAGTAGCTGATGACTGTCGAACATAGATGAAACTGAATTCAAAGTAATTTCTCTTACACTCTAGTATTCTATTGTGTACTGTTATGTAACTGTTGATATGTGAATAGACCTTGATATAGTGTTTTAGACACTAAATAAATCTCAAGTAGACTATTTACTTCTTTTGGTTAGGAATTATGCTTTACTTTTCCTTTACGTTTGGTGAGACATAGAGTATGGGCTCAATACATTCTTGCTGGATGCAATTGAATGGTGAAAGAGGCTAAACAGAAATCTTGAAGCAAGCATAAATGAGTAAATTCCAACACATAATTGGTAATAATTTGGTTTGTTTACTTGTTTGATTCTCTGAAGAAGGCAAAATCCAATATAACAATAAACACTTATCAAAAGAATATTTTGTATTTAACTAAAATTCAGAATATTATATTCTTTAGATTATTAGGTAAATAAAATTAGTAAGGAAATATAAAGTAGGACAACATAAGAAATTATGGAGGACTACAAAAGTCTTAGAAAGTAGAACAAATCATGAGGATTAAAATTCATCTTGACTCAATTGTCAAGATAGAAAATTTTCATTTTTTAAAGGTTGAATTTCTATTCTCTACTTGGTAGCAGAAAAAAGTTACTCTTACTATTGAAATTAGACATAAAGTGGGCCTTGAATAAGTGCATAAATGTCCCTTCATTTTTAAGTGGCACATGGATTGAGACAGAAGCCAGGCACAGGGGAAAAAATGTCTTTCTTGACAGAGAATCTGGATAAGAAAAGAAATGATGACATTTTAGAATAAGAAAATAAAGCCTTAAGTATAGTTTCTTTCCCTGTCATAATATAACTCCTTAGTATAACTCTCCTTCTTTTCTTTTTTAAATTGGATAACACTGAATTTGCATATTTCATTTCTCAATTATCCATGGTAATGAGAGGATAGCATGAAAGAATGTAGATAATTGGTATTAACAGATACTTTTCAAGCCTTATTACTTCATTTTAATCTTCATCCCATCTGGTCTCTTACCAGAGTTGCAATAAACAGCTCATGAACATTGTTTTGATTTTCAGTTCTTTTTTTTTCAAAGTGATCTGATTTTTAAAAGGTACAAAGAGACCCCCCAAACAGCTTGCCAGAGAGAAGGACAAATAAGGACATAAAAAGTTTTTATGATCTGAGGATGGCCTCTGTTAGATGTGAACCAGTTTATTTGGAAAAAGGTCAGTCATGCTCATTGTATTCCATCATCTCAGCCTTGGAAGATTGATAGGATGGAGAGGGACTTATGAGGGGTGAGAATGGCAAAAACAAGAAAAATCCTTGAAAAAAAAAGTGACTAAAATAACAAATTGGGTTACTAAGACATAGATGCCAAGGTTGGAGATGGGTAATTAAATCAAGATTATAATACTAGCAATGCTATCTTCATTTATTGAGTGCCTAACCCATGGTATTAAGGTATCAACTAAGGGCTCATCAGCACCTATTTCCATGTAAACCTCTAAACAGCCCTATGCAATAGACATTATTATCCACATTATGCATTGAATTCTGGTCCAGAGGAAGATTTGCCTCCTTCCCTTTGGGAAGGTAAACCTTAGTCCTGGATTACATGAACCCTAAGCTAAGTCTGTTTACATCCATCAATGACAGCAGGGGGTATTCAGCACTGAACTTCATCACAAGGAATGTAATCAGCACACCTTGGGGGTCTCTGCGGGATCAGAAGTAGCAGTAGGAAAAAAAAAAAAAAAGAGCCTGTATCTAAAGCTTTTGACGTCACTTGGAAAATATGGTCCTCACTTAAAAGCTGGATTACTTTGCCAAATTAACTCCTTTGAGAAGAGAGGCCAGGCTATTTTATTTATTGCAGCTTGTCTACATAGGTTGCTCGATGAGTGACTATATTAAGATAAACTGGAGCTTGATAATTTGGAGAGCAGCTTACCAACAGCTTAGCACCCACAACCTTCCTTTCAATAAAAGATCAACATTTCCAAAGCACATATTGTGTGACCAACAAGGTACTGGGACCTGTAAGGAATAATGAGAGAAACACAAATCTTTGTTGTTTTACTGAAGTTAGGCTTTTGCTAGAAAACAGTACAATCCTATATTATTAAAGGATAATATGCAAATTGGCCCAATGGTGGAATAACCAGAATGACTGCTTGGCTAGTTACTATGAGGTGCACTGACCACCTCTCGGTCCCTTCCCCTGGCCAGCAGGCTCTGATCACCTAATGGCGAACAGGGAACTGGGGGTGGTTGGCAGGGGATGCAGGTGGCGCCAGGCCAAGGCCCCCTGCCCCACCAGTCACCCCATACACAGAGGGCAACCTGCAGTGGGAATAGGAGCAGGTGGAATAGCTGACATCTTGATTCCTCCCCCTGACCAGCAGGCTCCAAATCATCTAATGTGAACAGGGAACCCGAGGTGGTGGTAGTGGGGGGTGGGGCCAGCTGCAGGCAGCTGGGGAAGATGGTCCTAATTGCAGACCAGGTCTAGGGACCATACCTATACACAAATTCCATGCATCAGGCCTCTAGTCTATAATAATAAAGGCATAATATGCTAATTAGACCAGACATCCTTCTGAGCATCCTTCCAGACTACCTTCCGGATGAAACTGGGCTACCCGAGTCCCAGGTGCCTGCCGGTGGCTGGAGGGAAGCTGGTGTCAGCAGCCGGGGGAAGGAAGGCCTTCTCTTGCATGCATTTCATGCATTGGGCCTCTAGTATCTAATAAAATGCTAACTTAAGTGACATACACTATATATGTCATAAAGTTTCTGTGGCTAGAATAATATGTAGGGGTTAGAATTGTTAGGAAGGCTTTTGAGTAAGTTGGAGTTTGGGTTGGGCATTAAATGATTAGCAGGAACTATATAGGTAGAAAGGAAAGAAGGGAAGGCCAGAGTGAGGCTATGGTGCCCAGGAGGTTCCTCTTGCCTTGTGGCACTGAGGTGCCAAGATGTTTCCCATCATTAAGTGTTACCTTGATTCAAGGAGTGTCTTAATTATTAAATTCAATTTCCATTGTTAAATGTTGACTTGATTCAACATTTCAACATGACTTGAAACTTCATTTTAAAAGACAAAGTTGGAGAGCTGCCAAAATGCAATGGGAAATACTTAGTATTCCTACTGTCTCTCTTCTATGTGGGTCAAAGAGAGCCCTATGCCCAGTTCCGCAGTAGCAAATATATGCCACGTACTTTTCTTTTCACATTGTTTCAAGCAGACACTGTCAATATTCTAGCATCAGAGATGAAATTCATTTGCCATTGTAATTAGTGACTTTCTTGGGCACTTTCTCGTGATCACAGCTGTAGAGATTTATATGTGGACAACTGAGAAATAAAAAGTAAACTCCCCGGTCTTCTAAAAAGATCTGTCCCACTGCTCTTTAGTCCCTTTTATCTCTCTACTCCTATTCAGGAAGAGTAATGAGAAACACAAATAAACACCTATGTTGTGAAAAGTAACACATACCCTCTACTTTAATTCTTTAAAACACTGCAGAGTTAAAATCTACATTGGGGGTGGGCCAATAGGTCTCACCATTCTCCTTACTTTCTATAAGCAGGACCATATGTCTAACACAAAGTGGCTTGCAAAATCCGCGGACCAAGAACCTAGTTGATATGAAGGATAAGTCTTTCCTGACAACTGTCTAAATTTATGGTGGCTGTCTCACCACAAAGGCAAAGCAATGGATTTTCCCTTGTTGTGAGTTCCCTGACCTAACTCTCTAAAAAATTGTTTTCTCTTCACTCAATATCCCCAAACATTTTTTTTTCTTTAAACCAGATATTTAAAGAATGTTTACAAAATGCTTTTAGCTACAATTAGCTGCTGAGCTTTAGGAGGAATTTGACATGACATGAGCCTGTCAAATATGATCTGCTGGTAACTGGCCTCCAGAGGTAACTTGAAAGATTGGACTCATCAAACTAAGATTGGGACTAAATCTTATTAAACAAACTGATTTTACTTGGTTGTTTTTATATTATCTTATGTACTGGAAAACATAAGGTAGAAAATAACATTAGAACAATTTACAGATACCGCAGAACAAATTTTAGAGTTGGCCATGGTTTAAGCCCAAGCCAAATATTATTCCCCTGAGGTTATTTAAAAGAAAATATAAGAAGACAAGATAATTTTAGTTGGTAAATTATGGGTGTCAAGCTACACTTAACCTTTGGCTGTTACAAGTTTCTGTCATCAGATACATAATTTTTAAATCACTTTGTTGGTGTTTTTGGAGATCTGATCACCCCAGTGAAATACTTTACTCAATGATGTCCTTTATCTCTCAAAGCAGTGCATCTGAGGGCTGTGTGTTGAAAGCAGGCACTGCATTCTACTCTTCTGTGAGTCTCCTGCAATGCCTGGCACAGTGTGTGGCACCATGAAATAGCTATGGAATTAAATTATTTTAAATACTGTTTCCTGACACAATTTTATTTATATTTAATTACATGCCATGAATTTGAGTGGTATGTTATGGAACATAGTGGTATAGATCACAATAACATAAGGAATCTGGGGAGCTGACAATGTGGGTTTCAGGTAACATTTGAGACCAAAATCTTAAATGGAATGAATTTATATTAGAAAAAATTAGTTATTTCCTCTAATTGCAAATATATGACAATCATCATTAAGCCAAATCACTATAATAAACATGATTGGCCTTAACCAGTTTGGTTCAGTGGATAGAGCGTCGGTCTACAGACTGAAGGGTCCCAGGTTTGATTACAGTCAAAGGCATGTACCTTGGTTGTGAGTACATCCCCAATAGGGGGTATGCAGGAACCTGCTGATTGATGTTTCTCTCTCATCGATGTTTCTAACTCTCTATCCATGTCCCTTCCTCTCTGTAAAAAAATCAATAAAATATATTTTTAAAAAATAAACATGATTGAAGGTGTAGGAAAAACAGATTTATTGATATTGATTGACATATAGATTCAAATTTTTGATTAAGTTTTCATCATCAGTAATGTATAGTGACTTTGGAAGATTTGTAACTACTAAGGAGCCATAAATGATTAGTGATTCAAACAGAAAGTTTGCCTAAATGAAGTTTTCTTAGTTTGTAAATTATTAAAAATTATAACAGAAACTCCATTTTAAAAGATAAAATTGGAGAGCTGCCAAAATGCAATGGGAAATACTTAGTATTCCTACTGACTCTCTTCTATGTGAAAATTAATCTGTAATAATTAATTTGGCAAATATTTATTAAGCATCTCTCTGTACCTGAAATTGTTTTGGACTCTTGGAATAGAATGTTGAAAAATTTCTGACTTCCATGAAGTTTTCATTTTGGTGGAATAAAGACATACTATTAAAAATATAGACAAATAAATAAATAAATAAATTTGGGTTGTACTTTGAAAACAACAAATAGAATAATGTTGTAGAGTGGACTAATGTACAGGGGCCTCCTACAGCTGGTGTGATTAGCTAGATCTTTTCTTGGGTCTAATTATTATTGCCAACAGTCATGTAATTATTTGGAGGAAGAGCATTCTGGGTAGAGAGAATAGCTAGTAGAAAGACCCAGAGATGGCAACATTTTCAATGAGTTCAAGGAACAAAAAGAAGGTTAATATAATGAGTGTAGTGAATTGGGGGCATAAGGTGTAGGAGGCTGGGGATTGTAAAATACAAGTATGAAATACTCATCTCAGGGAGTGGGAAATTACTAAGTGAATATATAAGAATTACAGGTAGTGTTGAGTATTCATTTAAAATGTGTAGTCACGACTTTAAAGGAAGATCAGGGAATACTGGTTATTTCCTTCAGTAAATAGTTTACTGCTAATGTAGAGCAGGTAGTTGAATTTAATCATTTTTACAAAGGTATAAAGATGGAAATAAAGGGGAAGGGAGTTAAACCTGTTTGTTAAATGATGATTGTAATGATGAGTCATGGAAACTAGGATGGATTATAAGAACTAGTGTTTTGATCGTCTCCTCTTCACCCCATTGGTGAGGAAGGAATTCCTTCCCTAGGGTGATGAGGAGAGGAAGGAGGACACCAATTGCCATGCAGATCCACACAGGGGTTGCACTGGGAATCAGAGTGAACAATCAGTGATGGAAGTTGACTTTGTAGGAGTAACAAGAGAATAAGTTATCTTTTGGTTTCTGCTGAAGGATGTGATTAGTTTGTTTTAATAATTTTGTCAGCTTGCATGGAACTAAGACCTGCTACTCAGGGTTAAGCAAGAACTGTGCCTGGGTCCAATAATCAGGAAGGTTGCTTGCCTAGGCCCTTATTTGTGGTAGTAGAGTGGAGAGGGGAACTTGCAGTTAGGCCATTTGAGACTCTCCCGATGGTCCCCAGGTTTCAAAGTCACACATAATACTGAAACTTAAGTTTATTCATTTATTTTAAAATTGAGTTTATTGGTGTGACATTGGTTCACAAAACCATACAGGTTTCAAGTGTACAACTCAACAAAACATTATCTGCATATTGCATTGTGTGCCCATTGTCCCAAGTGAAGCCGTTTTTTTTGTTTTTGTTTTTGTTTTTCATTCTCATTTAGCCACTCCCCCTTTGCTCTCTTCCACCTCCCCTCACTCCTTTCACTCTGGCTATTACCATTGAACCATAAATTTACATCCTATACTACAACTGAAAAGATAGATGAGGTGTTTCATAGTAACAAGGTAGAATAGCTTGGAAATCTCCATATTTTTGAAGAAGTAGTAGAATGGGAATAATAGCACAAGTGAGGTGGGAGGTTAAGAGATGGTTGTCAGAGTGGGATGATTGAAGCTGTGATCTTGGAGGGGTTTCAGTTGTTTGAGATAAAATGACTTTGGAAGTGGGTGTCTGAAATGGCATAGTGGTACTGGGTTGCAGCAGGTGATGATAAATGACCTTGGCGATGTTGACTTCTGGTGGAAATCAAGTTGTGAACAGGATGAGATTAGTTTTAAAATCACTTAAACATAGGTATGCAGTCAGGTTTCTGCTCTAGGTATTCACTGAGAGGATGTAAAGTCACTGGATAACTCTTCTTTTCTGGGGAAGGTGATCTCACGGAGCCCAAGTGACTGTGGTAACTTCCAAGGAGGCCAGGTGGGATATGATCTCATTAGCAGCATTGAGGGTCCCAGGCCACTTCTGCTGAACTTTATTGCCTAGCACAGCCCCTGACATTAGGTGGAGGGTACTCAAGGAATGTTTGTGAAAATGATTTGTATTGAATATATTAATTAAATAGAACATTGCTAATGGCAATCCTGGGGTTCCATCTTCATCCCTAAGAATCAAAGAATTGGTAGTTTCCTTTCAGATCTATTAGATCATGGGATTATCTTGGCTATCAGGCTCAACTTAATTCAATTATTTAATATGCATTTAGTTTATGTCTACTAGATGCTAGACATAAACTAGGAGCTGAACATGTATTGGAGAATAAGATAGAGACCCTCCTATTGCCACCCTCCCACACACATCCAAATGGGACTTTTTATAGTCTATATTTTAGGAAAATTTTGAAAAAACATTTGGAAGAAGTGTGATAAGTGCTATGATAGGGCAAGTATGGATACTTACAAGGGGCAGTTAATCCGGAATTAGGGTAAAGGAAATCTTTATGGAAGGAATGATACCTACACTAGAATCTGAAAGATGAATAGAGTTTGATTTCAGGGGTTGGAGTCAGGGGATGAGAAGTAAGCAAGTATGTTCCTGAATAAGAAAATACAATATATATCCCAACCATCCTGTGCATGCTCTTTGCCTCTTAACCTTAAAATGATTTTATCTTTGACCTTACACAATTAAAAGTATCCATTATATTAATTCACATAATGGCTTTACAGTTTTACTCTTCTATTTATTTTCTGTATTTCCATAAACTCTTTTTACATCCATAAACTCTTGAGGGTCTAGCCTGTTTTCAGAGAAATTGGGTGCTTACTAAATAATAAGTCAAATAACTTGTGATTACTTTAGCAATGAGCATTCACATATAAACAACAGCATCACTAATAGGAAATGGAAATATTTTACACATAAAATGTGTATGTTTCGCCGAAACTGGTTTGGCTCAGTGGATAGAGTGTCGGTCTGCGGACTGAAAGTTTCCAGGTTTGATTCCGGTCAGGAGCATGTACATTGGTTGTGGGTACATCCCCAGCAGGGAGTGTGCAGGAGGCAGCTGGTCGATGTTCCTCTCTCATCGACATTTCTAGCTCTCTATCCCTCTTCCTTCCTCTCTATGGAAAATCAATAAAATATATTTTAATAATTGTGTATGTTTAAAAAGGAAATAGACTGAAATACACAAATGTACAGATACATGATTTAACTTTGAATTTATATGAGCTATAATTCCTTGCATTTCTAAAATATAAAAACAAAATCCAGACTTTCAAACATTCCCAGTTTCTCAAACAAACTCAGAGACACAGACAATAGTTTGATAGTTATCAAAGGGGAGGAAGGGTGTAGGGAGGATGCAGAAGGTAAAAGGAGTTAAATCTATGATGATGAAAGGAGACTAGACTATGAGTGATGAATACACAATGCAAAATACAGATGATGTGTTATACAGTTGTACACCTGAAACTTATATAATACTATATAACCAATGTTAGCCTGATAATTTAATTGAAAAACATAGTTCCCCCAAGGAATATTTTTTTCCAAGAGCCTTTTCCCCAAATCCCCCACCCTCTCAGTTTCTACCCAATATGAAAACAACTAGCAAGAAAATAGGGACATCAATCATACAAGCTTGGAATCAGATCTTTCCCTAGTCAAGCCTCCGGATGAGGATGCAGCCAGCTGACACTTTGATTTCAACCTTGTGAAACCTTGAGCAGAGAATCCAGTGAAAATGTGCCAGATTCCTGACCCATGGAAACTGTGAGATAATAGATGTGTATTGCTTTAAGCTGCTCAGTTTGTGGTGATTTGTTGTGCAGCAATAGAAACTGTAGCAGAATGATCATTACACTTTTTTCCCCTAGGATTGTTTTGAGGTTCACATGAGATAATCCACGTGAAATATTTAGCATAGCACCTGGAACATAGTAAAAGATTAGTTACTTAACAGTATTGTTTGAGTTTAGGTAAATGATTTAATTTAGCTAGACCTTTTATTTCCCCTCATTCCTGATATACCATTGAACTAGAGTTAAATTTTTATAGACTCTGAAATCTGATTCAAAATGTACAGGAATTTCTAAAAAGCCAAACCACTGTTAGGATCTATTCTTCTAAGAAGGAACTGTGTTATGCTTCAGGAACTGCTGCCTGACTGGTGCGGATCAGTGGTTGAGCATTGATCTATGGAGCAGGAAGTCATGGCTCAATTCTCAGTCAGGGCACATGCCCAGGTTCGGGCTGAATCCCCAGGGTGGGGCGTGTAGGAAGCAGCTGATCAATGATTTGCTCTTATCATTGATGTTTCTATCTCCCTCTCCCTTCCTCTCTGAAATTAATAAAAATATATTTAGAAACAGGAACTGCTAGTATCAGAGCAACTAGTTTCATGGAAACTGCAATATGCTTTTTTTGAATCATTAAGAAATATTTTTCAGGCTTTAAAAAATGTAGTTATTTATTGATCTAATGCCACCTTATTGTGAAATTGTGTGTGTGTGTGTGTGTGTGTGTGTGTGATTGTTTTTGGAGAAAAGAGAAGTCAGAATACTTCATGTCTATGGGACACTATGCCATAAGCATTTAATAGTGGCTCTTTATTTCTTTCAGAAAATAGGGCCATTTTATAGAGTAAATTAAAAAGATTGAGTTTTACTAGCCAATTAATGCTGAACAAAGAACACTCCAAATAGAACAAAAAAGCCTATGGTCAGTTTTAAAACTCTTTGAAAACATCAATTTACCAAATAAGCCACCTGGTCCTGGGATGAAAGTAAAATGCAGGATATCAACTGTTGAAAATAAAACGAAGATAGTGTATCAACTAGTGCTAATATATCTTTATTAGGGCCCATTAATCCAAAATTAAATCAGAAAGTACTCAGATTGGATCTCATTAACCATCATCCTCTTTTAGGAAGAGTTGTTAGAAGTCAGTGAATTCTCACAGCTATTTAAAAACAGGCTTCCTGGATTTCACAGTATTTGTTAACAATGTGCAAAGATCACCTATAAAACCTAATGTGTTGGACCAAGTAAACATGATATCCCAGCCTTGATGAAATGGTTTTGGGGTGAGTGTGTGTGTGTGTGTGTGTGTGTGTGTGTGTGCGCACGCTCATTATAGAGCCCCATGCAGCATGCATAAAAGGAGCAATGCTAGATACCTCCTAGCAACCTGTGATGGAAAATTCTGCTCCTATGTTGGAAGCTGGGCAGGAATGGCTTCCTTAATTTCTTTGGTGGAGGTTTTATGCAAGCTTTAGTAACTGAAGAAAGAATGAGGAAAAATAGTCTTAAAAAATACATATGTTTATTGATTTCAGAGAGGAAGGGAGAGGGAGAGAGAGAGAGAACCATCAGTGATGACAGAGAATCATTGATCAGCTGCCGCCTGCATGCCCTCCAACTGGGGATCTAGCCTGCAACCTGGGCATGTGCCCTGATCAGGACTCAAACCATGACTGCCTGGTTCCTAGGTTGATGCTAAAATACTGAGCCATGCCGGCCAGGCAAAAAGCAGTCTTGTTAAGGACCTAATAAGATTCTTTTTTTTTTCTTTTCTTCCCCCCCCCCCCCCCCATGGGTGTGCACATTCCTGATTCAGGAGGACCACCAGCAGATAGTCACCTCCCCATTTGCCTGTCATTAATTTTACTTCATTTGTAATGGTTTATCATTGTGTGTATGTATTCCTAGTCATATTTCTCTATGTCCTTAAAGGTTACAACCTGTGAAGCATTGACTTGTGCATTTCTGTGACATTCCATTAGCTGCTAGCTCTTGAGAGAGAATTGTCAAAAGTGTTTCTGGGCAGAGGTTGTTCTCATGTGAGCTGGGTTTTCCATCTGTAGCCCTTGAGTACAGGAGGCCTGCCATATTTATTGGTCTAGTACTTGTACCCTCTTTTCCCTCCTAATTCAGCTGCTCAACAGGGACTCTGATTTCTGATGATAGACAGGCTTGTTTTCTGTGCAGAGTTGCTGAAGTCTCTTTTCCTAAATAATTAGGTGAAAGGCCATATTTTTCTTCCTGACTCTACTTTTGCTCAACATGCTCACTCTTCACTTATCACCTGACACAACGTATTTAACCTTTTGTTACTCATAATGTGAAACTATGAAATCTGCATGTGGAGACCACCCCTGGTTCTACTATTAAGTGGTCTTTCTGGCAGGTGGTCTTCCGTTTAACAATACTCCCTATAGTTTATGCTTCTAACACACATGGGATGGTTCTTTGGGGCTTAAATAACCTATAATTATGCTACAGGCAATGTAGATGGCCCTGAACATCCTCCAAATTATCCCAAGGATTTTTTTTTGGTGATTGTGTGTGGAGTGGGGTCCCCATAATTGACACCAGGAAACCTACAGCAAGGTTGTCCACAGCCTCTCCATGAGTCATTAAACATTAAGTAGGGCCCTTGCTGGGCATTGGTTCAGCTTGTGGAACAGTGGGAAGCCTGTCTTAGGGGTCTGAGAACTCAGCAGGGAAGCCTGCAACCTCATGTGGGGTGGTTTTAAGAAAAGCATTGCTTATGGAGACAAGCATGTGTGAAGCTGGAACTGGCTAGGCAAAGCATTTTGTTCACCTTTTTTTTTCTCAATAGTTTTTTTTTTTTTTTAATAGCCTAATGTATTGGGTAAATGGCCTGCATTCATGTGAGGCAGGTGGTCTCTTAAGGCAGGTTCAGAAAACATTACGGTACTCTGTTGGGAAATAAACTATATGCTTAGAGCCCTTAGCTGTTTCAGAAGGTGGGCTGTGGATATAGGTGGTCTCCTTAGCAATTTTTACTGTATACATTCAATGTATGTATTTGGATAATTCTGCTTTATTTGTTTGTGTGTTCTCTGTCTACAAACTTCTAATGGACAGTATCAGAATGAACTTGGTTTGTTATTAATCTGAGAAGAACTATCTTTCACACTGGCTATTTTAATGTGTTTTTGATTATCAAATATGCTGGTTATGTTAGGCTTATGGGTGGTGCTAGGATTATTGGGCAAACTGGTTTAGGAATGTCAAGTTACCCACCTGGAGCATGGGGTAGGAAACTCAGATGACCTAATCAGAGGTTTAGGGACAATCTCATATGAGAAGGTAGGTACATGCTTTGAGATATATAGGTAGATAAAAAAATGTCAGTCAAGGTTCCATTGATCAGAGTATCAGTGTGAACCAAATACTAAAGTGAAGTCTGGCTTACCCAGGGCCCATGCCATCATCTAGTCCCATGGCATAAAATGCCTTGGCCTTCAAGTAACCGAATAAGTGGCTGTATCAAGTATTGTAGAAAGGAAGATAGAAGTGAAGAGCTGTTCTTAAAATGTTTCTGCCACATTTTCCTCTTCGGTTTACCTGTACTTAAGCAAGACCAGCTTACTCTTTAGCTTCAAAGAACTGAGTTGTCCATCTTCTTTAAATATTAACATAGAAGACGCTTTGATCTAAGTAGGAGTGGACTAACATACTATACTCTGACATTGCAACTGTGAATGATTGAGTGTGACAGTTAACGTAGAACGAGGCCTAGAGGAGCTGCTGCCTTGTCTGAGGATTTTCAATGTTGGTCTTCTGCCTGGTCATATTCCCATGGGTGTTCCACAGCTTCCTCACACTCAGAATGGCCAAATCTACACCTGGTATATTTTATTCCAAAACTTTGGGCGAGTTCTCCATCTTAGGAAATACCACCACTATCCTCTTAGGGATTTGGGAGTCATTCATGACTCATGCCTTCCCTTATCCCTCATCCTTCGGCCAATCAACTGCTAACATCTAGTGCTTCTACCATCTTCCAGTTCCTATTCTCAAACTGCTTCCCTAGTATAGCTCTTGTTTTCTCCAACCTGAATTATTCCTATACCTCCCTGTGGCCTCCCTGCCTCTAGCTCTGATCTCTCCAGTCTTTTTCTCAACAATCTGCTAAGAGAATCTTTCTATAACCCAGATATGGTCATGTTTCTTCCTTGTATGAAATCCTATCTAATAAAAGAGTAATATGCAGATTGACCATCACTCCAACACACAAGATGGCTGCCCTCATGTGGTCAAAGATCCTGCCAATATGTGGACATAAGATAGCCATCACAAGATGGCCAGCAGGGGAGGGCAGTTGGGAGGGATCAGGCCTGCAAGGGAGGGATCAGGCCTGCAACGGAGGGCAGTTGGGGCAATAAAGCCTTAAGAGGAGGGCAGTTAGGGGTGATCAGGCCAGCAGAAGAAGGAAGTTGGGGGCAAACATGCTGGCAGGGAAGCAGACATTAATCAGGCTGACAGGGAAGTGGATAGGGGGTGATCAGGCTGGCAGACAGAAGCAGTTAGGGGCAATCAGGCAGGCAGACAGGCAAGAAGTTGGGAGCCAGCAGTCCTGGATTGTGAGAGGGATGTCCAACTGTTTGTCCCAGATTGGAAAGGGTACAGGCTGGGCTGAGGGACACCCCCACCCCGTGCACAAATTTCGTGCACCGGGCCTCTAATCTTTTAATAACTACCCAGTTTTCTTAAGATAAAAGCTCAAATCCTTATCGTAAACTACAATCTGGCTCCAATTTACCTCTCCAGCCTCATATCTTGCTATGTCCTTTTTTGTATACTATGATGGAGTAACAGTGAACTATTTGTACTTAATTGAATAAATCATATTTCATTCTTTCTGCATTTGTTTATCAACCATCAACCATTCTGTCACTCCTCACCTAAAGAACATTTTACTTACCTGGGAACACCTACACATCATCTCTTGAATAGCTGAATGGTCACCTTCTTTGTGAAGTGGAAAACTCCTGAAACATTTCCTCACATTCCTCATTCATCAGCTGAAGAACAAACTACTCTCTCCTTCGTATTTCACTGCACCAATTCTGTCACAGTAGCTATATCACTTAATTTCTTCAACTTGTGTATGTCACCTCATCCCTTTACTAGAATGTAAATTTCTTAAGGGCAAGGACTGTTTTATTCATCTCAGATAGTGCCTGACACCTAGTAGTGATCACATACACCCACACCCACACACACTCACACACTCACACGCACACATGTGTGCCCATACAAATATAGAATAGATTTGTAGCATATCTAGTGATCTCAGGTATAAGATTGATGGACGATAATTCTCTTGGCTAATAGGTTTCTTGCATTTTGTTAGTGTCTTTATTTATATTATCAATATGGTTACATAAAAACGGAAGGAAAAAAAAACACAAAAACAAAACACAAGCCCTCAGCCCCCAAAGTTTAAGTGACTTGCTTTTATAAAATAAATGAGATCAGAATTAATTTTTGTAAGTTCAAATTTGGACTCTATGTTGGAGAAGGTTATTGAGAGGATGTGACTGCTGGTTGAACCTCAAGCTGAACCTAAATTGGAGGCTCCTCATCCCCACCCCTGTCTTTGAAATGCACATTCTGCCCACTGTTTCCATAGTGGAGCCCTTTCAAGGACTTAGCCTTGAGAGAGTAAGATATTTTGAAAACATCTGGATGGTATTTGTGCCGAAACCCATAAGGCCTGTCTAAACTTTTAAGATTCTGGTGGGCATGGGCAGGAATATCCTCCTCTTGTGGGCCACCCAAGACACGCCTTGTAAGTAAGTCCCCTTGCTCAGTAAAACTTTCTTCCATTTCTTCTTGCCCTTCGTGTATGAGTGGCCAATTTCAGAAGAAATGGGTATGGGAAAGAGGCATCTATTGGGGAAATCTCAAGTTGTCCTCCCACCTCTTTGTTAGAAGTTTGTGGACTGTGTAATTATAGGCACAGTCCCAAACACCAGCTGCTTTAATGCATGCAATGCAATGTGGCAAAGAGAAACAAATGGCCGCCACAGTGGACTCTTCTTTACTGCTAGCTTCTGGACCAGCAGACAAGGTGGGAGAGCAAGATATTAAGTTGGAGGACCTAGTATCCTGTTTTGCAAAGCTCAGAGGGCACTAACTGAAGAGGATTAAGGTGTGAGTAGTTATGGCAGAGCCTGGCTAGAATGCTAAGTGTTGGAATCCCTGGGAAAGTGAGGAAAACCAAGGGGAGGATGTTGTAGTGATGCTCCCTGGTGTCATGGAAGTCATGCATCTGGAGTGGTCTGCCACTTTCTTTTGTCTCTCCTCTCCCTCTGTGTATGGGGGCCAGTTTCAGATTTTGCCTGGGAAGCTCCTGAGTTTTCAACCAACACTCTAGTCAAGTGCTAAATATATTATCAGCTCCATTTTGAACTGGTGCTAGTTTGTATTGATTTTCTGGTTGCTGTTCCAATTTTCAATTAAATATATATATATATATATATATATATATATATATATACACTATATACACACACACACATATATATATATATACATATATATAGTATATATGTTATATAATATTATATAACTTTCATTTTTCCCCCAAGCATATGTTAATTTCATTTTATTTTAGTAAGTGTTCTTTTATGTTATAAGGTGTGAAAGGAGAAGGTGTAGATTGAAATCCATGGTAATTAAAAAAAAGATATAAAAATGAACCAAGTTGGATAATATATATACTTGGTGAATGAAATGTCTTAAGACTTTCTTTTCTTTGAATATATAGTTTAGTTTGTACATTAGGATTTTGCCTTGGACCTTAAAGCATTTTTAAAACAAAGCTTTATTTCTCCTCACATGTTTAAATGCAGTCTTTTAATAAGATCATAAAATAAAAATAAGTTTACATGGGACATGTAGACTGATTTGTTATGAATACCAAGAATTATCAGCAAAGACCCCTATCTTTACATTTTGAGCAAAGAAAAGAACATTTCAAATTAGAACTCATTTTATCTCTCAGTATAAAGTAATCAGTCATCTTGGACTTTAAGATTTCTTCATAAAGCTATTATTTCAATTGAAATGAAGTTGAACAGAAATAATAGCCCTTCATTACAATTATAGTGATTGAAGCCATTATAGCAAACAGTTTTCATACATTTAATTTGTTTGCATCCCCCAAATTGAATCTTTTCAGCTCTTGAATTTATAGCAAGTTTGAATTTATAGCAAGTTTATTCAAAATGGGTTTTGAAAAGATTTTCCACCATACATTGTTTTTTCCCTGACTTAGGAATTATTTCTTCTGTTTTGTTTTGTTTGGTTTGGTTTGGTTTTGTTTTTCATTCTCCCTCTTCTTTCCCCCACACTTTGTTTTCTTTATTGATTAAGGTATTGTATATGTGGCCTTATCCCCCCATTTCCTCCAGCCCATCCCTCTCATTCCCTCACCACCCTGTTGTCTGTGTCCATTGGTTAGGATTATATGCATACATACAAGTACTTTAGTTGATCTCTCTCTCTTGACAGTAGAGCACCCTGGTGTCATGGAAGTCATGAATCTGGAGTGGTTTGTCACTTTCTTCTGTCTCTCCTTGCCCTCTGTGTATGGAGGCCAGTTTCAGATTTTGCCTGGGAAGCTCCTGAGTTTTCAACCAACACTCTAGTCAAGTACTGAATATCTTATCAGTTTCATTTTGAACTGGTGATAGATTGTATTAATTTTCTGGTTGCTGTTCCAATTTTCTATTAAATATATACACTGAGTGGCCAGATTATTATGATCTTTGACTACGTATACACTAGAGTCCTGGTGCACGAAATTCATGCATGAGGGGGGTGTCCCTCAGACCAGCCTGCACCCTCTCCAATCTGGAACCCTTGAGGGATGTCCAACTGCACATTTAGGCCTGAACTGGCAGTTGGACTCACAATCCAGGACTGCTAGCTCCCAACTGCTAGCTTGTCTGCCTTCCAATTGCCCCTGCCTTCCAGCATAGTATTCCACTGTGTAGATCTATCACTGTTTTCTAATTCACCCATCTGTTGCTAAGCATTTATGCTGTTTCCAAATCTTAGCTATGGTAAATTGTACTGCTATGAACATAGGGGTGCATATATCCTTTCTGATTGGTGTTTCTATTTTCTTGGGATATATTCCTAGAATTGGGATCACTGGGTCAAATGAAAGTTCCATTTTTAGTTTTTTGAGGAAACTCCATACTATTCTCCACAGTGGCTACACCAGTCTGCATTCCCACCAGCAGTGCATGAATGTTTCTTTTTCTCTACATCCTCACCAGCACTTGTCCTTTGTTCATTTGTTGATGATAGCCATTCTGACAGGTGTGAGATGGTACCAAATTGTCATTTTGATTTGCATCTCTAAGATGATTAGTGACTCTGAGCATGTTTTCATGTGCCTCTTGGCTTTCCTTCTATCTTCTTTGGAAAAGTATCTATTTAGGTTTGTTTATCATCCTTTTGTTAATTTGTATCAGTTCCCTGTAAATGTTGGAGATTAAACCCTTATCTGTGATAACATTGACAAATATGTCCTCTCATGCAGTGGGCTTTCTTGTTGTTTTGTTGAGGGTTTCTTTGGTTGTGCATAAGCTTTTTATTTTGATGGAGTCTCATTTGTTTATTTTCTCTTTAGTTTCCATTGCCCTAGGAGCTATATCTGTGAAGAAATTGCTTGACATATGTCTGAGATTTTGCTGCCTGTGGATTCTTCTATTATTTTTATGGTTTCCATTCTTATATTTAAGTCCTTTATCCATTTTGAGTATATTTTTGTGTATGTTGTAACTTGGTGGTCTAGTTTCATTTTTTTTTTGTATGTGTCTGTCCAATTTTCCCAGCATCATTTATTGAAAAGACTGTTTTGACTCCATTATATGCTCTTGCTTCCTTTGTCAAATATTAATTGAGCATAGTGGTTTGTGTCAATTTTGGGGTTTCTAATCTATTCTATTGATCTATATGTCTTTTCTTGTGCCAGTACCAAGCAGTTTTGAGAACAGTGGCTTTGTAGCTTAGCTTTATATCTGGTATTGAGATTCCTTAAACTTTTTTTATTCTTTCTCAGGATTGCTGCAGCTATTCAGGTCTTTTCTTACTCCAGATAAATTTTTGGAAAGTTTATTCTAGGTCTGCATAATATGCTGTTGGTATTTTAATGGGTAGTGCATGGAATCTATAGATTTCTTTGGGTAGTATGCACATTTTGATGATGTTGATTCTACCAATCCATGAACACAGTATGTTCTTCCATCTGTTTATGTCTTCCTTTATCTCTTTTTTCAGTGTCCTGTAGTTTTCCACTTATAGGTCTTTTACCTCCTTAGTTAAGTTTATTCCTAGATATCTTGAGTTTTTTTGGTGTGATGGTAAATGGGATTGTTTTTAGTTTCTCTTTATGTAAGTTCACTATGGGTGCATAGAAATGCCATAAATTTCCTAGTGTTAATTTTGTGTCCTGCTACATTGCCGAATTCATTTGTTAAGTCTAATGATCTTTTGATGGAGTCTTTAGGGTTTTCTATGTACAGTATCATGTCATTTGTGAATAAGGACAGCTTTCGTTCATCTTTTCCAATTGGGATGCCTTTTATTTCTTCTTCTTGTCTGATTGCAATGGCTAGTATTTCCAGTACTATGTCAAACAAGAGTGGTGAGGGTGGGCATCCCTGTCTTGTTCCTATTCTTAGGTGAAATGGTTTTAGTTTTTGCCCATTAAGTATGATGTTGGCTGTGGGTTTGTCATATATGGCTTTTTATTATGTTGAGGTATAATCCTTTTATTCCCTCCTTGTTGAGAGTTTTAATCAAGAAAGGGTGTTGGATTTTGTCAAATGTGTTTTCTGCATCAATTGATATGACTATTTGATTTTTATCTCTCAATTTGTTTATGTGATATATAACAATTATTGATTTGCGGCTATTGTGCCATCCTTGCATCCCCAGGATAAATCCTACTTGGTCATGGTGTATGATCTTTCTGATGTAATGCTGGATTCAATTTGGTAGACTTTTGTGGATGATTTTGGCATCTTTGTTCATGAGGGATATTGGCCTATAATTTTCTTTCATTGTGCTTTCTTATCTCATTTTGGTATTAGGGTAATGCTGGCTTCATATAATGAAGTGTTCCTTCTTCTTGAGTTTTTTAGAATAGTCTGAGGAGAATGGGTTTTAGTTCTTCCTTGAATGTTTGGTAAAACTCCCCTGCTAAGCCATCTGGCCATGGGCTTTTGTTTGCTGGAAGCTTTTTGATGATTGCTTCAGTTTCTTCCATAGTTATTGGCCTATTGATCTTTTTTGATTCTTCCTGATTGAGTTTTGGCAGGTTGTGTTTTGCTGGGATATTTTCTAATATTATTTCTTCAAATAGATTTTCTAACCCTTGTTCCTCTTCCTGTTGTTCTGGCACACTTATTATTCATTTCATTATTCGTTTCTTCGTTTCATGTTGTCATAAAGCTCCCTTAGGCCCTCCTCCTGTCTTTTAATTTTTTTCTCCAATTGTAATACAATTTGGGTGTGCTTTGCTTCCCTGTCTTCTAATTCTCTAATTCAGTCTTCTGCTTCTCCTAGTCTACTGTTGAAACTTTCCATGGTGTTTTTTATTGCAGCTATATCACTCTTTATTTCTTCTTGATTCTTACATAAATTGATTTTTTCATTCATCCAGTTTATGAACTGTGTGATCCCTATTCTTTTTTCTGACATATCGCATGCCTCCATTTCACTTAGTTGCTTTTCTGGTGATTCCTCCTTTTCTTCCCTTTGGGGGTTTCTTTGTCTACCCATTTTTGTTCTCATTGAAGGATTTAGGTGTTGAATCATGCTGGGGCTATTCCTTGGATGGCAGTGGCTCCTTGAGCAGCAGTTGCTCCTTGGGCAGTCATGACAGTGGCTGCTTCTCAGTTGGCAGTGAATCCTATGGTGGGCACTGTTCACAGCAGTAGTGGCTCCTCTGGCTGGTGGGGGGAGGTTGCTCGTGCAGCTGCTGCTCCTTGGATGGGAGTGGGCTGCTCAGTTGTCTGTTGCTCACATGGTTGCATTGCCCTGGGTTAAAGCATTGGGCAGATAAGAGGGGAGAATGCTCCGTAACTCACAGGAGCCTGCATCCATGGTGACTGGAGTCTCAGTAACTGTGGGATCGCAGTGGAGGTAGCAGGATCCTGGCGGGGGTGGCTGTTTTCTGAGGGTACCCTGGGTGGAGGTGAGGCTAGGCTCCCAGTCACAGAAGCTCTTCCCTTCAAAAAAATGAGGCCTCTTCAGAAGAGCTAGATGCTCCAGCACTTTTTGCAACAGTAGCAGAGGCTGCCTAATTAGGTGATCCTGGTTAGCCTGTCCCTGAAGGTCCCGAGGGATCTAACTGTGCCTCAGTCACACACACACACACACACCCTACACAACCACACACTCATTTTTTGCTCTCTCATACACTCATGTTCCCTCCCTCTCTGCCATCTTCTTTCTGCCTCTATAGTTGGGTCTGGAGTGTTATTGACATGCTTGTGGTTGGGGTCTCCTCTCTGGTGTCTGGTTTTGTGGCTTGCTTTCTAGAACATTAGCCAAACAGGATAAAATTCACCTCAACTAGACACAACACAAAGGGAACAAAACACAAATGTATTCACAACACCAATAGCCCCAATAAAATTGACCACCAGAAAAAAGAAAACTAGGGTAGAGAGAAGAGAGATCAAATGATATTGAAGAGAGAAAAATGGTATGAAAGAAAAGAAAAAGAAGAAACAGAAAAAATATAAAGGGAAAAAAAAGGAAAAAATATATATGGAGAAAACACCAGAGAACAAACAGGTAAACCAAAATATACAACCACCAAATTCCCAGTAGAGCGGGTGGGGGCAGAATCTTATATACAGAAAGTAAGGTTAAGAATTAGATGGATATGGGGAGGGCCTCAGTTCAATATAGAGAAAGTAGAAAGAGGATGAGTGGATAAGAAGAAAGAGAAAGAAAAGGAAATAATAATAATAATAATAATAATAATAATAATAATAATAAAATTTTTAAATTGATTGAAAAAATAAGATAAAAATAATAAAATAAATTAGAATGATGGCAAAATAATGCAAAAAGAAATGGAAAATAAAGAAAAAAATTTAAAAAAATAAAGAAAAAAGGAAAAAAGATAACAAAATAATAATCAAATCAAATTAAATAAAAATAAAAATGAAAAAATGAAGTATCATTTCTTTGGCTGCTTTAAAATCCCACTCTTCTATACTGTCTGTGGCTTCTCAGTTTCCTGTTGTTAGGACTGAAGGCCTCTCTTTAGGCCAGTCCCTGTAGACTCTCAGGGACTATTCAGATTTTTCTCTTAATCTTTTGTACCACTCAGGGCATAGTCTGGGTGTGGCTGTATTGGTTGCCTGGAGACTGCAGGGAGGGGCTATTTCTTCAGGAGAAAATGACTACCTAGGTCCTGAGGTATGGCTCAGCTCCAGACTTGTGGTCACCTCTCTCAGGCCCTCTCCTCACCCCAGCCTCTCCCCAGGCTGTGTAAGTCCACACCTCCTCCTGCACCTCAGCCATGGGTGAGTGTACACCTCCAAAAGGTTCCTATGAACTAGGTTCAGCGAAGGAAAACAAAGACCAAAAAAGAGGGGAAAGAGCTGCGCCTCTGTGAGCCCCTCTTTTCCCAGCAGCGGGCAGCCTGGGCAGCTGTCCCGAATGCCCCCTCCGGGCTCAGTCTCTCATAACAGTGGACCCAGATCTAGAATCCCATGCCACCAGCAGTCCTGTGGACCTACTGCCAGATGCTGTGCCTGATCCAAGGGACACGGCCTCAATGCCGTGCAGTTTCCCTCTGACCCCCTGGGCTCGGAGGTCTCACAGTTCTTCCCAGCCCATTTCCCTGATTTTACCATTCTCCAGGTATCCTCTGCCCTTCCCAGCCTAGAATTGTCTCACCAGCTGTGTCTACTTCACCAATTTGGGATAGATGTTATTTGATTTAGTTGCTCATTCTTCTGCTCTGGGACAAGGCTTGGGACACGTCTGTCTGTTCTGCTGCCATTTTGTCTCCTCCCCCACACTTTAAAACTAAAGACCATTATCCTTTGTACTCTATCTACAGCTTGAGAAGGCTCACTACATGGCTGTCTAATGAGGAAACCACCACAGAGATGTCAGTGGAGTCACACCCCTGTGCCACTGCAGGTTTGTTCCATTACTGACCAAGGATGTGGGCTGTGTCTGTCATACACATGTCCTTCTGATGTCCTTATTTGGGATAACATTTAAGCAAAACTTGCTATAGCAATACCCAATTGCATGACCCATAATTAGTCTGAATAACATTTTCCATTTTAAACTCTGATTTTTATGGTGTTTACTACTTGGCCCATAAAATCTTGTTCCAAGCTTGGACTTGGCATAGTTTTTACCATAAGCAAATTTATCATAGAAATAAGTCATGAGCTAAATTTTCGAACTTATAAGGTGAAGAGCAAATTCATGTTAATTGACAGGGAAAAAGCCCCACAGGTTTGTGAGACAGTGGCTGCATCTTTGCTGTTACTAGTTTTGTGCACAAGCTTTGTACCATCAGTGTCAGACCTACATCAGGCAGGCTGAAAGGTGGGATCCAGAAAATAAGCACGTAGGTGCCGCTCTTATCTTAATGGAAGTAAAGAATTGGTTAATGACTCTTAGTGAAAGAATAAGACTCATATGAATTTGAGGGAGTGTCTCCCCCCTGGGTTTGATAAATGAGCACAGGAGGCTCTCTAAATACCCAATGCTTACATGAAACTGATATTCTTGGTGATAAAACATACTTATTTGAATACTAGCACCTGTCCCCCCTCCAGAAGAACATTGGCCAACATCCATTCAAATAAATAAATATTCCTGTTTCAATTTATTTATTTGACAGGGAAGGAAGTGCCAAATTTTTAGCATTAATTAGAGTACTGCAGTGGTTCTCAGGGCATGGTTCCTGTGCAGCATCAACATCACCTGGGAACTCATTAGAAATGAAAAGCTTCCAAGATCTACTGAATCAGAAACTGTGGGGGAAGGCCTAGGAACCTGTATTTTTATCAGTGATTATGAGGCCTGCCCAAATCTGAGAACCATTGGCGCACTGATTAGGATAATGGGTTGTGTGCTCAGGTGTATCTGACTATTCCCCTTGGTTCTGTCTCATCTTCTGCAAATTAATTAAACTCCCTGAACCTTCATATTTTTACCAGTATTGTATAATGATGATGATATCACAACAATGATAAAGATAATGATAATACCTACCTCATAAGGTTTTTATAATTAGGAAATAAGCTAGTATATACATTGAACTCTTAGGACATTGCCTGGAAGATATTAAGTGCTCAATAAAAATAATTATTATATAATATTCATACAAATAAACATTTTGTGGGGATGTGAGTAGTTGGACTAGGAGCTCATGAACCATGTTGCTAAGACAACTCGTATCTCCCACTTTGGCTGTTGGAGGCTAATGACTCTCTCTATACATAATGTTAGCCCAGACAATGAAGAGAATGAAGGATGGATGGTTAGTATACTCCACAAATAATGGAGGCAATTCAAGCAAAGAATAGTAGACAAAGATGTCTTGCTAAGCAAAGAAAATAATCTTCAGATTTTATGTTCATATTAGATGATTTCTCAGTTGTTTTTCAAGTTATGTAAATAGATGTTAATCAGTTAATAGAAATATATTAAGTGCCAATAGGGCAGAGGAATTTTCTTGTTTATATGACTTGTGAGGATTTTTTTTTAGCATTAATTAGCTAATGTTTTGAAGATGAATGTTACTGTAGAAGTTATAAAAATCATTATGTCAAAGATTATGAATCTGTCATTACCAGTAACGATTACAATCTATAGCTTTGCTAATGCCTATAATTGCATATATTTATATCATAATTTAGAACCAAAGGAAAGTTAGAACATACTTAAAGATTTAAATATAACTTCAAATAAAGAAAAAATTATTCTAAATAAATAAACAATGTAATGGTAAATTCTTAAACAATGATCTGTGATATTTGGCATGTCAAAATTTTATTATTACTCTGATTAAAAACAAGTGATTTTTCACTTTGAACTTTGGAATTTATATTTATATTTTAAAATCTTTTTGCATCTAGAAAGTAGCTTGAATTGCCTCTTTCTCTCTTTGTACATGGAAACACACACACATATTTCTTCTCAAAATTGAAAAATTTCACACATATAAATAAATAATTAAAAAGTTATTTTTCAAAATAAAATAACTACATGGGCACAATTTAAAGTTTTCCTTTCTCAGTTTGACTGAAGAATGGAGATAAAGGTAATATAATAATAAATAAATATGACAATAATGTGACCTAAGACATTTAATTTTGAGATACAACATTGTAAGTTAGATATGACACAGTGACATGAAGTAATTTAACACTTAACTCTCAGAAAGCAGAATGAGAGAAGTTGGGGATAATATTCAGGAAGGAGATGGATGGATTACATTGCAAAGTTCTTTCATGGTGTTGATGAAATGTGGGAAGCTGGGGAGTTTTTACTTCCCCAAGGTAAGGTAGAAAGTACAGGGGCAGCCTCTCAGGTGAGCTATACCTCTTTTCAGACTTCCTCTTTATTTCTTGACTGGAGAAGATGCTGGAAGTAGCATGATGTATGGAATCACAAAAATGGGATGTGAGACAAGTTGTTTCTGGGTGTGAGTCACTTCTCATTATGTTCTGACTGTGTGACCTTCGGTAAGTCACTTAACTACTATGTATGTACACATGCACCTGAATCAAAGTATTAATAAAAAATAATTAAACAGAAAAATAAGCATCAAGAATGTAACTCAGAGTCCCAGAGCTTTGTACAGTTTAAAGAGCAGGCTTTTTACTAGAACACAGTGTAGCTTCGGGTACAGAACATGTACACTGTGTTCTAGTAAAAAGCCTGCTCAGATTGGCCAGAGTCAGAGAGGCGGTCTATTAAAAAAAGAACTGGTGTTGCCTCGGAAGTGGGGGGGGTAGTCTTATACAGCAAATATAGGCCTAAACCTATGTTTTAACTGTAAAAATTAGGGGGTCGTCTTATACGCCGGAAAATACGGTATTCATATATTTTTCATTTTCTAGAGAACAGCTAGAACTCTTGCACAGAGTTGATGCTCAGTATTTCTTGTCTTTTTAGCTGGGGTAACTAGATAATATCCCTCAAATTCTTATTTCATCTCACGTGGTTTCTAAGGGACAATTCACTGCACCTTCCTCGAAGCTTGGAGTTTGAAAAAGGCAAGAGGAAAATTGGGCATGCTAAGTGGAGATGGCAACAATTGTGGTCTTGGGTGGCATATTTTGCTGTGTTAAACGAGAGAACCAACTCTCATCTGTGGTTTGCTAATTATTGTTTTTTTCCCCCTTGCAGAACAAAGAAGTAAGAAAAAATTTCTTTTAAAGAAAAGCCAAAAAATTATTATAGATCTTTTCTTTTGACATTCCTAAACAAGAACAGGCCTACATGGTGTCATTTTTAATTCTTGCCCTAACTAGTATTGATTTTTTTTTCAGATTGCCCTGAATTTTTGCCCAATTTTGGTTGTGTATTGGATGAACACCATTTCTGTATGGAACACCTAAGGTTTCTTAACTGTCTACTTGGATACAAAATATTATTTTGTCTTCTTCTGAGTTTGATTAACAACTAACTTGATGTATATTATTAGTGATCCTTTGAGTTTTTCTTTTTGTAAGGATGGACTAACATCTAAGGCTCTTGGAGGAAAGAATCCATGGTGATTTTATTTGAAAATTTCCCCTTATTATCTCCATATGGCAAACTTACAACTCGACAGAAAACTAGCTTTTGTATTATATGATTTAGAGATTTGTACTTTTGTTTTAGATTTTGTATGCTTTCTTTCTAGATTTTCTTTCTGTCCTTCTGGCTTAAGAGCACTTGTTGGTACTGAGAAAAAGCATAGGATAAGTTTCATAAGGAGTTTATGAAAACTTCAAAATCATTTTTTCCAAGTTTCAAAAATTGCTTCAGGGATTTATAAAAATGTGAGGGAAGATTTGCTATTTCATTTGTCATATTCAAACCAGAAACACACTGATGTTCTCATAGCTTAGCATTGAACTGAAAGTTTCTCAGAGCAGATTTCAAATGGTCCTACAAATAAAACTTACAAGTATCATTTAAAATTCTAATTTGTCTCAGCTATCCATTAGAGCAACTAGTGAACAGTATTTATTGAACCTGTTCATCTTTCTATTTTTATGTGCTATTGATTTTAGGTTTCTTTTCTAGGTGCCCAATCTAAGATAAAAACAAAAAACATCTAGCTGAGTACATTAGACATTCTTTACAATAAATAATTACATATAGTGAATGGCAAAGATTGAGAAGATGATGGTCTAAAGTCACCTACATGTATCTCAGGGGACTATTCATTTGAGAATTAACAAAGCCGAAATTTGAAGGTATTATTTAATTGAATGTCTGGATGTCCTGAGTGTAACTGATTTTAAAGCTGAATTTATAAATTCCTGGTTACTTGTTTTAAGTCTCTTGGCAAATGTGTTGTAGAAAACAAGAGGGAGAGAGAGACATAAAGGTTTTAAGCATTTTTATAGGGTGCAGTCACCAAATGAATCAAGAAGAGGAATTATAGTCAGAGAAAGAGAATGATGAGAGAGAGGGACTATGAACTCAAAGCACATGGTTTTAAATATGTGATCTTGCCCTTGGTATTTTCTGAAGAGATATTTAACTTATTCTCAAATTCATAGTATTATTTATAATTGATTAAATATGCTTTTCTTTTTAATTCCTGAAATAAATGAAATGGTTAAGTGCCCAAGAGTTAAACATGAACTTAAAATTTAAGTGGGTGCTTAGGCACTGGTGTTAGGCTTTTATTTATACAAAACTAGGGTATCTCCTCTTCTCCACCTTTGGATATTTTTGGTGGCTTTTCCTTTTTTTGAGTTAGTTTATTTTAATGCATTATGGGAAAAAAATGATCCGTAAATCCTTTAGGTACTGAGATCTAGTTTTTGGAGATTATGTTAACAATTACTAATCTTTTTTGATACCAGGTGCTAGACACTCTGCTAGGCATTTTATAAATATCATTTAATTTAATCTATACAGCTACACTACGGGACAGGCACTATTTTTTTCTGACATTGTTGACATGAGGAAATGTAGGCACAGAAAGTTTAAGTAACTTACATAAAGCCATGCAGCTAGTAAAGGGCAGATTTGGGATTTGAACCTGGGCATAAGACCACAGCACCATGGTCTTAACTAAGCCTCAGAGTGCCTTCTTTCATGACCAATAACGCAGTCCTTAAAGAGACTGTATCAAAAGCAGAGTCAAGGCACTTGAAGTCTCTGCTGTACTAGACACTTGGTTGTTTACCCAACAGCCATTTCCAATCCCCTACAGTTTTGTTCAGGTAGTCAAGAACTTCAAGCATAGCCTCAACCTCAGGAAATTAAGTAATGATGAGTCTAAGCCAACACTGGTAACTGTTATTTTTCTATTAATTGCTTTGGGGATGGTCTTGTGACTGAATTCTCTTCAATCAGATATAAAGATAATTTTACACAATGGAGTCTGGAAAAGTGTACTTTATTGTGAAAAGGGGAGAAGAAAGAGATGCTCTCCATTCTTCCTTCTTAAGATTGATTAGTGGGATAGAAAGCTTGGAGCAGCTGCAGCCAGCTTGCAGCCACTAAGATACAGATTGAGGGGGAAAAAGCCCATTGAGAATGGTGGAAAGAACTTGAGTCCTTGTGGATGTCCTTAAGCTGCTGTAATAATTAATCCAGGAAATGCCTTACCTCTAAACATCTTCTTGTGGAGAAAATAAGCATACCCAACTGATTAAGCCATTTTGAACTGAGTTTTCTCTTTTTGTAGCCCCCAAACATTCTACATCTGCATTGCAGACCAGCCCTCACTCACATATCTTCTCATCTTATTCCCTTATAAGTGATATCATGTTGTGTTATTCTTTATAGTTTGTGTTAAGAGATCAGAAACTGGCTGTAAGATCTTCTGAACAGTCCAGCTGGCATGGCTCAGTGGTTGAGTGTCTACCAATGAACCAGGAGGTCATGGTTTGATTTCCGGTCAGGGCACATGCCAATAGGGGCATGCAGAAAGGAGCCAATTGATGATTCTCATCATTGATGTTTCTCTCTCTCTCTCTCTCTCTCTCTCTCTCTCTCTCTCTCTCTCTCTCTCTCTCTCTCTCTCTCCCTCCCTCTCTGAAATAAATTAAAACATATTAAATAAAAAAGACATAGATTATTAGCCTTGCTCCTTGTTTAGAAAAAAAAAAGTCTTCTGAACAGATGTTGTAGACTTTTTCCAAACAGAGGTATTTTGAACAAAAGTGGATAGTTTTGACTTTCAGAACTAAATATTTACAGTGTCTCCAAGCCTCTAAAGCTGTCCAGGAAGAAAATTGTGAGTGAATGCTCTATCACATACAGAGCAGAATAAACAACACACACAAGAGCCCTCAGGGGACTGTCAAACTACATAAAATTTTACACATCTTTAAGCAAAGCTACAGAGGCCAGAGCAAAGTGAGCACGAAGAGCCCGAGTGTGGTGGCCCCCTGAGGGAGTTTTCCCATCTCTTGAAAATATACTAGATGGATGATGCTCATCCATAAATATGCTCTTATTACCATCATGAGACAGTTTAAAGAATTCAAATGGAGTAGACAAGTTCTCAGATACAGTTTGAATCATTCTTGATTGACTTTATGTCTAACCCCATGTGTGAAGAGACCACAACCAAATGGAAAGTGTTCATGAAAGCAAAGGGCAGGTTTTAACTTTATTATTATTATTGTTTTAATTTCTCAAGCCGAAGGGAAGTCTCTAGGAGAGGAAAAGACACGTTTCAAGGCCTCCTCAGCTGTGGCCTGTTACCACCAGCTGTGGCAGGTCTTCCGTGTCAGTAGCACACATGTTGCAGTTCGCAGAATGAAGCTCAGAGTGCTTTCTTTTGGAGTATAACTCTTCGGTGACAAGGAGCATTTCTTATGAATGGCTTGTTTGGTTTTTCTTAGGGTGGGGCATCTTAAACACGACGTTCAGAATAGGTTTGGCGTTATCTCTAGGACTGGCTCAGACAACCTGGTAAAGTATGGAATGTTGATTCCACTCCCTGGATCCCTGGTACCAAACAGTGTGTGCCTTGAGGCCCTTCCTACGGGGCTTGGAGGTGCGCTAACTCCACCTGATGAGATGTTTGACTGTTCTGGAAATGTCTCCTCTAGTATTTTTCTGCTTCAGTTATTAATTAAGGATGGTGAGTTTATCAATTTGTTTATGAGCATGTCTCCCTCAGTAGATGGTGAATTCCTTGAGGAATAGGCACTTGGATTTTTGAATTCCCAGCATGTAGCACCATGTCTGGCTCATATTAGCAGCTAATCAATAAACTCCATACTTTTCCCCCCTCTTCAGTTGTCACTAAGAGAGATCTAAAGACAAATGCAGTGATATGTCCTACCCTGCTCCTCTGCCAGAAAACAGAATGGGCTAAGTCAACTCCAGCCCAGTTGGTGCTCTGCATGCAGCCAAAGATTTCAAGGGGATGGATAGCCTCCTGGACTTGATTTGTCCTGGACAACAAAGGCAAAAAGCCAGATGTGTATTTGTAGGAAATCCATGGTGCTCTGGTTACAGCTCTAGGAGCCAAAGCAAAGGATCCTTCCCTTTCCTCTAAGCGCTGAATTTTGGAATTGGCAGGCACATAATAGGGCATGTCTATGGTTACTGAAGAATGGAAAACTAGAAAAATATTAAATCCAGGGTTATAATTATCTGATTACTCACAAATGGTACAAAAATTGAAAAATCTAATAAGGAAGGTGGCATGGCAAGCAGCCTTGAGGTTTTCAAAAAACTGATCAACATATTGAAACAGAAATGCGTTAAGTGTGGTACAAGATTAAAATCCCCCCACCCCAAACATGCATGTGGAATTTCAGAGATAAGGAAATTCACAATTGTCATGCGCTTCTTTATGCTCCTCCTAGTGATAAAAATCCAGGATGCTGTTGCAAAAGGTAAGGAAAGCTGTGTGGGTAATTACTAGCAGAATGTCTTGGTTGAAATATATTCTTTTATGCTCATCGGTTATCTTCCTTCTCAAAGTGTTCTGGGAAGCATATAAAAATGCTAAAACCCATTAGTTGTTAAGAAAACCAATGCAGAGTAGAATGAAGCGAGGGGAGGAAGGTTGGCACAGACGATGAAACTCGACTCCGGTTCTTTGGAAGGAGCCAGGGAATAGTTAGTGTTTAAACAGGCCAAAAGGAGCATTCCCTTTAAAATCTAAATTATTTTCTAGGTCGGAATGGCTTTTAATTCCTTAGCTGTGGGATGGTGTCTGCTACTATATGCTCAGGATTTCTTTCTTTAAAAAAAAATATATATATATATATATATATATATATATATATATATATATATATATATATATATATATATATATATCTATATATCTATCTATCTATATCTATCTATCTATCTATCTATCTATCTATCTATATATTATTGACGTTTTACAGAGAGGAAGGGAGAGAGATAGAGAGCTAGAAACATTGATGAGAGAGAGACATCGACCAGTTGCCTCCTGCACACCCCCTACTGGGGATGTGCCCGCAACCAAGGTACATGCCCTTGACCAGAATCGAACCTGGACCTTTCAGTCCGCAGGCCGATGCTCTATCCACTGAGCCAAACCGGTTTCGGCTATGCTCAGGATTTCTTAAGCAACTGGGATTCCGTCAGCAAAAACGAGTATCTTCCAGTTTGGTTTTCTCCCCACCCTATGGATGCAGTAAAGCAACAAATTTCTCCATATTGCACTTCAGTGAACAGTGACTAGGGCAGGACTTTCAAAGAGAAGTCTGTACATATCACGTGCTTTAATGGCTATTTCCACAAAATTCTCTCGCCTTTCTTCTCACTCTGGCTGATAAGGGAGCAGGCATTTCCAGTTCCAGAGTGTCTGTGGAATGGTGATAGGACTGTTCATTTCTAACAGTGTTCACATGAGAGGTTAAATAGGATTGAAGGCTCAAAAGGAAATCCCGATGGATACCATCGAGCCTTGACTTTGTATCTGACACTGTTCTAAGTGCTTCACTTATATCATTTTTATTTAACCTTTACAACAAGCTTATTAGCTAGGTACCTATCAGCATTTTAGAGGCTCAAAAAGGTTAGGGGAAAGGTCACAGTGCTAGCAAAGAGTGGACCCTGGATTCAAGCACAAGCAATCCAACCTGGAGGTGAACTCAACTAACTCAATGAACTCAACTCCTTCACTTCTACTGGAGGGATAAAATCACACCACAAGGTTTTGAACAGTATAGGTAATTAGTTACTCTATTCTTTATGTAGGTCAATGGTGTGGAAACATTTTCAACAAGGTGAAATGCTCTTTCAAGTGACCTTTTGCAGCACAGGGAACAGATAATAGTAAAAGCGCCAATATACTAAAAAAAGACATTCAGTATATTAACAGATCACAATGAACTTGCTCTGGTTGAGGGGGAAAAGGATGTGGATCTCACCTACTCAGCTGCTTTCTCTGCTATGGCCTAGGAGAGTCATCTGTGGCACTCCCAGGGTCCAGATTGGCAACAATGGCTGTGTGCAAAGACAATCGCCTGGCGTTTGTTTAATAGAGCAGTGTGTTGCTGAACAGGATAGTGTAGAAGTGTTTCTAGTACTGATCTGGGAAGAGAAAGAGAGCAGGCCAATGAACAACCATTCACAAGGTAATTGCAGGGGCCTAGGCCTGGTTTGATGAAGGCCTGCTCTGGGCGGTAGAAACACGCAAGAGGAGACTGTGAAGGAAGAATTAGACAAAAGATAAATGGTTTATAGTGAAGAGTAATGAAAGAGGACAACATACATATTTTAGACAAGAATCCTTTTTTAATTAAAAATACAAGGTGTCAAGAATCAAGGGGCTGGTTTGTGAATTCTTTTTAGTGTATTCATTTAGTTTATTATTATTATTATTATTATTATTTTAGAATAAATTTTTTTTTAGTTCAAAACATTTTTTTTTTAGTTTAAAAAATTGTTTCCCTGCCATATTTCATTTTAAAAGGCAGATTTAAGATGCGGGATGTATAGAACATGTTGTAATCCATAAGCACCGGGGCATGAACTGAAAGGACGTGATTGATTTAAATCTCAGAATGGTCTGTCACTACTCTCTGATAGCGCATAGACAAGAGATTGATAGAGCGGCTCGGGACCCACCGAGGGAAACCCAAATGTGTTTAGTGAGCGGCAGGGCTGTGGTTCCACAGATTTGAAGGCCAGGAATGTACTCCTGGTTTTAAGAGTCAATAGAACATTCATGCTGATTACATCAAGCTCTTAAATCTCTTTCACCTCTTGATGTCAACCAATCAGCTGATGGAATTTTTGAAAAAAATGTTCAGGCCACAGTTAGATGGATATGTTGTTACTCGATGGATGAACTTTCTCCCCCCAACACTACAGTTTAGGCCCGGAATCATAAATCATTTTTAATTGACTAAAGCTGGTCCCTGAAGAAGGGTAATCAAAATGTAGTGCTGGCTAATGAATCCACCATGAGAGACAATCGTAGCACTTCCGGCGGATGACATTGTTTTTAAGCTGGCACTACAAATTGCTTCAATTCATTCCATTTGGATTTATGAATAAACATTTGTTCTCCGCTGGGCATTCTAATGTGGCTTTTGCCTGAGAAAACTCACCTCCGCTCCTTCAATTCACGGTATTTTCTCCCAGTGAGTGATATGATTTATACACTAATGATTTTCTAATTTCTATTTTTTTAGAAAGCCTATCTCTGGGGACATCGTGTTCTTGGGTGGTTAAAGCAGTCTGCTGGGTAAAATATATAGAAATGACTAACAGTTGGAGACGTGAATGTAAAGAGAAAGTGTGATTTAATGAGCTGCTTTTGAAACAAGTTAGAACATTGATGTTGCTGGGGAGGGGATCTCCCAGCCCACTTCTGGCTTCAGGACTACTCTAGAAGCAGTAAGCAGAGTGTTTCCTTAAACCACGAGAGTGTGAAATCTTTTTAAAGCTTCTCAGAAAGCAAAAGGGGGTGAGGGTAACTAATAAACACAAACTATAATACAATTCCGATTTTACAGCACACTTAACGTTGCTGATAGCTTCTTAGAGCACAATTAAGTCAAATTGGAAGGAGATTCTGCTAGGAGAATAGTCCTCCTGGCTGAGAAAGTGGGTACTCATTTAAGTATTATTTACCCTAGGTTGACAATGTGCAAGCCAGCCCTGGGGAGTTCCTACGGGGGGCTGCAAGAAGCTATTCAAGCTGTTTGGAGTGTTTTGTGATTTCCTCTATAGTATAAAGAAACATCTACTTTGGGACGAGAGAAGAAAAAGGGCAATTATGTTTGCACACTTAACTTTCTCTCAATAGAGGACTAAAAAAGGCAATACTACCCCTCCAAAAATATAACATAGCTTTCAAATAACAGGTTGCTTAAATTAACTTAGGAAGTGGTCTTATAGTAGAATGCATTAGCTTTTAAAAGCAAATTTTCCTGAGTATTTTACTGACTTTCCCCTCTCATCCCAGGATTTATAGATAAAAAAGGCTGCACACACTTTCTTCTGATGATTATAAAATTAAACTTTATAATTTTTAAATGCTGGTTAAAAAATGAAGGGTGATTGGATTGTTTATCTTATTTTTGTTAATTTTATTAACAAAATAAAATTATTATGTTAATTTATTATGTTGAGTTAATTTGTATAAAATTATTATGTTAATTTGTATGAGTTCCCTATAACAATTCAATCAAAAAATGGGCAAATAGACCCTTTTTGAGAGAAGACATACAGAAGGCCATGAGACATATGAAAACATGCTCAAAGTCACTAATAATCCGAGAGATACAAATCAAAACAACAATGAGGTACCATCTCACATTTGTCAGAATGGCTATCATCAACAAATCAACAAACAAGTGCTAGAGAGAACGTGGAGAAAAAAGAACCCTCTTGCACTGCTGGTGGGAATGCAGACTGGTGCAGCCACTGTGGAAAATAGTATGGCATTTCCTCAAAAAATTAAAAATGGAACTTTCATTTGACCCAGTGATCCCACTTCTAGGAATACATCCCAAGAAAACAGAAACATCAATGAGAAAGGATATATGCACCCTTATGTTCATAGCAGCACAATTTACAATAGCAAAGATTTGGAAACAGCCTAAGTGCCCATCAGCAGATGAGTAGATTAGAAAACAAGGATATATCTACACAGAGAAATACTATGCTGGTGTAAAAAAAGATGGATGGATCTGGAGAGCATTATGCTAATTGAAATAAGCCAGTCAGAGAAAGATAAATGCCACATGATCTCATTCATTTGTGGAATATAGTGAATAACATAAACTGATGAACAAAAATAGAACCAGAGTCAGAGAAGTATCGAACAGACTGTCTAACCTATAAGGGAAGGTGAGGGGTGAGAGAGTAAGAGATCAACCAAAGGACTTGTATGCATGCATATGAGCATAACAAATGGACACAGACAGTGGGGGGGGTGGAGGGGGAGGGCATGTGTGCTGTGGAGTGGGGGCGGCTGGGGAGTGGTCAATGGGGGAAAAAGTAGACATATGTAATTCTTTAAAAAATAAATAATTTAAATTAAAAAAAAAAAGAAGTGAAGGGTGAGCCTGGTCAGCATGGCTCAGTGGTTGAGTGTCGAGCTTTGAACCAGATCACCATTTGATTCCTGATCAAATGTTGGGCATGCAAGAGTGTTGGGCATGCAGGAGGCAGCCTGTCAATGATTCTCATCATTGATATTTCTATCTCTCTCTCCTTCTTTGAAATCAATAAAAAATATATTTTTTTTTAAAAGAAGGGTGATATCATTAAGCTTTGGAAAGAAAAAATCAGGAAATCTAAACATGTAACTTCAAATTAATTACTTAAGAAGGTTTTCCTCAACTGTGTTGATTCCCCTTGGAAACTGACAGCGTGGCCTTGAAGCTTTTGGCTGGGGCCACACCTTTCAGCTTTCAGCAGTCCTTACTGCAGGTTCCCCAGGAGCTCCCTCAAGTGGGTCTGAGCCCTCCCTGCCTCCTTCCTTCCCCTTCTCTCATCAGCCTCACTAGGCAGCAGTTGACTTGGCCGTGCGTGTCTGTTTAGGAAAGGGATTACAAAACTGCCTGATTCTTTGCTATCTTTCCTCATCTCACTTCTTTAATTTTTAAAATTGTTTTCAGAGAGGAAGGGAGAGGTAGGGAGAGATAGAAATATCAATAATAAGAGAGAATCATTGACCAGCTGCCTCCTGCATGGTCTCTCTACAGATTGAGCTCCCAACCCGGGCCTGTGTCTTTGACTGGAATCAAACCTGGACCCTTCAGTCCCTAGGCCGACACTCCATCCACTGAGCCAAACCAGCCAGGGCTCACTTCTTTAATTTTTAAAGTCCTTCTTTGAACCCTAGAGGTTCTGATACACCACCTCAAACACTGTAGTTAACGAGAACAGAAATATCAAATGGGCTTAGGTCAATGAAGGAGTTAAAGGAGAAATTTTTCAGGCATTCAGCCTCAAATTAGCACTCTGGAATGTGGGGAATGTTTTAAACATAAAAAGGCTGAGCTATATATTATAATACATGGTAACTTTTTAAATGTTAGGGTTTCATATCACGGAACATACACACTGGAAATTAAATGACCCATTGTTTTGAAACTGCTGCTGTTCCTATACTTACCTAAGCACTAGTTATAGCTGATTTAAAGACAGAGGCAGGGACCTCAAAAGACATGTGTGATTTGAGGTTCTTGCTTCCATTACTTTTTATAAAAGCTTGGACGAGCCTAAGCATTCCCAAACATCGGTCTGAAGATTTAGGGCTCTTTTTACCATTACCTTTGGATTAGGCGGGTGTTTAATTTCTTGAAATGTGGGAGAAAATGAAATATGAGAGCAAACAGAGTTACAAATTGATTTTCAATCTGCCCTTTGTTGAAAAAGTTGTTGTGTTTTTTTTTGATACATCAGATAGGTTTCCAAGCCTGAGATTTCTACCACGGAAAATTAGACTCTCAGCTCTTTGAGAACATGAGATCTATGTGATGTCTTTCTTGTAACCTCACATAATTATTCAGTTTGCTTCAAGGCAGTAGATAGAGATCTTTGAAGCCTTGATGGCACAGCTGTCCAGTCAGTAGACAGACTGGTAGTGCCTCAGGGACGATGGCTTGGCAAGTTCAGTAAAATCTGCCTTGTCCCGGAGTGCCTCCCCACACGCTCTCCTCTCTCCCAGAAACTCCCCCTTTCTTCCGCTCCAGCATTGCTTTTTCATGAAGGCTGCATTTCCTCCCAGGAGTCACTCGTTGGTTACTTCCAGAAGGCCTCACGGAGCTCAGTCCTGGCCAAAAGGGACCCGGAGGGCATCAAACCTTTCACTCCCTTCTTTGGCCCCTCTCTTCCCTCTTCTGCTTCTCTTCTTTTTCTATCCCGCCACCTCCCTCAGACAGGACTTTGGATAGTGATTATTTCCTTAATTTATTGACCTGGAAACTTTCGATAGGATTAGGAATAAGGAGGAAAGAAAAAAGCAGTTGTTTGTTTTCTGCCTCCAACACGTGAGTAGTCACACCTTCCTTCATGTGGTCAGTCCTGTTGGGTTCTGTTAGCACCTTCCGAATGATCCAGATTGATCACGGGGTTCCCTCCAGGAGATGCTGCTTAGCCAGGGAGCAATGTGGAAGCAGTTGGCTTCTTTTTCTTTTCCATTTTCTGTAAAGAGAAGGCTTGAGAATAAAAGCAGGAAGCATCATGTGTGCTTCATGTGTAGAGTTATGGGTAGCATCACTGAGTAGGAAACTTCATTCCCTTGGAAATAAATGTGTGTTGCTTGAATGACTAAAAAATCTTTGCCCAGGGTTCCCCTTGCGTAGCCTCGGTTACTCCAGGATGACACAGCAGACAAAAGGAAGCTGGTTTGAGAGAGTGAAGAAGCTCGTGGCTGGAGCCAAAAGAGATGCAGAATTAGATGTCAAAGTAAAAAGAGAATTTTATAAGATAGAAATGATATGTCTTAATGCAAAAAAAAAAAAAAAAAAGTCCTTCAGGCATCTGTCTAGATCATCAGCAGAGATTCTATAAATAAACCAGAACACCTCTTAGGCCATTTTGAAAGCTCATCTGAAATTGTCATGTTAATTCATTCACACATTCATTGTCAGAAGACAATAGAACCTGCCAGAACATTTAAGAAGAGAATATAAATAGTGAGATCAAATTTATTGTCTTATACAAGATTATCTATCATCTATCATAGGGGTGTCGAACTCAATCAGAGAAGGGGCCAAAATCTAAAATCCAGCCTAAATCGCGGGCCGAATGGTTTACTGAACAGTCATAAACTGTCATTGTGATGGAAACGCAGCGGAGTGCAGTGATGACAGCGCGGTGCGGGCCACATTGCAAGGCCTGGCGGGACGGATTTGGCCCGCGGGCCTTGTGTTTGACACATGTGATCTATCATATATGGATTCAATTTCTACTGTGAAGTTAAAATATGTGAAGATGTTAAAGTTAACCTGTACCATAATGTCACTGGCATGATGTTTCTCTCAAGTGGACTATTTTAGGCCATATTGTATGTTTCATGTTTTTAGGCACCTAAGAATATTTCCTTCTCCTTTCTTAAAATTCTGCCATTTACTCTGACCACTGTTCTAATGCATAAACTTTTTCATTGTTGCTGCGGTTTAAATGAATTGATTAAGAACCTTCCAGAGAACAGGATTACTAGTAAAAATGAGAAGGGTAGAAAGTTATCTGCAGGAGAGAAAGGAATAAGTAAAACAATAATTGTGGTCTTATAATATTTTTCTTTTTTGTGTCACTTTTTTTTGGTCAATGATATTGCTACACTTATAGTAAGGTGAAGAAAGAAGTTAAATGATAGATGAGCTTATGGGCATCCTTATATCTACTGATGTGTGAGAAAGTACACTCAGTGGAATACAGATACCATAAGTTGATTTTTTTGGGGGATGTTTTGCTAAGAGGAACCTTGGTTTTAAGATGGGAAAGGGGGCTGAAACCGGTTTGGCTCAGTGGATAGAGCGTCGGTCCCGGGTTCGATTCTAGTCAAGGGCATGTACCTTGGTTGCGGGCACGTCCCCAGTGGGGAGTGTGCAAAAGGCAGCTGGTCAATGTTTCTCTCTCATTGACGTTTCTAACTCTCTATCCCTCTCAATTCCTCTCTATGTAAAATCAATAAAAATATATTAAAAAAAAAAAAAAAGATGGGAAAGGGGGTTGTATTAGGAGCAATGTTCTGTCTTTTGTTTCTGTCGCCATTAGAGAGAGTGAGGTGGGAAGGGCAGGGCATGCAGAAGTTAGAAATCAGTCTTACAAATCATGTGGATACAAAGAACAAAGAGTTCCTTTCTGCAGTTCTGGTTCCAGAAAAGATGTCAGTGTAACCACATCACATAACAACTATAAAAATAGGCCCCAGAATCATTTAACTGTGTTGCCTTATTCTTTTGTTCTTGATATTAGTTGTTGTTATTATTATTATTCACTGTCAAACATTGAACTGTTCATATGTATAAGCTTTATGATTTAAATACCAAGCTAGGTCTTTGAGCAAATTCATCATTACAAGGAATTTGTTGAAGTGGAATTGCTAGGGGTATTTGATGCTTGTTGGCAATCTGCAATCAAGCAGGGTTGTACTGATTTGTATAATCACCAATAGTATTCCCCCAATACTTGTCAGTAATAAGTTCTCTAATTCTTTTTCAATATTTGTCAATGCGAGAGGTGAAAGATTAGATGTATAATTTAGTTTTCTTAGCCTTTAAATCGAATACTTTGTTTATTTTTATTTATTTTTATTTACTAATAATGCATTTAAAGCTACAATTTTTTCTCTGAGCACAGCTTTTGCTGTACCTTTTGAGAAGTAGTTCCCACTGTTGATATTCTCTAAATAGCTTACACTAATAATTTATTTATATTTTTTGCTAAGTTACTTATGAGTATTTTTAAATTGCTAACTTCTTGTCCAGCCAGCATGCCTCATGGTTGAGCATTGACCTATGAACCAGGAGGTCACAGTTTGATTTCCAATTGGGGCACATGCCCAGGTCCCAAGCTCGTTCCCCAGTAGGGGGCATGTATTATAGAAGGCAGTCAATCAATGATTCTCTCATCACTGATACTTCTATCTCTCTCTCCCCCTCTGAAATCAACAAAAATATTTAAAAAATTACTAAATTGTTGTTATTGGTTGCAGTAAAGCATTTAATACTGTTTTATAAAATCACATAGTTAGGACCATATTATATCACTCATTGAAGTTTTCCTTATAGTATTTTGTCTTATGTTTAGGAAAACATTCCAAGAACATTTAAAAAGAAAGTATATTCTCAGTTTGCAGAGTTTAGCAGACATTTATTACTAAGGCTTTATATGTTACCCAAAAGATTATATCTATTTATTGCCTAATCTGTCAAAGATAAGCCTACTTACAATTACATTAAAAATTATTTGTTGTGTTTCTAAAAGCTTTTGCATTATACTATACTTTGCTATTTCAATTTAGCATGTCTACATTTAGTGCTGTAATAGCTTCACTATAGAGTGTAACTTTTATTGACATAAAATAACTGTCCTTTTTCTTTGACTTTAATTCAACTCTGATGTGTTAAAAAACAAAGTTCAACCAAGTAAATTTGAAGATCTAACTGACTTTATTCAGTGATTCATGTGTGGGGCAGCATGCTATCTAGTAACTAGAGGAGTGCTCTTAGGAGTAGTACCAAATAGAAGGTTTTTATAGGAAGTAGTGTGGGGCATGGGAACTATTAACAAAAGAAAAGGAGAGATTATTTCGAGAACTGGACATCTTTTTTAGGAAGGGAATTGACAAGGTTCTTTATCATGCAGATTGCCTTTTCTTTCCTGGGGGTGAAGGATGGAGAGGCCCGCTTGACAGATTGCCTTGCTGGTGCTTGACCAGAACATTTCAGATGGGTTAAGATTGCATTTCTGGGGGAAACTGAAACTGCAGTTAGATCAGGTGTTAAATCTAGGTTTGTTATCCTGGGGTTTTAGCGTGAGTGATGCCATTTGGGTCTGTGATTTTCTCTTCAGTAGATATTAATAGGGCTGCTTCTTTCTTTTTGTTTGAATATTTGATGGCATTTTAATTTAGTTTTGTCTTGTAAATAACATACAATTGAGTGTGTGTGTGTGTGTGTGTTTTAATTAATCTGAGAGAGTGTTTGGCTTTTAGGGAGGGAGTCTTACTCATTTAATTTTTTTCATAACTGAAAAATTAGGCTTACCTCTGCCATCTTATTTTATATCTGCATATTGTCCTCTCTTGTTCTTTGTCTCTGTTTGCTGTATTAGATTTTTTCCTTTTTTCTTTACTGCTTTTTAAAAAATTCTCACTCAAGAATTTTTTTTAATTGATTTTTTTTAAAGGGGGGGGGGGTGTTGGAGGAGGGGTAGAGAGGGAGGGAGAGAAGGAAACATTGTTGTGAGACACATCAATTGGTTGCTTCCCATATACGTCCCGACCAGTATTGGGGATCAAGCCTGCAATTGAGGTACATGCCCTTGACCAAGAATCACACCTAAGAGCCTTCAGTCTGTGGGACAGCACTCTAACCACAGAGCAAAACCGGCCAGGGCCCTTCAATGCTTTGTATGTTATGAGCTCCTTATTTAAATAACTAGTGGTTACCTTAAACATTTAAATATCATTTCCACCTATGCATATCTATCAACATCAAAAATGAAACAATATTTAAAACCAAAATGTAGGATGTTGAGTTCGAGTTCATTTTCTCGTGAAATGAAAGAATGAAATCTATGACAAAAACCATTAGTGGAACAGAAGTTTATTGAGAGAAGCCAGTCCTGGAAAAGGTGCCGCAGTGTTCCAGGAGCAGGCCAGTGTCCAGAGCTTCCTTTCCATGTCACAGTCAGGAGTAGTTTAGTATCCAAGCTAACTAAAGTCTAATGGTCCACGTGTGGAGGCCCACATCGCCATGAACCACCTGGATGCAGGGATGTGTGCTGCCCCCACAGGAACAAAGGTCAGGCACCCACAGCATGCCCGGGAGAAGAGTGAGAAGCAGCACAGGACTTTTAATTTAGGGGAGGGGTACAGTCTTACTAGCTCCTGATTGGTCTTTCCAAAGAATTCTGCCTTAACAACATTGTTGGGATTGGTTCTACACCTCACTGTCTTGTGATCAGTTATCTGTGAGATGCCGGTCTTAGTGGTACAGACATTTTGGACTGGAACATTTGTTCTCTGGGGCAGGATGGCTTCCCCGGGCTCTTTGTTCCTCGGTCTTGAAGAATGAAACCATGGATGGAAGATAGTATAGCAAAGGTGGAATTTATTGAAGAACAAACACAGACTCCCAGGTGGGGAGGGGGAAAGAGTCCCTGAGTTCCTTTTTCCTGATGTATAAAGGCTGCAGTTTTTTTTGTCTCTCAATATCCCTTGCTCACTACTCTCCTTTGATTTGGTCACTAGGGTACCATATTTTCCGGTGTATAGGACGACTTTTGAAACGAAAAAAAAAGCCTGCTCAGATTGGCCAGAGTCAGAGAGGCGGTCTATTAAAAAAGTAACTGGTGTTGCCTCGGAAGGGGGGGGGGGGTAGTCTTATACAGCGAATATAGGCCTAAACCTACGTTTTAACTGTAAAATTAGGGGGGAAGTCTTATACGCTGGAAAATACTGTAACTCCTAAGCTCAAAGGTCACACCTCACATGGGACGTGTGAAGCCCTTCTTCCCTCCTCTGGCATTGCTCTACTATTCCCTTTGGGCTTTTTTCCCTTCTCCTTTATTTTGTAAATGTAGACCTTTTGCTTTGCCCGATTTCCTTGTCTTATGGAAATGTAACTGTTGCCTCTCCCAACTCCCTTGTCTTACAGAAATGTAACCTTTATAGCTCTGTAGCCCTGTGTTTCTTCCTTGGGCCCCCTTAATTTTAAAAAGTCCCCAAATCTGCATATTTCACCCCTAAAAATTCCTATTTCATTAGCAATAGCCAGACATTTCCAAGTTCATGTCTCTTATTTACCCTTCCTTCTCTGTCCCATTGAGGTGCCTTACTAACTTCACTTGAATTCTTGGTTTTGCTTCCTCCTCCCTTGGTCCTGTCAATATCTACCTAACTTTTTTCTGTCTCATTTCTACTTATTCTTAGTAACAGAATAAGAAAAATTCATTTTGTTTATTTACTTATGAAAAGACTTTCCAGTTACTTTTTTAAAATTTTCTTTATTGATTAAGGTATCACATAGCCAGTGATTTTTCTTAAAAAATTTAGGATTGTTCCATCTTAAAGCAAGTTGTATCTGATAATAATGGACAACAGCATAAGAGGATATAATAGAAGGATGGGAGTTGTTTGTAAGCAATGGTAGAGGTAGGAATAAAAAAAATATATTAGGTAGCCAAAGCAGGAGGGCTAAATTGAGGGATAATCTATATGAGAATTTATTTTTGAATTAAATAATTAAAGAATTCTTTTTTGTTTTATGTTGATTCAACAGGACACATTTTTACCAAATTTGGGTTTGTTTTTGGATGGTATGGTTTAAAACAGAGGACATATGTTGGGGTAACCAGTGGGAAGCACCTCAATGAGTTCAGCTTCCAGAATGATGGCCTCTGTGGGTTTGCCACTGAGATATGAGATGCAAGTCCAATTCAGTGAAACCTGATTCAAGATGAGCAGAAATGGGGATTTGTCTAGTTTCTGGTGCCTCATGAACAACTCAGAATAGCCCACAGGAGTGCAAAAAAATGTGGATATACTGTAGGGATCAAGTGAACTGACTCCACAAATTCTAAGGTTAAGAGTTTAGATATAAATCTTATTGACTAAGAATGCATTGCTGGTCCCTAAGAAAGAAGTGACCTCTGAACCAACAGGCACCTGATACAGTACTTTGCCTCGTTTATGTCCTAGAAGATTCTAAGAGCATTCACACATTTCTCACCTTTGTGAAAACGTTAGAAATTGTGCTCAAATATAGGACTTTTGGTATGCAAAAGAAAAATTATTTCCACAAAATGTTTTACTAAGTACCAGGATTTTAATTCCACACAGATATAGTTCTTATGAAGCATTTTAACTACTAAAGAGAGTCATGATTTAGGGCCATCTGTAGTGTTTTAGGTGTGCTTTGTACAGCCTGTTCTCTGCAAAGCTTCAGAAAATTTCTATTCCAATTTTTCTTTTGCATGCATTTCTTTAATCAGCTAATAAGATCTATAGTGAAACTATGACTTGCCTGACCAGTCTTTACTGAAAAGGTGAAAAAGGGGTCTAAGAACATTGCTTTGGAAACGAACCAACACTTGCTTCATCAGGAGTCAAAGCAAAATGAAGAATCAGGAAATATCAGTTAAATGTGTATATGTGTGGGGGGCAGGGGCAGGTTCAGGGCAGGGCTATGCTCCTAATTGATCTTAGGGAAAGTAAGTGAAGAAATGTATCAACCACTGCATTTGGTTTGTGAAATACATGTTTAGTGTCTATAAGAGACTTCATACAAAATGCTTCTAAAGAACAGCTACAATCATATAATATAGCTGTTACCCAACCAAATGATAGTATTTAGCATGAAGTGTCTTACTTACCCTTATTCAACTATTTAAATGCTATTCATTCTTCTTAGAATCTTCTCTGATTCCTCAAATTAGAGTTTTTTTGTATTCTCATATGTTACTTGTATATCTATTGTAGCATTTTATAAGGTCTAATTTATGCACAATAATATTTACTTTCTTTAAGTGTACGGTTTGATGCATTTTGTTGGTATGTATACATTCATGTAACAATTAGTACAGTCAAGATATAGAATGTTTCATCATCCCACCAAGGTCCCTTCAAATCACTAGTCAATCACCTCCCTCTGTCTCAGGACCCAGCAACCAATGACCTCCCTTCCCCCCACCCCGTTTTATTTATTTATTTTTTTAAAGTATCATGGAAGTGCTTTTATTGTGAAATGAAACATGAATTGATTATGCTTTGCGTACATGCTGCACAATGGAGGGATTAAGAGAATGAATGAATCTGTCCCTAAATTCTGCCTTTTATAGAATGCCTTACCAAAAGAATCGTACAGACTATGGTCTTTCATATTGGGCTTCTTTTCCTTAGCAAAATGCTTTTAAAATCCAGCCATGTCATTGCATGTATTCATGGTTCAATCTTTTTTTTTAAATTGTGAAGTATTTCACTTTATAGGTATTGCACAATTTATTGTGTTATTTGTTTTTATTAAAAATAATCTCATCATTTGTAAATGTATGTTGAACACTTACTATTATGTGTTAGACATATCATGGGTGCTGGGGGTAAAAATGTTAATTAAGAAATAGTTCCAATACTTCTGGAATTTTTATGAAAATAGAAGATAATGCTATTATATTACGGCTGGGCCAAGATGAATGTATATTCTGGAAGTATAGAGATGGGATGTTTAGAATAAGTTGAGCCTTTCAAATGTACAAGTGAGAAAATCAATCGGGAGCCCAAGACCAGGATTACAGGCTTTATTAGGGGAAAGAGACCTCCAGGCTGTCTTGCAAGGGGAGAACAGCAACATGTGCAGAGGTGAACACACCTTTTGAGGGGAGGAATAGGAAGGAATGGGGACTTAGTATACTCGGCACTTGCTGATTGTGGCTTAATGTATGGTCATATAGGAACAAGGGCTTAGGGGGTTTGACAGGTGTTGATTGGTGGTTCAATGTCTATTGCATATAAGGTGCCTGGTTAGGTACTCAGGTTTGTGCAGGCTGCAGTTATGTCATACTCCACCAACCAGTTGGGGGAAGGGAGGATCTATCAGTAAGAATTAGCACAGAGAAGGAAGGTGTAGAAAGGAGAACAAGGAGAGGCAAGAGCATGAACAAAGAAGTGAAGACAGATAATAACAGATAATTATAAGGGTTTTATAAGAGTGCTAAGTTTAAAGCCTGGCATGGCAAAAGAGGGTACAGAAATATGTAGTAGCCAGAAAATTTCAGTATTATGAAAACAGCTTGTTCTTTATTATGCCATGTTAGGAAGCTTGCTGTGTTTTAAGATGGGAAAGACTGTTGGATTTGCACATTAGACTGGATTCAATGGAGTGGAGTCCGAGAGAACAGTTGTAGGTGGTATTTGCCTTATTGCAGGTCAGTGATGATGAGGACCTGAATCAGCACAGGAGTCTTGAGGGCAGAGATGTAAGATCAGTTTGAGAAATAGTTAGATAGGAAAAGAACTTAATGACCGTGTGGTTACAGATAGTAAGGAACAAAGAAACAGGAGCATGAGTCTCATATTCTGAGATAGGTGAAAGTTTTGGTCTTTTAAAAAGTATTTTTATTGATTTCAGATAGGAAGGGAGAGGGAGAGAAACATCAATGATGAGAGAGAGTCATTGATTGGCTGCCCCCTGCACACCCCAAACTGGGGATCAAGCCTGCATCCTAGGCATATGCTCTGACTAGGAATTGAACTGTGACTTCCTGGTTCATAGGTCAACATTCACCCACTGAGCCATGATGGTTGGGTTGTTTGTGAATGTTTGAGGAGGGGAGGTGAAGATTTTTGTTCTGCACATAGTGGGTTTGACATGCCTACTGTGCATTCAAGAAGATATGTTTAGTGGGCAATGTGTTTATGAATCTAGGCTTCATGTGTAAACATATGGGTGGGTTTAAGAATGATTAGCATATAAATGAAACATGGAAATGGAAGAAATTAAAGTTCTTGGAGAGTAGAGATAAACATTCTACTTAAGTCTGTGTTCTTCGCAGCTCACAATACAGAGCCTGGCATGCAAACAATGCTCCAGAAATATTTGTTGAGTAGATGAATGCATTGGTGCTTATTTCCAAATTAAATTCTGTCCTATGCCTTGCACAGTGGAGTTTATGGGCATGAGACATATAACTAAGGTGTGGGATTGCCTGACCTATTTTAAGGCAGCTGGATAATGTTCTATGTCAGAGAGAGCTTTGTGGAGTGAACATACAATAACCTTTTAGTTATTTTCTATTTCTGATTTGCTGAGGGAGAGAGGGAAGGCCACCTGGAGCCTGGGTTGTATGGGTTGCCAAACCACCTTGATGTCTACCATTTAGTTCTACTCTGATTAGGCCAGGACTGGATAATGAATGTTTCATCTTGCATTTTTCCACATAAACAGATGTCCTTGCCCACAGACAAATTTAGAAAATTGTGTGGTTACAAGGAGAGGGAGGCTATTTTTCCAGCGAGGAAAAAGGTGGCTGCTTATCATCATTCTTAAAGACATATTTATGTTTCAAAACCCAGGTAACAAATCCCAGCTCTTCCAAGGAGGCGCCCAGATCTTGCCAGTTGGAATTAAACTCTGTCCACTATTTACTCTCATATCTGCTCAGGAAGCTGCATGATACATTGGGAAGAGTATGAATTTTGGCATTGGGTACTCATCAGTCCTATCTTGGCATTGGTGGTTACTAAATGAATCCCACTCTTATCTGTAAATGATCTGTAATGATGCACACTGGGGTTTGAAGAGATTCTGTGAAAAATCTTGCTTCCCCCTCATAAGTTCCAAACCTTGGTATATACAGGAGATGGATGGACATAAAATGCTGATTGTTCCTCCCTAATTCACCAGCACGTACGACTCTCCTTCCATAAGAAGTTGAAGAGAAGCTGCTGGTGCAAGTCATATGCTTTTCTTTAGAGTAGAAATGAGAAATAAATATTGCCTCATAAGAATACCTATATTTAAGTTGGTCTATCCAAAGGCCTACAGGGAAATGAGGGGTTTGGGTAGTATAGGTGAGAGGCAGGAAGGAGAGAGTCTCTGTCTTTCTCCCCTTAGTGCTCTTTATAGCACTCAGGATAGTACTTTAATTTAATAGGCTGTCATATGATGTTTGTTGAATTGAGTCAGAAACAAATCTTACCTGTTTCATTAATACTAGATGTTGAATTTCTCTCCAGAATTATAATTCCTTTCCCACATGATCTTTAGACATTGTAGGTTTATACAATTTTCTTTCTTCAAATAAGTTTTAAATTTGTAGTATCAATACAGAAATATACAGAATCATAAATATATAGTTTGATGAATTATAACATATTGAACACACCTGTGCTACCATCACCCAGGTGAAGCAATAGAATATTAATAGTATATTAGAATACTCTCTTGAGTCTTCCCCAGAGCTTTATTCCTAATCCTTATATTGATTTTATATGTTTTTGAAAAGTGTATGTGTGTGGCCTTATTCTCCTTATTTTATATATATAAGATGCATCAATGTTTGCTGTATCATTTTCCAATGTATGAATGTATTTCCATTTAATTTTCCTTTCTACTGTTGATGGACATTTGGATTATTTCTAGTATTTTGCTAATGAATAAAGTTGCATGAATATTCTTTTACATTTTTTTTTGCATATTCATCTTAAGTATGTACCTAGGAATGAGATTAGTGGGACACAGGGCAAGTAAGTATATATTTAGATAATAAAACAATTAATTTTCAAAGGGTTGCACCAATTTACAATTCCACCAGCATTGTATAAAAATTCAAATGCTCCATGTATCATCAACACTGTATAAACACAGTCTTTTGAATATTAGCTACTCTGCAGAGGGTGTAGTAATATCTCATTGTGGTTTAAATTTGCATTTATCTGATGACTAATAAAATGAAGCAAATATTCATCATAGGTTTCTTTTGTCATTATATCATATGAAGTTCTTGTTCATGTCTTTCATCTATTTTAATAAAGTTGTCTATATTTTTATTACTAACTAGTGGGGTCCCTTGGCCTGGCCTGAGGGGATTGGGCCAAAACCAGCTCCCAAGGGGTCCAGGATTGTGAGAGGGCAGTTCTCAGGTTACGCTCCCCAGAATCAGGCATCTTCCTCTCTGGTTCCACGAGCGTCACCTGAGAACCACAACTGCCAAGTCACTGCAGCTTGGCTCCAGCATTGAGCATCTGCCCTTGGTGGTCAGTACATGTCATAGATACTGGTCAGACGGTCAAATGGTCAGACTGCTAATTAGGCTTTCATATATAGAGACTAGAGGTCCATTGTGTGAAGATTCATGCAATAAGCCTTCCTTTCCCTGGCTGCCAGCACTGATTTTCCTCTGGCACCCAGGACCTGGACTGCAGCAGCCAAGCCTTTAGCCTTCAGGCTTGGCTCCAGCCACAGTGGAGCCTTCAGTCTTCAGTTTTCAGTCTTTACTCAGGAGGAGCCTTCAGTCTTTGCTCCACGCCTTCATATGCAAACCAACCTGCCGTTTTGTTGGGTTAATTTGCATACTCACTCCTGATTGACTGGTGGGTGTCACAGAGGTATGGTCAATTTGCATCTTTCTCTTTTATTAGTGTAGATATGTAGTCTACTATATAACTTATTTTATGATTGGTGCTTTTTGTGTACCAGTTTAATAAATTGTTGCCCACATCAATAGATGTCTATGCTATCTGCTGGAAACTCCCCCACCCTCTTTTACATATACTTCTACATTCTAACTAGTAGTGATTTTTTTGTATATGATATGGGATAGGATCCATGTTAATGTTTTTTAATGAACACCCAATTCATTAAAAAATTTTTTTTTTAATCTTTAAAATGTTTCCATTGTCATTAGGCCCTCTTTTGTCATAAATCAAGAATCTATAGTTGAGGTTTTGTTTCTAGACTTTCAACTATATTCCATTGATCTGTTGTTCTATTCTTGATTAATTCTACAATATTTTAATAGCTATAGATTTGCAATGACTTGATATCATGAGGCACAAATCTTTTAGTTTTTCTCTAAAATTGTCTTGGCTATTCTTGACCCACAGAATTTCCATGTAAAAATTAGAATTATTTCATTTCTGCAAAAAATCTATTGAAATATTTATTTTAAAACTTTAAATTTTGACATAATTTTATACTTACAGAAAAGTTGCATAGAAAACACAGTGAGTTCTTGTGTATCCCTCATCAAGTTATTCACATTGTCCACATCTCATATTACTATAGCACATTTATCAAAACTAAGAAACTGACATTGATGTAATACTATCAACTGAACTTCAGTCTTTATTTGAATTTCACCAATTTTTCCATTAATGTCCTCTTTCTCTCCAGCATATCCCATTACATTTAGTTGTCACGTCTGTCTGCTTTTCTTTGGTCCATGACAGTTTTTCAGCCTTTCCTTATGTTCCATCATGACTTTGACAGTCTTAGGGAGTCCTGGCTAGTCATTAGAATGTCCCTCAGCTGAGATTTTCCACTGTGTTTTTTCTTGTTATCTGGGGTTAAGGGTTTTTGAAAAGAATGCAACAGAGTTAAAGTGCCCTTCTTATCACATTATATCAGGGATGGATGACATCCATATAAAATCCTGGGAGATGGCAACCTTTATCACTTGGTTAAGTAGTGTTTGCCAGGTTTCTCCATTTCAAAGTTATATTTTTCTGTTTCTAGCTCTATTTTTTTAAAATGAGTCATTAGGTCTGGTCTATCCTGATGGTGCTGGTGGTGGTGGGGTATTAAGCGTCACCTCCAGTAGAATGTACCATCTTCACATATTATTTAGAATTCTTCTGTAAGAAAAATCTTTCTCTTTCTTTCTTTTCTTTCTTTTCTTTCTTTCTTTCTTTTCTTTCTTCCTTCCTTCCTTCTTTCCTTCCTTCTTTCCTTCCTTCCTTCCTTCCTTCCTTCCTTCCTTCCTTCCTTCCTTCCTTCCTTCCTTCCTTCCTTTCTTTCTTTCTTTCTTCTTTCTTTCTTTCTTTCTTTCTTTCTTTCTTTCTTTCTTTCTTTCTCTTTCTTCTTTTCTTCTTTCTCTATCTGTTGATTTAATCAATATGGACTCATGTATATATATTTACTTTACATTTTATTAATTTTATTGCTAAAATTGTTCTAGCTTTTGCAATGGGAAAAAATTTTCGGTTTGGTTCCTGTATCCCTTTGACATGTTCCTATACTTTTGTTTTTGGAGCACTTCCTTACTTTCTGGCACTACAGGCCCAGCTTGCATATTCCCAGTTTCAGTCCTAGAATTAGTCAATTTCTTCAATGAGCCTTTGCTACTTTTATTGAAGAATGATATTTAGAAATCAAGATCTGAGCATTGGATGTGCTCATTGTTACCAATGCTTTTAGATTTTAGGTCCTCTTAGTGGAATATATATATACACACACACATATCTATGGTTACTAACCTGTGCATATACACATTTATAATTGTTCTGTATCTATCTATACATACAGAGATAGCTAAACATGAGCTTGTACTGATTCTCAGCACTACCAGGTTCATTCTAGCCTTTCTTTCTTATTTACCTGTAACTCCCCCTCTGACAGTGAGAAGCTTGGTGCTCAACAGGCACCATCTATTTACCAATTTTTTCAATCCTAGTATACAATTGGGAAAGTTTCAAAATTGTTAATCTGTATCTCTATGACAAAGAAATTCACCAAGTAGAGCATAGTGTTTATGTATGGTTCCTTTTGTTTATACCTGGTAACTTTTAGTAAAATTAATGTTTTTCAAGTGGTTAGTTCTTTTTTTAGTTTGCAGACATGAAAAGTCCAATTTATAAATTTTGATAAATGCATACAGTCATGTGCCCATTGTCCCAGACTATTTCCTTTACCCTGAAAGTTCCTCTGTAAATCCCTTTGTCGTCAACCATTCCCTCTACTCCAATCCCTGGCAACCACTAATCTTTCAGTTTTTATAGTTTTGCCTTTCCCAGAATGTCGTATGAATGAAATCATACACTATGTAATCTTTTGGATATGGCTTCTTTCACTTAGTACAATGCATTTAAGATTCATCCATGTCTGTGTATGAATCAATGGCTCATTCCTTTTTATAGCTGAATAGCATTTCATTGTACTGTCACTTTGTTTATCTATTCCTCTGTTAAAGCACTTTTTTGGTTGAGTCCAGTTTTTAGCAATTAGGAATAAAGCTGCTAGAAACATAAACATACAGGCTTTTGTTTGGACATACAATTTCAAGTCATTTTGTTAAGTTCCCAAGAATGTGATTGCTGAATAGTATGGTAGGTTTATGCTTATAAACATTGCCAAATGTTTCCCAAAGTGGCAGCACCATTTTGCATTCCCACCAGCACTGAATGAGACTTCCTGTTGATCTGCATCCTGGCCTGCATTTATTGTCAGTTTTTTTTAGACTTAAGCCATTCTAATAAGTGTGCAGTGATATCTCATTGTGGTTTGAATTTACACTCCCCTAATGACATAATGTTTTTGTATATTCTTTTCATTTTTATGTGTTTTCTTAAAATGATTTATAGCTTCTTCATGGAAGTGTCTGTTCATATCTTTTGACCATTTATAAAATTAGGCGTTTCCTTTTCTTTTTCTGTGTTTTAAGAGTTCTTACATATTCTAACTAGAAGTCATTTATCTAACATGTGATTTAAATATATTTTGTCTGTGGCTTATCTGTTCATTCTCCTAACAGACTCTTCACAAAGAAAGTTTTAATGTTAATAAAGTTCAACATCTCAATTTCTTTTTTTTATAGATTGTATTTTTGATGTTTTATTTAAAAAAGACTTTACTAAATTCAAGTCATGTCGTTTTTCTTCTGTTTTTTTTTTTTCCTCTCTAGAAATTTTAAGTTTTATGCTTTACATTTATTTCTAGGATTTATTTTGAACTATTTTTTTTAGTTAGTATTAATCATATATCTTTTTTATGTATATGGATGCCCAAATGCTCAAGCACTATTTATTGAAAATACTATATATTTTCAATTGAATTACATCAGCCCTTTTATCAAATATCATTTTGTGTTGTTCTCTATTCTGTTTTATTTGGGGATGGGGTGGGATTTTAAATGGGAGTGCATATGAGAAATTCATACATTACTTTTTAATATATATATATATATATTTTAATTGATTTCAGAGAGTAAAAGAATGGGAGAGAGAGATAGAAACATCAGTGATGAAAGAGAATCACTGATTGGCTGGTTCCTGCACAACTCCTTCTCCCCTCCCCCCCCTCCGGGATTGACCCCACAACTTGGGCATGTGCCCTTGACCAGAATCAAACCCAGGACCCCTCAGTCCACAGACTGATGCTCTATCCACAGAGCCAAACTGGCTAGGGCTCCATAGATTACTTGTGACACAATTGGTATTCTTATAATAGTGAGCTTTACAATTTATGAATATGTCTTATCTTTACATTTATTTACTTTTTTTCTTTAATTTACTTTAATAATGTTTGGTGTAGTGGTCATGTATATCTTTTATTAAATGTACTAGAGGCCGGGTGTATGAAATTTGTGCATGGGGGCAGGGGAGCTCGGGGTGTCCCTCAGTCTAGCCTGCATCCTCTCCAATCTGGGATCTTCTTAATGGATGTCTGAACACTAGGATCGGGCCTAAACGGGCAGTCAGACATTCCTCTCAGGACTCCTGGTTCCCAACTGCTCACCTGCCTGCCTTCCTGATTGCCCCTAACCGCTTCTGCCTGCCATCCTGATCAACCCCTAAGCACTTCCCTGCCAGCCTGATCAACACCTAACTGCTCCCTGGCCAGCCCGATTGCCCCTAATTGCCCTTCCCTGCCAGCTTGGTCACCCCTAACTGCCCTCCCATGCTGGCCTGGTTCCCCTAACTGCCTTCTCCTGTAGGCCTGGGTCTCCCCCAACTTTTCTCTTTTGCTGGCCTGGTCTTCCCCAACTGCCCTCCTCTGCCAACCTGGTCACCTCCAACTGCCCACAACTGCCCTCATCTGCCAGCCATCTTGTGGAAGCTATCTTGTGTCCACATGGGGGCATCAACCTCTGACCACATGGAGGTGGCCATCTTGTGTCTTGGAGTGACAGTCAATTTGCATATCACTCTTTTATTAGATAAGATTCTTGAGTATTTCATGATTTTTTGATGCTATAGTACAGCATTTTTCAACCGCTGTTCCGCGGCACACTAGTGTGCCGCGAGATGTTGCCTGGTGTGCCGTAGGTGCAGACAAGACAAGAATTTTATAATTTCTCACTATTTTGTTTACTTAATATTTCATAATAAAGTAATTATAAAATACTTTCTTTGTGTTTATTTGATTCCTATTCAAGAGAATTACTTTATATATAGTCAATATAGGCACAGAGTTAAATTTTTTAACATTTTCTAATGGTGGTGTGCCTCGTGATTTTTTTCATGAAACAAGTGTGCCTTTGCCCAAAAAAGGTTGAAAAACACTGCTATAGTAAATGACATTATTTCTTAAATTTTATTTTCTAATTGTTTATTAATTGTATGTAAACATGCAGTTGATTTTTAAAAATATTAGTTTTGTACCCAGCAACATTGCTAAATTAATTTGTCATATTTTATCTCTCATAGTTAATTTCTCATAGTTAATCTGTAGATTAAAAAGAAAATTTAATCACATAGATTTTTCTTGTAAATAGTAACATTTATTTCTGTCATTTCAAATTTTAGTCTTTAAAAAAATCTACTGCATTAGCTAGAACACCTGGCGCAATTCTGAATAGAAGTGCTAGTACACATCATTGTCTCAGTGGGAAATATTTCAATATTAAAACACTAATACAATGTTTTTTATGAATTAAAATAACACTTTAACGAGTTAAATAAATTTCAATTTATGCACAGTTTGCTAAAAGATTTTAATAATGAATATATCGTGAATTTTGTCATTGCTTTTCCTACATTTACTGAGGTAATCATATAGTCACTATCACTATCTTTTTTTTTTTTTAATGTGGTAAATTATATTTATTGCTTTTTGAATGGTAAAGTAACTTTGGATTCCTTAGATAACGTCCCCCCATCCTTGACCACATTGTATTATCTTTTTAATTTATTACTGAGTTAAATATAGAATTTAGTTAATTCTATATTAGACACACATTGACAAGGATATTGGTTTGTATTTTTCTTTTCTTGATTATTTTTGTCTAGTTTTGACATAAAAGGCAGTGCTAGCCTCATAAAATGAGATGGGAATAATCTTTTTCTTTTTCTTACATGAAAGATTTGAGTAAGATAGGTACTACTGCTTCTTCAATTTTTTGAGGGGATTTGCCACTGATGTCATCTGGATAATTTCTGTCATTGGTAGGTGCAATCTTTTATATATGTTAGTTAAGTTTGTTATTTACTAGTATATCATTCAACTCTTTATTCTTATTTTTGTTGTTGTTGTTAGTCCACGCATGAATTTATTTTTGCCATTGCTTTTTAGAGAGAGTGGAGGAAAAGAAAGGAGGGAGAGAGAGAGAAAGAGAGAAAGAAACATCAGTGTGAGAGAGACACATCTACTGGTTGCCTCCCGCACGTGCCTGACCAGGGTTGGCTATAGAACCTGCAACCCAGGTACATGCCCCCGATCAGGAATCCAGGCCACTTTCCCGTTGGTGCTCAGACCAGTTCTCTAACCACTGTGCAACTCAGGCCAGGCCGAGCCAGCTCAATATTCTTAATAAGATATTATCTGCTTGTTCTATTAGTTATGAAGAATAGTGTGTAAGGTCTACCACTGTGATTTTGGATTGAATGATTTATCCTTTAATTTTGTTATTTGTTTTATATATTTTAAAGTTATGTTATCAGGTGCAAAAACTAGAAATTATTGTGTCTTCCTGGTACATTGAAAAATTTATCATTGTTGTTTATCTATTTCATCTCTTATAATTCCTCCTACTTTAAAATCTATTTTATATTTATATAGTCATAACAGCTTACTTTTCATTACAATTGACATAAATAACAAATACATATGTATATATGAATACATACATATGTATTGCTTCAATATTTCTATGTTCTAATATTTAAGGTCTGTCTCATCAAGCATCTTAAAGTATATTTAAACTTCAGTGTTTCACTTACATTTTATTGGAATATTTAGTCCATTTTAAATAATAAGTTAGAGGTATAGTTATATTTACCTTTATGATTTTTTTTCCTATTGTTCCAAGTCTTCTATGCTCCTTTGTTTTTAATCCTTTCTAACGTGCTTTTAAATTAATTACATATTTTGTTTTTCCTCTATGTTGACTGGTTAGTTATTATTTACTTTATGTTTAATAATTAATCTAGAAAGTTCAATGTACAATCTTGACTAATATAAATTAGTTCTTCTACCATTTTCTAGATACCCTTTAATTCCATTTTTCTCATCCCCCCATTTTTTTATTAAAACAAACATGGAAATAAAAACTTGGTCTGTGTCTATTTCTGCTGTTGACCCACAGAAATGATTGTTATTTTATATAGTCAATATCAATGTATATATACCGACACTTCTATCTTTTGTATTGCTCTTTATTCTTTCCTGCATTTTCATTCTACCATCTTGTTCCTTCTTCTTTAATATTTCCTTTAATGTGGATCTATTTTATTTGTCTGAAAATGTCTTTTTGCCTTTGGTTGTGATGAACATACATATATTTCTTAAAATATATTTTATTGATTTTTTTTTTTTTTTTACAGAGAGGAAGGGAGAGAGATAGAGAGATCGATCAGCTGTCTCCTGCACACCCCTATGGGGATGTGCCCACAACCAAGGTACATGCCCTTGGCGGGAATGGAACTTGGGACCCTTCAGTCCATAGGCCGATGCTCTATCCCCTGAGCCAAACGGGTCAGGGCTGTGATGAATATTTTTGTTGGAAATAGATTCTAGGTTGGCATTTAGAAATTAGTGCTTTTCTTTTAGCACCATGTAGTTTTCATTTTTATTATCTGGATTCCATTGTTCCTGCTAAATAGTCAGCCCTGAGTCATATTGATTCTCTTTAAAGGAAGTATTTCTTTCCCCACTCTTGTTGCTTCAAAATTCCCTTTGTCTTTTTTTTTTTTTTTTTTCCTGGCAGTTTTATTATCATTCTTAGGTACAGTTTTCTTTGAATTTACCCTGATTAGGATTTGTGACACTTTTCAGTTTTGTGGTTTGATGTCTTTTTTTATGTTATGAAATTAAAGGCTATTATTTCCTCAAAATTACTTTTGAACTATTCTCCCTCTCTTCTCCTCTGGGACACCAAACATTATTCTGGAATATCATATGTCTTTTACATTCCCCCTCCTGTATATTCCATCTCTTTTTCTCTTGTACTTCAGTCTGAATTTTTCTTTTGATCTCTAGTTTCACTAATCATCTCTTTATGTCTATTTCTGTTGTTAAACTGTCACCCATCTATTACAGTTTTAATTTTAGAATGCATTTCTCAGTTCTAGAATTTTCATTGGATCCAATTTTTTAGATAAAATTCTCTACCTCTTCAACTAATTTCTTCAACAAACTTATAAAATATATTTCAAAATATATGTCTAATAACTTAATGGCTGTTCCTTCTATGGGTCTATTTCTATTTTATTTATCTTGCTTTTGACCACATAGACTTGGTTTCTGATATGCCTAGTGATGTTTGATTCACTGCAGGACATCAGATATGAACAATTGTAGAGGTAAATTGAATCTTTGGATGCTGCTTTCTGCATCCCTAGAGAATTTGATTTGTATCTGTTAGGCAGCTAGGGTATGGGTCATCACCTTAACCCAATCAGCAATTGAGTTGATTAAAATCTGGAATTCAGTCTTTGTGAGCACTGATTTAATTTTGATTTCTCTCTGTTTTCTAGGTGGAGGCCTTTTGTGATCTGAAATAAAGGCCAGGGTAGTTTTTATAGGGATTTTTCCTTTTGAACATCTACTATTGTCCCTTGATCTTTATAAAACCATAAGGAGTTTTGCTCAGCATTTTAGCCACTTAAGCTGCTATTTATTTTTCAGTTTCCTGAAGTCTCAGCAGCCATATGTGAACCCAAAAATGATTTAAGGGAAAAGTAGTACCAAATGTTGGTATTAATTCTCTAACTTTCCCTTTATTTTGAAGTCTTGGCTCCTTCTTTCTCACAGCTTTGGCTACCCTAATACCTTCAAAGAAAATATATATATATGTATACACATATATAATTCAGGTTTTTTTGTTTTGTTTTCATGATGGTATGCAACATACTTGTTGCAGAAAGATGTTAATTTATAGAATTACTGTATATGATATATATCATATAATACTGAAGATTATTGTAAAAATCAAATAAGATCATAAAATAATACATGGGAAAACTTGAGCAAACTGGAAAGCTCTATGCGAACAAAATATTATTATCCTAATATTAGAGGCCCAGTGCACAAAAACTCATGCACTGGAGCAGGGGTTCCCTCAACCTGGCCTGCCCTGTCTCACAGTACAGGAGCCCTCTGGGCAGGAGGCAACCCAGCGATCAGGGAAAGGCAATGCCCGCATCACACCTCTGCTGCTGCCACTGCCAGTAGTGCAAGCCTTGACCAGCCCTGATTACCTGAGTCTCAGTCCGCCCTGCGTGGTGGGGGGACTGAGGAGACTGGGCACTGCCATCTTGTGGCTGTGGGCACCATCATCTTTGAGGGTGTGTCAGTCAATTAGAATATTCTTTCCTTATTGGCTGTGGGTGTGCAATCTTTGTGAAAATGTAATGGTCAATTAGTATATTCCCTCTTTATTAAATAGGATAAAACATGATCTCTATGAAATCTACAGCAATATGGCAGGGAAATATTTGATAATTTCTTATTTGCTATTTTTCAAACTATCGATCATCTTAAAGGGCCTGGGTTAATCTAGCAAATGAACTACTCAATGTGGAAGTTGGAGTGGTATTAAATAGTGGGCCTTATATCTGGGAACACTGAAAGATGTATTTCCCAAAACAAGCCAAAGGTAAAAACCATCACTCAAAAGGACCTTAAATAGTCTTGATGTCAAATCCTAGCAGGGAAGAGAATGAGCAATAGGTCACTAGTATGTGTAATAAGGCCAGAAGCAAGGTGGATCAAGGGCAGGAGGGAGTAAAATAGGTAAGTGAATCACAACATAGATGATGAACAGTGAGAGATATTTGGTGAGAACTTACCTGGTGCATTTCATGGGTTCTGGCTGTGAGAATAAAATAAAGTTCATGGCTTTAATTTACAACCTGATAATTTTTGTGAGTTTTTAATTTTCATCTTCTCAAGGTTATCTACTGGAATCATTTCTTTCCTGCTATTTTCTTATACTTAAGTTAGAAATTAGGATGCATGACGGTAATAACAAACTCTATCAGAGACACATTGAAGATTGCTATGCATATCAACTCACATTGACTGTCCTTTGATTCTCTGGATACTGGTGTTGTGCCATAGAAAAATATGAGTACACAAAGGTAGATGATGTGTGAAAATGAAAGAAGGTTAATATACCAATGTTGAAGTGGATCATCATTCAGTTTAATTTTAAAACAGTATATGTTTTGCTTAATATTGAAAATTATGTTGTTTTCATTATTATAGTTTTTGAATTATTATTGTTGCTTTTGAATCCATAGCATCTGCTGATAGAGATAGAATGCTATCCTGATAGATGACCAAGATGGGTGCCAAAAGTGTAATTCTTTCTCTCAGGTCTTGTCCAGATTCTCAGTGAGCAATGGCTCCTGACTGAAACCCACATATTATACCCTGTCATCTCCTCCTCACCCATCTTGCTCAGGGTTTTCACTATTAACAACCCTCCACTTACATCTTTCTTCCTTTCTTCACTAGTTCCTACTACCCCTAACTCCTCTATGAGCTCACCTTCTCAGTACATTAGAAATGTTCAAGAGAAAAAGGACGGGATTAGCATTTGTTTCATTCTAAGCACTGTATCTTGATGTATAGTGCCTTAAAAGTAAGTAGACATTTCCAAATAAATCTTGACTATTTTTAAAGCATATCTTTTAAAAATATTTTTATTTATTTCAGAGAGAAAGGGAGAGAGAGAGAGAGATTCAAACATCAATGATAAGAGAGAATCATGGATCAGCCATCTCTTGCATGCCCCAAATTGGGGATCAAGCCTGCACCCAGGCATGTGCCCTGACCAGGAATTGAGCAGTGACCTCCTGGTTCATAGGTTGACTTCCATGCTAGCTGAGCTAAAGTATATCTTTTAATAATTGCAATAAGCATTGTGAATTAATCTAGATTGAATTTATATATGTTCTTCTATAAAGGATCAGAAGAAAGGTTCAAATTAATTATCCAGACTTATAATAGCCATTCCCAATGATGAATAAAATAACTGTCAATAGTAATATAAAAAACAGAAATAGTGCTTGGATACCATGGCTCAGTGGTTGAGCATTGCCTGTGAACCAGGAGATCAACGGTTTGATTCCTGGTCAAGGGACATGCCTGAATTGTGGACTCAGTCCCCATTGGGGGCCATGCAGGAAGCAGCCAATCAATGTTTATCCCTCACCATTGATGTTTCTATCTATCTCTCCCTTTCCCTTCCTTTCTGAAATCAATAAAAAATATTAAAAAACACACACACAAAGAAAAACAGAAATAGTAATTTAGAGTATAGGAGGTGAGTCCTATTATAAGTGCATTATTTATCATAAAAGGAAAAAATAGATTTAGTTTTATAAGTCAGGAAATAGGGATAAAAGCATTTTATGTAATGTAATAACAGAAACACCCAAGAAGTGGAAGTTAATAAACTCATTTTAAAATATATATTTTATTGATTTTTTTTAATAGAGAGGAAGAGAGAGAGATAGAGAACTAGAAACATCGATGAGAGAGAAACATTGATCAGCTGCCTCCTGCACACTCCCTACTGGGGATATGCCTACAACCAAGGTACATGCCCCTGACCGGAATCAAACCTGGGACCCTTCAGTCAGCAGGCTGATGCTCTATCCACTGAGCCAAACCGGTTTCAGCTAATAAACTCATTTTAAAATGTTAATATTAGAAAGTATGTTAAGAAAGATATTCTTAAATAATGAACTAGCAAAAGAGGTATGCAATCTTGCAACCAGATATTAAGTTATTCTAGATTGAGTTTAGTGCTGGACTTCTACTTTTGCGAAGTCAGAGACTTCATACAATTTCAAGCTTTTCTTAAAATGATCTATAATTTTGAGTAATATATGAGCTTGTTCTTTAAGTATATAAGTATAAAAATTCTTACCACAACTTAAGGATCAAAATATCTAAATTTAAAAAAAGAAACCTGGTTATACTCTAGGCATATTATTTTAAAACATCAATCACTTTTATAATTCCATCTAACACATTGTTTTAGATTTATAATATCTGCTGATAATATCAGATAGCAAATACATTTAATAATTTGACGTTGCTTTAGGATATTTCAGGATATATATATATATATATATATATATATATATATATATATATTACAAAATAATGATTTGAGGCACACCCTATTGCTTAGCATGCTTATATACAAGAAACCTAGTTTTGATCTTTAATAATGGGTTATTTTCATTTAGTTGCAAAATTTAAACCTTTTTAATGTGTTCTGTGAAAAATGTATGGAGAAGCCTATAAAAGATATCGATTAAAGTAATAAATTGTACACAAATAATTATAGGTAAATTTTAGATTAAAATCTCTTTGGTTTTAAATACTGAGTTAATACAATATATGCAAATTGCTTAGAACTTGGTATGGAATGGAATGAATTCAACATGGGTTAAAAATTAAATTATTTCTTTCTATTTGAATGTTTCCTGAGATGGGTATGATTGAGGTGTGACTGAAATAATGATTCTGAATTTGTAAGTGATTGGATCCTTGCATGGATGACACCTTGCATTCATTCACCACCAGTCCGTGTTTGACTTAAGAGGAGACCCAGGTGAGCCACATGCCATACAGAGGCTTTTTCATCTCCTTCACTCTTTGATAGTTTTTCATTTTAATTCCTAATCCTTCAGTAGAGCTTTCACTCAAAACTGACACTGGGTGAGGAAGAATGAAAAGACAGGGAGCTGTGAACAAAGAGGAAGATATGAAAGGGCCTGGAGTAGGGGCAAGACTGGAAAATAGACATGAAAGGCAGGAAGAAAATTTCTATAGGGAGGCAGGGGAATAGTATAGTATCAAAAATTATCTCTTGCATATTAACATTGCTAGAGACTTCTCAGGGGAAATGCTTTCCCTGGAAATACATTTAGGAGATAGGGAACCAATAGAATTTTAAAGCCAGAATGAACATTGCAATCTGTCGGATAAAAGCAATTTAACAGGTGAGAGTAGAGTTTGCTAAAAATTGTAATGGGAAAATTGGTTCAAAAAGCTAGCATTTCAAGAACAACTCCACTTGTTGAGCCCATGCTATCTGAAAGTTGCTTTGCTCTATTTATAAGTTATATTTAATATATATAATTTTTAAGTATATATTGTTTTTATTGGTAAAGCAGATCATATATGATTGGTAATGCAGTTATTATTATTATTATTTTTAATCTGTATGTTGAAAGTATTACATATGCCTCCTTCCCCCACTTCATTGACATTTTTTAGCGCAGCCCCACCCCCTACCCTGTAATGCAGTCATTATTGACATGAATAGTGTTTTATTTTATTTTTTCACATACAGAATATCAGTGTTTTCCAAAAACAGGAATCTACTCAATAGCATTGTCAAAAGGTAATCATTGAAAATGCAAAGCTTTATTTGATTTTTGGACGTCTGAAAGGCCACAGACTCTGCTTTATACTGATCTTAATTATCGCTCTGCTGCATTTATCCATTGTCATTCAGTTCTTTGAAGTGAAACAGAATAAGCCTGATACATTTTAGGTATTTGCAGATAGCTACGAAATCCCAGTTCTTCTTTAAGTTTTCATCTATGAAATGGCCCCTTTCCCATTATGACCTGATTATCTTTCTTGATCCAAGATAACCAAGATCTACCTTGAGAATAGAGATAAAAAAGAAATATAAATATGTGCTGCCTACTATTAAAGTGTTTATGAAATACTGACACCCCCCACCACCACAATGCCCATCATGTGTCTTTATGCCCAATAGATTAACAGCTACAAAAGGGGAATTCTCACAAATAATATCCATTTTAGGAGCCTGGTGAGTTTTAAGTGGCAGTGAAAGTTTGTTTGCAGCATGTGATGTCCCACAAATACACCCCATTAAAAAGAAATAGATGCCAATAGCAAATCCATTCAAAAATTATTTTACTCATCCATTCAGTCTTGTCACACTTTTCAAAATGTGTTCTGGGGACCACTCTGCTGAGAAAAGTTTTGTGTGTTTAAGTAAATTCTTCATACTGTGTTGCCCCTTTGAGGTTCTCTGCAATAATTTTGACATAAAGGATTCTGACCAATCCTATAGCAAAGAAATACCTTTATCATTGTTTCATTCAGCTTCTCCAAACGTGATTTTGCTATGGAGAATTTTGTGTGTAATATCCTTTGACCTCTTGAAAAACATCTTTTGGAAAGTGCTGTCTTCAAACACTGAATCACAGGATTGACTGAACTTCCTATGCTAAACATTAAAATGTGAGTATAACTATTTTAATGAAAAATGATTCTCCTGGGAGTATCTGAGTGGCATCTGAACGTGACTCCAATTTCTACTGAAGATTGATCACAAAACCCTGGGAAAAGGGGTAGAGGAAACCAGTGGAGCACTCTGGCATGAGATTTACAGAGAAATTTATGAAGGAGCTAGAAGGCAAGCATGTCTTAAAACTGAAAGGAAACTTGAGAGGTTTTTTTTTTTTTTTGTTTTTTTTGTTTTTTGTTTTTGTATCTCTATTCCATGGCTTCTTTTCTTTAATTAGGACAGTAGTTATTAAACAATCATCCACCATGAATATATTCTGACTAAGTCAGAGTATTTATAGATCACTAACTACAAGACAAAACCGTTGTTGCCAAAGAGCCTAGAATTTAACCACAGAGAAAAGCTAGATATTCACAAAATAATCAGACAATGATACGAGGCAGTGTATAATTAGTTGTTGAGTTGAGTGGCTCAGGTTATAAATACTCTGGAATGAAGGAAGTTATCCTTTGCAAATGGAGTTGGAGAAGGTCTTCTGTTTTTAAGAACTCCTCACAAAGGACAGTTTTAACTTATCTGTTAAAAGAGAGCAACTACTTCAAAGTTATTTATGCTTAACAAAGGTATGATTACTGTAATTCGAACCAATTTCTCTTTGTCAGGCTTTGGTGGGAATGGAGAAAGGACATTTTTATCTATATAAAAGCCTAATATGCAAAATGTCCCCTCAGGAGTTCTACCAAATGGGAATTTGATCACTCACTGTGATGTGCACTGACAACCAGGGGGTGGTGTGGAATGAAGGAAGGCCCTGGACCAGAGGCTGGCAGCCACTAGGGACCCTGCCCATGCGTTGGGCCTCCAGTCTAATATATTAATACTACTTCATTGATACTTCATGAAAAAATCATTACAATTTTCTTTTGTCACCAGACGATTTTAAGAAACATTTAGGTCAACAACAGATGGGCCTGCAAATCAGTGGTAGCATCTGAAATGTTGGCTTCAGAGAGCAGTTGGGGAAACTAGAAGAGTTATGTAAGGAATACATAAAATATAGGGTAAAACCTAACAAAGGCAATTTGATGTAAGCATCAGAAGGAGACGAGTTAACAGGGAATGCGTATTTAAGTCATAGAAGGAAACAGAAGCAAAGGATCAGAAAGGATGCCTAGGAAGCAGGTCCACAGGATAAGTGAAGTGCTGAGATTATCATATGGAAACCAGACAGCAAGGATGGGTCAGAAGAAAGGAGCGGGCTACCTGGGGATGAATACAGCAGCAGATAAGAAGGGAGATATAGGATGGGAGTTTCCTCCCTATCTCAGGAAGATGGGGAGAAAGAATGGACTAGCTACTTTAAACAGCTTAAAAATTACATACTTCCCCTTGCTCCAGAGGGTTATGTAATTCTTAAATGCAAAAGCAGACCTTAAAAAAAAAAAAAAACTGGCATCACTCTCCATGTTATTTTTAATCACCCTTTCATTCATTAAGCACAATTAAGCTATCAGGTCCTCTGCTCTAACTATGCAGAACACAGCTCCCACAGCCAGGAGTGCACAGCGATATTAGAAACATCATGAACAGTTCTGAACTTGCACCAAGTATAATTGGCCAATTTGGAGACATTGTTTTGCAGAGTACGCTGTGTCTCATACATTTTTCATATAGAGGCAATGCATTTTAGGAGACACACAATACACATATGGAAATACATGCATTCTCAGGAGGCTAAGAAAAAACACTGGGGGGAAGGGGCGGGTTAAGGGGGATGGGAGTCCAAGAACTGAGCTGAGCTGCGTGACAAGATTTGTGTGCTCTGAAACTTGACAAGCTTGGATAAAAAACTATTCTAGGCAGTCTTTCCAAGGCACTTACAATGCTAATTATATCTGGTGTACTCCATGTTTCCCTGGCTATACTTTCTTTACTGGTTTTAATTAAGTGCTTTTTAATGTCTTTTAGGGAGGCGGAGGAACAAGGAGGGTGAGAATTTGCTTACCACACAAGTTTTGCCTTGCCCTCACTTATTTTATGCCCTGCCCAACCTGTGCCTTTGCTAATCTTTTATATGATTACCTGCATTTCTCCTAATTAATGGCTTTTTAATTCTCTTCTTTTGCTAATTCTACAATTAAGCTTCTACTTAATGCTGTCAAGTTCAATCAATATCCTCTTTGGAGGTGTATTCGGGTAAATGGGCGATAATCTTTTGTTGATTGAAATGTGGTAATATTAAAAATTACTGATGCAGCTTGAAGGTATCATTGCAGAGAATACGGAGGAGCCACTGAAATGCAATGAGAAAGGCCTTCAGTGGAGAGTGAGCTCCTATTTTTGTAGAAAGACTTGGATCCGGACTATAGCAGGAGCCCACGGCTCCCTTCACTCCTGCATGCGCCCGGTCAGCACTGCCTGACTGCCATACTTGGGACAAAACACGTTTGTAATAATTTCAGAATTACATTGAAAAATTTAAAGCTGAACATACATATTATAGCATTTCATTTGTTAGGCCCAGTTGCATTTAAAAAGAAGAAAGAAAGCTCTTTTTATTTATTCACCCAATCACCCAAAATGTATTGGGTATTATCTATACCAAAGAATGTAATGTAGAAATGGATGGGATGAGACCACCAAGCTGACATTATAATGGGGGGAGAGAGAACATGCATAGAAAGAAGAACTATCCATGGCATCTATTCTTCTTCCTCCCTCCCACATTAAGCATGCATTAGCTGACTTCTCTGGTCAGGAACAATGCTAGGCAATATGAAGATGAAGAGTGCCCAGCATGGGGAACTGTTATACAATTTCATGCGAGTGGTTCTCAGAATCCCAAGAAAGAAGTACTGAACTCTGCAGGAGAGTCAGGCTGGCTTCCTGGAAGAAAAGAGAGGACTCCTGGGTGTAGTTAGAGTCTCTAGTTCCACACAATTTTCACTTTCCAGTGCTAGATAATGTGAGCAAATAAATACCCGCGGCCCCCCACCCCCACCCCGTTGCTTTTTTGCCGAAGCAAATTTGAGTTGGAATTCTCTCACTTACAGCCAAAAGAATCCCGAGCCAGACAGAGACTTGTACGTATTGTTGCAAAACTCTTTGGAGAGATGCTAAGGAGCCATGGAAGAATACTTGTTTTGTCTTCTAACTGGAAAGATTACTTCATTTACATTTGAGTTATCTTCTTGTACACTTACAATTCTTACTTAGTTTGTTTAAATGTATCTCTACCATCTTGTGTTTGTTTGTTTTTTATCTTGCTTTTATGTGTTTTTCTGCTCTTTACTGGATTGATTACATTTTTATCATTTTTTGTTTGCCATTTACTTATGTGAAAGTTAAAATTCTATTTCTATTTTTTGTAGTTTCCATTTGATTTTAAACATCAAAGATTGAGTAATAATTTATTACATATTCTATCCTTTTCTAACTAATACAAATATTTTGTTTTATTTATTCTTTTAAAAATATGTTTTTATTGATTTTAGAAAGAGAGAAAGGGAGAGGGATAGAGAGATAGAAACATCAATGAGAGAGAAATACTCATTGGCTGCCTCCTGCATGCCCCTAACTGGTGATCAAGCCCAAAACTCAGGCCTGTACCCTGACTGGGAATCAAACCAGTGACCTCTGGGCTCATGGGTTGACTCTCAACCACTGAGCAACACTGGCCAGGCCAACATAAATAGTTTAATGCTGTAATGTTACTCACCACTCCCTTCTATATATTAAAAAAAAATAATAATAACTGTTTGGCATTGTTTTTACCATCACCCCACATTAATAATAATAATAATAATTATTATTATGATTATTATTATTGTTTTTAGAATCTAGACTTATGTAGGTTTACAGATGTTAGCATTTTAACCTATTATTTTATTTTGGACTTATTTTCTTCATATATATCAGAATGAAGGAAATAACATATATATCCTGCTCATTGCCCCAGAAGCCCATATTTGAGCAAATAAATACCCGCCCCCCCCCCCCCTTCCTTTTTTGCCTAAGCAAATTTGAGTTAGAATTCAAATCAAAGTCTCTTTGGTTTTGAATTGGCTAAAGCAATGAGAAACTCTGGCAGAAGAGGGATTGGAGAGAGGAGGAGAATGAGGTATTAATTTCCTCCACTCCTCTCTGATATGTTACTATAGAGTGGCTCCTTCCTTTGACCAAAAGCCAAAGCTACCCATAGGTGGCCTTCCTCATGCACTTCCTACAGATTCCAGTAATTGTGCCTCCATTTTGTTTCTTTTGGTTTAGGAGGTGGATCATTTTCAGCAACTATTAAGCCTATAGTATCTTTCACCTTTTGTTAATTGCTTTTCAACCTTCCTCCTACTTTTGGAGCTAGTCAGTCCCTTTGTTAAATTCCCCTCAATCATGGAGATAAGGTGCCATCTTTTTTCTCTTGGTTGTAATAGTTATTTTCCTTTTAGTATTTTAAGCATATTTTCTTATTATCTCCTGCTCTGTTATTGGTGATGAGAAATATGCTACCTTACATTCTTTTCAGATTATCTATCTTTTCTCTCAGCTTGCTATTAAGATTTTTATTGTGTCCTTGGTGTTTTGCAGTTTCATGATCACATATATAAGGTCAGGATTCATTTTTATTAGTGCTTCTTGAAATGCTTCTTAAATTTGAGAATTTATGCCTTTTGGTCAATTCTAAAAGTTTCTTAGTTATTATCTTTTCATATATTACCTTCTTTTTCTGTGCTGTTCTCTCCTCTTTAATTTTTATTCAACATATGCTGGACCTTCTCATTCTGTTTTCCAGATAGAGCTTGTTTGTATCTTTTCTTTATTTCTCTGTGCTCTAATATGCATAATTTTCTCAGAGCCTCCCTCTCATTTCTTTAATTATTTTTAATATGCTGTTCTCTGGTTCATTGATTTTTTAATTTCAATTACTAAGTCTTTCATCTTATTATGTTATAATTGCTCTTTTTCAAATTGCCATTATTTTCAGATGGCCCTTTCCTTCTTTTATTTTCTTGATAGTTTTAAAGAGATAGTTGTATATTATATCACTTCTAGATTGTTATTTTATCTTATACTAGAGGCCCAGTGCATGGAAATTCATGCACTGAAGGGGGTGGTCCCTCAGCCCGTCCTGCCCCCTCTCATAGTCCAGAAGCCTTCAGGGGCAAGAAGTGACTCAGCGATCAGGGGTAGGTGATGCCCCATCACACCTCTGCTGCTGCCACTGCTGGCAGCACAAGCATTGGTTGGCCTTGGTTACCTGAACCTCAGGTGGCCCTGGGTGGCTGGGCAGCCACTATCTGAGGCTTGCCTGTGCCTTGTGCTGGCCCTGGGCAGCTGGGGGACTGAGGAGACTGGGTGCCTCCATCTTGTGGCTGTAGGTGCTGCCATCTTTGAGGACATGGCAGTCAATTAGCATATTCCCTCCTTATTGGCTGAGGATGCTGCCATCTTTTCGATGATGTGAGGGTCAATTAGCATAGTTCCCTCTTTATTAGATAGGATTTTTGGTAGTTAAACTTTCTCTGTTACATTTGCTGATTCTGAGGGTGACACACACTTGCTGAGTGGTAGAAGGGTTGTGATAAAGTACTTTTGCCTTTGCTTTGTTAGATGTCAAAGGTTTCATTGATCCAGAAAAAGCCTTCATGTTAAAGTACTATTACCTTGTACAAGAGTACCTTGGGCTTCAGGTGATATTATACTATATTCCATACCTGTATGTGTGAAGGCCCTCAGACTTCAGTTTCTCATGGGAGACTTTTATTTTTATAAAAACTTGAGTTTTATGTAAAATTCCTTTTACATCTCCAAAGCTGGTGGCAGTCTTTCCTGGGTCCCAGTTAGAGATTTGGTTTCAGATCTTCACCTTGCATAGTCTCTAAGCTATTATTTCTATTACTACTTGGGTATATTTTCCTTATGGCCAAATTGATCCAGCTTGATGTTCTGGTAGATTATCCTATTTGTCTTTTGAATTCAGCTCTGTATTAAAGTATTATTATATTTGTTATTTCTATGTTTAGAAAGGGATGTTTTTTCATCTGTCCTCTGTGATGCTTAAACAGGTTATTTTCTTTTTTTAAAGAAAGCTTTTAAAACAAAGGTTTTTTTTATTTCAAAGGGCTCATGTTTAAAAGGATTCATGAAAGCCTAAACAAAGACAGGGTGTGGATGCAGATTTGAGTAATATTTAAGAGTCATAAAGTAGGTCTCTTCAGGAAACTCAAGGCTAAGTACTTGATGAGGTTTTGAGGTAGTGGCAGTTTGGTTTGAATCACTTAGTGAATCATGGCGCTGTTGACTGAAATCGGGAACAGGGAAAATTCACATATTCTGGTCTTTGTAGGATTTATAGGTAGAAAAATCCAGAATGCAGTTGGAAATAATGGTCAAGAGCTTTGTAGCTCTGGAGATAAACAAGAGGCTTAATTTTGTATATGAAGGTTGGAGACATGGTAGTAGATTAAATTATATAAGGAGGGTATATACAGTGAGTAGAGACTGGTACACTGAACACTATTAATATAAAGAGTAGAAAACACTGATGTTTTTAATATTTGAGAAAGGATAGTTGGTGATTGAGAGTCAAGTACGCACAATAAAGACAAGGTAAATTAAGATTTTAAGCAGTAAGGTGATCAATTAATAAGGGAAGGCTGTCAGAACATGATACTTCTCACAAGAAGAAGTGAGCTCCTCTTATGTTCAGGTGACCAAGAATTGGTGTATATGGATGATGGGGGATTGGAGAGTGCCTGCAAAGTCTGATCACCAAAGTCTATGGAAGAAGAGAGTTAGATCCTCCCCATCAGAGGGTACGGGGTGCAGTTCCTATTGATCCAATACTAGGTGATTGGCAATTGTTGTTGATATTAGGTTGCATTCTTTATTTCACCCTCTCCATCATGTGGCTGGCCAGACCTAAATAGAAATTACTGTAAATATTGGAATATAACCAATTTGGGAGTTTTACTATATGAGACTTTAAGGCTATTAAGCTGCAAAATTGTGTGGGTCAGCTGGGCGGTGGTGTGTGTGTGTGTGTGTGTGTGTGTGTGTGTGTGTGTGTGATAGAGTTGTTTGTTATATAGGAGAGATCCTCAAGCCAATCACCTCTGAACATTTATAGGTTGTATACAAACTAAAACCTTCTTTCTTCTCTAATCGAGAGCTCTCTCCTTTACTATTGTTTTCCTGTGAACTGGAATTGCCCAGGCCTTCTTGGACATCCACTCTGTCTCCTTCCAGAGCAGCCTGATTTCCTTCCTGATCCCTGGGCTGCAGCCTGGTAGGGTAGTCTGGGAGCCCACCTCTCAGGGATTATTGTCATGTGTTACCTGGAGCCCAATACTTTACAAATCTATTTTTTTCCCCATTTATTTGGCCAGTTATTTTAGTAACTTTCCATCAACACTGCATCTCCTTTTCTACCTAGATACCAGTGATTTATAAGGAATCTAAGTAGCTTGCATTTGAATGACTTCAATATACTTGAGTTCTACATTTTGACTTGACCCTTTGGTCTGACACTTTTTTTTCTTAAACAATTTTAATTATGCTAATTGTACTGAAAGTGCATTTATACAAAAAGCTCCATATTTTTCAAGTTTATGTTGTTTTTCTTTGTCTTTCCTTGTAACGTGTTGAAGGTGGGACCCAGTCCTGAATCTTCTTTCAAGCAAAGGGGAAAATGATCAAGAGACACAATAAGCACGAGCTGCACGAGCAGCTGCTGGCATAGCGCAGCATAGGGTCTTACAGCAAACTTTTTAAGAAGTAGAAAGAGTGCTCTAAAATAACAATAAAAAAGTATCATAAATAAACCAGTAACATAATCATTTGTTCTCATTAGCAAGTAGTGTGTGCCTCACGTAACTGTATGTGCTATGGTTTGATACAAGTGGCACCACAATAGGTTTCTTACGCCATCATCACCACTAACACCTGTGCAATGCCTTGCGTAGGTTGCAAAGTCATTAGGCCGCAGGAAGTTATCATCTTGTGGGAATGCCTGTTGTCTTCTGAGTATCTGTTTCCATATTTGTCTTTCCTCACTAATATACTAATTCTCACATCAGTGGCCTTGATAGCAGCAGAGGCCCCTGCCGCCACTCCCTTGCTGCACCCTGTACTTCAGAACATGCAGGAATGCCTTTCAATCTTGCAGGCCCCACCTCCCAGGCCCCCGCCTCCCAGGCCCCGCCTCTCACCTGCAGGAAGCGGCCACTCAGTGGTGTGGAGATGATCAGCTAGACTTCAATTGCGAGAGGATTCAGACTCCTGCTACTTATTTTTGGGTAAGAATTAGAAATTGATTTTATTTATTTCAACTCATTCCTTTCGCTTTTACAATAAAAATTTAATTCAGGAAAGCCATTAGGTTTCATATAAACATATATATTTGAGAGCCCACATTCTGAGACTTAGAAGGAGCCATGCTGGTAACCAGAACCTTCTGGAAAATGGAGCCCTAACACCCCTAATTCCCCCTAGCTGTTTCACTTTATAAAACAGCATTCAAACAGTGTTTTTTTTTTGTTGTTGTTGTTTGTTTTGTTTTTTAGGGTTTTGATTGGTCCAAATTGTGCAGTTTTTTAATTTAAAATTTTTTAAATCATAGTTTACATTAAATATTATATTAGTTTCAGGTGTACAGCATAGCGGTCAGACATTTATATTGAATATAACTTACAAAGTGATTCCCCTTGTAAGTCTAGTGCCCACCTGGCACCATTCGGTTATCATAGTATTATTGACTGTATTCCCTTTGCTGGCAAATACTTAACTTTTTAAAAAGTATGTTTTTTTTTGTGTTTTTTTTAATTGATTTCAAAGAGGGAGAGGGAGATAGAAACATCAATGTTGAGAGATGCACTGAGCCATGCCAGCCAGGTGCAGATTCTTCAGTTTTAATGAACTGTCTCAAACAAGACAAACCTGATTTGGAATAATTGGTTGAAAAAACTTGCTGAAAATTAATAAAGAGTTGGGAATGCTTGAAAAGTATTACCTTGGACAACTGATAATTATAATTATAGTTGATTTTCAGTTGTACAACCAAAAGTTTATATAAACTAAGTTATTAGAATGGAGGAACAAAATTCAGAATATAGAGATATTATGAAGACCAGGAAATTATTTTGTTCATCATGGTATATGCAGGCCTAATAATATATCTAGTAGATTGTAAAATTCCATAAATACTTGTGAAATAAAGAATAAATGAAAGAATGAATGCTGACTTCTTGAAAGCAAGGATTGTACTTATCTTGTTCAATGTACAACACCAAGTTTTTGGATGAGCACATCATACTCAATGATTAATGAAGTGATTAAAATTGCATGGCCTCCAGCTAATATTTTTTTTGCATGTAAATTTGAAAATATATCTTCAGTTCTGGATACTTCTAGTTACTATATAGTTGAAAAGTTATTCTAAAAATGGGAGACAGTGCGAGTAAATGGTATAATGGCTCAAAGAACTTAAACATTGTGGTTAGAAAAACTAGAAAAATGAAATAGTTTATATGTAGGCAATCCTTTTCTCTATTTCTATTTGAAGTTCATTCCGTAAGAAGGAATGGAAAGATAAAAATGCCAAAAAAGCAGACACAGGAATAAAAAGAGAAAGGAAAATTAGTCAGCAACCCTGCACCACAAATCACCACTCAAACAATGAAAACTCATGAGATCAGAAGGTTGTGCCAGACAATGGATGCTGGAAGGCCAACGGTGGACCTCAGGGAACAAAAGGGAGCTATTTCCTGAGGCTCCCTCCTCCTCAGTTCACAGGGCTGTTTTAGCATAAATTCTTTGCTCTTTGTAAGCAGAAATGCTCTGTTTTTTAAAAGCACCTCAAAGCCATTTGTGGGCTAAGTGAGATGCTCTTAATGTTATCAAGTCACTGTCAGCCAAAAGCAGAAGGTAAGGATGCCTAAAGGGAGCAAGCAGGCCAGGTCAAGAGCTCTCTAGTTTAAGAGCATCTTTACTGGTTTTATTCCTATCAGGGGCACAGGAGAGGCTTTACTAGCATCCCATCATGAAGCAAACTGCCACAAAACGAGACTGTAAAACATTAGAAATGATAATTTTGAAATTGGGTCATTTCAATTTTATTCTCTGATGTTAGACTCCAGCCTTTGGTGAAGATAATTCTAGGCAGTGAGATTAAACTCTCTCTCTCTCTCTCTCTCTCTCTCTCTCTCTCTCTCTCTCTCTCTCTCTCTCTCTCTCCTCTCTCTCTCTCTCATTTACCCTCCCAGACATGCCGGTATGTTGGAGGGTGTCTATTACCCTGCAACAGAGCAGCAGCCCTCCCTCCCTTTTCCATTTGGACCCCAAGGAAACAGTGAGACCTAGTTCGTCAACTATTTGCTTGTGGGGACATCGCCATTCCTCTACTCAGCAAAAGACTGTTTCCTCTGTATTGCAACTCTGAATTTGGCGAGAGGATAGGAGGGTTGGCAGGCCTGGAGTGGCTACTATGGTAAAAGCAGGCACAGTGAAACCCCATAACGATTGGCCTCTTTTTCAGCTTGGCACATCATGTTAGGAGCTGGAACAGAGGAACATTTGTCATAAGTTACGGTTGGGAGGAGAGCGATGGTACAGCTTCTGTGGAAATCCTGTGCTCCTCTTCCACCCCCTTTCGGTGGCATCATCATGAGCCTCACTTTTGTTCTTTCATATTTTAAATCCAGCCTGTACGGAACTTGCCACAGAAATAGATCTGCACTGACACTCCTACTCTCAAGCTGCTGGCGCTACAGTGGCAGGCTTTGACATTGCTTGAGCCAACCCAGAAACTAGAAAGTTGAAGTAGAATTAAAGAGGGAGTTGTGCGAATAGACCCACTTCCTGGTTGGAGAACCAGGATCATTTTTCCATCTGTGACACTCTTACACATCTTTCACACCAGCACCATGCTTGTCACATAGTGATTGCCCACATTCACAAGGTCTTGCTAAAAAAGGGAATTGCTTTATGACACAGGCATGTTTTTTTGCCTAAGTGAAAGGCCGCACTGGGACTCGTCCTCATTTGGATTCCTCCTCTGCAGATGCCTAATTCCTGGAAGTCGGGTGGAACCACTGGGTGAGGGCCAGCCCTCAGAGTGGGAGGTCAGCATCAGAGAGGCCGAGAGGGAGGCCACAGGAGGCCCTTGCTGGCAAGTGAGACAGAGCATCAAAGGTGGAGGTTTAGAAAGGCAGGCCAAGGTTTCAGGGACACTTGCCAGAGGGAGTCTCACTTAGGGCTGAAAACCAGAGCAGCTGTTAAATGCTAGGCTGAGGCAGGAGCAAAGAGAGATCAGCGCTCTGTCCCTAGAGACGGGTAACATTTATTGAGCAACTGAGCCTGGCCCTGGGCTAGCCATGCTCTGTACCCCCATCACAGCTCTTTCAAAATCCATTTCATCTGCTTACTCATACTTTTCTCTCTCCCTGGGCTGTGAGTTCCTTGAGGAAAGGACTTATGTCTTGATCACTTAACAGGGAACCTGGGGTATAGAAAGCATTCGGTAAATATTTATTGATTGACTGGGTAACCTTACATCTTTCAAAACCTTGCGAGATCCATGGTTCTATTGACCAAACCAAGTGCTAGATTAAGAGACTTTCCAAGGTCACACACACAAGTAATCACAAAGACAAGTTTTATTTATTTATTTTTATTGTTGACACTATTACAAATGTCCCTTTTCCTCCCCCCCCCCCCCCTTCCAACCCCTTTCCTCTGGCTTACCGCATTGTTGTCTGTGTCCATTGTTATCTATGCATCTATGTTCTTTGGCTAATCCCTCTTAAAGCCATACTACTCAAAGGACCAAATCAGAATTTAAGAATGAGCTGCATTAGAGACCCCAGAATTTGGAGGTAGAAGTTCAATGTAGGGAATTAAAAAAAAATATATATATATATATATTTCATTGTTTTTTTTTTTTTTTTACAGACAGGAAGAGAGAGGGATAGAGAGTTAGAAAAATGGATGTGAGAGAATCATCGATAATCTGCCTCTTGCACACCCCCTACTGGGGATGTCCCGGCAACCAAGGTACATGCCCTTGACTGGAATCAAACCTGGGACCCTTCAGTCCGCAGGGTGATGCTCTATCCATTGAGCCAAACCGGTTTTGGCTAGGGAACTTTTCAAATCAAAATTCTGTGGAAGGTGAAGTGCAACCAGCACCAGGGCTAGGCTTGCTATAAAACTCCTGAGCTACTGATGTTATGCTAAACACACTTCCTGTGCCCTGCCCTGCATATGCAGTAGGGATAAGGTTGCCAGACTAAATCTAGGAAACCCAGTTAAACTTGAATTTCAGATAAACAACGGATACTTTATTTAGTGTATGTCCATCCCAGGTATTGCATGGACATACTTATGTTTAAAAAATATTCATTGTCTATCTGACTTTCAACTATAACTTGCATCCTGTATTTTTATTTGCTAACTTTGGCAACCTAGACGGGGGTTGATTTTAAGAATACATGTGGAAATCAGGAGATAGGTTAAACCATCTCAGCAGCCACAAAGCTAGTTACATAGTCGGCCAGCACTTCCATGATTGGGGTACTCAGTGGGGAGGAAGGAGTGCTAGAAAAACAGGCCACTGGATTCGAATTTAGCAGCAGCTAGCATGCCTCCTGGTCACCTCCTCAGAAGGAAGCCCCTTCTTCCTGGTGCTGCTTCGTTCCTGCATCTTACTGCCTTAATTCTCAAGACAGCATATGACTGGGCGAGTTTGTCACTGTTTGGTATGGAGGACCTGGTGCAGAATAGGCACTCAGTAAATGTTTCTTGAATTAATGAACAATAAATTTCAAAATATGTCATCTATCTTATGTCCTAACTGTTCATAGTCAAGTTTGGCTGCATATTCTTCAGTTTAACCAGTTAATGGCTAAGGTATCAGGGCCAATGAGACTCTAAATGCAAAATAATAAGAGTTTTATTTTTTTCTGAAAGAGTCCCTTGGGTTGCTTTCCTAGTAGGAATCTGGGAGTATGGCAAGCAATCTAGAACATTTTATCATGTTTAGTTCACGTGGCCTGTTTGGTACACACCTGTCTGATAAATATGGCCTGTCCAGTCTGAGACTAGTAATAACCAATATGCTCTAGTCCAGTGGTCGGCTAACTCATTAGTCAACAGAGCCAAACATCAACAGTACAACGATTGAAATTTCTTTTGAGAGCCAAATTTTTTAACTTCTTCTAATGCCACTTCTTCAAAATAGACTGGCCCAGGCCATGTATTTTGTGGAAGAGCCACACTCAAGTGGCCAGAGAGCCATGGTTTGCCAACCACTGCTCTAGTCCCATTAATGTTGGGGTGACTAGTATATAATTTATTATCTAAAGTGGGATACTTTGATGCATAAAGAGGATGCTATTTATAAATGCTGTTAGGACAAATGATATAAATTTGAACTGTTCTAGGCAAACTGGGTCATGCTGACATTTAGAATAATAAATACCCTCTAGAATCCCCTGGATAATGTCGTTTGCAATTGCCACTCTTTGGACACAGTGACCATGTTACCCAACCAACCATAGTGTGACCCTCTACTGCTTTTCCTCAAAATATTTTATAAGGAGAGATTCTATGAGATTTTCCTCACAAATCTGATTCATACAATATTTTGCTGAGTATATTTCTGCCTCCATCACTTGACTGAATCTCTTAAAGATGATGGTCTTTACCTTTTACCTTTGTATTCTGGCACCTGACACAGTTCCCTGCACAGTAGGAAGTCTACTTGTATCAATAGTAACACACTGTAACAAACTACCCTCAAATTCTGGTGGTATGTGAGGACAAGAGTTATTTTCTTGTTCACACCATATGTCCACTGTTGATCAGCTTGGGCTTTGCTCTGAGTTTTATTTAATCTGGAACCAAAACCGAGGAGCAGTTTTCATCAGGAATTCTGTAGGTCTGGTGGCTGAGAGAAAAGGGACAAGGTTGAATCACAGATTGGCTCTTAAAGCTTCTGCTCTGAAGAGACAGTTACTTCCACTAGCAGCTTATTGTCAGAGCAAGTAATGACCAAGTGTGCTCCAATAAGGAAGGGAATGGAATTCTCTAGCAGGGAAGAATAGCAAAAGATTTGAATAATAGTACAAAATCTGCCACTGTAGATTTTGGATGGAAATGTGAATGGAATTAAATTTAGCATTATTATTTAACTCAAACAGGCCACTTAGCTCCTAGGTGAGCCATGCCCACCATCCATATCTCACCAAATTTTGGGAAATTTCAGAATTATCAAAGGTTCCAGGACACATCTCTTCAAATGTCTAAGTTTCAACTACACTTCCAGGTGTATTATTCTGGATTCCAGAGCTGTGGTCCATTAAGTTTCTGATTTCATGTTGACATTTTACTCATGAAAAATTGAAGTCTAGGAAGATGTAAGCAGTTTGCCCAAGGTCACACACTTGGTTGATTGAAACATTCTACAACTCTGAAAGGTTGGCCCTCTCTATGAAATGAAATCCGTTAGGACAGTTGATTGCAAGAATGACATGGCAAGTTTTCCTGACTTCTGTGTTTGTGAAGTTCTGTGTCTGTATTCGTAGACTTTTCAGTTTGTTAGTGTCATGTTGAATAAGGTAACCCTGGTGAGCATGTTCTGTCTGTTTCACAATAGTACTGGTTCTTAAAACTCAGATTTCTGAGTCATGTTGAGTTATTAACACAAACAAAATCAGAATTCAGCAAATGGAATAACAGGGACAAACAGTAATATCACATGTGTCTTCTATAAAAGGCAACCCAGAAAGAAAGTTTGTCCATGAATTAAGGCAAAGTTGAATACTGAACATAACCTAGTTATAATTATACATAAAGAAGAACCATATCTGGTGAACTAGACAAAATTGAGATAGTGTCTTTAATAAGCAGTAAAGTGCTATTGTTATGGACTTGACTACGTAACAGTTAAAACTAACCTGGATATAGATTTCACTTAACTGGCTCTGTGAAGATCCTCCTACTTCTTGGGCCCCTCCTGCCCGTGGGTCCTCTAATGACAATTTGAATAAGTCTCCTTTATAGTCCTTATCACATCCTAGCCAAGCTCATATAATAATTATCTTTATGTTTCATCTCTTCTGCTGTATAATAAGCCACCTGAATACAGGGAATGCATCTTTTCATCTCTGTGTTCTCATAAGGTCTAACGCTATGCCAAGTACATAGTCAACATTCTCCAAATGTTTGAGCAATTAAATGAAGATAAATTACATTTGAATTGATAGGGCTGGAGCTGAGATAAAGCCTGAAAAGCATTGTCTGTTGACATAAAAGAAATCAAAGAAATGCTGAGAATTTCAAATATCAGAGTTAAAATGGGAGAACATGTACTTTTCAAACTCGAAAATGTTTTTCTTCTCTGTTCATTGTGTATTTTGTATGATATGATTAATATGTATTATCAAAAAGGAGTTAACTATATTATGTTTTGTGCTTATAAGAAAATCTGTTTCCTTATGAAAATATTGAAAAGACATTGACATATTACTTTACTCCTTTTCTATGCTTATACCATCCTGAATAATACAAAGGCCATATTAATGACCTGCATAAGAAAGCATTTTTTTTTAACATTATAAGTGTTATATTTTTGTTTAAATTCCAGGTGCAGTCTTGATAGCACATTTGTTTATATGTTTTACCCTTCTTAGTCAGTGGTAGAATAGAAGGCAAAACCATGTGGAAAAACTGGCATGTTTTATGCGTAGACAGGACTGAGACTAGCTCATCTTAGGGTGAGAAAAAGATTAAAGGGACAAAGACCAGCCTATGACAAAGCATCAGCCTGTGAGCCCTGGCTAAGTGCTTGGCACGATGTAGTGCCCACTTCTCCATCATAGATTCCTTGAGGAGGTATGTTATTCCAGCCTAGGGTTAGATTTGGTATAGTTGAGTATGCACACTTTTCTGTGTGAATACAGTTTGTATAGAAAACATTTGAAATCTATCAATACTCTAGGTAGCTATATATAGGTGTTATATAGAACCAATGCATAGAAGGAATGGATAAAGGAAATGATATTTTTTGAGTCCCTACCACATACTAGGTAATGTGCCTTTAAATAATAATGATAGTAAAAATAATGATGATGATAGTAAAAACTTATTTTAATGAATGCTTGCTCTGGGTATAAATTGAGCCATTTAATCCTTTCATCAACCTTACAACATGTACTGTTCATTTTATAGATGAGTAAAGAACCTCTGTGATTTTGAGTAAACTGTTCAAGGTCACACTTCCCTTTAGTGCCAGAGCTGGGATTGGACCTGATCTAGCCAGGGATGGTTTTGTTGCAGGGTCAGACCTCATCTCAGTCTAGTTCAAGTAACAAGAATTTCCTGTGTGTATCTATACATATAATCAAGAAGTAATATGCTAATTTGTCTGTTACAGTGTCCCAGTTACAAGTCTGTGGGTGGGGATGGGTGCAGGGACTTCTGCCCCCAGCACTAACATCATGCTGCCTGCGTGGTCAAAGATAGTATAGAGTTCTCTTACACTCAACACCTTCCTTTATTAACATGTTGAATTAGTACAATTTGTTACAATTAACAAATCAATATTGATACATTATTATTAAACTAGAGGACCGGTGCACACATTTGTGCACAGGTGGGGGTCCCTCAGCATAGACAAGGATCTGGTGATCAAGGGCAGGCGGTTGCGGGGAGGGACTGTGAGAGGTTGGCTGGTCCGGGGAGGTTGGCTGTGAGAGTGCACTGCTCACCAGGCAGCAGCTCCTGCATTTAGCATCTGCCCCCTGGTGGTCAGTGCACATCATAGCTACCAGCCGGTTGTCTGATTGTAAAGTTCTCTTAGGCTTTTATATATAAGTAAATTCTATACTTTATTCAGATTTCCTTAGATTTTACCTAATATCCCTTTTCTGTACCAGATTTCTATCCAGGAAACCATGCTAAATTTAGTCATCTTGTCTCCTTGGGCTCATAGCTATGATAGTTTTACAGATGTTCCTTATTTTTGATAACATTGTCAGTTTTAAGGAGTACTGATAAGGTGTTTTATAGAATGCCCCTCAACTGAGCTTTGTGCAGTCTTTTTCTTATATTTTGACATGGCTCTCCTGAGCGGAGTCAGGAGCTAGTCCTGGATTATCTATGTTAGCCATTCTCCTCCGTGTTCCTTCCACTCTTTTTTTCCAGCTGCATAGTATTCCATTGTCTAAATGTGCCAGAGGTTTTTTTTGTTTGCTTGTTTTGTTTTTTTACTATTTTTTCTCATTTTTTAAAAATTAAAGTATTATATGTGTACATACCTTATCAATCCCTACCCCCGCCCACTCCCATACATGCCCTCCCTCCCTAGAGTTTTTCATCCGTTGGTTATGCTTATATGCATGTATACAAGTCCTTTGGTTGATCTCTTATCTCCCCCATATCTCCCTATCCTCCCGCTGTAATTTGACAGTCTGTTTCTTTACTGTCTCTGTATCTATCTTTTTGTTCATCAGTTTATAATGTTCCTTATTATCCATAAATGAGTGAGATCATGTGGTGTTTTTTTTTTTTATTGACTGGCTTATTTCAATCATCATAATGTTTTATTTTTGTCATTTCTCTGCTTCTTAGCACTTCCATTAAGGACCAGGGAAAAGAAGTTATAGCAAAGGCACTAGTTTTTCTGGATGCTTCCTGGTGTTGATAAAGGTGTAGCTCACTTAAAGGTGTAGGAATAAATTTTTGGGATCTCCCATTTTGTGTGTGTGTGTGTGTGTGTGTGTGTGTGTGTGTGTGTGTGTTTGTCACTGAATATCAGAAGTTGGTGTTACTTAAAATTGACTACTAAGTATCTAGCTCTAGTTAGTTTTCTGATCAGAGTCATATAGTATTTAAAAATAATTCAAGAGAATTTAATGCATCAAGAAAAAGTAAAGAAGCTAATACTGAAGAGGCAATATATATATGCCAACTATTTATATTTTTATGTGCAAAAACACTTAGAAAGTAATAACAATGTACATTTAAATATAGGGTAATACAACAGTATCCTGTTAATGAAAGTAGGTATTTTTCCTCCTCAAGAGATTGTGGCCCCAGAGGAGGCGGAGACTTGATAGGTCAGAAGTCCAATGTTGTTGTCCTGGAATGGGATAATATGAAAACTCAGATTAACTTAAAAAATACTTTTAATTAAAAAATTAAATTTATTTTGTGAGAGTTCTTTATTATTGAAAAATTGCTTATATTCTTAATGTATCCTGAATAATACTGACTAAACATTACCTAGGATTGTGGCTTTCAGACTGTTGTATCCTTTGGTATGAAATGACACTATGAAATGAAAAGGCAATCTATTTGTTGGCAAGCATATCATTTAAATTGAATGACCCTTCTGACTATTCCGCGCCAGAAACAGAGCCAGGTCTAACATTAGGTGCCATGGAGAAACCTCTCTTCTGAGACTCAAGGTTTATCCACATGCTCTGTGCTCCCAAATATCTCCATGCTCAACTCCCACCCTCAACCAGCCATATACTAAGCATTTTCCATTACTCACTCCTTCGAATAAAAACACTAATGTGTAAATACTATCTTGGAGTAATAACGTGTAAAGTAATATTTTTAAAGATAAGGCACCTCATTACCTCTGGAAAAAAATATTTAGATATGGAAATAGCTAATTAAACACTCAGCACTATATTAACCATCTTGGATTATATAAACATATATTTTTTTCCATGTCCTCTTCAATTTATATACTTATTTTAAGCTATACCAAATAGAAGAGAGAACTAAGTATTGATCTTAACATTGTGAAGACATAAGAAGAAAGTAAAACCTAAAAAAACAACCTATTCTTTTTTTTTTTTTTAATGTTTTTATTGAAGGGAAAGGAAAGATAGAAATGTCAATGATGAAAGAGAATCATTGATTGGCTGCCTCATGCTCCCCCCCCCCCCCTTCCCCGCTCCTGAATTGGGGTTGGAACCTGTAACCTGGCATGTGCTCTTGACTGGAATCTAACCCAGGACCTTCAGTCCACAGGCCAAGGCTCCATCCACTGAGCCAAACCAGCAAGGGCATTTTCCTAATCACCTGCACTCTAGCCATTCTTAACAAGAGGAAAAATGACCAAAAAATATCCTAAGTTTAAGCTAGATATTTTAGTGGTCTCCTGAGCGAAAAAAAAAAAAAAAGTAGCCAGGTATCTTTTGCAGGATAGTCAAAATTTCATTCTAATGGCTCATGAATTTGCCATTCCTTGTTTAGCAATATTACTATCTTTGTTCTCTGTACCAGTCATTCATTCATTCATTCATTCATTTAATTAAATTCTCATCCCAGGGCATGCTTAGAGAGATAGGGGTGTGTGTGTGGAGGGAGATACCAACATCAATGTGAGAGAGAAACATTAATCGGTTGCCTTCCTAAAGCCATGACCTGGGATCAAATTTTCAACCCAGGTATGTGCTCTGACAAGGAATTGAACTTTCAATTGAGTATCAAACTTTTCGTGTAAGGTATGATGCTCAATCAACTGTGTCATGCTGGCTGGGCTCATTTTTTAGATTTTAATTTTTATACCCATGATTGATTCATCCCCAAATAGACTCCTGGGTGTGGATTTTTGCTACTATTATTCTTGGCCATATCCCTAGCAATCTTAGCCAATCTTGACCACACTAAAGTTAAGACTCAATGGCTTGGGAGTTACCCTGACACCTGGGCCTACCTGTGCATGAGAAGAAAGGGACCTGCTTGTCAAATAAGACTATTTCCCTGCATTCTCAGACCAGGGAGTTTACTTCTGCCGGCCTACTTCTGCGATGGCCCCTGGTATATGAATAAATTTTTTCACTTTCAATGCTCCTGCCCCCAACCTTGAGTTTTGTCTCTCGGGCTGTTTTCCTGATCACCTGCACTCTAGCCATTATCCATCAGGTCTTCCCACAACCGCCCCCCACCTGCCCCTCCCTTCCCTCCCACCTCATGAGCTTTATACGTCCCTGTAAGACTGACTCCTCAATGTTCTGTACAGTGTCATTCCGGATGACTGTGGTCAGTAACCAAAAGTTGGACATCTAATGAGTCAAAACATATCAGGAATGCTTGGAGAAAAATAGTTAAAGAAAAATTATATGGGTGGAAGATAGAAGCCCAATATGTTTTGATTTGATTTGGCTAAGAGTATGGTATTAAATTATGTAATCATCCATATTCATAGCCAAAAAGTCATTTTTGTGGTAGCTAAATATAAAATAAATCTGTAATAAATAGACATCCATAAATAAAATCAGCTGCCTGATGATTTATATTGGCTACAATGAGAGGATAGCATAAATAATATTTTATTTCTACCATAACACAGTTATTAAGGCAGAATAGTCAAACATTATTATAGTTCCTCCTAATGATGTAATTGCTATTATATAAACCAATTTCCGTTCTGCTGGTTAAAGAAGAGACTGTCTATTTTATAGCAGTTCAACAATGTCACTTGTGCTTTAATAAAGTGCTATTTGTAACATCCATAAACTTTACTTAAAATTTTTAACCAATATTATCCTTACCTCTTATGGAAGGTAAGAATTTTACTCCTGAAGAGAAATGCAGACTTGCCTCATTTTTAGGGTGAATTTTGATTAAAAACTTATTTTTAGACAAAAATTGATGAATATTCATTTTAGTTAGATGAGACATGGAATATATATCAATAGTATGTTCTTTCTTTAGGGATTACGCATTTCTACCTTTATTCATTGACTTGCATTAGAAGTCATTGCCTGCTTTGAATGTGGATAAATTTGTTCTTAGGACATCTGTAATATAATAGATAGAACAAGTAATATTTTTAAAACAACAGCATTCCTGTAATTCTTGTTCACAGTGCTGTGCAGTAAAGACTGTACATTTCCTTCTCTTTGCTTCTTGGACATGACCAGAAAGACCTCTTACTTTCCTGGTATTGGGAACTCTGGCTCTGTGATTTAGTATATTTGTGTCTCAGTGCCTCCTCTGCAAAGTAAGAAGTTGACTAGGATGTTCTTTGAGTTCCCTTTTAATTATATAGAAATGATAAAAAGGCTCGTTGAGCAGACATTTAATGCTTATTAATGAGGGTTCTTTGAAACAGATGATGGGGGGAAGAGCAGCCAAATAGTAGAGGAAGAAAACCCAAAAATGGAGAAAGTGTGGGAAGACCTGGGGGTGGCTCATCATGGCTAGCAGCTTGGCTCTTCCTCCCTCTGTTTCTGATAAATTTCTTTATGATACACGCTTAGTGATCTCACACTAAGGAGAAAGTCTGGGTGTGGGTTGAAAAGGAAGGGGGTAAACTTTACTGGTTGAGCATGACAAGCTTAGCCTAAAATCCATTAGTTTCTTAAGTGATTGTTAAAATGAAAGAACATTAGGTCAGAGGTGTGGTAATGAAGACAGGCAAAAATAGCTGCTAATCCCCAATTCCCCTGTGAGGTCATTCAAGGCAAATTTTTACCAGATTTAGAAAATATATGTTTAGTTATGTAATTTATATGGTCAACATATGTCACACCCCTACAACATATGCTTCTCCCTAAAATGCTGCTCAGAGGATGTTTTTTTTCTTTCCCAAATGTGTATCCTGGTCACTTGCTCACTGTGTGCATGTGTATGTGTGTGCATATGTATGTGTGTGCACGTGTGTTTATTTCTATAAAGTCAGCAAGAAATCTATGATGGTCCCAAAAACATCTCCTCTGTGCGCATGTTTCCTCCAGCTCTGTGTTGCCAGTGTGCTGTGGTGGTTTGTCTTAATTTAATTGCCCCTCAACAAAAACGTCCCTTGAGAACACAAATTATATCTTATTTTATTTTCCTACAACCAAAACTGCCCTGGCTCAGAATGGATCAGACATGGTGCTGGGAAAGGTGATGGGCAGATGCAGGTTCAAACTGAGAAGCTTAGAGTTCAGTGAGGGAATAGGGAGTAAAAATGTCTATGATGTCAACTGCAATAAATACTCTATTTGATATATGACCCAGGGGACAATAAGTCATTAAAAATTTGGTTGTAAGGGGGAAAAAAAAAACAAAGAACGAGAAGGTGGTGGTAGAGTAGTTCACCTTATAATCACGGAATATTAATTAGACGTTTGCCATTACCATTAGATAATGCATCACCAGGATGGGGAATGCTGAGTTAGAGGATCAATTTCTTTTCTTCCAATGAGATGGTGATGCCACATAGTTCTACGCAGATACAATGTGGAGTAAGGAATTACAAAATTGAACTACTGTCAATAGCCCCACCTTGCCTCCAATTGCAACTACCAGTATATGGCCTATACTCCAAACTGGGAGAAGACAAACACTTGTTCCACCTCTACCCTTGTCCACCCAGTCAGTTCTCTAGGTCTGGAAATGATTTTACCACTTTCCTGTTTGATGACTTCCTACACATTTATGATAGATAAAAGATGGCTAAACATTTTTGCTACTCTTGTCATTGAGAGGTATGGTGTGTATTCCTTCACTTTGAACCTGGATGAGCTCTGTGACTGCTTGGCTAATGGAGCAAGACAAACCCAAGCTTCACAGATTGGCAGCTTCCACTCTCTATCTCTTAGACTGCCCATTCTGGAGGTGGCTAGCAGTCATTAGTAGATCTGGCTACACTGAGACTGCCATGCTATTGAGAAGCCCAAGCCCCAATGGAGAGGCCCTGAAGGATGAGATGCCATATAAAAAAAGGGAGAGGTCAAGGGACACTGAGGTACCAGACAGACAAGTGAAGGAGCATCTTGTGAGTGAACGCTTATGCCCCAGCTGCCTCAACTGACACCACATGTGGAGATGATACCCCCCACCCCGTCCTCCGCTGCAGCCCTTCCTGAATTCCTGACCAGCAAAATCAGGAGCAACATGAGGGAGCAAAATGGCTATTTTAAGGCAGTAGGTTTTAGTGTAGTTTGTAACAGAAAAATAAATGCCTGAAGCAATATCCTTCAAGGTCTAGTTGACATACTATTTCCTCTGGGCGGTGGTTGCCCTGTTTTGGGAGCATAATTGGCCATTTGCTCCACTTCTCCCCATGTCCCTGTGTCCAAAGCAGCGGAAGCAGTTACATTGTGTTGACTATCTTCTATGTGTTAGGGACATCACATGATGCCTTACATACATTTTCTCACTATTCTCTTAAAACAAATCTATAAAGGAGGCATTCCTGTGATATTGGTCAGGAATTTGGGACTCAGAATTATCCAAGGTTGCTGAAGGTCATGTAGCAGCATGTTGTGGAGCAGGAATCAGACCCCAGTTCTGTCTGGTTCTTTCCACTGCAGCGCACTGTATTCACTTAGCCACCATTGTTCTAGATTATGACCGTCTCCCAATGAATCTTTCTCTCCACATCCTCCCTCACTTGTCTGTCTGGGAGAGTGTCTGTTGACCACCATGCACCAACGGTCTTACACCAAGTGCTCCTTGAGTGAGTGGCCTGCAGACACATTTTTAGAAAATCAAACACGGGGCCCTGTTCATGTAGAAACAGAGTTGCTTTCCAGTGGAAAGAAAACAAGTCTTAGCAGGCTGCTGACATCCAGATTCTGCAATTTCTACCTGCTCCTTCCTGTGAATGCTACCGATAATATCAATCGAGTGGTTAGCCACAGCCTGGCCTATCTTTACTAGAATCTTGAACAGACAATACCTCAGCAGGTTCACAGGGAACTAATATTTTTATCTGCAGTAGCTGTTGAGAAACACCCGTCTACCAAAGGAGCTTGCTTAAAACAATAGTGGACTCAGTCACCTCTGTAGCAAACGTATTTGCTATCTTTTACCGCAAAAGCGATTAGGGTTGAGAATGCCGGGCTGGTGCTTACTTAAAAGAAGGGAGACAGATAAGCAGCGTTGGATGATGCAGCACAGGCTAGATAGAGATAAGATGTTCAAGAGGCTGGGCTTCCCACTTGGCTGCTGCTCTCACACTTATTGCAGGCAAGAATTTTCTCTGGGACCCCTTCATTTGGCTGTTGCTGACAGTGCACTCTCTTTGACACTTTATTGGGTGGACTCCATAAGCATTTGCTAACAGGATTCAGCAAAGAATATTTCAGAGACAGCCACGTGGCCTGACTCCTTTTGTGAAAGCAGAGCTGACGAAAAGGATTTCTACAGAGTATATGACAAATAATATGCCAGCTAAGAGCTTTACTCCTGCCAGGTGATCCCAGATCATGTAACAATGTGCCCTTTTCACAAGCATGTTTGCATGCAGGCATGGCTACGATAAGGAGTGAGGCGTCTTCTGCAGAGAAATTAGACCTTGAGATGTTGCTTGCTGTATCATGTGGGTGCCATTCAGTGTGCAGTTACAGGCATGTGAATCATTTTGAGGAGGGTAGAGATTTTGTTAATTTTGTCCTATATTGAAAGAGGGAAATGAATTCCCATTATAGTACCTTTACATTTTGTTAATGGATTTGAAAAAAAAAAAAAGGGAAAGATTTTGTGATGGATTGATTTTTAATTAGCTTTTTGTTCCATTCTCTGAGTACACGGAAGCTTAAGAAAAAAGAAAAGGAAAGGAAAGGAAAGGAAAGGAAAGGAAAGGAAAGGAAAGGAAAGGAAAGGAAAGGAAAGGAAAGGAAAGGAAAGGAAAGGAAAGGAAAGGAAAACAACCATCATAGTCTTATTGGGTCAGCTGTATTCTTGTGGGTTTTCTGATGTGCAGGTACCCTTTACTGGCCAAGCAAGGCTCTGTACTCTTGTCAGTAACATGTCAGTATTATTGCTCAGGAATGTGTTTGAAACTCAAGGGGAAAATATGGATCATCCACTGCTTATATTATATTTCCTTCTTTGCATGTCTGTCATTTTTGTTGGAACATGCAGTGAAATTAGGTCAGTTATGGTTTTAGTTAGCAATGCAGCTTTTGTGTTGTACACAAATCATATGATGTTTCTAATTATCTCTGCTTTTTAACATTGATCTGAAACCAAATTCTTAATTACGCATGGCTTAGAGGTGTTTCTCTCTCCCCCTCTCCTTTTTGTTTTGACTTCTTTCTGGGGCGGATATGAAACTTAATCTTACAATAGAAAAATTTATTTTTGGCTGTATAGGCAGCTTGAAAGCCCAGGCTTAAGTGGAAAAGAAGTTGATAATTTGTGAATGTGCAGTTATAGGTAGAAATGTTGGGAGTAGTTAAATTGGGTGATCCCGCCACTCTACTTCCAAGAGGTCCAGCGATGCTTATCTGCACTTTATCTCTGCATAGACCAGCCTCTGGAATCTCAGTGATCTGCCTGAGGCCAAGAGCTTTACTTTTCTGACTCTTGAGCTGTGTTCAGTTTACAAGGGTAGGGGAGCAACTGGAATGGGTTTCCAAGGGTCTTTATGTAGTTGGCAGAGGGAGGAGAACTTGGGAAATGTAAGGAAATACTGTTGTGTGTGTGTGTGTGTTTTTTTTTTTTTAAGTCAGTATTAATAGGAATGGCATCACAAAAGGAGGTTTTCAAAAGTATTTCTCTCATGGCTTCCCCCCCCCCCCCTTCTTTTTCATTACATTTATTGGAATGACATTGGTTACTAAAATTGTGTTTCAGGTGTACAAGTCTAACATCATCTGTATATTGTATTGTGTGGTCACCACCCCAAGATAAGAATATAACTATGAAGTATATTGTCATTAAAACAGACATAAATTAGAGAATGGTGTGTATTACATAATCCCACTACACATAGGAATATATAAATAATAACCAAGCTGTTAACCATGCTCATTTACTGGGGATTGCAGATTACAAAAAGATTTCTGTGTTCTTTTTGTTATCAGAGTTCTTTAAAATGTGCAAGCATTGTTAGAATAAATAGTTGAAAGATATTTTATTCTCCTCAGTGTAGTTTTATTAGATGCTTTTTAGACACTGTGCAGATATGCCTCAAGGCAGACACTAAATGACTTCTGAATGCTTTCAGTTCTGCAGTTCTGTAAAGAGACAGGAAGATACTCAGTGTCACCTAGCCCTTTGGAGCTGCTCCTTGGTAATGTTTGTTAAGGGCTGTAGGCATAGAAGACTCTTTAAAGCTTAAGGGCAGAGAGAAGCTGTGTGTGAGAAAAAGAGACGATTTCACTTATAAACCACTTGCTTTTTTCTTTCTTCTTCACAAATGTATTTATGAAGTGCTTAGTGGGCACTTGGAGCTATAATAAACTCTGGGAATTACTGAAGAGTAGGAGATGGTCCTTGCCCTCAAAAGGCCTGATGGGAGAGGCATACACAAGAACAAATTATTGTCTGACAGAGGTATTGTAGTAGGTTGAATTGTGTCCTGCAAATGATATATCTAAGTCCTAACACTTGGTATCTGTGAATGTAATCTTATTTGGAAATAGAGTCTTTGCAGATATAGTTAAGATAAAGGTCTTGGAGTAAGATCATCCTGGATTTAGGGTGGCCCCTGAAGCATTGACTGGTGTCTCTATAAGAGAAAAGAGAGAGCAATTTGAGACATGGAGACACAGAGAGAAGACCATGTGATGACAGAAATGGAATTTAATGCAGCCCAAGCCCAGGAGTGAGGTGAAGATGAGCAGTTAGGAAGAGGTAAGGAAGGATTCTCCCTCAGAGTCCCCAGAGGAAGCCAACCCTGCTGACACCTTGTTTTTGGACTTCTGGGCTACTGAATGTGAGAGCATACATTGCTGTTGTTTTAGGCCAGTGGTCGGCAAACTCATTAGTCAACACAGCCAAATATCAGCAGTACAACAATTGAAATTTCTTTTGAGAGCCAAATATTTTAAACTTAAACTTCTTCTAATGCCATTTCTTCAAAATAGACCCATCCAGGTCATGGTATTTTGTGGAAGAGCCACACTCAAGGGGCCAAAAAGCCACATGTAGCTTGCAAGCCACAGTTTTAGGCCATGTGTGGTAATTGGTCACTACAGTCTTAGGAAACTATTACATTTTAAAATGCTATGTAGGAAGACCCAAGGAACAGCTAAGTCTAAAAGAATCCTGGAGGGCTTCTCAGAGAAGTTGCTTTTTAAGCAGAATCTTAAAAGAACAGTTCACTAGTTGTACAAGGTGGGGGAATACATTATAGGCAGATAGAACATTGGTGCAAACGTGAAAGAGAATATATTGAGAATCACCATTTTGGGCAATAAGAATCCAACAGAGACTTTGAATTTAAACAGTGAGAAGAAGATGATTTTGGCTTTTCAGGATAACTTTGAAGGTGATGATGAAAATGGACAGATGGAAAGATAGGATCTGGGAGCAGTAGTGATTAGAATCAGTGGCAGTAGTGATCTGAGACAGTAGCGTGGGGGATGGAAAAGTGAGGCGTTCAAGAAATCTTTCTGAGATAGTAATGAATAGTTCATATGATAAAGATGATTTCTTTGAAGATTGGAAGAATAGATAGTGATGCCATTGACTGAGTTAGGGAAAAGGGGCAGAGGAAAAAGTTTGTGGTAGAAGATAATGAGTTTGAGTTTGTATATATTGAGTCAACAATAGGACATCCAGAAAGAGCTACCTGGATTCTTGCACAAGATGGAATACTGACCATCATTATGGAGTCTGATACCAAGGTGGGGAAATGCTTAGTTGAGAAACACTCAGTTAAGGGGTATAGAAGAGGACCAAGAACAGAGCTTTGCTGGAATGTTTCATTATAGAAGACAAGAGGGGATGAGCCAGTGGAGGGGCCTGAGAAAGACTAGCCAGACATAAGGTATGTGGTAAGAGGGGAACACAAATGAAGGCTTCTCTCTTTAAAAAAAAAAAAATTAACTTTATTGTTGAAAGTATTACAGATGCTCCCTTTTCTCCCACCATTGACCCCCTCCTCCTTACTCCTTCCCCATCCCCAGGCCTTCACTGCACTATTGTCTATGCCCATGTGTTATGCATATATGCATGTACTGTAAATTCTGTGGTTAATACCTTCCCAAATTCACCCCCTCCCCACCTTCTGAGATCTGTCAGTCTGTTGGATGCTTCCATGTCTCTGGAGTTATTTTGTTTTGTTCGGCAGTCTATTTGAGACAACTTGGAGGGAACTGGAGAGTATTATACTAAGTGAAATAAGCCAGTCAGAGAAAGACAAATATCACATGATCTCACTTATACATGGGACCTAATGAACAAAATAAAGGCTTTCTTCAAAACTAAGGATGAATAGGTATATTAGATTCCTAGGGCTATTATAACAAATTAGCAAAAACTTGGCTTAAAACAGAATTTTTTTTTTTTTTTTTTTACTCCCAGTTCTGGAGGCTAAAAGCCTGAAGAAAAGGCACTGGCACAACCACACCCCCTCTGAGCTCTGGGACAGAATCCTTTTATGCCTCTTCCCACTGCTGATAGCTGCAGTCTTCCATGGCTTAGGCAGCAAAACTCTATTCTCTGCTGCTACCTTCATATGGCCTTCCTCCCCTTTACTCTGTGTTTTAAGTCTCCCTCTTCTTTTTCTTATAAGGATCTAATCATTGGATTTAGAGCCCACACTAAATCCAGGAAGCCCTCACATTGAGATCCTTAACTTAATTACATTTGCAAAGGTCCTATTACCAAATAAAATTACATTCACAGGTTCCAGAAACTGGGACTAGGACATATGTTTTTGTGGAACACAGCTCTACTCACTACTATAAGTCAAAGCAAATGTCAGCGGAATGTGGATTGGATATACAATGGGTTATACCAATGAGTGGATTATTAATGACTTGAATCAGAGCAGTTTTAGTGATGTCGTGGTCTGGGATCCAAACTAAGGGGTCAGGCAACAGAAAGGAAATGATTTTTCTTTCAAGTTGTGATTTGAGAGACCTGTAGGTATTGCTATGGCCTACTGTACCTTCTAGAAGAAGCAACATCAAAAGCACAATAGGTAAGACACCCCAGTTTCCAAATGATCTGGCAGAAGATCAGAATGATTAAGTAATTTTCTCAAGGTCATATAATTGGAGTTCAGCTGAGAATACAAGATCTCCATGTTCCACAGCTCTGATCAGATTTATATATTTGTTAACATACTAAAAGTTATACAAAAAGTAAATGTGACAATTCCCTAGCTTTAGAAAATGACCTGATGGAGGCCTTGAGAAGTTAGTATTATACCTTGAGACTAAGGGACAAAAGGAGTAGGGTAGCCTACCATTCTGTCTTTGCCTGGGATGGAAAGGGTTCCTGGGACATAGAATTTTATTAAGAAAATCCTGGGGAAACTGGGATGAGTTTGTTACTGTAATTAGAGAGGGTGTTATTAATTACTGGGACCCAATAAGAGCTCTGGTCCAGGGACAGGAATGGCAGGACAGAAGCAGAATGTAGCCAATGATAAGCCAAGGCTTAAGAGGGATTTGGAGGTGGGAGAGGTGATGAGCACTGGGATACAGACTTGGGGCATAAATACCACACCTCTCTCCTCCCAATCTCTAGTCTTCCCATTTAACTAGAAGGCTAAGGAACTCATGAACTATTTACAGTCCATCAAGATCATTCTCCAGGACACTCAACAGGCCAGAGAAGGACTGCGGATGGATTTGGAGGAATAAACAGCAAATTACAACAGAAGCATCGATGTGCTACACATTATGCTTGGTGCTTTATGGAAGTTATCTCCTTTAATATTCAAAACCACATTGATAGGTAAAGGGCATTAATCCCAGCATTTACAGATGAGGAGATTTAGGGTTAGAAAAGTAAACTAACTTTATTGATGAATGCTTTCTTAGGACAGATGGGTTATAAAGGAATGCCTAAATTTCTTCTTTTAAGTCACATAATCATTCTGGATTGATTGACTTGGTGCTGCTAAATCTACACATTTGTAGATACAATTTTATCAATAATTTCTAAGATTACTTTAACATATTTTTCTCTTCATCTGTACATAAAGAATTTAACTTGTTATTAAAATATATAATTTAATTAAAAAAATCAAGAACAACCAAAACGTAGACTTGAAGAAAGTCAAAGACTCAAGAAAAACAGAATATAAATACTTAAGTTTCAAAGTATTATCGATTGCTATAATTGGACTAAAAGTTTGACTTGAATATCCTGTGGTCAAAATACAAAGTTAAACACAGACAGTTCTTTTCACAAATAAATAATAAAAATGAACACTTACTATGAGATAAATACTATTCTAAGTGCTTTACAATATCAACAGCTCTCATTTTTCAGATGAGGAAAAAAGGCACTGAGAAGTTAAATAGTTTGCCCATGAGCACAGATTCAGTAATTGGTGGAGCTGGGTCTCAAATATAGACAATCTGGCCCCAGGATCTCTGCCATTTACCACAATATTATACTTAGCTGTTCTTAAAGAAAACCATGTCTGTTCCAGAGAGAGAGAGGGGTTTGAGGGGGGAGGGGAGGGAGAAAGAGAGAGAGAGAGAGAGAGAGAGAGAGAGAGAGAGAGAGAGAGAGAGAGAGAGACTGACTTTTCAAGTACTTAGTTCTGTTTTCCACAGTATGGGTCATTATATAGGAAACCATGAAAGAAGTAGTGGACTAAGTTCTTAATGGTCCTACTTTGCTGAAAGTAAAATATTTAATAAAAATGCAAGTAAGTGGATAGACTCCTTCAGGAAACCAAGACAATATGGTGTATGGAACACTTGGATAATTGCATCTATGTATTAATCTTTGTTAGTGTCACTAACTGTTTCCATGTTTGCAAAATAACCTTGCTTTTTTTCTTACATACAATACGAAATATAAGCCATGTGTGGATGGGCTATAATGCTAGTGAGGAGGATGATTGATGAGAAGGGAAAGGACTGACTCTTTATAGAAATGCACACTAATGCCAGGAAATTAAGTGACCAGGGTTCGATTAGGGATTAAATGTTATGCACTGAGTAGCTTCGATGGTGTCATCAGTTGGTGCTTTGGCTTGGAAATATGGAATAAATACATGGATATTAATAATATGTTGTCCTGATTTGCTTGATGTTATGTTGAAAGGTCTTTGAACCATAATAAATGTCCTGTGATATGTCCCAAGGCATTTTGTCATTACAGTTTTTCAGGAGTATAGTCAAGATCATTGACCACTGAGGAATACATGTTTTTGACTAATATAGTTTTCATGTCACGTGCATAGAATTTAGAGACCTTTAGTTCTGCACATACCCGGGAAGCCCATAGGTGGCTTGCAAACATGTAAAAACAATTTACAAAGTAGTCCACATTACATAGCTAGGATTAAATATATCTGGCATTGAGCCATTTTACTGCTTGTTTCATAACCTATTGTCCAGTCTTCTGTATTATTACACATTTAAGTAATAGTAGGTTTCTACCTCAGACAGCAGTCAGGTGGTTATAGTTTTGATTTACTGATTTCTTTGTTGGATTGTTTCAGTTTTGGAGAGGCCCTTTAGTCCATCCTCATCACACGCATCGCCCATATATCTTTACTTTTAGAAGGTGCAAGGCCCACGGCACACAAACTCCTTGGCAGAGGGGGCTGGCATGGGTGCAGGTTTTTGACTTCTGGGAATATTTAAGCTGAAACTATATGAGGCAGAGGCAAGGACATTGCTGTGTTTCATATATTTTTTAATGCACTTATTCTTTTGGCTTTGGTTATTGTGACTAAATTTAAACGTGGGAGGATCTTGTGGGCGTGGGTGTTCTCCATGAGAAAGAAGTTGTTTGATAATGCTATGAAACTTTTATTTCTTCAACCAGGTACACGGCAATTTTCATGGTCTCAAGCCACAAACATTACCTCATAAATGGCACCATGGAAATGTGTCAACAGAACTCAACCTACTCAAATCAGGTCTCAGAGTAACAGCTGCTGGTGCTCTGGCTCCTGGAGCAGGTGTGAGACCACCTACGGCACCAGCTCAGAACGCGTTCTGTCAGTATGCCGCCAGCCTGTGCCTCCTCTCCCCAACCCCCCAGATGCCAAACAATGCAGTAGATAGAGCAGCAGCACGAAGATAAAAATTAATACAATTTACTTTTCACAAGAACTTGAGCTCGTGCCAGAGAAACAAATTCATGGTAAAATAACTGCTCCAACCAAGGCATCGAGCCTGCAGCTAATAATATACCAGGGCCTGTTTCTGAGCATTTATGTTTTTTCTGTTTATGGTTTGCCAGGCTGTGAAAATCCCCATGGTTGGAGGTAGGGAAGAAATAGGGTTGGTTTGAATCCATTGTAGGACAGCACTTTGCATCTGTTTTTACAAGAAAGAACATGTAATATAAACTGTGTGTGTATATGTGTGTTTGGGGGGGGGGCGGTGGGGCGGGACTGATTAAGAGTGGAAAACTGAGAGGGCCATCAAACGTGGAGGGAGCTCCTTAGCCAGGGAGGTCCAAGGTTTTATTGCCTGAGAACTGTGTAACCCACTGCCCAGGGGGAAACGAGCTCCACCCTAACCTGCTCAAATGAAAGCTACAAAAGCAGAGGACAAGTGGAGAAATCATTAGGAAATCCTTGCCTGAAACAGAGACCCAGCATGTGAGCTCCCTGCTATCTTTCATGGGATGCCCCCTCCCCCACCCTTGCACTTCTGGGAGACAGGCAAGATCATGTCCACAGTGCTGGAAAAGACATTTTTGCAAACTCTTGTAAAAACCTTGAAAATTTGGCTTGCATTTACTTTCCACCCAGATCTACTTGGAGGATTTCTTTTTTTAAAATCACGGCATGCTTTCAATAGCAATTTATCTTAAAGCTCTGGTTAATTTTATAGTATATTGAAAGTCTAAAGTTTTATGGCACAACTGAGTGTGGGCCAGAAAGAAATGTGAGGGAAAGAAGCAAGCTGGCTGACTGTACTGCAGGAAGCTAGAGGCAGAAGGAAGGCAAGAAAAAATGTGTTGCCTTTGCAAATTTCATCTTGAGTTGAGAGTGTCTGAACTTGAGAGAGCCACTTATACCAGGCATAAGGTTGTCTGCAACAACTAAGAGTGTAGCGTGTGGTGGTCTAGGAGTGTTTTTACTATGTTGTTCTAAGGCATTTTTTCACCCACTGCAATTTATTTTCCGTGAAATAGATATCTCTGAATAAAATGTAAGAGTTGAGTACCGAGGCAGCCACAATTACACTGATTAAAATGGAATCCCATTACATTTATTTTCTTTGGGAATCCAGCATCTTCTGCTATAAAAGGGCAAATCAAGCAAGGTATCACTATACCATCCTTTGCTCAGCCTCAGCTCTCATCTTTGGACTTTCTGGGGCCAGGTAGAAGATAGATTATTGCAATCAAAGATGAGAAATCTAAAGAGATATTCTAAGACTCTTCTACATAGAGGTGACTTTGGAATGGCTCAATAAAATAGAAGAGTTATCCTTCTGTGTAAGCACTGGACAGGTCTATTCATTAGGCATTTAATTTTTTAAAAAGTAATACACTTTAATTTCTCAGAGCAGTTTTAGGTTCACTGTAAAACTGAATAGGAAGTACAGATTTCCCATGCTCACAACATCCCCCACCATAGTGGTACATTGTTACAGTGGTAGAACCTAATTGACATAGGATTATCACTCAATGTCCACAATTTATACATCAGGGTTTTTTCTTAGTATTGTATATTCTACTAGAGGCCCAGTGCACGAATTCATGAACCAGTGGGGTCCCTTAGCTTTGCCTATGGGATGGGGTTGAAACTGGCTCTCTGACATCTCCTAAGGGGTCCCAGATTGCAAGAGAGTGCAGGCCAGGCCGAGGGACCCCACCAATGCATGATTGGGGCTGGGGAGGTATGAGGAAGGTTGGCCAGCACTGAGTTAGGTACTGAGGGCTCTAGGATGTGTTTGGCCCATCTTACTAGTCCTGATTGGCCAGCAAGCTAACCTACCGGTCAGAGCATCTGCCCCCTGGTGGTCAGAGCACATGATAGTGAGCAGTTGAGCTGCTTTAGCATATTATGCTTTGATTGGTTGAACAGATGACCAGACAACTGGACACTTAGCATATTAGGCTTTTATTATATAGGACAGGTTTGGGAAAATGTCTAATGACATATATCCAACATTGAACATCATATAAAATGGTTTCACTGCCTGAAAATCCTCTGTGTTCTGCCTCTTTATTTTAAAAATATGCTTTTAGTGATTTCAGAGAGAGGAAGGGAGAGGAAGATGACAGACACTCATCAATTGGGCTGCCTCCCACATGCCCCCCTCTGCACCCCCACTGAGGATAGAACCCCAAACTCAGGCATGTGTCCAACTGTGACTTCCTATTTCATGGGTCTGTACTCAACCACTGAGTAACACCGAACGGGTTGTGTTCTGCCTTTTTATTCCTTCCTCTCCCTCACCCCCTGGCAATTACTGATCTTTTTACTTTATCCATCGTATTGCCTTTTCCCTGATGTCTTATGGTTGGAATCATACAGTATGTGGTCTCTTCTTTAACTTAGTAATATGCATTTAAGGTTTCTCCATGTCTTTTTATAACTTGATAGCCCATTTCTTTTTAGTGCTGAACAGTATCCTATTGTCTGAATGCAGGTATTTAATTTCAAGCTCAGGATTCTGCTGAAATGGAAGGAACAGAAATGTGGTCTGTGCAATATGGGGCAGAAAATGGACTTACGTAAACACCTATCTGCACAGTTTTTCCTGGTAGTATGGAATTGAGTTTTTATTACAGACTATGCACTCCATTCTTGGAGTTTCCCCATTGTCATAGGGCAATTCTGTTCTGAGTTCGCCATATGTTTGGACTGTGTTTGTTAGTGAGGACAGAGCTTCTGTTCACCCTCAGCACACAGGGCTTCTCCTTGCTGCTGGACTGGATTTTTCAGTGACATGAGAGCTTCCTGTTGAGAGACAATTTCCAGAAGTTAGGTCCCATCACATGAGGAATTTGAATGTTACTAATATGCCATCATACTCTAGGGTATTGGGTACTATTTTGCCATAAACGACAGTTCTGTACTGGTAAATTTTAGCTTTTATTGCTTTTGTTGGTATACTTAAAGGAGACCTTTTCTTCCTTACATTTGATAGTGAGAGGAGAAAAAAAAGTTTCACATAAAAGCCAAAATTAACATAGAGAGATGTTAAAAAATATGAGGATATTAAGTTTTGGGGCTATTAAAAGAATCAATTAATTATATAACTATGATGTATGATAACGCAGATTAGGGAGATGATTACTACTTTCCCAGTCTTGTTGTATTTAGGACAGTTGGCTCTGAACATTTTCCAGTTTGATGCTGAATGTCACAAGGAGAAACATGGGCCTCTCCATTTGTTAATGATGTATTGTTGGCATTTGGTTGAGTACTGACATGGAAGAGCTGGTGCTGCTGACTCAATGCAATAAACAGTTGACTCATCCCAACAGAGCCTCTTTTCATGATGAAGGGCACCACCTGCCAGAGGGGTTGCCAAGGACTGAGTTATAGTCCCTAATGCATCAGCACCAACCAATTCCCGGTTCCCTCGCATTGCCTGCTACCTTGCTAATGCCAAGATGCTCATCATCTTGTTCCATCCCATTATCCATGGTGCTGGAATGCTTTTACCCTCTGATGCTTGACTCCATGCCCCCATTCCAAATTCTTAGTCCCTCAATTCTTCTGTTTTTAACTGAAGAAAACATTTTATTCCAAAGTTGATGTCTGTTAACCATTGTAACCAGGGCATGTAGGAATTCCAAGAACAGATCCTGAAAAATTATCTGTCTAAACATGAAGAGAATCAAGGGTCAGTAAACAGTCACACTGAATTAAAACAAATTAAACATTTGCATATGTCAAGCACTGCGTTAGGTACTGGGGATATATAGATGAATAAGACACAGTCCCTAAGCTTGAGAAATTGGCAGGAAGTGGGGTAGAAAGCCATAGAAAGCAAATGATTATAATGTAGCCTGATATGGCAACAGTGTGAATACCAATACCAGAGTAATTAAATTTGTGGGGGGATCAATGTAGGGTATATGTCATGGAAAGCTTCATTTAGTTCACAAGGCAAACAAAAGGCAGTGAGAGGGGCCATTCTAGGCAGGAATGTTCAAGGCATAGAAGTATAGTATGTTACAGTAATTAGAAATATATTATTGCTGAGGATAGGATAGCTAAGTAGATCTAAGTAAAAGCCATATCAGGAAATAGTTTTAAGCCATTAAGGAATGTGTATTTATCTTCTAGTAATGGAGAAGCAATAAAAGATTTAATCAGTGGAATGACTTGGTTGCCTTTATATATTAGAGAGATATTTGTGTGTATCACAGAAGGTGATTTTGAAGAGGACAAAGTTGGACAGAGGGAGACCAGTTAGGATGCTATTTTCATATTTCAGGTGAGAGATGATAGCTGCCGTTATGAGGGATATTGAAGACATGATGAAACAGAACAGAGTTAGATGAAAAATGGACAGAACTTAAATATGTGTTTGAAAATGGGGGATGAGGGAGGGATCAGGATAGCTCCCAGTTTTCTGTCATGGGGAAGTAGTCACTGCCACACTGAAGTCACAAGTGAAGTGGAGAGCTCATTGAGAGAAGCAGGATTTATGAGTTGTGTGGTGGGGTGGTAACTGACAACATTGAGAATAGAGAATTCAAGTTGGGACATGCTACATTTTAGGTATCTGTGGAACAGCAGGTGGAGGAGTCTAGCGATAGTGGGATGTAAACATCTGGGCTGGATGTTCAGGTTGGCACACTTCATAGGAACTCTCAGCTTCAGGTGTTTTGTTCTTTGAAAGGAAAAACACACCAAAACTTAAGTATTTGATGCTACTTGTCAGGAGTTCAGCTTGGCAGGGTTCTTATTGCAAAGATATTTATTATTCCAAATGTCAAGAGAAAAATTTATTCCAGATTTTACATTAAGTGCTTATGGGTAAGACAAACATCTGTCCGTTCTTAGTCTTGTTCTTTACCTTTTCTTCTTGAAGTAGAGAATATTAATAGCACAAATCAAGCAGAAATATGTCCCCATCTAATATTGCAGTTTCATTTTTTTTGTCTCTTTCTCTCTCACCATACTCTAGTCTAGAGTCACCACAATACATGCTATACTGTCCTGTGTTATTTAGTCCTCATGGCAGCTCACTACAATAAATGCTTTTTAGCTCCGTTTTAAAGATTAACAAGCAGGCTGAGACAAGCTAAGTAAATTGCTCATTGACAAACAGAACTGGAATTTGCATGGCTGGAATTTGAATCCAACTATTTTGTTGCCTATGCTTTAAGATATTGACACATATTTCTCATAATTTATTTAAATAAGTCAAAGCAATTTTTGATGTATTCAGTAACATTGATTTAGCATTCCATGCAGTTGAAAAAATGAACAAAGGAATCCAATTCAGCACAGCTCTAACACATTTTTTTTGGGGGGGAAAAAGAATCAATTATCCATTGTTTGTTTTAATCCATTTCATTTATTTAAACAAAAATTAGAATATTCTAGTAGAAATATTGAAAATTGCTGTGAAAATATCTTATTTTCTTAGCTATTACTAGGTACAATTTTATTGTTAAGATAAACAATTGTCATTCATCCATTTTAATAGGTAAGAAAATTGCAATCAATATTAGAAGCAAAAATGACAAAAACGTAAATTTTAAAATATAGGCCTAAGCAAGAGTAAGAGGAAAAAGTGAAAAGCTGACTTCTATCAGACCATATCTTCATGGTCTTTCCCAAACCAAAATTTTCTTGGTGGGGGGTTCCATTTTTTTCCATCTGCAAGTGGGGAATAGTATTAAGCTCCTCTCCCAAAATCATATAGTATGGACCGTATTTTATCAAAATAATAGACTTGAAAAGTATTTGATTTATACATGCTGAAAGTCTCAGTTTTGAACAAAACAACAATTATGTGTAAAGTTTTCTTCTGACACTGGTTTTCCTCATGTTACACTGGCTTGTTATAAACCAACCAATAATTAACAATACTTTGAATCCTTACTCTGTACTCAGAAAATTATAAAACATGGAAGAAAGAGATTAAAGAAGATAAAAATAAGTGGAAGTATATACTGTGTTCATGGATAGGAAGAATTAACATCATTAAAATGTCCATACTTCCCAAAGCAATCTATAGATTCAACACAATTCCAATCAAGTTACATTTCCAATCAAGATGCATTTCACAGAACTAGAACAAATATTCCAAATATTTATATGGAACCACAAAAGACTCCAAGTAGCCACAGCTATCTTGAGAAAGGAATAAAGTTGGAAGAATCACTATCTGATTTCAAAGTATATTACAAGGCCATAATAATCAAAACAGAATGGTTCTGGGATAAAAACAGACATATAGATCAATGGAACAGAATAAAGAGCCCAGAAATAACAGTTTTTAAATACCTTATTTACAATACAAGGGTCTATGAGGAAACTAGAAAAATGTAACCTTCTGGACTGGTCCAAGATAATCTTTTAGAGAAGAGCTTCATTTTGAGGTTCCTTAGCTGGAAACATCTCCATTTTTTAACCTTACTGTGGGTGTTCCAAAGAGAGGCAGTATTTGTGAGAACATGAGATGAGCAATCTGGAAGCTCTGAATCTGGTCTGGCCCCAGCTTTGTGTGCTTTTAATCAAGTCTCTTCATCTTTCTGTGCCACAGTTCTCTTCCATGTAATGAGAGGTTTATATTAGATTAGTAATTTCTAAACTTATTGAAGCAACAGACTTCTTTCTTCTGATGACAGCTAAAAGTGGTTGAGCATTGACCTATGAACCAGGAGGTCATGGTTCAATACCCAGTCAGGGTACATGCCCCATTTTTGGGCTTGATCCCAGTGTTGGGTGTGCAGGAGGCAGCTGTTCAATGATTCTTTCTCATCATTGATGTTTCTATCTCTTTTTCCCTCTCCCTTTCTCTCTGAAATCAATAAAAATATATATTTTAAAAAGCCCAATATAAAAGACAGAAAAAGGACAAGATGCTTAGTTTAAAAAGAAGGAAGCTGTGTAAAATCCCAACTGCCTGTTGTATAAATTGTGATGATACCTTGATAAAGGGAAACATTTCAAACATCTTTAGCTCTGACATGAATTATTTATTTCCATCTCTGATGACAAAATAATGGGGGAAAAAGAGAAAAAATAAAGAAAAATCAGTGGCAGAGTACTTTCAAAATTGGAAAAAGAAGTTACGAAAACATCTGATGTGAGAGGCAGTACAGTTCTGGAGTTAGAGAATACACCCAGCTCTGCTACACACTAACTGTGAGTACCTGGGGCAAATTACCTGCCTAAACCCGTTTGTTCCTCTCTCTTAAATAGGGTCTATCTTATAGAAACATGGGGCTAAATAATTAGGATAATCCTTGTAAGATGGTTAGGGCAGTGTCTGACACATAATAACAGCTCAATAACTGTTAACTGCTATTAGTATTACTTTTTATTATTATTAAAAACATTTTAGTTCATTGTTGGCATAAAGTATTTGTCCAATGATTGCTGATATGATGAGAAGATGACCATGACAAAAAAACAAAAAACAAAAAAACAAACAAAAAACCCCCCACACAAAACAAAACAAAACAAAACCCAGATTAAGGACTTAAATGATGAAAACAAACAAAAAGTACCCTAAAATCTTTAGTAGAATTATAGGTAAATCTTTTTTGGACTTTAATTTTTGAAAAGATTATAGATTATAAACTTAAATGTCAAAAACAAAGGTTTAGAATCCTTAGTGGGAAGTACAGGTGAAAATATTGAGAAAAAATGTTCAGCACCTTTAAAGATCAAGGAAATGCAAATCAAGATCTCATTTGGCAATAATTTTATACTCAATTGGTGAAAAATTAAAAATCTTATAATACTAAGTGTCAGAACCTGGATGGCATACATTGTTGATGGGAATGCAATTAGTGCAACTATATTGGAAAATAGTTTGCTATGATCTAAAGTTGAATATTCACCTGTTCTGGGTCCCAGTGATTTCATTTCTATGCGACAAAAAGAAAAAAAGAAGGAAGATATTTATTTATTTATTTATTTAATATATTTTTTATTGATTTTTTACAGAGAGGAAGGGAGAGAGATAGAGAGCTAGAAATGTCGATGAGAGAGGAACATCGACCAGCTACCTCTTGCACACCCCCCACCGGGGACATGCCCGCAACCAAAGTACATGCCCTTGACTGGAATGGAACCCGGGACCCTTCAGTCTGCAGACCGATGCTCTACCACTGAGTCAAACCGGTTTCGGCAGAAGGAAGATATTTAGAACCCTAGCTCTCTCTGCAGGCCCTGACTGTAGCTTAAAAACCATTGAATTCGATGATCTTTAATGGTCAGAAAATTATATATATATATATATATATATATATATATATATATATATATATATATATATATATAAAATGAAGAGGTAATATGCTAATCGACCTTCATGTCCTCATAAGATGACCACTCCCATATAGTCACAAGATTGGTGCTCCATGTTGTCACAAGATGTGGCCCCCACGTCATCACAAGATGACTGTCACAAGATGGCTGTCCCCACATTGTTACAAGATGGCAAGCAGGGGAGGGCAGTTGGGGGCGATTGGGCCAGCAGGGGAACAGTTAGGTGTCAATCAAGCTGTCAGGGGATTGGTTAGGGGGTGATCAGGCTGGCAGGCAGGTGAGTGGTTAGGAGTCAGCAGTCCCGGATTGTGAGAGGGATGTCTGACTGCCGGGTCAGGCCTAAATTAGCAGTCGGACATCCCCCAAGGGGTCCCAGATTGGAGAGGGTGCAGGCTGGGCTGAGGGACATCCCCTCCAGTGCACAAGTTTCATATATTGGGTTTCTACTGTGTGTGTGTGTGTGTGTGTGTGTGTCCTATCTAATAAAAGAGTAATATGCAAATTGACCATCAGTCCAACACACAAGATGGCTACCTCCATGTGGACACAACATGGCCACCACAAGATAACCTACAGGGGAGGGCAGTTGTGGGCAATCAGGCCAGCAGGGGAGGGCATTTAGGGGTGATTGGACTGGCAGAGGAGGTCAGTTGGGGGAGACCAGGCCTTCAAGGGTGGGCTGTTAGGGGTAATCAGGCTTGCAGGAGAGGTCAGCTAGGAGTGACCAGGCCATCAGGGAAGGTCAGATGGAGTGACCAGGCCTGCAGGGGAGAGCAGTTAGGAGCAACCAGGCCTGCAGGGGAGGACAGTTGGGGGTGACCAGGAGGGCAAGGGAGGGCAGTTAGGGGACAATCAGGAAAGCAGATAGATGTCGATCAGGCTGGCAGAGGAGTGGTTAGGGGTGATCAGGCTGGCAGGCAGAAGCAGTTAGGAGCAACCAGGTGGGCAGGCAGGTGAGCAGTTGAGAGCCAGCCGTCCTGTATTGTGAGAGAAATGTCCGACAGCCAGTTCAGGCCTAAATGGGCAGTTGAACATCCCTTGAGGGGTCCCAGATTGGAGAGGGTGCAGACTGGGCTGAGTGACAACCCCCCACCCAGTGCACAAATTTCGTGCACTGGGCCTCATATATATATATATATATATATATATATACACCATATTTTTTGGACCATAAGACTATATATATATATATATATATATATATATATATATATACACACACACACACACACACACACCCGTATTTTTTGGACCATAAGACGCTCCGGACTATAAGACGCACCAGTTTTTAGAGAAGGGAAATGAAGAAAAAAAGATTCTGAAACAAATAGTGTCCTAAAATATTTTATGTGCATTAAAACCCAACATCACAGTCATAAACACATGTAATCAACCCTGTAAAGTAAACAGCAGCATTTAGAACCATTTTAGAGCCGGGCAAGCACACAGAGACCACACAGAGCCGGGCAAGTAAAAAAACTTTTTTTTAAAAGTATATGTGTAGGCTATGTTTGGACCATAAGACACAGGGACTTTTCCCCCCCACTTCTGGGGGGAAAAAAGTGCGTCTTATGGTCCGAAAAATACGTGTGTGTGTGTGTGTGTGTGTGTGTGTGTGTGTGTGTGTGTGTGTGTGTTAAAGAGAGGAAGGGAGCGGGGGGAGAGAGAAAGATAGAAACATCAATAATAAAAGAGAATCATCGATTGGCTGTCCCCTGCATGCCCCACACTGGCAATTGAGCCTGAAACCCTGGCATGTGCCCTGACTGGGAATTGAACCCTGACTTTCTGGATCATTGATCAACACTCAACCACTGAGCCATACTGGCTGGACATGGTCAGCAATATTAATATTATCTACTAGGACCTTGATTAAAGTAGTGGTAGTATTTTTTTCCTAATAGCTCTATATATTATTGACACATAATATAAACTGTGCATATTTAAAGTATATAATTTGATGAATTTTGACATATGTATGCACTCAGGAAAGTATCACTTAACAAGATAATCAACATATCTACCCTCAACACTTTCCTTGCGACCCTCTCCATCCTTTGTCACATTACCAAGCAACCACTGACCTGTTTTTGCTATCCTGGGGTAGTTTGCATTTTTTAGAGTTTTATGTACACATTTACTCTTTCTTATGTCTGGCTTCTTTCAACTCAACATAATTATTTCAAGATTCATCCGTAGAATGTCTATCAGTGGTTCCTTTTTATTGCTGAGTGATATTCCATTGTATGGACATACTGGTTTGTTTATTCATTCATCTGTTGGTGGACATTTTGAATGTTTCCAGTTTTTTACTATTAAAACACATGTGCTATAAACATAAACATTCATGCACAATTTTTGAATGTGCATATGCTTTTCTTTCTCCTGGGTAAATACCTAGGAGTGAAATGGCTGAATCATGTGATTGGTGTATGTTTTTTGTTTTTAAAAAAATATATATTTTATTGATTTTCCACAGAGAGGAAGGGAGAAGGTCAGAGAGCTAGAAACATTGATAAGAGAGAAACATCGACCAGCTGCCTCCTCCACACCCCCTACTGGGGATGTGCCTGCAACCAAGGAACATGCCCTTGACTAGAATCGAACCTAGAACCTTTCTGTCCGCAGACCAACACTCTATCCACTGAGCCAAACCAGTTTCAGCTGGTGTATGTTAAAATTTCTGGGAAGCTGCTTTCCAAACAATGATCGCATAATTTGATATTACTACTTGCAACGTGTGAGAATTCTAGTTCCTCTAAGTCCTTTATGCACTTGCTATGGTCAGACTTGTTCATTGAGTTATTCCCAAGATTTGAGCTGATCTTTCATTGTGTCTTTGCATTTCCCTAAAGACAAAGATGTACTATTATACATAGAACATCTTTTCAGGGGCTTGTCACATAAAACTCTGGTGAAGTGTCTATTCAAATAATGCCTATTTTAAAAACTGGTTGCTTTCTTATTATTGAGTTTTGAGAGTGATTTGTGCATTCTTGGTACTAGTCCTTTGTCAGATATATGATTTGCAGTATCCTCTTCTCAGTCTGTGGCTTGTCTTTTCATTCTCTCAACAGTGTCTTTAAAAGAGTAGATATTTTTAATTTTGATGAAATTGAACTTGTCAACATTTTCTTCCATAGAGATGCTTTTGATGTGATATTTATCATATGCCTTTAGTGATATAAATTTTTCTTTAAGTTTTGCTTCAGTGGCATCCCACAATATTGATATGTTATGTCCCCATCTTTATTTAGTTATCAACACTTTATAACTTCCCTTTTGATTTTTTTCTGTGACCTATGGGTTATTTAGAAGTGTATTATTCAATTTCCTAATAGTTGGGAGCTTTCCATATAATTTTGTGTTATTGACTTTTAATTTAATTCCACTCTGGTCAGCATATACTGTGCATAAACTAACCCTTATAGTTTATTAAGACTTGTGTTATGGCTCGGAATATGATCTATCTTGGAAAATTTTACTGTGCTCTTGAAAAGAATGTATATTCTGCTTTTGTGGGATGGTAAAGGTCACTGAGGTCAGGTTTGTTGACAGTGTTATTAAGTCTTCTACACCCTCACTGATTTTCTGTCTACCTGTTGTTATCAATTACTGAGAGATGTGTATTGAAATCTCTCTAATGATAAATCTATGTTTCCCTGAACTTTCACCAGTGTTTGTTTCATGCTGAAGCTCTATTATTAGGTGTTTAAATGATTGTGTACCTCTTAATGAATTGACTCCTTTATTGTAATGAAACAACTTCTTTATTCCTAGTAATGTTCTTTGCTCTGACATCTGCTATCTTTTGATTGTGTTAGCATTTTTAAAAATTTTTATTTTTAAATCTGTGTCTGTCTTTATACTTAAAGTGAATTTCTTATAGGATCATAAAATTAGGTCTTGTTGTTGTTTTGTAATCTAATCTGACAGCCTCTGCTCTTTAACCAGGGCATGTAGACTATTTGCATTGAATGAGGTTATTGATATCATTAGGTTTAAGTCTATCTTGTTATTTGTCTCATCTGTCCTTTACTTCCTTTGTCCCTTTTTCTGCCATTTGAATTAACAAAATATTTGTAAGGTTTTTTATTTATCTCATTTGCTGGTTTATTAGCTGTAACTCTTTGTTTTATTATTTCAGTGGTTGTTTTTGATTTACAGTATACACCTTTAACCTACCATCATCTATTTTCAATATTCAACTGCTTTATGAATAATAGAACCTTTTAATTTACACTTCTACTTAAGAATCTTATACTTCCATTTATCACTTTCTAATCTTTGTGCTATTATTGGCATGCATTTCACTTTTATGTATGTTGCAGTGTTTTTTGTTTTTTTTTGGTTAGCCATAAATCACCTTTTCAAAATATTTCAATAATAAAAACATGCTATGTATTTACCATGTAGGTACCAGTGCTCTTCATTCCTTTATATAGGTCTGTTATCATTTAAAAAATATTTTATTGATTTTTTACACAGAGAAAGGGAGAGAGCTACAGAGCTAGAGACATCTATGAGAGAGAAACATCGACCAGCTGCCTCCTGCACATCCCCTACCGGGAATGTGCCCAACCAATGTACATGCCCTTGACCGGAATCAAACCTGGGACCCTTCAGTCCACAGACCGACATTCTATGATATACACTGAGCCAAATCAGTTTCGGCTGTTATCATTTTCTTTATGCCAGAAGGACTTCCTTTAACATTTCTTGTAGTGTAATTTGGTAAGTGATATATTTGTTCAATTTTTATATGTCTGAAAAAGTGTTGTTTCAGCTTTGCTTTTGAAAGGCATTTTTACCAAATTCTCAAATGGATATTTTTTTCTTTCAGTACTTTTAAGATGTTGTTGTATTCTTCTCACTTGAACAAAGTCTGATGAGAAATAGGCTGTCATCATTACCTTTGTTTTTTTTTTTTATGTACATTATTGTTTGGGGGGACTGCTTTTAAGATTTTCTCTTTGTCCCTGGCTGTGAAGCCTGCTGGAACATTGGTGTACTGGCCACATTGGGTAAAGGAAACTGGGAATAAGCCTACATATTAGGATATAGCCTGTGGAATCCAGACCAACCTGGAAAGTGGCAGGCCAGTATGCCACCAGAGGAGCAATGAGCCTCAAGTCAGGAGTCTATGATACAAACTGGGCCACCTGGCCAAGGCTACAGGCACACTGAATATGGACATCCCCCTCATGACTCATTCCAGAGCTCTGTAATTGTGAGTGAAGCATGGAGTACAAAGTGGGTGTGGCTGAACCTAGTAGGGAGGCATCAGAGAAGTGAAGGGCTTCCAGATTACAGAACTCAAAATAACCCCAAAGTAAGTAATAATAGAGCAAAATAACGGAAGTGATTAAGGGGAGTTGAAGGTCTAATTCTAAGTCTTTAATTCTACAAAAACCCCACACCATTTAAACGTGTGTGTGTGTTGTGTGTGTGTCTATTTGCCTAATAGAATTCCATTACATTTTCAGAGTTGCCCTTTCCAAATGGGTAAAAAGTAAAAAGCACTGTGTACAAAACAACTAACTTACAAAATATTTTTGGAAGACATTTTTTAGTATCACAGACCAATAGTATTATTAAAAACTAGGGTCCCAGTGCACCTTGAAAAGAACTGTGGGCCACAAGGCTACAGTGGCACAGGGTTGAGTTCTTGACCCATCCTTTGCGACCCCACCTGGCCCCTCCCACCATGGCCCAGGGTTCCCTGTCCGCCGGCAGCCCTGCTGGCACCCGTTGATGGTACCAGGCGATTGGGACCAGTGCCAGCAGCAGGTGTGAGCAGGACCGACACCAGCACTGAGTATGAGAGGCGGCTGCTGGCCCCGATCACCCCTCAGGAGCACGGGGAAGGTAGAGAAGCCCTGAGGAGCAATTGGGGTCAGCACCTGCTGCTCACAGTTGCTGACGGCACTGAGTGATTGGGGCCAGCACCAGACACTGGCAGTGGGTGGGAGTGGTGGCTTTGGTGCTGGCAGCAGGTGTGAGCAGGCTCGGTGTTGGCAGCAGATGCGAATGCTGGGCTGTACCACAGCGTGCAGGAGCAAAGAATTTTCAGTAATCACCAGAGGCTCTCCCGATGACAGCAACTGGCACTCTGCCTTGGTCTGGCACCCCTGCTCACCTGCTCCACCATCCCACCATGGCCAACGCTCGCCATGTTCCATGCTTGCCCCCTGGTGGTCAGCACACATCATAATGACAGGTTGTTTGGTTGTTTGGTTCTGCCATTCAGTCTATTTGCATATTAGGGTTTTATATATACAGATAGTTTGTGTAACAGTATTATTAAAAAATAGCTTGGAAGTTAAATATACCCCCCAAAATAAAAACCTTTTATTCTTTCCACTTAATCATTTAAAATCCTTCTTTTAACATTTTGTATTTGATGATGCAATTTTGTTTTACCTTCTTATTATTTGCCTCTTGTTTTGCATGGACAAGTTCCTGCTGCCTATAGCCATCTTTTCAAGCAGGGAACTCCTCAAAAAAGCTTTTATTTAATCTGGTTAAATAAATTACTAATTACCTTTAAGCAGGGACAAGTCCAAAGTCACCCCATGAAGGATAATTCATAATAGGTTTTTTTTTGTTTTGTTTTTTAGCAACAACTATCTCTGTTTCTTGCCAAACTAGTCAGCAGTCTGGCAGTTTGGTTTTTGCGATGAATCAGAATTTTGTGCCAGGCCATTTGCACCATCTGCTGCAGGGGTGTCACAGGAGAGAAGCTGTGGACACCTGGTGGGTGGACGTGGAAATGTCAGCTTGAGGGCAAACACCAGCTTCAGTGATGAAAGACCAAGAAAGCAAAATGCCAGGAGGACAGGAAGCTGCTGGTAGCAGCAAAAGAGACACACCTGTTTCTGAACTTGGAAGAATGTATGTATGCATGTATATGCATTTATGTATATCTGTATTTTCAGCATAATGACTTTTCAGAATCTGAATGACAGGATGATATTAAATTCTTGGAAAAGGTAAAAGACCATCAGGTAACATTACACATGCAATTTCTATTAAAGGCAATTAATACTGCCTGGAGAAGAAATGGAAAACATGCATATATTTATGTTGTCCATGGGTGACTTGGAGTGAGATTTTTTTCAACTGCATCCTTTGGCAATAAAGCTGTAGCCATGGGCTCATAAAAGCTCTTTTCATTCTCTGCATGGCATATGCTGTCCGATAGATTTAATTTTGGTTCCCTTTTTTTTTTGTTAAGGATCTATTCAATATTCCCCTAATTAGGGGAATTAAAATACCTACTAGTTGAACCCAACTGAGAAGTGCTTTAAGGTTTCGGTTTTGTATAACACAAAAGTCCTGGCCATGATAGGGAAGGAATTATGAGCCATTTTCCAGGTATGGGCTCTTGAAGTTGGTACAGTGACAGTTTCCTGTAAAAATAAAAACAACTCTCTTTTGTGTGCCTTTATCCAGCTTAAATATACACATACATACTCATGTGTGCATACACTTTTTAACTTCTCTCTAGTGGTACACAGGAGTAAAGACCATCAGGATTGCATTTGAAGGGATTCTGAACTTGTTGGTGTTCAAGGTCATGTAGTCAGTAGTGGAGCTAGTATTTAAGGCCAATCCCTCCCAGCCCCAAGGATTATGCATATTTCACCTGCCATGCTGCATTATAAGATCTTTGTACATTAGTTCCAACTAGCCCCATGTTGGCAAGAGGGCCAAGAGATGCTCTGTAGTAGCATATATTGAATAGTTGACCTGATTGGCATCAGTTTCAAAAGTTCAGCTCCTATCCCAAGCATGTATCACTTCCTAGAAGAGTAAACTTATTATAAAAAACCATAAATGTAAATCATTTTTCCTGGCTGTTGTACAGTTATAATTTTGGTATATATCTAAAATTCTTATCTCTATTTTTTAAATTTCTACCCTCTCATCCCTCTCTAATCTGCATTCATTTTCTCTTTTCCTATCTTAGTCCGAGCTCTTGAAGTTTTTTTTCACATGGAACTTTACAACTTCCTGCTAGGCTTTCTCCTTCTTATTATGGCACAAAAGATAACTTATAATGTGATTTCTTAAATCTTACATTCTCCCCAGGATCCTGAACTATCCACTGTTTTTTTTAAATATATATTAATATTATATATATATATATTGTTTGTTTGTTTTCTTTTGCTAATTTAAGAGAGGAAGGGAGAGGGAGAGAGAGACAGAAACATCATTGATGAGAAAGAATCATTGATTGGCTGCCTCCTGTTTACCTCCTACCGGGGGTTGAGCCCACAACCTGGACATGTGCTCTGACTGGGAATCAAACTGTGACCTCCTGTTATATCAGTGCTCAACCACTGAGCAACACTGGCTGGGCTACCCACTATTTTCTAAGCATAAAATGCACAAGATTATCTGTCTTCTCATCTCCATGCCTCTCATCTTATCTGCCTAACAAACTCACTCCTAAGTCTCAGCTCTAAGGTCTCCACTCCTGTGAAGCCTTTATAAATAGTTTCAGCCTTCCTCTTTCTTGCTCTTTGAGCATTTTGTTTTTCCTAATTACTTGGCCCTAATACTTGTTAATTGCCTGTCAAACCTGTTGCCCTGTGAATCCTTTGAAGGCAGAGCTTGACTTATACTCATCTCTGCAGCCCCAGAACCTGCACAGTACTTGGCAGAAAAGAGGTGCATGATGAGAATTCTGTGAGTGCATTGTTTGCCTTCTGGAACCTTCAGGAAGTATTGTTGGTATTTGGGGGAAGTATTTATCTGTGGTCTTTCTTCAGGGGAGATTGTTGTACAACTGGGAATGACTAAAGGGAACCTGACAAATGATCTACTTTATGTGTCATTAAATGCCTAGAATTGGCACAGTTTCTCAACCCTGATGCTCAGAGGATCAGAGACTTAAATTGCCATGTACATGCAGATGATTCCATAGAACTTTACAATTTCCTGCTAGGCTTTCTCCTTCTCATCCTTATTATGGCACAAAAGAGAGCTCTTGGAGGGAATGCCATACCAGACTTCAGAGTATCTATGAAACATGCCTGCTTACATACCTCCAGGGCCCCCAAATTCTCCTCTCAGCCACTGTATGGAACGAATGGCACCAGATACCTAAGTAACACCTGGGAATTATTATGAAATACCTGCTCTTCCTCATTCTTCTACATTCCACAACCACCAAGTCCAGCTAATTCCCCCACAGTAATGATGACAAATGTGTTCCCTTTGCTACAGTTTTATAGCCCTTTCACAGATGTCCCCTTTTCCCCCCTCTCTGGATAACAGAAAAAGGCTCTGATTTGTTTTGTCTCCTCCCATTATCTGATCTGTTCTCTACAGTGCAGTTGAATGATTGTGTGTGTGTGTGTGTGTGTGTGTGTGTGTGTGTGTGTGTGTGTGAACTGAGTGAAAAGAAAATCTGATCAGTGGTTGTTCCTTCATAAAGCTGTCTGTGGTTCTCCACCACCTTCATAATATAGCTGAACTTGGTTTCCCAGGCCCTGAAGTTGTGCCTGCTTATTCTTCTAGTTCAGTGGTTGGCAAACCCATTAGTCAATAGAGCCAAATATCAATAGTACAACGATTAAAATTTCTTTTGAGAGCCCAAATTTTTAAATTTAAACTTCTTTTAACATCACTTTTTCCAAATAGACTCGCCCAGGCTGTGGTATTTTGTGGAAGAGCCAAACTCAAGGGGCCAAAGAGCTGCATGTGGCTCTCGAGCTGTAGTTTGCTGACCACAGCTCTAGTTGAACTCCATTCACTAACCCCCCCCACCTGGCCCCCACCCCTTGCCAGTCCTTTAGCCATGCTAAATTACTTGTTTACTATCCCCAAAACAAAGATATTTATTTATTTATTTATTTATTTATTTATTTATTTTATTTTATTTTATTTTATTTTATTTTTTTCCTTTCAGGTTTTTAATATAGCATTCTCTTTTTTTAGAATGTTAAAACCTGCCCACCTCCCTATTCCCACCTTCCATGTCCTACTCATCTTTCAGTCCTTAATGTAAACACTATCTCTTTTGGAAGAATTTCTTTATTCTCCAAAACCCAGTTAACTGCTTCTCCTAAGTGCCCCATGAACACACCCATTATGATTCTTACCACAAGTATTGTGGTGATCTAATTTGTGTTTGTCTCTCTCACTAGACTGTGAAATCCATTGTACAAGACTAAGTCCTGTGCATTATTATAATCCTAGTTTCTAGCACAGTGTCTGGACCCAGAAGTTGCTCAAGACATATTTGTTGGCTAAATAATTATTAATACATAATCCAGTAAATACTGTGGGCATTTTGCAAGTACTTGGAGATCTGCTCAGATAAAGCTCTTCATAACCACTACAATCTTGACATTTGTTTTAACCAGGATACTTAGAACATTTAAAGTTCTCACTTCATTGACAAGAATCTTTATCTGTTTGCTTATGGAGGGTGAACAGGTCAATCTAGTCTAATTAGGAGTGAAAAGGGTCTGGAGTGTGCAGCTTGGCCATACAATACTTATGAAGGACATGTATTGTCTTGGTCTCTGCCAATTAAAATAAAGGTAAAGAGGAAGTAAAACTTCATATATCTTGTTCAGGCAGGAGCAAATTGTGAATTTAAGACAAAGAAGATTATTTAATAGAAAATATTTTAACCTGGAATAATAAAAAGTCTGAGAAAAATTTGTGAGGATAAAGAAATAATACTGCCCTGACCTGTTTGGCTCAGTGGATAGAGCATTGGCCTGCGGACTCAAGGGTCCCAGGTTTGATTCCCATCAAGGGCATGCATCTTGGTTGTGGGCACATCCCAGGAGGGGATGTGCAGGAGGCAGCTGATTGATGTTTTTCTCTCATCTCTCATCGATGTTTCTAACTCTCTCTCCCTCTCCCTTCCTCTCTGTAAAAAAAAAAAAAATCAACAAAACATATTTAAAAAAATAATAGTAATCTTGTCCTGGGTTACTGGTGGGTCAGTACAGTAATGTCCAATTTGTATATGGATGGCCTCTTTTAAAAGGTGTCAACACTCATTTCTCATTATCTACACTGACTTTCTTTGTCTAGTTGCAACTCTAGGTATAATTCATGAAACTTTTCTGGAAACACCAGTGAGAATAGTTAAAAAGGAACACACACACACACACACACACACACACACACACACACACACAGAGTACTTTGAGTTACCAACTGCAATTAATCTGTCATATGGGTAATTTTTCAAGTTCTAAAAAAGTAAATAAAGTATCTGGAAAAAAATTGTATCCACAGTAGACTCAGAGAGGAAAGTCAATTTCTAAAGTGTAGGAAAATATTTATCATCCCAGAATGTGTTGATGTATTGGTAGTTGGTAGAAGAGACCTCACAGTGATAAATCTTTTGGAAAATATGGTTGCAGTCAGCCAGCCTGGCGATTTGTTTTTATTTTCAGTGTATATTTTATGCCACTTTACTTATGCTGTGACTTATTCAGCATTCCTAGTTCATTCACTCAGTGTGCATTGAGAGCATGAAAAGTGCCATGTAACTGTTGGGCGGATACAGTTGCCTGAGATAGAGATAATGCTTATGAAGAGTGCCTAGACACATAGGATAGAAATGCCTGTAGACATAATTACAACTCAGCAAGGGGGTTGAGTGACTAGTTCTGCCTGGAGGAAGGAGGGAAGGTTTTAGAGTTAATGTGAACTTTGACTTGTATTAACTCCTTAAAGGAGTTTTCCAGGATTTTGTTGAGGGTAGAGAGTGCAGAGTGGGGAATGAGATGGGGTTTGAGGAGAGAACATTCTAGCCATCAAGAATGGAATGGGCAGAAACAGGTTTGGCTCAGTGGATAGAGCACCGGCCTGCGGACTGAAAGGTCCCGGGTTTGATTCTGGTCAGGGGCATGTACCTTGGTTGTGGGCACATCCCCAGTAGGGCATATGCAAGAGGCAGCTGATTGATGATTCTTTCTCATCCATGTTTCTAGATCTCTGTCCCTCTCTCTTCTTCTCTGTAAAAAATCAACAAAATATATATATATATATTTTAAAAAGAATGGAATGGGCAGAAAAGTATAAAGGTGCATGGGATGTTAGGGAAAGAGGGTTTGGGGAAGGCAGTAGAATAGATGTGTGGAGAGGGAATGACTAAAGATTAATCTATTTTCAAATTTTGAAAAACATGGTATAATATCCTCAATACATAATAAGCACATTTTACTCATTTCTCACATTTTAGGATGAACTTTTTAAACCAATCAAAATTTTAATACATAAAATCTATACATGTACTCAAATTAAATTGACAAATAGTTCTATCAGACATACTACAAAATTTAATTAATTAATTAATTAATTTGTCAAATGCTAAGATTGCTCTTAGGTGCCAGGTGGTCTACTAAACACTTTAGCAGCACTACCTCATTTTAAACAAAGCACAACAGTCTTATTTTTCTCTCTACATTATGTACTAGATTCTTACTCCACGTGATAGCTATTTTAAGCTATCGAATACTTTGGTTATTTCTTTTGGTGTTCTCCTTTGTTTCTAAATAATGTGCTCAGACTGCTATTCACTGATATATTATTCATTGAATTCCTGCAAGTATACAGTTATTATTTTTGGTTAGATCGATAATCAGTACTGACATTATTATGCTCATGCAAATAATACTCACAGTTGAGTCAGACAGAATTCTATGGCAAGATTAATTTTGTGTGTGAAAAGTTTTTGTCCTTTCTGGACATAATTCTCTTGTTTGTTACTTGCTTTCTTATTTATGTTCTCATCATTAATTCTTCCTTCCAAAAAACTCTTTGTCAGAAGTGTTGATATCAAATACATCAGGAATTCTCTCAGTTTCTCCTTTGTCATTCATTTCCTCCTGGATGTTACTCCTTTTCTGCCCTAGTCTGAGCCTCTGGCTCTGTGTTTGCTTCCCAGCTGCAGTTATAAAATATCCCTTGAGCCATCATTCTGGAGGTTCCTTTCACTTCTTCCCTGGGTTAGGTACCCTACTTCTTTGATTCTACATAATTCCACTCTTCTCTTTTGGTAGAACATTGGCTCTAGTAGCTTCCAAATATATTGTGTAGATGAAACTTTCATAGATACCGAATATGTAAAATTTTTTTTATTGTACCTTAATTGACCTGGGTTGAGGTGGAATTTTGAGGTTCTTTTTCTTTTAACACCATTTAGATTCCTGTTGCTTTACATAAAATCTGTTTTTGGTATTCCTCTTTAAGATCTCCTCTTTGCCAGCGTTTTAAAATTTTATCATAATGCGTCTTGGAATAGGTCTTTTTCACTGTTTATTTTGGGCATTCAATGAACCTTTTCAATCTGGAGACTCATGTAATCAATTCTGGGCAATTACATAGAATATTTCATCCTTTTCATTTCGTCTTCTCATTCTTTATGCAGCTCCAAATATTTTGTTGTTGGAACAACTGGACTTCCCTCTCTTGCATTTTCAATACCTCGGTGAGAAGTAGGATGAAGACCAAATGAAGACTAATACTCGGTGATGAGTAAGGCAGGGAAAAGAAATAATATGAAATAGCTGAGTCCATATTTTTATACCTTAAAAATATGAAAGACCATTTTAAATGCAGACCTCTAGTTTTCAAGAACATTTTAGAGCATGTGCGTACTAAAAGACCCACCTCGCAAAACTGGCTTACTATGTCCTAAGTGTTTCAATTACATCTAATATTAGAGTGTTTTTTTTTTTAATATATTTTATTGATTTTGTACAGAGAGGAAGGGAGAGAGAGAGAGTTAGAAACATCACTGAGAGAGAGTCATCGATCAGCTGCCTCTTGCACACCCTCTACTGGGGATACGCCCGCAACCAAGGTACATGCCCTTGACCGGAATCGAACCCGGGTCCCTTCAGTCCCCAAGCCGACGCTCTATCCATTGAGCCAAACCGGTTTCCGCGAGTTTTTTTTTTTTTTTTTTTTTTTTAATCTGAGTTAGTCCAGATAAAAATTAGACATGTATTCACCTAATAAAATGAGGGCCCAATCAGAAATATTTCAAATTCTATAGGAGCACAACACACAACTTCTCTTAGAATAGGAGATCAGCTAGTGGTGATATGTCTTTTCCCAGTCATTCCAAAAACGTGGCTTCTAACATTGTATACCCCCCAGTAAGGTTTTACAGAAAACAAACAAACAACAAAAACTTAGTTCCTCCAAATGAGAGCTGGGGTCTTTTAACTGCATAAGAATTTGTGATGTTGGCTGTTGATGGAACTTGCCTGTACCTAAGAAAGTCGGGTAAACTTAACTTCAGCATATGGAGGTGAAATGACCCTCTTCTTGCCCTTAGGTTTCCCAACCTGAGTCATGACCAAAAAGGCAGGCTTCAGCAATAACACATCAGATGTCTGTTTTTAAAGTCCTATATGCAGTAATGTCCTCTTTGCCAGTATATTCTTTCTTATTATAATACAGAGGTGGAGGAAGCCATTCCAAGAAGATGCTCCTCTGAATCTGGTGAGAAGGGGGAAGACCAGACTGGAAATAAGTATATTAGGAGTGGATGAGTTTATTAGTGGTGCAAACAATCTGACCAATGGCCATTTACTTTCCCTTATTCTCTGATGAGTTTCAAGGTCATATCAATTATTTACTAACAAAGATTTGGCCCAATGGTTTTATATGCAGGGGATAATTATTGTTAATTTCTCAGTTATCATTTATCCTCAGTTTGTGAATACTATTGACCTTCTTTACCAAAAGCACCCAGGATATATATGTCAGAGGTCATGGATTTGAAGACACAATTTCTCTGTTTATTAATGAAGTTAATTATTTTTGTCTTTTTAATCCAGTCCTACAGCAGCTAGAGCATCCACTGAGTGGATCAGAATGGCAGCCTTGGATAGCTAGAGCTACAGAGGCTTAGAAGAGGAAGGTGAGGGTGGAGAAGAAGTGCCTGAACTTCCTCAATTAAGGTGATTTGGCTTCTGTACATGCTACCATCCCTTGATGCTCATTATGAAAAAATGTTGAAATCAGGAAACAATACAAAGGAGGAAAAGTGAAAGAAAACTAGAAAAATGGAAAAGGACAGTTGGCTAAGTAGATGTTAAAATTTAAAAACAGAGACTAAAATAAGAAAAACTAAGCTAAAAGAGAATAAAATGGAAGCTAAACTGGGAGATTTAAAATCCCCACAAAAGGTTAAGAGTTTAAAAATATGAAACACATGAGATTCAAAAATAAAGGATAAAATACTATAAGCCAATGAGATAAAAGGTTAAAACATGAGTAAAAGCTATAATGGTTTAGGCTAAAGCCCATGAGATGAAAAGCTAAAAACAGACCATTCCTTGGGATTAAGGTTTTGGAACAGGAAATCAGAACTAAAAAGGCAAGTGGCAGAACATTTAAAAATTAAAATTAAATTAAAATTATAAACTAAAGTGGATTAGTGGATTAGGGGATTATTATTATTATTATTTTTTTAAATGCATTAACAGAAAAACAAAAGAGAACTGGTTAGGGGAAGTGGAATCAGTGGCAAAATTCCCGGGGCAGCGTGACCTTCCCTGTGGAAAGTAGAGGCTGGGTGGAGGGAGCAGCGATTGAGTCTTTTGCAGGGGGCATTAGGGGCAGAGGCAGCTGGGATGAGGAGTGCATAGGCAGGAGCAGGCCAGGCCTCTGCAGACATCATAGGGATGCATCTCCTTCTTTATCTTAAAAAAAACTCCCCATGTTCCATTCCCACTGCCACCCCAGCAGCCTCTGCCTTCAGCAACTCCTCTCTAATCTTTAAATTGGCTGCTGCCCCAAGTCTTCCCCACTCCAATCTCTCCCCACACTGCAACCAGACTAATCTTCTAAAAACACTTTTTGGACAAGGAATTATATTGTATCAAACATTCTGTGCTTATCATTTTAAAGACCAAACTCTGGCTTAATGTACTCTTTTCAAATACGTTAGAGATCCTCTATGTTTGTACTTAAATTCAACCTTATCTATTACTTTACTTATGCTAACCTCCAAGATATCCAGGGGTTAAATGTTTTGAAGTTCAGAGTTTGATCATGAGATTTGAAATTATTTTAGGGGGAAAAAAAAAAAAGGAATTCCTAATTCCATTTTGAAAAAGTGAAAGTGAATTAAAATTTTATTTCAGCTTTTGGTTCCCAGTGAGAGAGACAGGGAGTGGAGAAGGAAAGCGGAAAGGGCTAAGGAGAGTGACAAGGAAAAGAACAAAAGAACTAAGATTCATGTGCTTCTGGGAAAATTGGATTTTTGTTTTGTCAAAATGATAAAGCTCCCTTCTTAGCTACTCCTCCCAAAATGACTTTCTTTCTTGAGTTTAAGTATATTATCTTTAAAAATACATTTTGAGTATTTCTCTACTAATTTCTGAAAAATCAGAAAAATTCAGATTCTCTCAGTGTTTATAAGGAGAAAAAAAAAAAGATTTGGGAAAGAAAATGCACCATATTTAAGATTATCCCAATGAATTTTATGCCAAAACACCAGATGCTACTGGGGGGGAAAAAAACTTTATGCCATAATTTGTTCTCTGGGAACTATGCCTGGCTCTTTAGCAGGATGAGGAGAGTAATGTAAAGGATTGAGGTAAATGGCAACCCTACTCTAAATAACCAATGTTTTTATATTAAAAATGTTCACATTAAGACTATTATGATTATAACACTAATTCGCATTAAAAAATCTAATATAATTAGGAATACAAGGCCACCTTAGAGCAAAGATGGTATAAATGCTGGTCACTGTCATACCTAGCCTTCCTAAAAGCTTTTTAATATCTTCATAATTAAACTATCTAGAAATTTTATATATTTCAGGCTAGGTATTCTAGCTGAAATTTATAATATTAAAATTACTTACTTTGCTTTACATTTCCATGTTCTCATGTTGACTTTTGTTTTAATTTTTACACCAGTTTGGATATGTCTGAAGCCTTGTATAAGCCAAATCTGTGTTGCATTTGCTATATCCATATTTAGATCCCCTTCGTCTCCTCTCAGTGAATGAAAGTATTATAAATAGAATTGAATTTTGAAAAATGGAGTATATGTAGCTTGAAGTGAGGCAATTAAAGAAAGTTTCATATTAGAAGAAAGTTTCAAATTTTTGTATGTTTGAACATTAAAAGAATGATCAGGTGACTGACTCATGTCCTTTATTTTCATGCAATTCTGCAATCTGGCTGGCTCCAGCCTATAGCAGCAGCAGAAGTTCCAAAAAACCGGGGAAGGCAGATTTTTCCATACTTCTCAACTCTGTAGGATGTAAAAGAAAACCAGAAGGAAGATAGGATCTAGAATTTTCTGCCTTCTGCTTTTTGAGTAATCCTAGTCTTATTTAATCTGAGGTTTGGATTGTTTAATAGTTTATCATTTAAAAAATTTGTTATGGACTGAATGTATGTGTGTCCTCTGAATTCATGTGTTGAAGCCTTGATTCCCCAGTGTGGCTGTCTTTGGAGTAAGGAAGTAATTAGGTTTAGATGATGTCATAAGGATGAGGCCTTAATCCAATAGGATTATCCTAGCTAATAAAAGAGAAACATGCAAATTGACCATCACTGCTACATTCACCAGCCAATCAGAGCGAGTATGCAAATTAACCCAACAAAGATGGTAGTGGCTACAGAGCTGGAGCAAGCAGGAGGCTTGGGTTGCTCCCAGTGATGGAGGGAGCCAAGCTTCCCACCTGCTTTGGCTGGCCCTGGCCTCTGCTCAAGGCTACAAAGTTTCAATTATAGAAGATAAATAAATCCCAGATACCTGCTTCCAGCCAGTCCTGGCCTCCACTTGGATCAATGGGGGGCGTGGCCAGCCTGCAAACCACCACAGGCCCCTCACCCAGGCTGCCTCACAGACCAAGGGAACTCCCACCCTTTAGGGCAAACCAGCTGGTCCTCGCCCATGCACCAGGACTCTATCCTATCTAATAAAAAAGTAATATGCAAATTGTCACTCCAACACACAAGATGGCTGCCCTCATGTGGTCAAAGATCCTGCTCCCATGTGGACACAAGATGTCCACCACAAGGGCCAGCAGGGGAGGGCAGTTAGGGGTGACCAGGCCTGTGGAGGAGGAAAGTTAGGGGTGACTGGATCTGCAGGAAAGGGTAGTTGGGGGGACCCAGGCCTGCAAGGGAGGGTAGTTTGGGGGGCCCAGGCCTGCAGGGGAGGGTAGTTGGTGGGGGGTGGGAGCAGACCAACAGGGGAGAGCAGTTAAGGGCAATGAGGCTGGCAGAGGAGGGCATTTCGGGGAGACCAGGCCAGCAGGGGAGGGCAGTTAGGGGTGAATAGGCTGGCAGGGGAGGGCATTTAGGGGCAATTGGGCTGGCAGGGAGCAGTTAGGCATCAATCAGGCTGGCAGGGATAGTGGTTAAGGGGTGATCAAGTTGTCAGGCAGAAGCAGTTAGGGACAATCAGGAAGGCAGGCAGGCAAGCAGTTGGGAGTCAGCAGTCCTAGATTGTGAGAGGGATGTCTGACTGCCTGTTTAGGCCTGATCATATTGGGATTGGGCCTAAACAGGCAGTCAGACATACCTCAAGGGGTCCCAGATTAGAGAGGGTCCAGGCTGGGCTGAGGAACACCCCCCTCCCCCAATGCATGAATTTCATGCACTGGGCCTCTAGTTGTCTTTGTAAGAAGAAATGCCAGAGAGCTCCTCCAATCCGAGCATCGTTCCCCACAGCCCATGCATTGAAGAAAGGCCACGTGAAGACAGAGTGAGAAGGTAGCCATCAGCCAGCCAGGATGAATACTCACCAGAAACCAAATTGACCAGGAATTTGATTTTGAATTACTCCAACTATGGCATTTTGTTAAGGTAACCTGAGCAGACTAATATAATATTCTTATTTGTGCTAATAATAAAAGAACATATATTAGTTCTAAAGAGGAGATAGGTTATAGAAGGAGTTAGGGACCTTGTTTGTCTTATTTAATGAGTGTATCCCTAACACCCACAGGAAGGACTGGCTCTTGGCACATACTCAGTGTATATTTTGTTAAATGAAAGAATAGATGAATGAGTGAATGAATGAATGAATGACTAGGAAGACAACACATCTAAGCTCATGATAAACCAAACTGATTACTGATGTGAATTGCAAAAGCATGTATGGCATTTCTTTCCTTAAGATTTTTATATGTATGCCAATCTTGTTTATTACTGATTGTTTTGGGGCAGTCCCAACTAAAGGCCATCCTGAGTTTTATTTTTAACTCCAGATTTTATTTGGTTTTCACTAGCATTTCCATTAATGTTTTCTCTCCTCTTCCAGAATTTAATGCAGCATACCACTGCATTTGCTGTTATGTCTCTCCAGTCTCTTGGTATATTACTGTTTCCCTTTTTTTTCTTCTTATTTTTCTTGAGGAGTTCAGGGCAAATGATTCTGTATAATGCCCCCCAATCTAGATTGGTCTAATGTTTTTCTCTTGATGAGACTGGGATTATGGGCTTTTGGAAGGAATATCACAGAGATGAAATACACTTCTCATTATATGATATGAGCAGGCACATGATATCCACATGAAATCACTAGTGTTCTTACACTGAAGTCATTTGTACACATTACTATGATTATTCAATACTTCCATGGTGTTTGCAACAATAATACTTTCCACGTTCTGATTAGACATAGAAGATATCGATCTCATCTTCTTAAATTCAGAAATGAAGGCCTCTCCCTTTCCATTCATGTTATAGAAAATAAGATTATCTGTGTATCTTCCTGTGTGGTCTCATAATATGCATAATGAACGTTCTTTATAGCCAACTCATTTTCTCTTTGTCTGAAGAACCACAGTGAAATATGCTAAATAAATGAATAAGGAGGGAATTTTCTCTAAGGTACTTGGTTCATTTTTGAGATCTAGATAGGAACTTGGATGGCATGGAGCCCAACCTAGCCCTCCCGGCATTAGCGCATTAGGCACCTTATAAAATATAATTTATTTAATGTCCCGCCAGCCATACCACCCTCTGGTGTGATGTCATCAACACATTAAATAAAGACATTTGGGACCTCCAAAGTAAGAGTTTTGGCAGGTAACTCAGAAAGTAGTATGGAAGCAGTGGTGTGGTCTCCCTTCAGTTACACCTGAGTAATGCACTTGTGAGTAACGCTGAGGGTGGGTACTGTGTGCGGATGGGCTTACATAAAAAGACACAGAGCTCAGAGTCAGACCACTTTCTTCAGAAAAGATTGAGATGTTTCCCTCAGCCTTACTTTTTTTGTAGGAATATTTATATTGGAACTTATCCAGAGTTCAGTCAAATTGGGGTGAGTAAAGTAGCCTCTGGGGAATAGCGTGCTCGTCCAGCAGGGGTTGTTTCCTTGGCCAGGGTTTGGCATGTGAAAGAACACTTTGCTCTCAACAAGGTCTGCAACTTGCCCAGCCTTCACTCTTGAATTGGGCCCATTGTGCCTCACTGAACCCTTGAAATTTTATTGACTATTCACATTTTACTTTCTGTCTTGGGATATAATTTAATGCATCCACAGTCACAGTGCAAATCAAGACGGGCCTGTGACTCAGAAAGTCAGAGGGAACTGCAGATAGATAGTCATTTTCTGAATTAAAGTTATTTTTGACTATGAATGTTGACTCAAACTATGATTTCCAAAAGAGCACATTTAAGTGACTCTTTTTTTGAATATGTATTATGTGCATATCATTATATTAGATCTAAAAGGGTATAAAGAGAGATAAGACATGGCCCTTCCTTCCCATAATGTAATATTAGACAAAAATCAATTTTATGATCAATTAATAATAAAATCCAGAATATAAAATATCATCAAAATAGAAGGAAATGTAGAAATTGACTTTAGGAAGGTTTTTCCGTATTAAAGTCAGAAAGAGATATGCAAATTGGATGGGCATTTTGCTTTATTAAGAGGTGAAGTCATGTCTGTATTTGGTGACGCATAAGCATTTCCGAGTCTCACAGATCAAACTTTATAATTGCCTTTGTAATTTTCTTTTGAGATATTATCTCACCAAACTAGAAGTCAACCTTAGACCTTTCAGCTGCATAACTTGGCAGTTCTGAAAACTGCACCCACATTCCTTGGCAGAAAAAGGCTCCAAAGAATTCTGAGTTCCTAACCTCTAAGTTTTCTTAGAGGCATGTCATCAACCACACCTATCGTCACCCTTTTCATTCCTTTAGCATTCTACTAAGCTGGGTACAAATACCCAACACATATTCTTTACTTTCAGAGTATATTAAATGGTGCAATAAGTTCAGGAGGCTTGCAGGAAAACATAACTAAAAGCATTGTAGTGATTTTCCTCATTTGTTAATTCTGACACATCTTTCATCATCTGTGGCTCCTATTTTGGAATGTCCTGCCCAGCAGTGAGGTCCCTTATCTTTGGTTTCTAGGGATAGTATTTGTTTCCACACCTGTTTTCTGACTTCTTCCTCATTTTCTGGTGGCAGAGTGAGGGTGAGTTCTTTGGGATTTTTAAAAATTTTCACACATTCTCAACAGAGCTTTTAAAATAATTATTTTTATCTAGCATTTAGGTTTTTATTATTGAAGATATTTTCAAAACATCTAATTCATTATACTCTTCAAAGTGTATCGTGTATTCATTATACTCTTGAAGTTCTCTCTAACAGCTAGAAAAAGGAATAAATATGTAAGGTTTTATCTCATTCCTTTCAGTTTTATCTTCATGCTTGACTGGTAAAACACTTCCTGTAATGAATAAAATGAGGTGCTGTAATCAGTTCACGTATATTATTAGAAAGCATAGAGAATTCTGTGAGGTTCTCTTCTATACTTTCTGCAGCACCACCTCTGCTTTCTGACTCCCATAGCAACTTTGAGTTGCTAGGAAATTTTAGTCATTTTTGTGGAAATAGGAACTGTGAACTGGCCATCCCCTGAAAGAGTGAAAGGAAGGCAGGTCTTCTCTGCTTGTTCCTCAGGCTGGTTCAACTGATGGACTTGGCCTCGTGAAAGAACTTAGAAGAAAGTTTCATGGTGGAGCATGAGTTGTATTTCATTATGAGGGCCATAGGTAGAGTTGGGGTATGATCAGAATGGCCAGAAGAGTCAGTAAAGGTACAGAATAATGGGGAGGGTGATAATGACAAAACAAAACAGTTTATATCAGTGTTTATGATATATCAGGCATTGCTTTCAGCATTTTAGATAATTTAGATCATTTAATGCTTACCTCAAGCCTATGAAGAGATACAATGATTTTCTCCATTTTACATTGTTTATACACCTTGCCTAAAGTCACCCAGTTGGCAAGTGGAGGATCCAGGCCTCAAGTCCATGTTCAAAATCTCCATGTTTTTCTCGCAGAATCTCTCAAGATAGCTAACTTTATGACCTGTGTTCTTAAGTCCACAAAGTCACCTATTTATTATTTTTTAAAATATATTTTATTGATTTCAGAGAGGAAGAGAGAGAGAGAGAGAAATAGAAACATCAATGATGAGAGAGAATCATTGATCGGCTGCCTCCTGCACACCCCACAATGGGGATCGAGCCCACAACCCATGCATGTATCCTGACTGGGAATTGAACCTTCTGGTTCATAGGTCAACACTCAACTACTTAGCTACACTGGCTGGGCCACACAGTCATCTACAATATTTAGATACGTATTTCAAGTGAGATCCATTTCATTTTTGCATTACATTAGCAATAAGTAATTAGTTACTTCTAGGTCTTTTTATATATTTACTTAGGAAATTAATATTTTTAGTTTTTTTCTTTTAGAGGCAGGCAATAAAAGTAAAAATAGATTATGTCCCATGTTCAACTATTACATTCAACAAAATTTTTAAACGTTCTCATCATTGATGTTTCTCTCTCTCCTTTCCTCTCTAATAAAATAAAACAAATAAATAAATAAAAATCTTTGTGTCTTATACGTACCAGTTATATGAGAATCTGGGATAATATAGTGTTAGGACAAGGAAGGTCACTAGGTCATAGGGTATTAAAATCTGGTGGGTTATAGATAAGTAAATACAGTTGGATAAAATCCAAGAGAGAGCTCAGTCTTTTCTACCCATAAATACTTTGTTGTCTTGAGATTTTACTACTAAATCATTAAAACCTTTAAACAAAAATAGCACAAATGTAAATACGATATACATTTAAAGAAATTATGATTGATGATCTGTGAAATTTTGTAATTTTGATTCTTTGGCACAGTGGGATTTTACATAATAAAGAGTGTCATAGGGGGAAAATCTGTAATTTTAACATCCCCAGGTATATAATTTAAGAAAATGGCAGCAAATTGGAATGGCATGAAATGAAACTCAGAAATATTTGTTGAATGGGCAAATGAAGAAAAGCACAATTGACTATAGAGCTTTTCCATCTTGCCCCTTAGTTGAGAAACATAGGAACTATTCTTTGCAACTTGCTTAATTTCATTCCTCATGTTAATGATTGCCCTGCTAGATCTCAATTATTTTTTCAGGTTTTATTTTCTTTGCAAAGATTTCAACAATTCTCTTCTTTGCTCTGTTTTAGGAACATCTGTTGCAAATCTAGTGTTGAGTTTATTTGAAACTAACAGCTGCCCAGTAGCACCTTAAGAGAAACAGCCTGGGTGAAATTTCCCTGCAGATTCCTTTCTAAAAGAGCTAGTTCTAAAAACCTACCTTCAATTACATTTAAATTATGTGATAAGGGAAATATGGGAATGACAGCATCTCTCTCTGATTAGCAGGGCTCACCATTGTTTTGTGTTTATGATAATCCTAATGTATTTAATCCAAATATTTAGATATTTAAAGACTACAAAAGAGAAAAAAAAGTTACAATTTGAACTTGAAGCCAGCTGGCTTATCTGGCTTTTCTTGGCTAATGCTTTCCAAGCAAAGTGCCACTGCCCAGACTGCAAGTTTCTTTGACAAATTCCCAATTCATGCCTGCCTACAAATTACATTAAAATAAATGTGAATGGTCTAACAATCCGAGTCTTTGAGTGGAGCTTACTTTTCAGAACTGAGCAAACACAAGCTACTACTAAAACAGCCATTCAAAAGCAAACCACTACCAGACCAGACTCTACAAATCTTAGAGCCTCTGATGCCCAACTCAGAAGTTTTCACTAATTCTTCAAGGAGCATTTCTGAAATGTTTGCAAAGTCTCCTCCAGACACATAACATAGTACAGCAATAATATACACTGTAAGCCCTGAATTTGTAAAATTGCTCGATAACCAAATAGGACCTTTGCTCATATCGCTAAATTTTTGTATGGAGTCTATTATGCTAAGCGTCTACACACACACACACACACACACACACACACACACACACACACTGTCTCCTACTCCAGACAGCAGCCCTGAGAGGTGAGGATTATTGCTAACCTTATGTTGTAAATGAGGAATGGAAGTTGAATAACTCATTTAAAGTCATGTAGCAAACAGATGGGCAAAGTCTAAGGTCACTGAGCTAGCAAATGGCAGGGCTGGGACTGAAATGCAGGCCTTTCTAATTCAAAATTCCATCTGCTTGAGTGCAATTAAGGATTCATCTTTTAGGTATCTGCCTTGGGAGTGTGTAGAAGCAATAAAAAGATATTAGGGGCAGAATTCAAGACACAGAAACACTGGGTAATTCTGTGGAAATGAGCTGGTTCTCTCTTTTTTTTTTTTTACTCCATCTTCCTTCCTTCCTGTTGTCTTTATATCTATTTTATTTGGTCCCCATATTGCATAGTCCTACTCTGTACTAATATGGAAATTCTTCCTAAGTGCTCATCAGGGTCTGCAAAACTGTCTACATGTTATAAGACAAAGGAGAACTTAGAACTTAAAAAATATATGGAGCAAAATACATCATTTAAATCTTAAAGTCAAGTTTTTTCTTATATTCTTCCAATAGGCAGGCCAGGAAGAATCATTGGTTTATGGCATTCTTAGAGTTGGAAAGCACCATACTTGCAGTCAAGTCAACATCTTTACTAAAAAGATATAGGAAATGTGTCCCAGGGAGGAGGGTGAGGCCCAAGGTCACAGAGATCTGGGACTTTGCCATGAGGACCTTTATGCTTAGCTTATACTCTCTTTTTTGAATCCATGTGGCAGAGGCCTCCCTCATGGTACACAGAATGATTGGTCCAAGCAGGAGATTGCATTCTGTGGGGGACCAGGCAGAGTACATTGCCTTTAAGACTTTCAGTTCTGAAATCAAATAGTCCTATGTCCAAATCTTGACACTGCCACTCAATTGCTGTGTGATTCAAGACATGTTAGTCGCTTTAAGACTCAGATTCCTCACCTGAAAAAGAAGATACTTCATGCTTCTTGCCAAGGAAATAATACTGAATGTTTGCAAACTGCTTGCTTGCTCTGTCATATTCTGTGGTAAATTGATTTCTTTAATATCTAATACTTATAATGTATGCTAAGTGCTTAGACCATAGTAGTAAATGTGTGTGTGTGTGCATACCCATACACATCAGGAAACACACACACATACACACACGCACGCACACCCGTACACACACATCCTGGTCAGAAATTTCATTTGTTTTGTCTATATTGACTAAATAACGGTGTCTTGTCATAGGCAGTTCTAGGGCCCTGTGGCTGTCCTATGAAACTACACTCTTTTCTGTCTTTTTTTTTTTTTTTCCCCTGACAAAGCTTGGGTAGAAAGCTTTTACTTTCAAGGTCACAGGATGACTGCTAAGTCATACTGTTGTCTGTGCTTCAGGCAGTCAAAAAGCATAAAGGGAGGTAGTAAGAACAGGAAATCATGCTCTCCTGAAAATGTTGACCTATGATATGTAAGTGCTCCTGCTTATGTATCATTAACATTTCTAGCTACAAGAAAGGCCAGAAAAGATAGTCCTTATTTGATCATTTCATAGCAACAAGTATATAAAATAAGTAGATGATCGGTAATTTCTGCCACATATTTATCAAGGTCAGGTGAAGATTGTGTACAACTCTCCAATTTATTGAGAAACACACACACACACACACACACACACACACACACACACACTACACTATATATATATACCGAGTGGCCAGATTATTATGATCTCTGTACGTATAATAATCTGGCCATTCAGTTTACTTCTCTTGAGTATCTCATTGATTTGATATCAAAGATACTATAAATCTTGCATCTGATCAGTTTTCCCCTTTGCACTGGTTGATAGAAAGCTCAGAACAAATAGGTGGTTGATCTCCAGCAAAAGTCCAAAATACTTTTGGTATCCATTTGAGATACAAATGCACTGAATGGCCAGATTATTATGTGTTTATTTAGATCATAATAATCTGGCCACTCAGTGTATATTTATACTGATATGTTTTATTCTAAAGAAAACATGGGTACTTATTGCATGCAGAGGTGGGGACTTAGTATATGTAGAGATCATAAATGTAAAGATATTTTTCCTATCATCCCAGTGAATTGGTAGCTGATATTTGGGACAAGGATTAAGCAAAATTAAATTACCCAAACAAAATTATTTTCTGTGGGCTGAAGTAACTAAAGCAGGATTGAAAAAGAAGTATAACAGCAGAGCAGAAGCAAATTGGCTAGAAATGTGATCAAAGGGACAGCTATGGGAGGAAATTCACCTGGGAACAGAGAAATGGTCTGGGGAAGGGAGCTCTGGAAGGTGCTTTAACTCAACGTTAAGAAAGCTGTTTGCGGGCAGTGTCAGCTAACCTTGAGGTTAACAGATGGAGAAACTGCAAAGGGATGGCCTAACCTCACAAAAGGAGATGAGAGAGAGCGGGAGAGAGAGAGAGAGAGAGAGAGCGAGAGAGAGAGAGAGAGAGAGAGACCTTCAATCTACAGTTCATATGTGGGACAGGAGGGAGGGTAAGATTAGACAGGAAATATAATAGCTTGTAATAAGTTGTTCCAAGTTGAATTGAGTAATGAATCTGTATACTTATATTTCATGACATATAATAAAATAAATTTTCCACCCTCTCTGCTTCCCTGATTTTGGGCTTTCTTCCACACCCCTTACTGAGCAGGGCCATTAGGGAAGACAAACAGCCAAGTTTGAAGTCTTAGAAGAGAATCTCCTGAGACATTGGCTGAGAACCATAGAAAGTTACTTATGGTGGAAACTTTCTGGAAGTTTTCCATTCTGAGATACTCTCAGCTCATTTTGTCAGAGGCCTTTATAATTTGACAAATGGATGACATATTGAGTAGGTCCCAAAACTTAACAAAGGACAGCCTAAAATCTTCTGAGTTTATCAATTCCTTGTTAGGTGTGTTTGAGAAGAGTGTCTACCACATGCCACCCAATACAAATGTAAATAATTTTATTAATGAAAATAAATTAATGAATAACCATCTAGAGGATACTTAGTGTGGCTCCAGAAAGTGGCAATCTATACTAATAAGTGCCTAGATGGTCCTCACACCTTCGCATAATATCTTCACATCATTGTGATGGACATCAAAAGATGGCCACCCTCACATCATCACAAGAAAGCTATCACAAGATGGCCAGCAGGGGAGGGCAGTTGTGAGTGATCAGGCTGGCAGAGGAAGGCAGTTGGGGGCGATCAGGTCAGCAGGGAAGAGCAGTTGGGAGCAACCAGGCAGGAAGGGAAGGGCAACTGGAGGCCATCAGGCTGACAGGGGATGGCAGTTGGAGGCAATCAGGCCAGCAGGGGAGCAGTTAGGTGCCCATCAGGCTGGCAGGGGAGTGGTTAGGGGGCAATCAGGCTGGCAGGCAGAAGTGGTTAGGGGCAATCAGGCAGGTGAGCAGTTAGGAGCCAGCAGTCCCAGATTGTGAGAGGGATGTCTGACTGCCAGTTTAGGCCCGAAGTTTAGGCCTGATCGGCAGTCAGACATCCCCTGAGGGGTCCAGATTGGAGAGGGTACAGGCTGGACTGAGGACACACCCCTCCTCCATACGCAAATTTTATGCACCAACCTTTAGTATGGTTATAGTTACTTAGCTATCCATAGTGTTGCAAAAACTAGCTTGCTTAAAGTAAAATTTGAGTGCTTATTTTCCAGTATTTTGTTGAAATCATCACAAATGAACTATTCCCATGCAGTGAAAAGTACTTTGGAGGAGTAACAGCAACAATTGCCTTAAAACATGCTGATTTCCTGCTAAAATGCCTTGAAATAATATTACTTTTCTCAAATCTACAACCCATGAGGATGAGGACATCATTCCTTGCCCTGCCCAATCAATCACCCCAAACAGATAAAATAATTTCTAATATTTTATTAATATTTATAACAGATAGGCTAAAAATTCTTTCCTAAATTGTTTTTTTCCCTTTGTTCCCCCAAACATATTTTTAAAGGATAAGCCTTAGATATACAAGTTTGATTACCTTACTAAAGACTTTCCCACTTGATATATCTGATGCTAGTGTTTATTCATGAAATGAGTATGGCTCCATTTTTTTCAAAGCAGTGAGTCAAATAAGATCTAATTCCCCATTTCAAGGAGCTCTCAGCTTACCAAAAGATAAAAATATACAGAGCACCAGTTAAAAATAGTGCTACGAGGTGATGTAAGTGCTAAAATACAGTGATGTAAGTGCTAGGATGATGCTTTCCATAGGGTCTTCTGGCAATAGAGAAAGGCAGATTAGTGTCATTTTTAAAAGCTTAAATTGGATTTTGATGTCTGCATTTAAGTCTTGTAATCTGCTTGTACCCCTCACTAGCTGGGTAATGTTGAACAAATTCCTTTTATCTCTCAGAACCTGGAGTTCTTTATCTGTAAAATGAAGCTAACAGTAGTATTTATCTCAAAAGGTATTGTAGGGACTTCACGAGATATGTTTATAGCAAAATCACTTAGAGTAAAACAAGTACTCGTTAGCATCATGCTAAGTCCTAGCATTGTCTCTAAGCGATTTTGTCTTTCCCACCTCTCCCTGTCTGTCTTCACACCAGCACACTCCCTGCAGGCCCTGCAGTGCACCAAGCTTTCTCTGCCCCAGGCCTCTGCACAGGCTGGTTTCCTCTCTGAAATGCTTTAATACCTGAAGCACCCCACTAATGAAATTTAAGCCCAAATGCCCCCCCCCCCTTTTTTTTCCTGATTCCAAAGTGGAAATGAGTCCCATCCACTTTGCGGTTTTCTTATACAGAATTTCTCATAATTTATAATTCTATATTTTGCCATATATTCAATATTTATCTTCCTCTCTGGATAGTAGCTCAAGGGTAAGAATCATATCTTTTTGAATCATCACCATAAATTCAGTTCAGCACAAAGCTTGGCACACAGGATGCACTTTATAGAATTTATATTTAGCCCTAGCTGGGTTGGCTCAGTGGATAGAGCATCAGCTTGCTGAATGAAGGGTCCTAGGCTTGATCTGGTCAAGGGCACATGCCCGGGTTGCGGGCTCGATCTCCAGTAGGTGGCCATCAGTGATTCTCACCATTGAAATTTCTATCTCTCCCTCTCCCTTCCTCTATAAGATAAATTAACATATATTTTAAAAAATAAGTATTTGACATTTAAAGAATAAATTAATGAATGGAAACATGAATTTTCATATAAAGCCTTACCACCGTGTTTGACTCTTATGTCTTTTAAATACCAGTTTTTAACATTTCAAAGAGCAGGTATCAGATGTAGATTGTGGATGAGGTCAGAAAATCATTTTAGAAGAGATGACATTGGAGAAAAATTTTGAAGTCAAATTCTTTTATCTCCCAGATTTCTGGCTTTGCAGAATGGAGGTTTTCAGGCTGTATCAGAATGTTTTATGGAAATCCAGAAGAATTACAGGAAAAAAGTGACAAGTCAAGTCACTTTTGAAATTATTTGGTACTAGAGACCCGGTGCACAAAATTCGTGCATGGGGGAAGTGTGTCCCTCAGTCCAGCCTGCACCCTCTCCATTCTGGGACCCCTCAAGGGATGTCTAACTGCCTATTTAAGCCTGATCGGGACATCCCTCTCACAATCCAGGACTGCTGGCTCCCAACTGCTTGCTTGCCTGCCTGCCTGATTGCCACCCCTAACTGCTTCTGCATGCTAACCTGAACACCACCTACCCACTCTCCTACCAGTTTGAACAATGCCTAACTGCTCCTCTGCCAGCCTGTTTGCCCCTAACTGCCCTCCCCTGCAGGCCTGGTCTCCCCCAACTGCCCTCCCCTGCAGGCTTGGTTCCCCCCCGCCCCCAACTGCCCTCCTCTTCAGGCCTGGTCCCCTCAACTTCCCTTCCCTGCAGGCTTGGTTGCCCCCAACTGCCCTCCCTGTCAGGCCTGGTTCCTCCCAAATGCCCTCCCCTACTGGCTTGATCACCCACAACTGCCCTCTCCTGCCAGCCATCTTATGGTGGCCATCTTGTGTCCATATGGGGATGGCCATCTTTGACCTCATGGGGGCAACCATCAGGTGTGTTGGAGTGATGGTCAATTTGCATATCACCCTTTTGTTAGATAGGATAGTACCTTCTGAAGTGTACAACACATTGCTTCATGTTATCTCTTTGAGGTAGGTAGCAGAAAAGTTGATTAGTTCTATTTCAGAGGTGAAGAATTATGTAACACAAATCAGAGGTTAAATCAGGTTATATGCTGGAACTTCTGGAAGAAATGGAGAACTAAAAGGCAGAGGGCAACAAAATAAACTGTAAAGCCTACAGGTCAAGGACAATATCATTGAACTCTCATCCAGTTACATGTTTGGCAGCTGTTGGCTACATGCTACAGCTGATCCACCCAAAGAGGGCATGCGGGAAAAGGGAGTAGTCCCCATTTCATCAGGCTGGACCCCCCAAGTGCAATTCACTAGAGCCTCATTATGAATCAGATGCCTCTGTCTTGGTGGGCCTTGGTCTGGATCCTGCCAAATGAAATGACCTGCAGTAGGTCAAAGTAGACTCTGATAAAGTCTCAAGTATGGAAAGGTGTTTAACTTAGGAACATTTCCCCCCCAGAAAATACTAAAGATTTCAGATTTGCATGCCTACTTATGGAATTTTGTAGGAAACCAGGATGCTACACATACTCTAGTATTTCAAATTTCCCAATCTAAGCTCATTTAAAGAATTTAAAATAGCAAAATATGATTAAGTACTTAACATCTGTTTTCCTTAAAATGAGTCAAAGGCAGAAGGATTAGATCTTTTTTTGTAAGCTCATCCAGTTTACAATAGGAAGAAATGGTTCTGATTTCTGTTCAAGAAAGTCTTTTTGTGTTTCTTTTTCTTTCTTTTTTTTTTTTTTTTGCTTTCTTTTTTTTTCTTTCTTTCTTAAATTCTCTCTTGGTCTCTGGCCCCTAGAGTAACAATTGTCAGAAAAGATAAAGACAAAGGCCATCTATCAAACCTGACTCCTCAGTTTTCCCTGTCTCAGTTTTGGCTGGCTTGTCCTAACCTATCTGAATTACTGGATTCAGTGTCATTCTTGAAATCAATCTAGGTGCTTTCTCCTACCTGACATTCCAGTCTTGTAAACTGAGGCCACAATGCCTTTGAGTCAGCATTGATTTAATGTTTATTATATAGGGCAAAGTCAACTAAACTAGCCAAAAGAATGCAAAGACAACTCTAATCTACAGGGCAGGAAGAAATGCCAGCCTTTTGTGACAGTGAGATAACTACTCCATCATAGGCACACTTGCTATATAGACCCAGAAGAGAAATTGCCATTAGATCATACATTATAGATATAGAGCATCTACTCTTTGCCCCTTAGCTGAGGAAGATAAATCCTGAAGAGAAATTTCTTTTCCTCCAGGAACTCTGCATGCTCCTATGAGAGGCAAACTCATAGATCAGGAGTGGGGAATGTCCAGCCCATGGGCCATGTGTATAAGGCCCATGAAATCCTTTGGTCTGGTGCTGCCAAGGCATAGGAGTGAGTTAATTAAATGTTTGACCAAACATAACAGGCTAATTTTTAAGTTGATAATTGTGTTTGGCCTGCCAATGGTATTATAAATGTCCAAATGGCCCATGGCAGAAAGAAAGGTTCTCTGATGTAGATAAATAACCCAAATAATGAAATCTGTTATAGGTTCTTTAAAATAACTGAAAAAGTGATTTGTGTCTGAGAGGATATCTATTTCAAGCAACATGGCAAACTAAAAATCCTACAACCCTCGTACATCTAAAAATCCTTAGTAAAATACTTTAATATAGTATATTTTAAAATGCATTGCTGAGCCCAGAAACAAGGTAAAGAAAATCCTAAAAGGCTGAAAAGTAAATCAAAAGAACTGATTCATCAAGGTGAGCCATTGATGAAAATTAGCTGTTCTTCTAAAATCATTTTCCCATGGCTACAGAGTTGGTTTTATTGCTAAATGTATGTCATGAAGAAACACTATGTGCATACCAAAAGGGATATCAAATTAGAGATAAAAAATAAAAAAGCCTATTTGTTCAAAACTATAGTTAGTGAAATTGTGAACAAGAAAAATTCTTTTCTTGACCTTGACTTTGGGTGGGAGAGAAAAATTATCCTCGGAGTTGGCCAACAAAGCGATTTGGGGCTCCTTTGCATGTGGAATATCTTAAGTTGATAATTTATTATAAAGTGACCCCATGTTGCCACTCTCCAAAAATGCTTGAGATGAGCAAATATAAATCTTGTCTGAAAGAATGCATCTTTAAAATCTGCGCCTTAAAAATTCCCATAAATGAAGTTTACGGAACATGTGCTGATGATAACAAAATCATAAAATTCAGGGAAAGAAACAACAGAAAACTCAATTTAGTAAAAACAAACAAAGAAATCTACAAAAACCCTCCCCAAACCAAAAGAAACATAAAACAGCCAGACTCCACAAAGACATTAGATATTATAATTATTACATCAGTTTGTTTAATGTGTTTAAACATTAAAAAATATTTGAAGTATGAGTTTAAAACAGAGGTTTTTAAAAATTGTAGGCAGATTCAAAAAGACTCAAATAGAAATTATAGAAATAAAAATATAATAATTGAAATGAAAAACAATGACTTGGTTAAACAGCACATTAAATAAAATTGAAGAGAGAAGTAGTAAACAGAAAGATACCCAAAGAAATCCAGAATGTGGCCAGAGAAACAAAGATATAAAATATTATGAAAGAGAAATCAGGAATCATGAAAAGATTCAGTGAGAAAACATAATAAATGTGTACTTGGACTTCCAGAAGACAAGCAGAGATAATGCAGACAGGCACTATCTGAAGTGATACGGTCTGCAAATTATCCAGAAATGGTAAAAGAACTATGGATCCATAGAAGCAGAAAGTCCGAAAAGTTCCAAGCAAGTTAAAAAAAAGAAGTCCACATCAAGTCATTTTGTTTGAGGTTTCTGAATTCCAAGAAGAAACAAAAGAACTCTTAAAAATAGCCAGAGAGAATAAATCCAGGTTATCTGTGGAAGATAAAAATTAAATTGACATTTAACTTCTTCAAAAACAGCAGTGTAAACTAAAAGAGAATAGAAAATGATCTTCATAGTGTAGAGAAAATACATGTCAACTTAGTTGTGTGTACTCAGCAAAATAAGCTATTAAGCTTGAGAATAACATAAAAGTTTTTTCAGATGACTAGTAAATTTTTTGATCAATAACATACCCTAATTATGCAAGAAAAATTAATACAAACAATTTGAATAAACAGTAACAATACTGTTTAATTTTGTGAGTCTAACAGTGATATAATCAAAATATTATGGTAATTAGACTTTCTTTGATTAAATACAGATGTGAAAATTTCTAGGTTAGTGGTTAAAATATTAAAGGAAAAAATTTATATTTCCAAACTAGTTATGGTCAGGGGCAAGAATGAGAAAAAAATAGCACAAACTATGTAAGAAGATAAGCAGAAAATTTAGAAAGCACAAAATAAGAAAGTACAAATGTATTATATTAGTAATCATAACAAAAGCATATGAGCTTTTTTTTTGTGTGTTAAAAGACAAAAGTGCCAGACTGGGGAAGAAACAAAATTCAGCTATATGTTATAAATAAAGAGGTAAACCAAAAATAAAAGTATTCAGAAAGGGTGAAAGTTAAAAAATGAAATAATCCTATATAATAAAAGCCCAGTGACCAAAATGGCAGAATGACCAGAATGATCAAATACCAGAACATCTGCAGCCCAGCACCCTGGCTGGCTCCACCCCCCAGTGGGGACCCCCACCTCGATTAGGGCATGGCCAAGTGGCAAACCGCCCATGGCCCCTTGCCCTGGCCAGCCTAGCGTGCCCTTCCCTCCCTCCCCCCCAGCAGGGACCTCCATCTTGAACCAGGGACCTCATCAGGGCAGGCCAGCTCGCCCCCACCCGTGCACTGGGCCTCTATCCTATATAATAAAAGTGTAATATGCAAATGGACTCTTATGGTGAAATGACCACTCAACCAGTCTCTATGAGATGCACTGACCACCACTTGGTTGGCAGGCTTCAATTTCCCTAATGGTGAACAAGGAAATGGGTGGGTGGTGGTGGGGGATGGGACTAGCTTCAAGCAGCCAGGGAAGATGGCCCTAATTGCAGGCCTAGGGACCGTACCCTTGCAGAATTTCATGCTCCGAGCCTCTAGTAGACATAAAAATGCTCAAACTGATCATTAAGGAAATGCTAATAATGAAACCACTAAAATACTTTCCATTTTCAGATATCAGAAAATTGAAAGCCCATATTTGGCAAAGATCTGGAGTAATAACAATACTTATATATTGCTGGTATGAGTATATATTGGTGCCATATTTTGGAAAGTGCTTTGATATTATCTAGTAGCGACACTCACATGTGTCACAAGATATATGTACAAGAATGTTCATAGCACTGTTGTTTTTTTTGTTTGTTTGTTTTGGTGGTAAATAATACATTTATTTTACTTTTTAATTCTTTATTGTTTAAAGAATTACATATCTCTCCTTTTTGTCCCATTGACCTCTCCCTGGCCATCCCCACCCCAGGACATGTCCTCACCCTCTAGTATCTGTGTCCATTGTTTATGCTTACATGCATGCATACAAGTCCTTTGGTTGAACTCTTACCTACCCTTCCCCCCTCTCCATCCCCAGTCTTCCCTCTGAAGTTTGATGGTCTATTCCATGCTTCTCTGTCTCTAGATCTGTTTTTGTTCATCAGTTTATGCTGTTCATTATATTCCACAAATGAGTGAGATCATGTGATATTTATCTTTCTCTGACTGTTTTATTTCACTTAGCATAATGCTCTCTCCAGTTCCATCCATGCTGTTTCAAATAGTAAGATGGTTATTCCTTTGTTAGAGCACCACAATGAGGAGTCGGTTTGCACAAGGCCCTTTGTATGAGAAATCTGTGCACATCGAGATTCCGCCATGCAGGATGGTGTTACATGTGCCACCTGTGTAGTCACACGGGGGTGTAAATCCTGGCCTGACCTGTTTGCTGAGTGATGGTGGGCACAGATTCACCATGTTTTCAGTCTCAAGTTCCATTTCTAGAATATATGGGGCATAGATAGATGCTCAATTACCAGTAGAAAATAAGAAAACATAAAATCAAATAGTAAAACCAGCTAGTGTGGACAAGTAAACGAGGAGGCTAAACCAAGGACTGGGCTGACGTTATAGAGCTTAAAGCTATTATTCGTTAGGCCTTTGCCAGGGAGATTCAGGACCTAAACATCATGCTGGGTTTTAAGAGCAGGATCTAGCAAGATGAGAGAAGAAAGTAAAATATGGGAGGTGATGGTATAGGGGAGAACCTCTACTCTTAGGTTCTGTGACTGGGGCCTACAAATCAAACAGACAAAGGACTGCTTAATGGGAAAGACTTGCATATTTTATGTGACTTTCATATTTTTATGTTCATGAGGGGTTCAAAGGAATAAGCAAAAACCCTAAAGAAGCATTTAGACCACAGTTTATATCTTATTTAAGAGCAATGCATTGTGGAGAGATGACAAGATGAAGGAACGAGGGGTTTGGGCTAGGGCGGGTAAGTTGTGGGAAAGAGACTAGGAAATCTATGGGGGAAACTAATGAAAGGTACAGGCTATTTTACTAAAGTTTGTTTATGCATACTCATCTTGGAATTGACTCCTCACCTCTCATTGTAAGAATGTTCTCTTCTGCCTAGTAGAGGGAAAGCACCTTTCTCACTGGAAATTTATGCCCTGTTTTTAGTTAAAATAGGGGAGGGCAGAGGACCCTTCCTGCATCTGCTATTTCTCAGTTGCCTTTGGCTCAAAATAATGACTAATAATGGCATATTTGAAGGAAGTATGTCCTGATCCTCTTCCATGTCATTCAGAGGCAGTGTCTGGAGCTCTCCAAACACGGTGATGCCTTCCGTGGACTGGGGCAGTCAGAGGCAACAGAACACTTTCTTCCTAAACTTGGATTTGAGTAGTGGGCACATTCCTCTGAGCACTCACTAAAGACTCGTTATTTTTAAGTTTGACAGCACTGTGCACTGTTAAGATCATGAAGTCTAGAACCAAGAGCATGGGGTCTGGAGCCAAGTTCCATCAGCCAAGTTTTCTATTCCTCGGTTTTCCCATCTATAAAACCAAAGTAAGCCGAAATTGGTTTGGTTCAGTGGATAGAGCATCAACCTGCAGACTGAAAGGTCCTGGGTTCGATTCTGGTCAAGGGCAGGTACCTTGGTTGTGAGAACATCCCCAAGTAGGGAGGGTCCAAGAGGCAGCTGATCGATGATTCTCTCTCATCGATGTTTCTAACTCTATCCCTCTCTCTTTCTCTCTGTAAAAAAAATCAATAAAATATATTGAAAACAAACAAACAAACAAACAAAATAAAGTAAAAGTGGTTGTCGAGGGGCTTAAATGAATAACATGCTGGGACCTGTGATGAGCCCTTAGGAAGTGCTTGAAAAGTGAGCTGTAATTATAAAAATTGGGGGGGAAAAACCCTCATTTACTTATGGGCAGTAAGCTTTGTTGGGCCAGTTCTATTTTGATTGTCTAGTTTGCTTTTAATCAGTGGTGCATATCTATGAGTTTGTTGGCTAGGATTAAAAGGATCATCAATGGCCATGGAGCATACTGTGTTCTGCCAAGGGAATGACAAGGGGTGGGGATGGTGCAGGGAAGATGAAAGGTTTAGTCTGTGATTGTAACTTTAGAAGCACTGTGGTTGGCTCTACCTACAGGCACCCTTCCTTAGCCATCACAGCGACAGATCTCACCCCTCATTTTTTTTTCTAGAGGCATTTTCATTCCTTTCCTGGAAGTCTGTCTAACCCCAGGTGTCCTGGATTACCTTTACAGAGAGAGACCTGTACAATAATTTCTATTGTTTGGGCTTTTTTTGTGTGTGTGCCATAATTTTATTTTTTTAAAAAAATCTGTGTAGTTTGCAACCTAATGTCTGTTTCTGTAACATCCATCACTCTGCCAGAGATAATCACACCCAAGTAGAACAAGGTATTAATACTTTAACAGAAAAAAAAAAATAGAATCCCAGTATAAGCTTCTTCAAAGAGATTCTCTGAAATGGAGGTGAGGTCATCTGTTTGGTATAGAATAAATTAACCCTTTCTTTTATGTTCAGAGCTCCTTGAAGGATTGCTCATATCTTATTTGAATGAAGTTGAAACAATTAGACATTATTTAGGTCTAAAAGTATCCATGCAAGATTCTTTTATATTATAAAAAGTCCCTTGAATAGTTATTGCAACAACCTGTCTAGCCTAACTGTCTAACGTAGGTCCCCCATAGCCTTTAACAATCTTTCACAGTATAGGGCGGGAAGCTAAGGGCACTCTGAAGTCACTTCACCTGTAATGCTTATTGATTAGAAAGTCAACCTGCTCTGATTCCTTCCACAAGGTTCGGAAGCTCTGACTCTGATGCTACGCCAGCAGGACATGCTCTTAATGTTAAGATGGGGCAGAAGCCAGTTCTGTGATGCTTTTTTTTTTCTTTCTTATATACCGGCACTGTGTGCAAGTGTTTGCTAATGGAAAATAAGACAGGGGAAGCCATTAAAAGATATTAGTATTGCCAAGCTCCAGAGAGATGAAGGAAAATGTGGGGGCATCAGTACCAGGCAAGTTTAAACAAAGAGGAAAGATGATTTATAATTTAATATACTATTATAATTTTTGACTTTAGAATTTCTCCTTGAACTAGCAATCTGGAGAGTGGTAGCCGTGGAGCAGCAGTAGAGTTTAAAGAAGAAAATCTGTCTTAGTTTCAGTATCTCTTTTAAGCCATGCCTCCGAATCAGGAATGGATGTTTGGGTCTGTAGCTGGGAGGTCAGAGGGCCAGTGGAGATGAGGTTCTTTTTTATTATAAACATATGAATTAATCATGACTCAAAAATGAGATCAGGAGAAAATCTGCACCTGAAAAAGGAAATTAAAAAACTGTTTTAACTTATTTATTTGAATAAATACACAGGCATATGAATATATACACATACATATATATGCACATGGCATGAATATCTATATATCTATCTATATATATATCTATATATATATCTATATATATCTATATATATCTATATCTATATATATCTATTTATCTATATCTATATGTATATGTATATGTATATGTATATGTGTGTATATATATATATATATATATATATATATATATATATAGACAGTGTCTATCAAGACCAGGATGAACAAAGGACCAACCTGTTGCCTCCCCTCAGCCCATAGGGGACTGGCTAGCTGTGGTGGGTGGCAAGCCATGAGCAGTTCATGCTGGGCCAGCCCTTACCTTTCCTGCCAGTAGTGTGTGGAGCCTGTGCCAGGCAGAGGCAGGAGAGGTGCATCCTGCACCCTGCCAGGACAACATCAAGGCCTTGGATGCCAGGGCTTTGTTATCTGCCACAACTCAGCTGCCCTGATGCTGCCCAGGCAGAAGTTTTGCGTGTCTGACCTATCTGGCCCAAGGCCAGTTTCTCTGTCTGCTCTTGCCACCTGCTGCCTGCCGGCCACTCAGACACCCGAGCCAGGGGCTTGCTGTGGGAATGGCCTCGATGGTCCTTCCTGCCCCCCAGGGTCTGGAGGCCTCAGCAGCACCTGAGCCTGTGACCTGCACCTGGGAAGTGAGTCTGGACTAGGGATCCACAGCCCCTCCTCTGCAACGCCCCACCCAGTAGTGGGGGAGGGGGCAGCCTCCCTCCTTTCCAGTTCTGTCCTATCACAGAGGCTGGGGCACATCTCCTCCCACAACACCCTCTGAAACCCTGGGAAGAAGTGCCTGCCTGCCCAGCCAGGACCAGCCTTAAGCTCCCCACCCTCCTGAGCCCACACCTGGGCTCACCAGTGGCTGCCACTCCCCTCAGCCTGCCAGCAGGGGAGGAGAGGAGAGGAGGAGGGACTCTGTCAGGTTCAGCTGGCCTGCCTGAGAGCTCTCTCCCTGTGCCTCCCTGCTCTGCCTGTGCTGAGGGGACCCCAACCCTGATGCGCATTCATCAGAGTTGCCATCTTGAGAAGGTCAATGCCCTGCTGACTGCCAAAGCCTCAGGTAGTAGATGCCCCGCGATCACCATGACAAAGCGGTCAAGACACTGCCTCTGGTTGAAGCAGGTGCTGTGGAAGCAAAGGGACAAAAAAAAAATAAAAATGGTTATGTCCAACAGCCATCTAACACCACACAGGGTGTGCGAATTAGTTATTGTTAGAACTGAATTTAGTACTGGTGTACCCCATTTTAAGCAAACCCCCCAAATAGACTTACCATATTGATAATTCACTCTACTACAGAAAGAATGCACAAAGATGCTTGAAATAAGCAAAATATTTTGCACCTCCTAGTATGAAAAGTTTAAACATCATTAAAAATAATCTCTACGAGTAAAGGGAGTTGGATATTAGCAAAATCTAATATATCCAATTCAAAATGTTCTTCAGAAATGCATCGACTATGTAAAATCAAAGTATGGGACCTAGGGTTTGGAAAAAGCAACTCTGCTCTACCTGCTCATCCCCTCAGCCTTGTGCTTTGCACAAAAGTCTCAATAAAGAGATGGAGCAGAAGGAAAAGGAATGCCTCATGGCACTGAAGTTTATCAGTTTCTTCAACAAATATTTGTAAAAGTTGTGTTACCTTTGTGCCTGTATTATAGAAACACAATACAGCTGTTTCTATCTTCAAAGGTTTTAAGTCTCTGTGAGTTCCCGGCAAGGTAAACCTTTGAACAGCCAAAGATGGAGCAGGATCCAATACAATTCTTATTATAAAAATTACTGAGTAAAAAACTTTTCCTACTCTCCCTCCAGAACAAGAATTAAAAGGAGCAAATAAATATAATGAATGAATCCAAACTCCTTTGGGGACACCAACCCTCAGGAACTAACACAGGTTTTGTGAGACCTAAAATTTACTGAACCTGAAGGACTAATTTTATTGGGGGGGGGTATTTTTTTTTAATAAGGTTCAAAAATGACTTTATTTAGAATAAGAAAATAAATTACAAGTAACTGTAGGCTTGAGGAATCTGTCCCTTTCTTTTTAAAATCATTTCAGGCAGGTTATCCAAAATGTTGCTGGTTGCAACTTGCTTGTTCTCTTCTCCAGAACAGATTCAGCCATCACAGGGGCTCTGAAGCTTCCTTAGCTTTACCATAAAAAAAAAATAATAATAATGAAGTATTTCAACAACATTCCTTTCTGGACAAAATTCTTTCTTTTTAAATTTTTAAATTTTATCAAAGTAGTAAATACATAGTTCATAATGTGTCTTTCCTCCCCCCTAATAGGTATGTAGTATAGTGGCATATCATTGTTGTTTTTATTCTATTGTTGACACTACTATAGGTGTCTCCCATTTTTTTAAATATATTTTTTTATTGATTTTTTACAGAGAGGAAGGGAGAGAGATAGAGAGCTAGAAACATCGATGAGAGAGAAACATCGACTAACTGCCTCTTGCACATCCCCTACCAGGGATGTGTCCACAACCAATGTACATGCCCTTGACCGGAATCGAACCTGGGACCTTTCAGTCCGCAGACCAATGCTCTACCACTGAGCCAAACCAGCTTTGGCAAGGTGTCTCCCATTTTACCCCCTTTACCCTCCTTTACCACCTCAGAGCTAAGGATGTCTGACTGCTGGCTTAGGCTCACTCCCCCGAGACATCCTCTGAGGGCCCCCAGACTGTGACAGGGCACAGGTCAGGCTGAGGGAGCCCAGCTATATGCACATTGGGGGCAACCAGGCCAGCAGGAGAGGGCCGTTAGGGGTGACCATGCAGGTAGGCAGAAGTGGTTAGGGGTGATCAGGCAGGCAGGGGAGCAGTTAGGGGCATTAAGCAGGCAGGCAGGTGAGTGGTTAGGGGCCAGCGGTCCTGGATTGTGAGAGGGACGTCTGACTGCGTGTTTAGACATATGTCTGTGTATTTATTCAAATAAATAAGTTAAAACAAATTTTTTAATTTCCTTTTCCAGTTGCAGATTTTCTCCTGATCCCATTTTTGAGTCATGATTAATTCATATGTTTACAATAGAAAAAGAATCTTAGCTCCACTGGCCTTTTGAACCCCCAGCTGCAGACCCTAACCGGCAGTTGGACATCCCCTGAGGGGTCCTGGATTGGAGAGGGTGCAGGCCAGGTTGAGGGGACCTCCCCCCAATGCATGAATTTCATGGTCTGGTCCTCTAATAAATAAATAAATATATATATATATATATATATATATATATATATATATATATATATATATTAGGGGACACTTTGCATATTATATATATATATATATGCACAGACACACACATATACATACATATATATAATATATCTATCTATATCTATATCTATATCCATATCTATATCTATACCTATATCTATATCTATCTATACCGATATATATAGACTTAAGAGAGGAAGGGAGAGGTAAAGAGAGAAAGAGACAGAAACATCAATGATGAGAGAGAATCATCAATCGGCTGCCTCCTGTATGCCCCACACTGAGGATCGAGCCCTCAACCTGGGCTTGTGCTTTTGACTGGGAATAGAAGAAATGTGACCTCAAGGTTCATAGGTTGACACTCAACCACTGAGCCACCGGACCAGGTAAATCTGATGCATTTTCAAAAGCAAAAATGAAATGAAATGCCATGTGAGTTCTTGTGTGACAATGCCTCAGAACTATAGAGGACAAGCAGCCATAGAGGGGCATCAAACTAGTAGCTCTGTGTTAAATGGTTCTTCTTCACTGCTTTGAAGTGTTTTCTCTCAAAAATTTTATCATCTGTCTATTATCAATCAATCAATCATCTATTTATCTTTATCAGTACAATGCACAAAGACATGGAACTTTCATTTCCACAATCTGATTTTCTTTTTTCTTCTCCCAAATTAAACTTTCAGAATTTACAACCCAGAATACTGACTCTAGTCAACGTGGTCGTGGGTTAGTTCTCTCTCACAATTATTGGCTATTCCAGAGGGCTGGGGTCAGAAGCTTGATTAAATAAATTACAGCTTCAGGTCCCCTCCAATAAACCATGTCAGGCTTTGGGCAACCCAAAACAATGCTCCCTGTTTTAACCCATAATGGGCAGTTGAGTTTAGTAAATGGCCTAATCACTGCAGCATAAATATTTATGGGAGAATTTTTCCAATTAAGGTAGAGGCTTGTTTAGATGCTATCAGTTTGGAGAGGGCTTTTCCAACAAGAAAATGACTGTTAAAAGACATCAGGAAATGGTTAAACTCCAGAAGGCTAAAAGGTCAGGGAGTCTGCAAGGCGCAAAGCCTGCATTCTTATTACTGCATGTCTGTGCGCACAAAACTCTCTCTCCCACCCCTTTAAAAGGGGGATTAAAAATAGTCCTTTGTACCTAAGAAAAAAATGTTGGCGTGTTTATATAAAATTATTTATGCTAAGAAGTATAAAAATGTGGGCAGTGACTCAATGAGATGTGCTGTTATCCCAGCTTTTACAACAGGCTGTGCATGGGGTCTCGTATGTTTGCTGGCTCTAAGATGGAGGGTGGCGCCGAGAAAGGTAGCTATTGAGTGATCTCCATAGTAGGTGCTGTCAGCATGGACCTCATGGATTCTTGTTGCACACACACTAGGAAAAGATGCACACATGCAATTTGTAAGTCATATTACCAAGGAAGAGCTGTATAAAACCTGAAATGTGGAGTACAGGCAGAAACACTCCCGGAGGAGAAGACTATGTGATCTCAGTGGGAATTCTTTAATCTACCAAACAGTGTACATGCGTGTCTGCCATATGGCATTTTACTCTAAAGGAAAACGTTAAAGAAAAAAAAGAGAGAAAGTGGGAGAAGACAGTCCCCACAGAATGTGAACACCAGGTACCTTTCACTGAAGAATAAACTTGCTACGTTTATAACTGAAGGAACATGGGAGAGTACCCTACATCCTGCCGTGAGAGCTGAGGAGGTTTCAGAAGCATTGCCATCTGATTTTGATTCTCCTTGGAAAGCAGGATAAAGTATTAAAGATTAAGGTTATTTAGCAACAATTTCAGCAGTTAGCCATGCCATAAGACACAGCATAAACTACATAAGATGGGGGAAGATTGGTCTGTAGGAGGATAAGCCAAAAGTACAGTCAGTCCTTTCCAAGTCACATTTGTGGCAAAGGCAGAAGGCAGTGAGACACCTGAAAAAAAAATAGAGACCATAAAGAGAGGCATTTGCAATTTCATAATTAAACTGGAGGACAATCAACTCTCCCTGTCCAAAGCCCGCCTGCAGTGTGAACATGTTAAGAATTTCAAAATAATGCCTCCAAGCTCAGCCTCACCAGTGACTTTGACTCTTGCCCAAACTGCCCCTTTCCTTTCAGGCCTGGGGGTTAACCAAAGCAGTGCTTGGAACAGCACAGGTGGCAGAGCCCAAGGGTTCCTGGAGCATCCCTTCTGCCAAGAAAGCACATACCTGCAGATGTACGAAGCGTAGCTTTGAGGGAGAGCCTTTAAGACAGCCACACTCTGCCAGGGCTGTGGTGGGTACTGCACAGGCGGCCTCTGGGCCTGGGAAAAACACAGGGCAGCTGTCTTTGAAACACTTGCCCATTGGAGATGGCAATGGGCAAGGAAATTACAGTAAACATTTACTCATTCTCATCATTCCTGCTCGTCTATGCCTTCCTTATTATTTTCACTCTTTATATCTTCAACTTCATGATATCAGTTACGTTAGAATTTAGTTTCTCTTAAGATGGAAGCTGAAACACTCATCCGTGGGCAGAAATCCTCTAAATTTGGGGTGGAAGTCTTGTTACTTACCATGGCGGGAAAGGGGTTCAATCATATAAGTTTAAGTAGATTCTCATTCTACTCAGACTTGTATTTGATTATGTCAAAGCTTGTTTATAGTTAGAGAATTCAAGTTTCTACTTAAAAGAGACCATCCTATACAATAAAAGGTTAATATGCAAATGGACGTAGTGGCAGAATGACCAGAACGCCCATGGCCCCTCACCCCCGAGTGGGCACCCCACCCCCTGATCAGAGGTGGGGCTGGCTGGCAAACTAACCATGGCTCCTTGCACCGGCCAGTACCCCCCTTACTTGCCTCCCTCCCCCTTACTTGCCTCCCTCCCCCGGCAGACCGCCTGCAACCCCTTGCCACTGCCGGCCTGCTCCAGATGGCCCTCATTGGGGTGGGCCAACTGGACCCTACCAGTGCATGAATTTGTGCATTGGACCTCTAGTGTTTTATAATATGGAGGTTGGGAGTCAGCTCAGATATCTATCTAGCCTTTTCTCTGAAATGTCCATTGGCATTTTGTGCAGTGCTTGGCTCACAAATTAGCAGCAGGAAAATAACTATATTCAGAAGATTTTCTTCCAAATTAGATCACGAATACATGTGGAGATTGGAGATTTGGGCAGATTTGATTTGGTTTCCTCGTTTCCCACTAGAAGTATCTTAGAGATCAACTGAGTGGCGTTAATAATTGCTTTAGGAAAGTTGCCATATAGATATAATAGATTGAAGACTCATTACTAATTAAGAAAAGGAAATTAGTCTTTCTTCTACATCATCTTAAAGAAACCATCACAGATAACTTCAAGAGCTTTGGCAGGAGTGCTAGATCACCATGATTATCACAAGGGGGCTCTGGTGGAAGGGCAATTTCCTCCCTTGTCTCTCACTAATGCATATTGCAGTCTTGACCATCTGCAGCCTACCTAATGCATCCGTTTCCTGACATAGAGTCTTCAGTGTGAGTACTTCAGAAACTTTTCAAAATGGATATTTTTATAATAAGAATTGTAATCTATTATTTTTTTTTAAAAGCCTACAGATTATAACAACAGGCATAATGTTCTTTAGATTCAGCAAGTAGCCTGTAGCAACACTTCTTATTCAGATAGTTTTCCCAGTGGTGCTTTCCACATGCTTTCTGGGTATGTATAGCTTTATAAGTTAAGAGAAGGAATGAGAAAGAGGACATGCTGGATTTAACTCTGATTTGTCTTCTGACCTCAAAGGCTGAAGAGACAGTTATTCTTTCTTTTTTTGTTTGTTTGATTTTTGGTTAATCCTCACCTGAGGATATTTTTCCATTAATTTTTAGAGAGAGTAGAAGTTGAGGAGGAGAGACACAGAGAGAAAAACATCAATGTGAGAGAGACACAGTGATTGGTTGCCTCCGGGGATCAAGCCTGCAACTGAGGTACCGTATTTTTCGGACCATAAGACGCACTTTTCCCCCCGCCCAGAAGTGGGGGGAAAAAGTCCCTGCATCTTATGGTCCAAATATAGCCTACACATATACTTTAAAAAAAAAGTTTTTTTACTTGCCCGGCTCTAAAATGGTTCTAAATGCTGCTGTTTACTTTACAGGGTTGATTACATGTGCTTATGACTGTGATGTTGGGTTTTAATGCACATAAAATATTTTAGGACACTATTTGTTTCAGAATTTTTTTTCTTCATTTCCCTTCTCTAAAAACTGGTGCGTCTTATGGTCCGGAGCATCTTATGGTCCGAAAAATACAGTACATGTCCTTGACTGGAATTGAATCTGTGACCCTTCAGCCCGGAGGCTCTATCCACTGAGCCAAACTAGCTAGGGAGAGACAGTTATTCTTGGTGATAGCACTGTGATTTGAATGAAAAAGGTTTGATTTTTTTTTTTTTGATAGGGATAAGTAAGGTATTGTTCAACATGCACTTCATTGTTTGTACAGTGGCTGTAACAACCCAAACTAAATAACTAAATTGCCAAATCATAAACAGAATAACAAAACCAGAGCATGACTGCAGTATCTTAGGAAGCCTACTGTTTGTATGCACATAAGTGAACCCATCTGAGACAAACTCTGAACCCAAGCCATGCATCCATTTCCACACAATGAGCTCCAGTCTATGGTGAACCAGGTTGGCCAAATGGCTTAGAATAAACTGTTTACTTTCAGAACCCAAATACATTCTTTTCTAAGAATCTGGGGCATCGTTTAGTGCAGTTATGGAAATAACCAATGTTCTGCACACAGAGAGAAATCAGGATCAGACTAAAGAAACAGGTTTTGGATCTAATAGCAATTCAATATATTCTTTCTCTTTTTGCTTTGTTCCTTTTGTTTTGTTCTCATGGAAACTATAGTTTATGAGAAAATGCTGATTTTTTTTGCTGTTAGCATAAATATGTGTTATATTAGTCAAGTGATATAAAAGAATAGTTCTCAAAAGTCGATTTAATCTAATGTAAATTTTGAGGGTACTATTGAATTGCTCCTGGGTTTGATATAGGTTTAACAACTTTCAGGACGTAACATCCTGTTTTTCAGCTATTTTCCATTTTATTTCATGAGTAGATTTTTTTTTTTTGCTTACATCATATAATTTTATATCAAATTCAATTACAGCCACCATTAAAAATACATACAACACAAAATAGCATTGTAGTAAAAAAAAAATCAACACTAATTTTAATGTTATGTTACTGTAATACTATGAAAATAATTCCCAAATTTGTTTTGTTTCTAACATATTTCTTCAAAAATAGACTCACAATATAATATTAATTGAATATTATATTCATGTAGTTCTTTAAACAATTAGAAATTATTTTATATATACTTTTTATAAACAACTTTGGAAAGCAGTATAAAAAAGATCAAATGATTTTATTAATGGTTTGGGGATAATATATAATTGACTCATTCTACCAGTGACTACCTTTTAAGCAGATCATTTAAATATTTCAAATACTTTGCCAGAATCATTTATTTTGGTGATTGTTACATTAAAGCAAAACCACTAGATTACCAAAATATTTCTGTGTACAAAAGGAAAATCTACACTTAAAAAAAAAAGTTTTTTGTTTTGTTTTGTTTTTTAGTAAATGGCTAGAAATGACGTATGTTAAGTTTGAAACTCCAGATGACCTGCTGATTTTTTAAGGTGGACAGCAGGATGATCAATTATTCTTTGAAAAATAAAATTTTCAAGATTTATACTTAGTGTATGATTCCACACAGTGAATTTTAATCATTTTCAGGATGCGGGGGCTGGGGTACTCAATTTAGAGTTTCTAAGGCACAAGTTTATGGCACTTAGGGTAACTGTGGCACAGACGACATTGCTATAACTCAAATACTTCACAGCTAAGGAATGCATGTCTGGAAATTTCCTTCTGGCGTGAATTGTTCCTACTGCTGATAACGGTAGGTGTTGAGAGGTACTCTCTACCCCAAAACTTCCCTCGTCCCATGGCTAGTCTGGCTGTGTAGGAGAAGTCCTGTATTCTGGCAGCTGGAGCCTCCTTCCCTAAGACCTTTCGAAAGCACCCATCCTTCACTTCTCTGTACACCTGCTGACAGTTTCTGCCACGGATCAGTGGTTTCTTCACCCCTCTACAGAATTGATGACAGTTTTCTAGGGGGTATGAAAAATATCCTGGCCTTGAAGTTGTTTACACCAATATTCACGGTTGATAAATTGGGCTGTCATTCGGATCTTACCGGGGAGGGCAAAGAAGGGGATTTAGTAGTGGCGTTGATCATGGCGATACGAGGCACACACTGATCCCACATCCATTACCAAGTTTCTGCGCTTGCCACCATCTGTTGTTCTCCATCTCTGTGAGCAGAGGCAAAGCAAGGCTCACCTGCAACAGAAGGATGCAGGTCATGGTGCAGAGGAAAGGATAGCTGGGAAATGAAAGGTGTTACATCCTGAACTGGACACCTGAGAGGGTTTATGGCCCCTCCTCACACTAAAGGGCTTTAAATGTAAACTGGAAACTCTTCTGTTTGGGGGCTTGGTTTATTAAAAGTTCCTACTTCAAGACAGGTGAAGAAAAAAAAGTCTTACAGCAGTCGTTTGATGATTTTAGTTCTTGTTGTACTCACTTCCACACCACTGAAATGTGTGGCTAGGTAGTAGGCTAGATTATATTAAAATACAGGGCTGAGCAAAAGTAGTTTTACAGTTATATGTTATAACTCTGTAATAACATATAACTGTATGTATATGTCATTTTCGTACTCTGTTACAGATATATGTAACAGAGTACAAAAATGACCTCAGGCCGAAACCTGTTTGGTTCCGTGGATAGAGCGTCGGCCTTCGGACTGAAAGGTCCTGGGTTCGATTCCGGTCAAGGGTATGTACTTTGGTTGAGGGCACATCCCCAGTAGGGGGTATGCAAGAGGCAGCTAATCGATGATTCTCTCTCATCAATGTTTCTAACTCTCTATCCCTCTCTCTTCCTCTCTGTAAAAAATCAATAAAAATGTTTTGTTTTGTTTTTAAAGTATATAAAAAAAAATGAACTCGGTGTTTCGAGTACTCAGGCCTGTAAGCCTACTTTTGCCCACCCCTGTATAATACTATACTTAGGAATTATTTACTTCTGATTAAATCTCTATATCTCTGATTCCCCACTAATGTACAATGTCAGAATCACTGGATAATTTTTGCAAACTGCATGTCTGGTCCTTGCAACCTCAGTCCTGCTGAGTCAGATTCCTGGGGCTGGGTGAGTGGGATCTAGACAGATGAGGCTCAGCCATGTGATCAGTAGTGTGACTTGTCCCACTGGTCAAGACTCACTACTTTAGGTAGGTAGTGTTTCCTAAAATCTCAGCTTATCAGGATCACCTGGGGAACTTTATCAAAATATAAATATCCAAGTCCCACTCCAGCCCTAAACAGAATCCTTAGGAGGTGTGGGGCAGGGGAGGGAAAGGATGGACAGGAAACTATGCATCTGTATTTTGAAAAATCTGCCCAGGTGATTCTGATATGCTGGCAGGTTTGGGGACAATTATTGTAGAAAATAGATTAAACTGATGGAATGAGAATAGCATGCTTAATGATGAAAAGGGTACCTGGCATCGAGGAAGCAATTCATGGAGTAATCAAAGCTGAGATTTGGAATTTGATGAAGACTATTTTCATTAGATTAGCTTTCTGCTCACAGTATTAGTTTGTCTAACTTGACATTTTTATTTTTATGTTTTGACGATCAGAAATATTGATAGTGTTAATAGTGGCAGTGGAAGCACGCAGATGTCTCCAAACTCTAGGATAGGAAAGTGTGGAAATGACATTTAAGTCAGAAATTTCTCTAAGGCAGTGGTCCGCAAACTCATTAGTCAACAGAACCAAATAACAACAGTACAACATTTCTTTTGAGAGCCAATTTTTTTAAACTTCTTCTAACGCCACTTCTTCAAAATAGACTCGCCCAGGCCATGGTACTTTGTGGAAGAGCCACACACAAGGGGCCAAAGAGCAGCACGTGGCTCGCGAGCCGCAGTTTGCCGACCACATGTCTAAGGTATAAATAAGATCCCTAGGGGGGGAAAAAAAGGAGTCAGGGAAAACTGGGTGCCCACCTGTGGGCTGAGGTGTGAATGATCCAGCTGCGAAGCTGTTCGCAGGATTCTTGTGATGACTTTGCCTCCATGAAGATGGCAGCGGGGCCCTGGCTACGTAAATACAGAGGCAGTTACTGAGACTGGCCGAGTGTTGTTTTGGGAATGGCGGAGGGAGGGGTAAGAGGAAGCTAAGCAATTTGGGAGAAATGTAGAAATCACTGCGTAGTCTGGAAAGGCTTGAGGCAAATAGATTATCTGATAGACTAAGGAGGTGGTTCTGTTACACGCATCGGTGTTGCCAGCCTGCTGGAATGATCATGCAAGCCCCTTCTCATTTTTCACCTCCTAAGAACAGCATTCTCGTAACCCAGTTAACATGAAAACGCAAACTTTTGTTTTAGAAGCGCCATCCTACAAATACAGATTTATCGGCTACGGAAACTTCCTTTGGCACTTAACACTGGCAGAAAAAAAAGCCTGACGTTCGCCATCCTTATCAAAACTGGAGTTATGGGAACCATTGGATCTTTGGCAGAAATCAGATGAAAAGTAGCCGAAACTGGTTTTCCAAATGGCAGGGGTCAAACCGCGTGGCAGCCTGAGACAGCAGCCACAGGGGCCGGGAGGCCTCCTGCTCTGTGCGCCCGACTCCCGTCCCTTTAAAGCTGTGCCACCGCCCGGGAGATAAGTGGCGATGAGATAGCGGCTGGGCCTGGGCTGTGTTCTGGCTGGGGAACAGCCCCGATTTGAACTCTGCTTCTCCCACTCTTTCCCGCTGTTCTCCAAACAGGATGTTTGCTTGTTTCTTCAAACTGTCAACTTTCAGATATATCTAAGATCCTAAAGGACTGTTTCTTTGGAATGTTTTGATGTGTGTTTCCCAAGATGGGGGCTACTTTGAATAAAAAGAAAGTAATGAAAACCTTGAAATGATATTCACCTCCCTACACTTGTGCTTTAAAAACATTCTCTTCTATGAGATTCCTTGGAAGAGAATCCACCCAGCTTCAGAGAGACTTCTTAGATGCTTGAAAACCAAACTGAGAATCTGCTTTTGCTAAACGAACCCAGGCGTTCTTGTGGTGGCCCTTGGGTGCAGTTATTTTGTAGATGGATCATTTATCAAATCATTTATCCAATTTAACTAGCATTTATTTTTAAAAATATATTTTTATTATTTAGTTCAGAGAGAAAGGGAGAGAGAGAAACATCACTGGTGAGAGAGAATCACTTGTCAGCTGCCTCCTGCACATCGCACACTGGGGATTGAGCCCACCACCCAGGCATGTGCCCTGACCGGGAATCGAACCAGGACCTCTTGGTTCATAGGTTGGCTCTCAACCACTGAGCCACGCCAGCCGGGCTTTACTACTATTTAAGTTCTCTCGCAGGAAATGTGTACGAGCTTATGGCAAAGGGTACGAATCTAAATCACAGGGACTTTTACTCTTTACAAGAATGCCATTCAACTCAGTTCAACAAGTATTGGAGGAAAAATCTGAAAAGCTGACTACGTTTTTAAGGCACCAGAGCAATAGTGGAAGATCCAGTCCTTTTCTCCAATTCTGACACTCTCTGGCCCGAGGGAAAGGACATCGGATGCTAGGACCTGGGCTCCATTGATAGCTCCCAGCCCAAGAGCCTAATGAATCATGGGATCTGAGCGATAAATGAATGTCAGATGGAGCTGAACAATTATGACTTACAAGCAATAATCTGATTTAGGAAAATATTAAATTAGGGCCTAAATGGAAAGCGGGGCTTAAACCGTTCCATTTGAGAGAGACCCACTTGCGCTCTGCTAAGTGGTGCTGGTGGGCAAAGGCTGTTTGTTTCTGCCGTGGCAGCAGCATGATTGATGCCGCTGCTCCTGCAAGCCTGGTAACCAACTTATTATTACAGCGGCTCTGAGGTTTGTCGCCGGGCTGTGCAAACAAATGATCGACATCATGTGGGAATGGCAGTAAGTGGAAGGGCCTCGGTGGAAAACATCGCTTGTGAAACAGGCTTTTCAGCCCAGAAGCTAGCTACCGAGAGTGTAAAAACAAAGGTCTTTGCAAGGGAGACAGTGAGCAAAGCATGATGGATAATCTCGGCCATGCACGTAATTGCTTCCAGGTGTCTGGCCACTTTATTACTCTTGGGGTTAGGCTACCACCCTGACAATGTTTTCTTTCTCAAACACGATAACTCCTTAGAAGGCTGGTGCCAGCAGTTACTGTTACCTACATCGCCCTAGGTTTGGCTTGGTTATGGCACAGTCTCCAGACAACTGCCACATTAGAGAGATTTAACAAGGTGTGCATATAAAATGGCGTTCAGGGGAGGGCTGGGAGTTTTTTTCTCCATCTGCGATGAGGAGTCCACTGCTAGAGGTATTGATAATTCTTTGCAAAGACAGTTGCTTTTTTTTTTTTCTCCTCTGCATGACAATTTTAGATCAAAGAATAGCTTTCTTTCCTTTAACTGTCTGGGTTTCTATGCCATTTTCAAAGAGTTTTGCTATCCACGATTCAGTCTTTAATGATTTAATTCAGATGCAGGGTGAAAATATAGTGTGTTCTTGCCAGGATGTCAACACCTAGGTAGTTTAAGGCATTTTCTTAACTACTCCTTTTTCTAGGCAGGAGAGAATGATCATGAAATCTTAAAAATAACATGTCACATTTTATTACTAAAAAGTTTGTCCCAAGATTAATCAAAACAAATTCTTGTGTCCTTTACAATCCTTGATACAGGCAGATTTAGAGGCTTTAATAATTCAATATCTGGTTTTAAAATTTGCTACAAAAGACCAAAACCTTGTAGGAAATTTAAACAGTGCTGACATTTTGTAGCTAATTACAGTGTTCCCCTCCCAGAATCTCCAGAATCAATGGAGGGAAAAGAAGTGTTTTTGAAAGTGGGAAATAAGTGATAGGTTTGGTGAAAAAAATTATGACATGTAGGAAAAATACAATAAGGTATCTAATATATTTTATCATTTAGTAGTATTTGACTTAAGACATCCTTAAGACATTTATATATATATACTAGAGGCCTGGTGCATGAAATTCATACACGGGGGTTCAGCTCATCCTGCACCCTCTCCAATATGGGACCCCTTGAGGATGTCTGAGTCACTTTCACAATTGGGACTGCTGGCTCCTAACCACTCACCTGCCAGCCTGATATCCCCCTCACTGTTCCCCTGATGGCCTGATTGATGCCTAACTGCTCTCCTGCCAGCATGATCATCCCCAAAGGCTGGATGAGGCTGGCTGCTACACGGCTTGGGTGAGGCGGGGCTGAAAGAGGCAGGGCTGAGGGGACAGGGTGCTGCCATCTTGTGAGGGTGTGGCAGTCAATTAGCATATTCTCTCTTTATTAGATAGGATTTTTATTTGCCCTTTCTCTATAATAGAAGTGTCAGAGATGGAAGAAAATTAGTAAAATGTATATGAAAATCTTTCTCCTCTCAGAGTCTGGGGCAAACAGTAAGACCCAGAGTCAAGTCTCTGCCCCCCCCCCCCCGCCCCCCCCCCCCCCCCCCCCCCCCCCCCCCCGCCACACGTGTGCCTCAAAATTGCATGAGACCCAGACCTGGCCAGCACCACCCCAGCTAAACCCCACCAGGTGGGGGGCACAGCCTCAGGTCTCCTGGCACACACTCAGGTTTCCTGTCCCAGAGCCAGGGCGAGGTCCCCTGTCAAGCCCTGCCTGGCTGGTGGAGTGGCCTAGGTCCCCTGGCCTGGTGCTAGGATGGGGAGTGGCCTGAGGTCCTAGGCAGGGGGTGTGGCCTGAGGTCAATCATCAAGCCCCACCGAGCAGGGAATGTGGCCTTAAGTCCTCTGGCCTGGTGCTGGGGTGGGAGGCATGGCCGAGGTCCCCTGTCAAGCCCTATTTGGGGGCTGGAGTGCAGCCTCAGGTCCCTTGCCCCAGCCTGGTGCCATGCAGCCTCAGGTCCCTGCTGAATGCTTGTTACGGGAACCTCGCTGTGGGTGCAGCCGTCTTATGTTACGGGAATCCTGCCTCCACTGTGAGCACAGTCATCTTGTGACAGCATGAGAATTATTTGCATATTACCTCTTTATTATATATATTAGTTACTTTATGCTCCTATAAGAATATTTTTATACTTTAAACTCTTACAAGAAAAAATATTATTAAACTATGGGGATAATTTTATCTTTATTAAAATTTTTATTACTCTGCTGAAGCCGGTTTGGCTCAGTGGTAGAGCATCGGTCTGCGGACTGAAAGGTCCCAGGTTTGATTCCAGTCAAGGGCATGTACCTTGGTTGCAGGCACATCCCCGGTAGGGGGTGTGCAAGAGGCAGATGGTAGATGTTTTTCTCTCATCGACGTTTCTAGTTCTCTATCTCTCTCCCTTTCTCTCTGTTAAAAATCAATAAAATATATTTTAAATTTTTTTTATTACTTTATTATTTTAAAACCTGATCATCAGAGTCATCAGCAATTTCCTTTTATTCTATACACTGAGTGTCATCTACAAGGTGAAAGTCCTGCCCTTGGAGCGGAGGACCTTTCAGGGCCATTCTGCTTCAACCATCAGTCATCCGTTTTTTTTACATGTTTGTGTTCCTCTTCTCTTTCTTTCCTTATCTCACATATTCACAATCCAGGGAAGAGCACAAAGGTTGCATCTTCCATGTAAAAATTCAAATGCATTTTGACTCACATGACTCAATCAAATTTTACACTAAAAATGAAATGTGTTGAAATACAGACCTAATCTCCTAGGATGCACTGAAGCATCACTTTTGACCTGGGTGAGGCCAGACGCATCTGCACACTGGCAGGGGGGCCCACCGCAGAGAGAAGGATGGTTATTAAAAAATATAATAGCGTGAGGATTGCAATGAATTTTAATAAACTTATCTTTCTGCAATTTAAGTCCATTTCTTGTACAAGAACATATGTATAGAAAAAGGTCCTCCTTCTTATTAAAAAGATAATAACAATAACTTTCCACTGTTCAAGTATGTCAGGCAAAAGGCTTTCATTTTATACAGAGCAATTTATATGGGGACCTGAAGTAAACCATTTTACTTGGCATTTAGAATATCTCAATTTATTTCACATTCTTCATGACCGAAGTGGTGGGTCTGGAATATGGAATGGCCTGCAAGTGTGTCTTTCATAGGCACACGGCCTAGTGTGCTCTTTCCCGGGTACTCTTCCTCTGGCCTGCTTTTGCCCATCTGCTCTCATTTGCTGACCCATCCCTGAAGATTTCTCTTCTTCTGTGGTCAAATGACTGATTCTGTTCTCTTGGATCCATTGTTTCTTGACCACTTCTCTGAGTAACAACTCCTGGCTCCTTCCTGAAAACAGACAATCTGTACCACTAGCACCACTGAAATGCTTGTATTTGCAATGTGAACCCAGCTTAGGGCCTTCCTCTTGTCTAAAGAAGTTACAAGTGAAGAAGGAGTAATGAATGGCTCTGGAAGGACATAGCCAAGAACAAAATGTCTTTTCTTCGTCAAAGGCTCTGGAAAGGATTTCAGCCAAGGAACCATGCCATTCTTTCTCAGTGGTGTTGAACATTCTAGGATAAGGCCATCAGAAAGCAGGCGAAGGAGTGAAAGCTTACTCACTTATAGCAGAAGGGTCAGTCTGAAAGTGAGACTGACCCTCCCTTCTTGCAGTTTGCAGAGGTTTTATATGTTACACAGGAGTTTGGTTGGTGGTCAGAAATAGGAATGTGAAGAAGAGACTGAGGCAGATAATATCATACTCAGCAGTTCTGTTTTCAGAACAGACTGCTAAGGCGAGGCAGTCCAGGAAAAGAATGTTCTGTGGTCGTTGGTTTAATCAAGGAAATTGCAACTTCGGCTTGAGTAGTACAAATCTTTCTACCCACAGGCTGTGAGAGGACCTTAAGCTATTATCATGGCCCTGTCTTATATATACCTGATTGGATGAGTCCTCTCGTGCTCTGCCTTGCCACTTTCTACCTGTGAGATGTGGCTCTTGCATTTTCTCCATCTCCAATGTTCTCCCTCAGCTCTTCTCAGCCAGCCCACATGGCTTAGATCAGAGGTCGTTTCCTGAAGGTGTCTCTGACCACCTTGGCAAGGACTGCTCTCTCCTTTGAAGTCCATATTGTAAGGCAGTATATACCTCCTCTAACCTTCTACTGCAGTCATTTGTTTATTTATCCCCCTCCTTCTATTGGATTTATAATCACTTAGTGGAGAGAAAACTCATGGCAGCATGTTATATGCTGTTGTTCCTCGTGAAATATCTCCAGGCATTGTTGTCCTCATTTTGAAGAAGCGAGGCCAGAAGGTGTAAGGGTTCCATGGATGATGGGTGGTAGGGTGGAGGTTTTGACTCATGTGTGCATGACTATTTAGCTAATGTTTGTTCCCACCACTGTATGCTGACCCTCTCAGAGCAGGGATGAAAACTAATTTTTATCTTCTCCTGGGACTATTACATATTTGTTGACTTAATGAGTGATTTTGACAAATCACTTGGCATTTGGCTTTGTAAGTGTTATATTCTAAAGTGGTTGAAGATGGCATTAAAGAAAAAGGAGTGCATTTTGTATTTGGCATTGTGATTAATTGAGTGCATGTCACTTTAACAATCAACAGTGATTGGGTAAAATGATAACAAGAAATGATTGACTTGACCAAAGAGTCTTAAATTTTTTTCCTATCATTTTAACAATATGGATTAATTAAATAAATGTTGGGGGCAGTTTGTTTATTTTAAATGCCAATAGCAAGCAAAAGACTTGGTCTTTTGCTTAAGCTGCTCATTCTGAGAGCAGAGAAAGTTCAGATGCTTGGTCTGGAGTCACTGCTTCTGGGGAAGGAATAGTTTTCCCGGGAATTGAGGTTCATTTCAGGGGAACCTGATCCAGGTCAGAATAAAAATCCATAACACTGTCAACAACAACAACAAAAATCCATAATATTAGATGGGCCACAGGCTATGTGCTGGCCACGTGACTGAGGAGCACAAGGGAGGCAATAGGTAGGGTTGGGCTGTGTTCACACTAGCTGAAGAGACCTACAGCGTAAATTCCAGAAGCCTCTGGCTTTCACAAACAGGGAGGAGAGGGTAGTAACAGAGCCAAGACGACAAAGGTCTCAAGGGTAGAGACTAAGTCTTCCTGGCTCATTCTTTTAACCCCAACTTCCCAGCAGTTTGCATGATCCATAGTGCTCAGAACATACTTATTGAATGAATGGCTATTAGAAGCTGCCATGGAACGGTGCTTTTGCCCAAATACAAACTGTGGTACATAGCATGCTATATGCAACCAAGAGACCTGTTATTTGTGAAGGAATGTGAGACTGTCTCAAGATTATTCTGAGTTAAGTAGGAGGGAAGTGGGGGCTGAAGGACAGTGATTTCCACAGTAGGAGCTAAACTGATGATTAGTGGTATTTTTCTTCTGATCCCATTATTTCCCTTAGGTAGGTTCAGCTTGAGGAAATGTGAGGAACATGCTTATGTATTTATGCTGAGATTTACAACATGGGAGATAGCTCCTGGAGTAATAAGATGAGTACTCTTGGACAATGTTTCTTCATTTCCAGGGATTGTTTAGTAAATTATTTTTTTAAGCCTTAAGTGGGCCCCTGTATGGCCAGAAAGAGTTAATGTAACTTCCCAAACATCCCTTATATAGACCTAGAGACAGATCTAGTCCCAGAAGAAGTGATTTCCAAATTTAGTTTACAAACACAATTACATAATTTATGTTGTGAAGGGTTTGGAGATATTTTAAAATGATTTAATTCGGCCCTGATTTTAGCACCCATTTAACTTACATGTATAGCCTGGGATAATACTTCGAAGACTGCTGACTTGGAATTCCATTTAGGGCTTGTAAGCCTTCTTAAAAACCTCATTTCCTTAAAAGGAACAAGAAGCCCTGTTTTTGTCCCACACAGAGGAATTTGTGCAGAAACCAGGAAGGTAACAGGGTTAGTTATTTGAAGCAGATTCCTGCTGTGCAGCATCGCTGGTGAAATTGCATTTGAGGCTCCGAAGGCGGTTTACCCAAATAGGTAGAAGAGCTCTCTGTTGATCTTAGAGAACAAATGAACTCAAGAACACACCATACGTCTTCTGCATCCCAGAAGTCCTAGACATGCTGCTGCTTTTCTCGTTGAGACGTGATGTAAAAATTCATGGTGAAAGGCAGATGTTCTTAATTAGCACCTAGAAATATTGCCGATAACCTACAAAGTTTATACACTTGGTAGTAAGTCCCTAAGTGAACTTGAGAAGCAAAGACATATTTTGAGGGAGAAGGAGGGGAAGGACCTGAGAAAATGGAACACTGTTAGACTGTGGGAATGGCCTCCATTCTCAGTTGATAAATAAGGTTCTTGTTTCCAAGGCGGTGACATTTATTCCGAGGAAAGAAGCAAAGAGAATGAACCTCCAACTGGAGGTTGGCTTAGCTTGTAAGGCGGAAGGCGGCAGCTGGATCCTGGCACAGGGTGGTGTCTTGTGCTGTTGGAGTTTCAGAGACTGTCACCACGTTGCACCCAGCAGTCTGTTTGTTTATTTATTTATGTTTGACATTGTTGATTAAGCCAATATGGGTGTCCAGGGTCTCTCGCCAGATGGTCACAGGATTGTTCCTGGTGCGGTTTTGGTTCAGTAGGGTCATCCATTTATCTGTTGTTTAGAAAGGAAACATAATCAAGCTTGTAAAATGGCTAGCACTCCTCCAGTCCTGAGAAGCAGCCTCGTTATGAGGGAACAAGGTCAAGGTTATAAGGACAGAGCCAGATCTCAGAATAATGCTAGGTTACATGTGGCAAGAGGCAGCAGAGTGGGAATAAGACTAAAAAAATGAAAAAAATCAAGGTCAGAGTTGGAACTGGGAAAGGGCAGGAGAGAGGCTCACAGGGCAGGATGCCTTTCTTCTTCTTGAGGAGAAGCCAACGGAGTCTTCCGTGACAGAATAATAATGCTTTGGGTTTACTGAGAACTTTTATACTGAAGAACATTGGGTCTAGGAAATATTGACTAGAGAACTAAATATTTCCTTGAAGTATTTTATTCTTAAGAACTTTTTATGCAATAAACATACCTTTTGAGTTTGAAATGTAAACCCTATAAAAACAAGGGCTGCATTTCATTCACGATTGAATTCTCAATGCTCAGGCCAGTATCCAATAAATATTTATACAGTGAATGAAAGTCTCACAGACCATGGAATTAAGCTAGATTCTATGGAGACACACATAACTCCAGGGGATTTAGAACATTCAAAAATACCTATACATAAGGCAGGAAGTGGTAATAGAGGAGACCATACTCAATGAGTTTATAGTGAAGATGGAGTCTTCCTGATGGGTGGGGAGTAGCAGTTAGTAAGGGAAGACTCCCTATGGTCAGTTATATTCTCCTTAGACTTTGTAGGATGGGGTGAGGTTTAGAAATAGAAGGGGTGGAGACAATTAAAGAAGAACTGGAGAAAAATTCAGAGGAAAGATTGTCAGGGTCATGAGAGAATGAGGAGTATGCATTATGGAAACCATAAGGAGAGGGTTCCAAGACATGAGTGTCCAAGGACTTCTGATGTGGTAAGAAAGTGAAGGAGGAAAAGTAAGAAAAAAATCTCTGTCAACAGAAAGTTTATTAAGACACAAAAGAAAGTGCAGTGATAAAATTGAGCCAGTGATTCAATCCCCTCATTCTAGAAGTTTTGAGATTGAAAGGAAAGAGATATAGCAGTGTCTTGATGGAGTGGTAAAGGTATTGGGAAATGCTTATGGATAGGATAGGTTTGTGTTGTTCTATTAGATAAATGGAAGGATAATAGCGGGGAAACAAAGAGGGAGATAGGGAAAGGTGGGTAGTGGTGAGGGAGGGAGGGAGGGAGGGAGAGAGAGAGAGAGAGAGAGAGAGAGAGAGAGAGAGAGAGAGAGAGAGAATGAATATGAATATAAATGACTAAAAAGGACCAAGGTCCTTAAATTTAGATTCCTGTCTGCAAATTGAAAATATTCTGAAATATTTTTAATAATGCAGAATGAAAATTGGAGATTAAAGGGTCTTTACTACATCACTTAGTTTATGTATTTTTATGTGTGTGCCTGAGTTGGAGGTGGGGAGGAAGATGGAAAAATGGATGAAGCATTTGGGAAAAATCCTGGAATCATTAGCCATTTTTTCCCCTCTCTGATACTTTCCAGTAGGGCCTGGAAAAGGGGCTTAGTAAATAAAGAGATGTCAGATTGTCAGTTGGGTATGGAATGTTCACCTGAACTCTGCTTTTGCCAAAGCTCAAATTATGTTTTTGCAGAAGTACTTTTCCCTATTATTTTCTTATCATTTGTTGGCTGGAGTTATCCCCTGAGTGCACCTGGTCTGCCAGTTTGAAAACACAGACCTAGATTTTGGTTCCAAAATATAAAAACTTACTGTTGAAGCTGTCACCGTGACCTGTTCATTCATGCGAATGGTCCAGATTAGAATGGCCTCATCGTACACTTTGTACCTTTTTTTGGGGCATGGTTTTGGGGTTGCTTTTGAAAATGGAAACCAATGCCAAAATTACACGCATATTCATAAACTATAAACAAACACATAATTATACATACACAATCTGACACACCCCCTAAGAATAATAAAACTAAAAAACCAAGGCACCACACGAAATACTTTTTCGCTTTGCTGGCGGAGGTTGTGGAAGGCTTTTTGTAACACTGGACTCAATTTTCAGAGTTTATTACAAGTCCACAATTAAAGATAGGGCACACAAAAGAATTATTCTCAGATGTAAGATTGCAGTACTGTTTGCAACTCAAGTATGCACTAGCTGGGATGCCATTTGAGGTTCACAATATAGTACTTATAATTGTCTGTAGCCCTGGTCATGTTTTCAGCATATTCTTGGAAAAGTTCTTTTATTTGCTTTTTAGCATACGTGGGCCTTTGCAATTTGTACTCTTATTTGGGCTGTATAAACAGCATCAAGAAGCTTTTTCCTTTCATTCAAACAAACAATGGCTTTGTAACTAAGAAGAAAATTAGTAACAGGTGAAAGTTTATTTTTAATGATGTTGAGATCAAATTGCTGTTTAACTTACAGAAGAAACTCCTCCCACGTCTCTTTTAATGTTTCAAAATTATTTATAAGTTAAACTTACACAACTTCCAAACATGCTCAGAGCAAAAAAAGGGCCTCTTTATGCTATATTACTAACAGAATAGGAAGGATATTGCTTTGTTCTGATTTTGCAAAGTTATTTTCAAAACATCTTGCATTATAAAAATTTACATAGAGCTGTCTTGGAGATTTTTCGTTTTGTACTTGTATGTAAATCAAAGTAAGTTCTGAGCTTAGCATTATGTTTCAATTTAAAATTCATGCTAAGTTAGCTTTCATTAGGTGTGTTTCATATTTCATTGTATCAACATGATTGTGTCTTTTGGGGACTTTTCTTTGTCCTTATCCTATTTGGAGAGTTTATAACTACCAATCTAATAAGACTATTTACTAATGGTAAAAATCCTCTCTACCCCTTCCTCTTTCTTTAAAAAGTCAAAGTATCTAGCACCTATAAATTACAAAAACAATATAAATAAAGATCTGCTTTTAATCATTATGTCCCTACTTCTATCATAAATTTCTATTGAAATAAGTCAAATATTGGATTCTTCCACTAATGATGATTTTATAAGGTATTTGGGACGGAAGGAAGATAGGTCTCAACTCAAACAAAGAATGTTGTTAAGTCAAGAGCTCTTCAGAAATGAGCATAGTGGCTTGGAAGGTGGAGGGGTCCCCATAAGTGAGTTGATGGTTCGGTGGGGAAGAGGCTTCTTTCATAGGCGAGAGACCAGGGAAAATTGCCTACACCTGGTTGGACTTGTTAAGTGTGTCGCTAAGACTTGGTCAATTTATAAGAAGTGCAGATTTGAGAATAATTGCACAATGGGTCCAATTGAAACAATGCAGATTTTCAAGATTGGGGTGTGACATGGGTGGGTAGGTTTAAAGAAGTTGGTTTGTATAACCTTGAAGATGACTGGTGACAAGTTAAATTTTATTTTATTTTTCTCCAATGTTAGGGATATTCTGTCCCTTTTTTAAAGCTTTTACTTGTAGCACTGAGCAAATGTCTCCAAACAAAATACTTTTAAAGGTCCCATCTTTTCCCAAGTTAAAAATGGTTGATTAGAGTGTCAACTTTTGTGAGGTGAGAGCATGTCTTCTGTATCCATCTCTGGGCATGATGTGGGATGGCCTGTAAATCATTATTAAGGGAGATTCTGCAAGTTCTGTACAGATTTATTTTAAATCCTCTTAATAAACAATTTATTGGATACCAGTTATGTGCAGTAATTATGCTAGGTCTTATAAGACCTAGTCCTATAATCGAGTGTTTTGCATTGAGAGAAATAGAAAGCTGGTAGAAGATGTAGGTATTTTTGCTTCTCTTCTACTTTCTCATTCACATTCCCTTTCCTCCTTTCTTCTACTGGCAAACTGAATGAGTAAATCCAGACTAGGGAGCCAGCGGTGGTTTGGGAGCAGTTTAGCTTGGCAACAAGTTCTGATAATAGAGGCTACAGTGCTGTAGAGGTGAACCATGCGCTGGCTGGAGTGTCTCAGCTGGTTGGGCATTGTCTGTGCACTGAAAGATTGCCCATTTGATTCCCCATATCCAATCCATGTCCTGCTCTCAAATCAATGTTTTTCTCTTTCCCCCCTCTGCCTTCCTCAACAAAAGTACTAAAAAAAACATAGGAAAACCCACAACGTTCTTGTAGGCCAGGGAATGATTCCCGTTCATCTATCTGTGGCTAATGCCCACCTCATGGAAGGCACCCATCTGCGTTGGTTTAATCCAGTGGTTGGCAAATTCATTAGTCAACAGAGCCAACTATCAACAGTACAGTGATTGAAATTTCTTTTGAGAGCTGAATTTTTTAAACTTAAACTTCTTCTAACGCCACTTCTTCCAAATAGACTTGCCCATGCTGTGGTATTTTGTGGAAGAGCCACACTCAAGGGGCCAAAGAGCCACATGTGGCTCATGAGCCGCAGTTTTCCGACCACGGGTTTAACCAATGAGTGAGTAGGACAAAATTTCAGTGTTGCTTTGCCCCCTACTTTTTCTAGAGCCTTCTCCCCCTTTCCCCCGCTCCTTCTTTGGCATAACCCTTACTCTCATGCCACCATAGGTCCCCAAAACGCCCTCCCCCTGTCTACTTCAGATCAAAACCACCATTCTCTAAGGAGGTGGTTTAGATTATTCTGCCCCGGAGTGAATGAGTCCCAGATTTCTAGGAAGTGTGTGTATCTTAAAGACAAGCACATTGATCTGGTGACCATGGAGCTAGCATGAGATGGCAATAAAGGGCACAAAGTTCTGAGTCAGATGCTCCCTGCCTATTCTTCTTCTTCCACATCTGCTGGCCTCTCCTTTTCCAAGGACTAAAATGTATGGGATTAGCTTTACAGAAACAGATCATTCACTGCTTTTCCCCCCCCTACTTTTGTAGACATTGAACCCCCAAGGGCTCAGAAGCAGAAAGAGTTGTTGCTTAGTGAGAGAGTGTATATGGCAGGAACATATCACACATATTTGAAATGTGGATTTCCAAATGCGGGGGCCTCTTTTAATCCTCTTGCAGCACAGTTCTAAGCACATTATTAGCGCAGCTTCAGTTGCCTATTGCTGCATAAAAAAACCACCCAAACTTAGAGGTGCAAAACAACAAACATTTTGCTATGTTCATGTTTCTGTGGGCGAAGAGTCACACAGAGCATAGCCCTGTAATACCTGGGGGCCTCAGCTGGGAAGACTCCAATGACTGGGGGTGACTCACAGGACTGGAGCTGGAATCACCTGGAGACTTCTTCAGTCCCATGGCTGGCATCTGGGCTGATCGCTCTGTGGTTGGGCTCGGTCGGGATTGTTTAACAGCACACTCCCTGTCACCTCTCCGTGTAGCTTGGGCTCCTGGTACAGTAGTTGGGTTCAGAGAGGAAGTGTTCCAAGAGAATGGGGAGGCTGAGGGCTTTCCTCCCCTAAGCTGGGTCCTCATGAAGCTTCATTGTGCGGTGAAGGTCACCCTGGGGAAGAGCATGTAAGGTAGAAGTGAATGGTGTACTCATGTTCAGAAAATACAGTCAGCCACAGCACTCAATAATGTGTTCCTGATTAGGATAACCTTTGCTTAACACATGTACTCCAATCCTCTCCACCACCCTGCAGGGTAAACATTCCCCTTATTTCTGAGCTGAAGAAACCAAGGCCCCAGGAAGCTTAGAGACTTGCCTCAGGCCACATGGTGTTAGAGCCAGGATTGTACCCTGGGTCTGTTTTACTCCAAAGCCCACACTCTTTGTATTATATAACATTTTTATATTAGATTATATGGGGAAAGGGTAAAATTATGTTTAATAGAACTGGTTTTAACTAGCTAGGGTAATTAGCCAATTATAAGGGATTATTTAAACTGAAATAAATATATGTTCACATTAGAGAAATGAGAAAGTTTCACACAATACAAGTCATTTTTCTTTCATACTGATTTTTTTTTTTATTGTTGTTGCTCTACACTGGAACAGGTTGAAACTAGGATGGAAACATGAATGTATAACTTTAAACATTTAGGCTATGTACTGTTTAGGCAGTCATAGGGTAGTCAAATTCTTTGGGAGAAGAAGAATATTTTCAAATTTTTAGTCACTGAACACCAGATTATCTGAAAATGCTAACAATGTGTGGCAGGCACATAGTGAGAGGAAACAATCTAGATTGTTTTTAACCACATTCCTCGCTTCAAAATTTTCCAGTGCATCTCTCTACAGACTCTCTGACATTAATTAAAAACAACTCGTTGAAGCATTTGTGATATATTAGATTGAGTTGTAAGATATTTCTTTTCAAAGGAAAAGCATCAATGACAAATGCTCTGTTTGCATCTGTAAGTGTATGTTCATGGCTATGACCTGGTGTAGCTAAAAAGATGGAAGAAAAAATTTTACAACATGTATACAAATCCTAAATTTCTGGGTCCAGCGTCTTTGTGTCTGTGAGTAGATGTGCGTGGGAGGGGAAAGAGTGGTGAAAGGGTAGAGCTGCTGGGAGAAACGTGATGCTATTTCCATGAGGAAAAATATTGCTGTAAAACTAGGTCTGATTTATGTAACTTGCATATATTTACTTTAGAGAACAAAGAGTAAATTATCAGGCCTCTGAATGACTGGTAAATTCCATGGATACAGATTCCTCATAATAGTGTGCTGTTATGCTTTCTAGATAAATGTGTTAATAATTTATAACTCCCAGGCAGCTGGAGTGGAGATTCTGAGGTGTTTTCAGGGAACCCCAACTTTGATATATGTCATTCTTGCTAATTGAGCATTTTTGTCATTATTCACAGTTTTATTTTTAGTTTCCTTTCTAGAGTTCCCATAGAACATTGCTTCAAGTAACTGACTGATGAGCTTTCTCCCTTGGACACTATGTTGGTTTCTGAGGGTTGCTGTGACAAAGTACAACAAACCAGGCAGCGTAAACAACAGAAAATTCATTGTCTCACAGTTCTGGGGGATGGAAGTCTGGGAGGTGTCTGAGGCAGTGAGGGGAGGAGCTGTTCCAGGTCTCCCTTCTTAGCTGCAGATGGCTGTCTTCTTCCTATATCTTCACATCATCTCCCTCTATGCCTGTCTGTTTCCAATTTCCTTTTCCTTTTTCCTCCTCTTTCTCTTTCTTTCTTTCTTTTTTCTTTCTTTCTTTCTTCTTTCTTTCTTTCTTTCTTTCTTTCTTTCGTTCTTTCTTTCTTTTCTTCTCTCCTCCTCCTCCTCCTCCTCCTCCTCCTCCTCCTCCTCCTCCTCCTCCTCCTCCTCCTCCTCCTCCTCCTCCTCCTCCTCTTCTTCTTCTTCTTCTTCTTCTTCTTCTTCTTCTTCTTCTTCTTCTTCTTCTACTTTAAATAAGAAAGCCAGTTATATTGGACTAGAGGCTCATTGCATGAAGATTCGTGCAATAGGTCTTCTTTACCCTGGTTGCTGGTACCAGTTTTCCTCTGGCACCCGGACCCAGGCCTTTGTTCTGGCCACTGCCTTCCATCTTCGCTCAGTCCAGAGCCCTCAATCTTCTCTGCTGTGGCCGGAGCACCATTCCTGTTGCTCTCTCCGCCTCCCGCCCTCCCCCTCATAGCAGATGTCCCGCCCCACTCTATGCCTGTATATGCAAATTAACCTGCCATCTTTGTTGGGTTAATTTGCATAATCACTACTGATTGACTGGTGGGCATTATGGAGGTATAGTCAATTTTCATATTTTCCTTTTATTAGTGTAGATTAGAGTTCACTCTAATGACCTCATCTTAATTAGTAACCCATGTAAAGCCATATCTGCAAATAGGGTCACATTCGAAGGTACAGGGGGTTAGGACTTCAACATATGAAATTTAGTGTGGGGCGGGAGGGGGTGGAGGGCACAATTCCATCCATACCTGACTCTATCCTAAGCTTTGATCTGAAAAGAGGCACAGAGTCCTCTAGGTCTAGGTGCTTGAGAATCTGGCTGCGGAAAGTCATTCAGAGAAAGAAGAACACTAAAGTTCCTACCGCAAGGGTGACTCTATGATTTCTGATTTAAATAAGGACACTTAAGAGCAAAAGGGGGCCCACTAACCAGATGATAAGCTGGGCAACAGTGCATCCTGGGACTGTCACCCTACTGTAAACAGACTCAGAGAATTCCCAATGGAGAATGGATGGATTCCCATCAATGGTGCTGCCACCTCCCAATGCATAACAGTCATTATGCTGTGTGTGACATACTGCTAATCCTTTTCTGTATGTTGTCTCATAATCTCTATAATGTTCTTCCAGGCAAGTGTTATTTCCATTTTATAGATGAGGAAAATGAGACTTGGAGAGTTAGTAGTTCAATGAAAGTCACACAGCTACTAAAAAGAAGAGCCTAGGTCCTTACTCAAGTTATTCAATTTCCAACCCTGTTTCTTTCACTACCTTCCTCTCTCTCTCTCTCTCTCTCTCTCTCTCTCTCTCTCTCTCTCTCTCTCTCTCTCTCTCTCCTCTCTCTCTCTCTCTCTCTCTCTCTCTCTCTCTCTCTCTCCCCCCCCCCCCCCGCCCTCTTTCCTTCTCTTTCCCTCCCTCCCTTTTTCTCCCCCTCTCTTTCACATTGCACACAGACCACTTGGAATGTAGCAAACTAACATGGAGGGACTTTTTTGAGTCTGAATTCTCATCTTCCATAAAGGACTAACCTAATAGACAAATACTGTGAAAAGGCTGTTGGTCTTGTGTTGGTTCTACAATTACACATATGCAAAGCAGTCCTCACTATAAAAACATGCAGTCACAATACATTTTATTAAGTTGACTGACATAGAGAGTTCTTTTTCAAAACCGGATGGACTGTGCATGCATGCCCGGTTAACTAATGCAGGCTTGGTGCACTTATACCTTCAATGTGCAACCTGAAGCCTTTGCCACTGGTTACATAGTTGGGGTCTTGCCTCCCTTTATTCACAGTTAATCACCTTAATGCTATTTATAGTCTAAATCCTTGTACATGATTGCATATATAGCACTTAGTAAGGTTAATAATTATGGCCTTTGACACAAGAGAAAGGATTAAGTGATTCAATTCACATTTAATCATTTTTATTTCATTCTGATGCAGAAATCCATTTCCTTCAAAATGAAATAAATGATTCAATCTTCCTCCAGGGAAGAGTTAAGGTAAATGCAGTTGCCACATAAAATCCAAATGGCTCAATGTAATATTACATATTTCTAAAAGTAGGCAGTTGGATATGGAAATGAAATTTAATAATAATATTGCAAGCATGCCTGGGGATTTTATTATAAGCTTATTGCGATCATAAATATGGAATTTACATGCAATATATATATTTCAATATTATGCTTTGTTAAATTAGTTCAGCATTTAGTCATTAACTTGTTGGTGGTATGTTCTTATATTCCCTTTACACTATATATTCGTCTTCTGAGGCCCACAAAATGAATTAAAAATCAATTCTTTACCTTCATAATATATTCTAAAGCAGAGTTTATATATATTCTTGGTGTTTTAACTACTTAGGAGGTTTTTTCCTCAAACACCTGTGAAAAATTAAATCTGTTCTATAATCTGTGTGCTTGTGTATATCTGTGTATGTATGTGTGCAAAATTGAGGGTTTGACATGGAAATTAAGCCATAAATGATTTAATGACCCACCTAATGATCTACAAAGAATCCAATGACTTCCTTCTCTGAATTCATAGATGAAACTCCCAGGGCAGTCTGTCATATTCACTCACCAGAGAAGCCCACATGGTTAAGGTCCGGAGCTCAGCAGGCTGTCACTGGGGTGCCCTGTGGGGAGGGGACCCTGTGGAGTTAGTGTTCTGACCCACCCTTCTTCCTTTCTGTTTCTGTATCACCTCTCCCACTAGGCCTGCTGTCCCCATTCCCGCTCTACCTTCTTTTCGTCCTTCCCCATCCTGCCTTAACTCATTAAGAAGTTGGAGCAGGGCAACCAACAGTTTTCCTAATGTCCTATTTCCAAAGCCAAGCCAAATACACAAAAACAGTGCACGTCCCGTTGCTTTGGACTACCCTGGGTCCTCCTAAGAATTGTCATGAATTTCAGCATGAGCGTCAGAAAAAGACTTCTTTTTTGCTGATTCTGTTGACCCCCCACATTCTTAGAATCCTATTTATGTTAAGTTTCATTTAATATAGGATTATTACATAAGCTTTTAGGAAAGAAAAGTTTCAAAAGTGACTATTTGCAATATTTATTAAAACACAATGTTCTTAAGCCTCGTTATAAATTCATTTCAGGGTTCAAGTCACATAACTGCACAAACACAGAGTCTTCCAGAAAATTTTGTAACTAAATTTACTTGGCTGAAATTCAAGGTGGATCAAGTTTACAGCCACAAATTGAATTGTTATATCCCCAATGTAAGCCGTTACCTACACCCATGCCACATACTAGTAAAAGCATGTGGACAGTGAATAGTGACTACAATTTTTTTACAGTGGGATTTGGGATAGAAAACTGGAACTTGTGGTGGGGAGCTGCATTTGCATGGCAAGCACATTTTAAATACAGAATACATGTTATAAATCAATTAGAGTAACAGCCTTCTATTTCCAGATGCTTTTGTTCACACTTGAGTAACATTGGGAAATGTCAACTGTCTATATTGAAAAAATATTATTTTACTTGAGTGGTTGGAGGATTGATAGGAAATGTTTGTGTGTGGGATTAAAGTCCCCTCTCTCATTCAGGCTCCCCCTTTGTGCCAAGCTTAGTGAAAGTTAGAGCAATGTAAGCAAAAGGAGAATCAAACACAAAAGTGAAATTTTGGCCATGGAAAGTGGTTGCTTAATTCAGGTCTGCTTTTTTATCTCTACCTCCCATAGCCTGACAAGTCTCAGATGATGCAGTTATAAGTGTAAATAATAAAATATTAACCCTTGAAAAGAGAAAAGTATCATAAAGATACATGCATAAGGCTATATTAGCCAAAGAAATACAGAAATTCTTCCAGAAATTTAAGGAAGATTCTAAACATGGTGACTTTTCTCCCACTCACCTGTCTCACTATGCCTGGGAGGGGGGGTGATGTTCTCCTTGCTTCTCATTACCACCCTCTAGTTTATTCTTTCTCCTTTGTCCCACATCCCTCAGATTTTCTGCTCTTATCCTCAGACTAACACCTATTACCCCTCACGACCTCTTGTTGAAGTTGGTAAAGAGCTCTGACTACTTTCTCTAGTTACTTGAGAATTTTAGCTTTTGTTTCCTGGTACTCCATCTCCATTCAACATTTATGGGTATTTTAATATTGATGTGGACAATTTTTCTAGTGACCTACCTTCAGAGTTTCTCTCTTCCAATTTTCTTGTTCTCTTTCCCACTGCAGTAATCAACTCCTAGGGTCACACATACCACAGGCCTTTTAATTAGCAATAATAACACCTCCTTTAAAAATGATAATTTTAAGCATCAAGCTCTCTGAGTCCCTCTTCCTGTCTTTTCAACTTACTCCTAGAAGTTGGTCCAAATAATTTTCTGATATCACTGGGATATATCATTGACTATACTACTATTTCTTTGTTTTACATTTCCTTCTTGTCCCTATTTGTCTCTTTACCCAACTTTTATTCCATGATCTTTAAAAAACTATATCTTATTGATTTTTTACAGAGAGGAAGGGAGAGATATAGAGAACTAGAAATGTCGATGAGAGAGAAACATCGACCAGCTGCCTCTTGCACAACCCCTACTGGGGATGTGCCCACAACTCAGGTACATGCCCTTGACCAGAATCGAACCTGGGACCTTTCAGTCCGCAGACCGATGCTCTACCACTGAGCCAAACCGGTTTCGGCTCATTCCATGATCTTTCATCATCATCATCACCACCATCATCATCGTCATCATCATTACTACCTCCACTGCCTTCCTCCTCTTTCTCCTTATTGTGCTCACTTAGAAAACCCTAACTGTGCACATCAATCCTTCATTCATGTGAATGAATATGGCTGGAGGAAAAAACCCTTTATGCCATCTGGTCTTACTGTAAAGTCATGACTGACATTCTCAAGCACGTTCTCGAGCTGTCAGGCAATCCTGTCTTATGCCACTGGTTTTTTCATTCTATCAATCTTCTAAATAATTTTTTTCATCCCTTCTCCCTCTTCTCAGGCCTTTAATATCCATCCCCTATTTCCACTCTTAGCGGATGGCCTTGCTTTCTCTATTACTGAGTCATATCCCATATTCCCACTACCATATCTACCAACTCATAGCACCTGTATCCACATGCTTTAGTGCCTGCCTTTTACTCTGGAAGGAGTGTCCATACTGCTATCTGCCCAATCCTTGTAATTGTGCACTAGCTAGATGCTTTCCCCTTTCCTTTTCTCAGGGGTAGCACATCAGCAACTGCCACTCTATTCCTGGAATCAACAGACTTTGCCTTCTATGGAAACAGAATTCCACAAAAATAAAAGATGCTATAATGTTTATCAGCTAAATAAATCAAAACACTGCTTTCTCATCCATATACTGCTCCATTTCTCTTTATCTTTTTTTTTTCTGAAAAATTTCTTCTAAGAGATTACAATTATAGAGTGCAAGTTTTCCTACTGAATTCTGTGTTAGTGGCTAAGGAATTTCATACAGATTGTAAATTTTAAAAGTGCAGCAGCATAAAAGGGAGGGGGAAAGGCAGGAGTAGAAGCAGGTGTTTCTCAGTCTTAGCCAGTCTGATTGATAAAAGTTCCTGTCCTCATAACTGTCTTCATATACCATAACAATATTCTTATCCATAACAATCAAGCTTAAAAAGAATTCAAAACCTAGGAGTATTTTTATTTTGCCGGCATTATTGTATGAGAAACGTATTCCCAAACACTGGCCTTCTGGTAAACCTTAATGGAATTTTTGTATGGAAAAGGCTTACAGGGAGTAGGTGGAAAAGTTGCTGAGCATAAGGAAGAGGTGGGAAGACACATCAGGTCAGAGCTCATTCTGTATTTATTATAGTCCTTTCTATTAAAATTTCTAAATATTTAGAATAGACAGTATATTCATTCAAGTAGCTCCTGATGACCATAAATTACATGAAGAATATTTATTCATTCATTGCTTACAATTTTCTTTAAGCTTGGCAACTAAAATGAAATCCTGCTTTCATATCCCCCCCTTTTTTTGTGTTTCTTGGAAATAATATTTTTAAATCCAGTGCCCACCCACCTAGATGTACAAGTGACTCAAGCAGAAGGGAAAAAAAGGGCAAAATTCCATGAATAAAAAGAATAAATTGGGAAGCCAACAAATAAAACAAAACATAAATCCCTAGGACAACTGCCCTTTTCAGGCCAGCAGGTAATGAATTAGCCACCCTTAAGAAATATGCATAGTAGACTTGATCCAGACTTCATTTTATATTCTCATGGGAAAATATAAAATGCAGCTATTAACATGGTTTTGTGCCTCTTAGATGTTTTATCTCCATAGTTATAGCTATATAAAAATATAGTTATATTGTGCAGTGTAACTAAACACCTGACTAACTCATGAGTCCAGGAATTAGCATACTTCAGTAGTCAGGAGACACAAAACTGCTGTTGAAATACAATCTTGTTTGGAAAAGCTATTAGGGACACAGCACTAGAGGGTCCCATTGATTTATACTTGCACATTTTATGTATATATGACTTATGTATTTACTTACTCATTTTTCCCCAGAAAAAAATTCAGCATCAAAGCCATTCCTGTAGGCCATGTATAAAAATGTGAAAACCAAGGCAAGTAAGAATAAACAAAAGCCATGTGTATCTGAGCGAGCTGTTCGAAGCATGCATAGGAGATGCTTTCTTTAGAAGTCCTACAGCCAGAGCTCAAAAGTGATCAAAATAGCATCATTTCTAAAAACTAGAACTGTTTTGATTCATCAGAAAAATTAATGCTCTAACTGTTCCTGATAGCCCTTTTACTCTTCTTGTTCTCTTTTCTTCATAGATACTTTATGGTAAGAAGAAACAATGGTGACTTTGATTTTTTGTTGTTCGTGCCAGTCCCTCCTCTTCCCTTTGGCACTTCTTGAGTCAGCAAAAGCCTTTCATAGATCGCCCGCCCTGAGCTGGGCCTTGCAGTGAGCAGGAGCCAGAGTTCTGGCAGGAATCCCATTCTTGTTATTCAAAGTCACTGTTGTTTCTTCTCTGGAGGAGCTAGGAAAGGGAAGACGATTTCATGCATTGCTTATAGCCAAAATAATTCTTTATTTTAAATGTGTTCAAAGAAGACCTTTTTCAAATGTTTCTACCTATAAAACTTTATGTAAATCTTGAAAAGTCATTTCTGCAGAAACCAGATTTCCTGACAGTAGTTGCTTTCCATAATTCATTTGCTGACTGTGTACCAAAGATAAAATAGAGAAAAGCCTATTTACAGGCCATGCTAAATCTATTCTTCCCATCTTATTTTTATAAAATGTTTCAGTCATACAAAATAATGAGATAATATAACAAATAACTGTGTTTCTAACACTCAGTTAAGAAATAAAACATAAATACAGTGGAAATCTGTGTACCTTCCCCAGCTGCATTTATCTCCACTTAAAAAAATATTTTATTGACTTTTTACAGAGAGGAATGGAGAGGGATAGAGGGTTAGAAACATTGATGAGAGAGAAACATCGATCAGCTACCTTCTGCACACTTCCTTCTGGGATGAGCCCTCAACAAAGGCAACCTTTACTGGAATTAAACTTTGGACCCTTGAGTCCTCAGGCTGATGCTCTATCCACTGAGCCAAACCAGCTAGGGCTCCACTTTTTATCTAACCTATGGATAACTATTGTCCAAAATTCAGTGCTGATCATTTCTACTGTGACTTTATACTTTTATATGCTAAATATTTAAAACAAATGTACTGATAGAAGTCAAAGCACATGAAGCAATAGAACAAGAATACATTATCTCAACAAACGAAAAAATAAGAGAGCTTTAGAGCATGTTTCCACTCGAAATTCCATGGTTCTATAAAATGTGCAAATCCAGGGGAATCAACTAATTTGTTAACATAAAATCAAATGGCAAGTTTGAAACTCAACCCAATCTCCCATTCCTTTATTATTATTTTTAAAATATATTTTTATTGATTTCAGAGAGGAAGGGAAAGGGAGAAAGATAGAAACATCAATGATAAGAGAGTATCACTGATTGGCTGCCTCCTGCATGCCCCACACGGGAGATCAAGGCCACAGCCTAGGCATATGCTCTGGCCGGGAATTAAACTGTGATCTCTAGGCTCATAGTTCAATGCTCAACCATTGAGTCATGTTGGCTGGGCTCCCATTCCTTTATTTTAAATGATTTGCATTTATTTCATATTTATCATATTCTAGTTTGATTAAGTAAATTTTTCTTGAAAATTTTAAAAAGAAAAAATCAGATTCCCAGGGTTATGACTTCTTGATTCCTTCTCACCTCTCTTTCTATTGAATACCAGTACTTATAGATACAACTCTTATTCTGAAAGCAAATAGAAAAATGCTTTGAACATTAGGGAGCCAGTGAGGCTGTGAATCCAATTTGCATTATAATTCAGCCCCTCCAGGGTTAGACCTTGAGTTTGATTTTTAGATGGGAGGCTTCAAAAGTAGTGGCCATGCAGAGGCAAGAGCTTGCCTTGAACCTCAGCAGCTTACTATTATGGACCCACTCTGGAAGCTGGGCAGCCCAGAGCTCAAGAGTCAATTGCAGGTTCCAGCTGCACCAGTGCTTTAGGAAAGCTGGCCAGTGACTTCTTTTTTTTAAATTTAATTTTATTATTATTATTTTTTAATATATTTTATTGATTTTTTTGCCCCCCTCCTTCCCTCCCACACATCCCCTCCCTCCCCAGAGTTTTGTGTCCATTGCTTGTATTTATATGCATGTATAAAAGTCCTTCGGTTGATCTATTATCTCTCCCAGATATTCCTCCCCTCCCCGCTGTAATTTGACAGTCTACTTATTGATATACTGTCTCTATATCTATCTTTTGGTTCATCAGTTTATGTTCTTTATCATCCACAAATGAGTGAGGTCACGTGGTGTTTCTCTTTCATTGATTGGCTTATTTCACTCAGCATGATGTTCTCCAATTCCATCCAGGTTGCTGCAAATGATGAGAATTCCTTCTTTTTTATGGCAGCATAGTATTCCATTGTGTAGATGTACCATCATTTTTGGATCCAATCATCTGCTGACGGGCACCTAGGCTGTTTCCAAATTCTGTCTATTGTAGATTGTGCTGCTATGAACATAGGGGTGCATATATCCTTTCTGATTGGTGTTTCTAGTTTCTTGGGATATATTCCTAGAAGTGGGATTACTGGGTCAAATGGGAGTTCCATTTTCAGTTTTTTGAGGAAACTCCACACTGTTCTCCACAGTGGTTGCACCAGTCTGCATTCCCACCAGCAGTGCACGAGGGTTCCTTTTTCTCCGCAACCTCGCCAACACTTGTCGTTTGTTGACTTGTTGATGTTGGCCATTCCGACAGGTGTGAGATGGTACCGGATTGTTGTTTTGATTTGCATCTCTCGGACAATTAGTGACTTTGAGCATGTTTTCATGTGCCTTTTGGCCTTCCTTCTGTCTTCTTTTGAAAATGTTCTATTTAGGTCCATTGCCCATTTTTTAATTGGATTATTCATCTTCCTTTTATTTAGTTGTATAAGCTGTTTGTAGATGTTGGAGATTAAACCTTTATCAGTGGTATCATTTGCAAATATGTTCTCCCACACAGTGGGCTTTCTTGTTGTTTTGTTGATGGTTTCTTTTGCTGTAAAAAAGCTTTTTATTTTGATGTAGTCCCATTTGTTTATTTTCTCTTTAGCTTCCATTGCCCTAGGTGTAGTATCAGTGAAGAAGTTCTTTTGGCATACATATGAGATTTTGCTGCCTGTGGATGCTTCTAGTATTTTTATGGTTTCCCGTCTGATGTTTAAGTCCTGTATCCATTTTGAGTTTATTTTTGTGAATGGTGTAAGTTGGTGATTTAGTTTCATTCTTTTGCAAGTGTCTGTCCAATTTTCCCAACACCATTTATTGAAGAAACTGTCTTGACTCCATTGTATATTCGTGCCTCCTTTGTCAAATATTAATTGAGCATAGTGATTTGGATTGATATCTGGGTTTTCAATTCAATTCCATTGATCTATATGTCTGTTCTTGTGCCAGTACCAGGCTGTTTTAAGAACAGTGGCTTTGTAATATAGTTTGAAGTCTGGTATTGAGATCCCTCCTACTTTACTCTTCTTTCTCAGGATTGCTGTGGCTATTCGGGGTCTTTTATTGTTCCAAATGAACTTTTGGAGAGTTCTTTCTAGGTTGGTGAAATATGTCGTTGGTATTTTAATGGGGAGTGCATTGAACCTATAGATTGCTTTAGGAAGTATGGACATTTTGATGATGTTGATTCTACCAATCCATGAACATGGTATGTTCTTCCATCTCCTTACATCTTCCTCTATCTCTTTTTTCAGTGTAGTGTAGTTTTCCGCAAATAGGTCCTTTACTTACTTAGTTAAATTTATTCCTAGGTATCTTAATTTTTTTGGTGCGATGGTAAATGGAATTGCTTTTTTAGTCTCTGTTTCTGCAGTTTCACTGTTGGTGTATAGAAATGCCATGGATTTCTTGGCATTAATTTTGTATTCTGCTACATTGCCAAATTCATTTATTAAGTCAATTAGTTTTTTAATGGAGTCTTTTGGGTTTTTTATGTACAATATCATGTCATCTGCAAATAAGGATAACTTTACTTCTTCTTTTCCAATTTGGATGCCTTTTATTTCCTCCTCTTGTCAAATTGCAATGGCTAGTACTTCAAGTACTATGTCAAACAGGAGTGGCGAGAGTGGCCGGTGACTTCTCTCTGACAAATCATCTCTCTCATTCTAGGAAAAATAGTCAAGTTGACACAGACATTAAAACTTTCTAGTCCCTTCCCCAGACCTGGAGCTTGGAATTTAAAGGAAAAATCATCCATTCATGATTTTCTTTGTTCATATTCTGCAGTAAGTTGAAAAACAACAATCTAACACATTCTTTATTTCCACTAAAATACTATATAGCAGTGACTATTTGTTTATTCAAGTATCTTCTACAAGTATTTGATATATGCTTATATAAGTAACTGTTTTGTCATAGCATGCCATGGAGAGCCAGTGCCATTTTTACCAGTGGGCACAGGTTCACTGATGTGTTTAAATCTGATTTTATCAGTACAACCATTCAGATTCCCATCCTTATAATTCTGTTTCCTGGAACCAATTCTGAGAGCAATACCTATTAGTTAGGACTTAACCGGGGAAGCAGAAGCACAATGAATAGTATGGAATAAGGGATTTATATAGGAATTTTGTCTACACAATTATAGGAGAAGCTGAGGATATAAGGGTCTGTTAAGGGGTGCTGGAGGGAAAGAGACTATTTATTAAGCAGTCCTTCTAAAGTCAGGCACATCACTGCCAGATATAAAGCTGGTGATGAAGAGGGAAGGCATCATCCCTGCATCCGTGGATGAGTCTGTCAGGAAGAAGAGCTGGTTATGGGGTGTGGAGGGGGAAGGGACAAGAAGTCGTATCCACCATGGCTGGTTTAGTACAGTGATGGAGTGTTGGCCTACAGACTGAAGGGTCCTGAGTTTTATTCCAGTAGGGAAGCCCATTCCTGGGGTTGTGAGCTTGATCCCCAGTAGGGGGTGTGCAGGAGGCAGCTGATCAGTGATTCTCTTTTATCACTGATGTTTCTCTCTCTCCTTCTCTTTCCTTTCCTCTCTGAAATCAATCCTGTCTAATAAAAGAGAAACATGCAAATTGACTGTACCTCCGCTATGCCTACCAGCCAATCAGAGCGAGTATGCAAATTAACCTAAAGGTGGCAGTGGCTTAGGAGCTGGAGCAAGCAGGAGGCTTGGGTTGCCCCAGTGATGGAGGAAGCCAAGCTTCCTGCCTACCCTGGCAGGCCTTGGCCTTTGCTCAAGACTACAAAGTTTCAATTATAGAAGATAAATAAATCCCAGATACTTGCTTCCAGCTGGCCCTCGCCTCTGCTCAAGGAGGCGCTGAAAAAAAAAAAAAAAAGAAAGAAAAGAAAAAAAGGAGGGTCTGGGAGCTTGGGTTGCCAGAGGGTGATCAGGCTGGGGGGGGGGGGGGGCAGTGCTGTTGATGGTAAGCAGACCAGCAGGGGGCCAATTGTGGGCAAGCAGACCTTCAATGGGTGTCAGTTGGAGGTGATCAGGACAGTGGGGGGGGGCAGTTTGGAGTGAGCAGGCCATCAAGGGGGGCAGTTGGGGATGATCAGGCTGGTGGAGGGGGCATTTGGGGTAAGCAGGCTGGCAGCAAGGGGCAGTTGGGAGCAAGCAGGCTGGCAGGCAGAGTGGTTAGGGGCAATCAGGCAGGCAGGTGAGCAGCTAGAGCCAGCAGTCCAGATTGTAAGAGGGATGTCCGACTGCTGGTTTAGGCCTGATCCCTGTAAATCGGCAGTAGGACATCCTTTGAGGGGTCCTAGATTGGAGAAGGTGCAGGCCACACTGAGGAATACTCCCTCACCCCTATGCACAAATTTTGTTTACCTGTCCACTAGTAACAATATATTAAAAAAGAAGAAGCCGCACATGCCAGCACCTGTGCATCTGTCTCATTACATCTAATCACCATTTGACTCCAAATCTTGTGCCAACTTCTTCTTTGGTCAGTTCCAACCTAGGACCACATAGGAAAGGGGATTCTGGGAAACAGAGTTGATACAAAACAAAACCACCACGCCTTCTTATCTTCAATACCTGGCTCTAATTGCTGAGTTAGAATCTATCCTTTTCTCACTCAAACTTACCTACTTTATTCCCTTTTGGTTACTCTCACCACATATTTGAGTTAGATCTGGTGTTTATCTGTTTATATTAATTAATGGGGCCCTATTTCTGACTTCATCCGAAATACAAGGCTTTCTTATTCTATCTATATTCCCCCCTGTATCTAACTTAATCCCTAGTAATATTTGTTCTATGTGTGGCCACCAGCATCTCCTGAACACATTTTCCATATTATGAATCCTTCCATCCTGAAATATAAACTATAACTCACCTTTCCTGCCCCAAGTCATCTAGAGGCTACAGATCAAACTCATCACCCATGGTCCCAGGTTGCTATTAAAGTTTTGGAGACAGCAACAGCAGAAGTCTCAGTGAGTGTGGTCCGTGTTGGACATCCCAGGGACAGATGTGGTGCCTATTCTCACAAGCCTAGAAATGTCGAAGGCCTGCCCATCCTGTTAGCGAGATTATGCATAATTCCAGGATGCAGAGTCTCCAAGATGATTCCCCACACCTCCTGAAGGGCCTATTAACCACCTGATATACCTAATAGCACTTCTCAAACTTTGCTGTACGTGTGAAGTAGGTCTAGAATGGAGTCTGGACTCTGGACTTATACAAACTCCCAGGTAATGGCAAAGATTCTGGTTTAACTGATACAGGCCAAATCCATCTTCAACTTTGTGCCATCAGTGTGGAGGCCGGCATTCTTGGGATTTTAGTGGGTGAACATCCTGCTGCAAATAGGAAAAGTGTGATTATTACTTCCTTTCTATCTTAAGGGAAGAGGAATTCCTTTCAAAATTTTACTTATTATTTTTCAGTATTCTAATTATGATCTCATACCTCTTTTCTATGTTGAGCCCAGAAATCATGACTGAACTCTAGACTTGTATATTCAACTACCAATTCAACATCTCCCCCTGAGAATCTCATTTTAGATTTAACACAACTCAACCTGATCTCTTGATATTGTCCCCAAACCTACTCCACTCATAAATCTTTCTCATCTCAGTTAATGGCAACTCCATCACTTGAGCTGCTCATGTCCAAACCTGAGAGACAGTCAGACTCCTCCTTTTGTAATTAACATCCATTTCATCAGAAAATTCTCTTCAAAATCTAATTCTTGGTACCTTCACTGCTCTCACTCTGGTTTAAACCACCATCATCTCTTGCCTGGACTATAAGTCTTCCGGGGCTTCTCTCTTTGCTCTGCTTGTCTGTTGGTGGAACAGAAACACAAGTTTTGTTAATAAAACACATCCTTCATGTCATTCTTCTGCTCAAAATTTACCAGTGACTCTCCCTTTCTAAGTCTCAAACTCCTTACAGTGGCCTGCAAGAACCTACATACTTTGGCCCTTTGTCAATGTTTGACTTTATCTTATGTTAGTTTAATCTTCTACCTATTTAGCTATAGACAGATTGGCCTTGTTCACTCAAACATGCTAGTCAGGGACCAACCTTCAGGGCCTTCACATTACCTAGTCTCTCTGTCTGGAATATTGTGTTTTTTGTTTATTTGTTTTTTCTCTCTCTCCAGATTTTCACATAGTTTCCCCCCACAATACCTTTAGTTTTTACTCAGATGTCCCATTTTCTCACTAAAACCTTTGCTGGCCATCCTATTTAAAATTCAGTCTTCTTTCCCCTCCTTTGCCAAACCCTTTCTCTGCTTTAGGTTTTTTCCTTGTTCTTATTACATTGACCATACTATATATGTTGTCCTGTATATTTTGTTTTTCTCATTAGAGTTGCACGAGGGAAACATTTTGTGTGTTTTGTTTATGGCTCTATACACAGTGCCTAGAAATGTGCTTGGCACATAATAGGTGATCATTATATGAGTGTCTGTGAATGACTGAATCAACAGAAGAAAAGATAAATCAATATAAACCCAGCAGCCAAGAAAAGTAAATTTCAGGCCTTTCAGGTAGATAAAGTCATAAAATATGAGTATTTTATGCTATATAAGATGACACTGTATGGAAACATTCATTTATGGTAACGATTATTCAGTACTAGGAAATATGGGATACAAGATGCATAGAACATAGTTATTGGTCCTAAAAATCTAGAAATCAAATTAAGAAGGAAAATATCTCCACAAATAACTGTAATTCAAGATGGGTGTTGGTTGGCGGGGCTTCTAAGAATGTGCTATTAGCAAGTAATTCGTTTCAAAGTTCACATGGGAACACTATGGTGGAGAGGTTAATTTTAAAGCCTTGTAAAATGAGAAGATACCTGTCATCACACAGCCCAATGCTACTAAATGGTAACCATTATAAAAAATAGCATGTCATTGTAATAATGCCATTAGAGATAGGAGAGGAGCCGAATAAAAGAATGCCTGTCTCAGAATTAGCATTAAATTACCACTATTTTTCTGATTAGTTGAGCAGTATTGCTTATTACCTAAAATTGGAAAATTGAACAAGGTCAACATATAAAATGTAGAAATTGAAGTTCACTAATAATTCTACAACCCAGAGTTAATCAACTTTCATAAATATGAATGAGACCATATGGCATATTCTGTCCCATATTTTATTGTTTACTTATTTTATCTAGAATATTTTCCTTTATCAATAAGCATATTTTAAATATAATTTTAAATGCCTTCAATATGTTTATTTCATGTCATATAATTTTTAAAGTTATTTTTCAATTGTTGGATCTTTATATCATTTTCTTGTCAAAATTATATGTAATACCATCCACTTTCCTAATATTTACTTAGGATAAATTCCACCAAATTATATTAGTCAAAAGTTTTGTTCAAGGCAAAATAATGCCTACTGTAGACATCTTCAAAAAATGTTGCACTGATTAGTATGTGAATGAATATAAAATAGAGATGGACATTTTTTACCAGATACATAATTAGAAAAATGTGCTTTTCCTACTTTAGAATATAAGTGCTCTCGATTCTGTCTTTCCTATTGACTTGATTAGTGTCCAACATCCTTGGCTCCATGAAACAATTCCATTGCCCTTAGGAAAAATGGGAGGTGACGCATTTGGACCCATGGGGGTCTGGTTCTACTTTGCCCACCTGGTTTGTCCTTATCACCAGAAGGATTTCTCTTATATGGCATAAGTGTATTTAAAGTGTTTTCTCTACATCAATGCTGGGTTCTACTGGTGGACTGTTAAAGGGAGACAAGGTAAGAGAGCATTGCACCCCCATGCACTCCTGGCAGCAAGCAACTTTGGGAAGCCTCAGAATGCCAAAGTAAGCTACTGTGTAATGGTGTAAAGGTCTTCTTCAGAAGCGTTTGCTAATACTAACTCATTAGCCTTAATGCCATCCCTGTGAGGCAGGCAAAGCTAGGGAGGAAAAACAAACTAATAATTATAAGGCCCTTTTAAAATAAAAAATGCTATCTAAATGCTGAATACCAAATAATAAAAAAAACAGGTATTATTGTCCCATTTTTATAGACTGGGGAACTAGGTCATGGGTATTAAGCATTAAGTACAGTAATTGCCCACTGGGGACAATATAACTCAGGGTATAGAAGAATTCGTAATTTGAACTCGGCATCTTCCAGTCTAAGAGGCTGTGCTCAGAGATCTGGATCAGGCCTTTGGCAGTGGTCTTATGCACTGGGAACTATTAGAAATTGGCAACTACTAATAAAGATCAGGGGCTTGAAAGCAAAAGATCCAGAGCTGGTACTGAAGTGCTCTTAAGGCTTGGCTTAATCAAGTTAAAAACGATAATTGCAATTTAAATGCATAGCATGCTCACGGCAGAGTTTCCTCTTCTGAGCTTCCACTACACATTAAATTTGTTAATACTATAGCACTCTTCTTCATAGTTAATTTTTGACATTTTTGTCTTTCATTGAAGCTATCCCTGAGATCGTGAATTACATTTTTTGTATCTTTGGTATCTAGCTCAGTTGTTGGTACATTGTAGGTGTGAAATAAAATTTGGTGAGACGTACAAAAAAGAATAAGTAGTTAGAAAAATGATGGCATCATAACTTCCTACAATGAATCTACTGCCCAGGAAACAATATTCCAGTGGTTCTCAACAGAAGATTCACATCAAAATCAATTGTAGAGCTATTAAAAAATACAGTGTCAACTTCAACCCAGATCTCATAATTTATAATCTCTAAGATACTTGACCTCAATGTTCACTGCTGACGAAGTCTATTTCCTGGTAGAATCCTTCAGTATCCTGTTGTGAACCCACCACTGAAGAACATACACAGAAATCCCTTTATACTATATATGTAAAGTGATGTGAGAGGGACTGATAGGAAAGGAGGGGATCACATTGATTGAGCACCTTCTGGGTGCCATGCTTGTAGTTGCTTACACAGGTTATCCTCCTGAGTCTTCACAGTAACTGTGCAAGTCAGTGTCATTATGCTAATTTTCTTTATTTTAAAGATTAAAAAAAAACCTGGACCTTCATATTTCAAGTTAAATATTAATTACAATTATTTCATTGGTTTCAACTATCATTCAATAAAATTATATACAAATATAGTTTTTTCTTCTGCTATTAAGATGGTAAGATAAAGATATTTAGATTAAATCTCTTCATTCGGCTGCACTGGTGTTTTTGGTTAGCAAGTATTAGTTTATTCCTATTAGTTTTCATGCACTATGCTAGCTTCTCATTTGGATTAAAAGTCATGCAAAGGCCGAAACCGGTTTGGCTCAGTGGATAGAGTGTGGGCCTTTGGACTAAAAGGTCCCAGGTTAGATTCTAGTCAAGGGCACCTTGGTTGCAGGCACATCCCCAGTAGGGGGTATGCAGGAGGCAGCTGATTGATGTTTCTCTCTCATCAACGTTTCTAACTCTCTATCCCTCTCCCTTCCTCTCTGTAAAAAATCAATAAAATATATATTTTTTAAAAGTCATGCAAAGGCAGAATTCATCTTTATGTTTTTTTCTCCCTCCTTTTCCTTCTCTTTCTTCCTCTCTATTTAAAAAAAAAAAGTTTTTACTATTATTCAGGTATAGGAGGCCAACAGATCAGGAGATGACACTGGTACTGAAAAGATAGTTTGTTACACATAGTTCCTAAGAAGAGGGGCAGGCTGTGCCATTGAGATGCCTGGGGAGGCACCAGGGTCAGTCAGGAGGCAGAAGGAGAGAGGGGAAATCATGGGGAAATGTCTTTATTGTGGTTTCTATAGAAAGGACCAGGGCAGGAAAAGTGAGCAGGTTTAGAATTAGCTAGTTTGAATAATTTTAGTGAGCTCTGGCCCATAGGATGGTATCTAGTTGTCTGGGACCAGGCTCTGTGGTAATTTAGTACAAAGGAAGTAGATGACAGTAAGGATGCATATCAAAGGCTTACTCTAGGCGTATTGTGTGCTATCCCCTAGAAGTTAGCTGCCCTTGAGTAAGAAAGTTCTTCCCCAGGTCCACAAGGCACCAAGATGTCAAAGCATCACAAAATATAGGAAAAAAAAAATACCCATGATTGACACACACTTTGTTCTCTGTCATATGACTCTATACATTACTTAGTTAGCATCTATAGCAACACCAGAGAAAAGAAACTGTGAAAACACCTGTAGGACATGCATAACAGGTTTCAAATGAAAAGTCTTTCTGAAATTACTTTTAAAAGAAAAATTTAAGTTAGGAATTAATGATTAAGTTTCAAAAGGTTTAAACTAGTATTTCCATACAGTAAAAGATGTGAAAACAAAGACAAGTTACATTGAGCCAATGACCTGATGAGAAGGAAAAAAGGCACAAACACGGTATCCTTTGTTTTTAAGCTAAAGAGATTACCAGTTTGATCTCTAAGCTCAGAAAGATGTTTAGTTTTTATTGTTTATTTTTTTACTGGAATAGGTATCCAAGTGTCCAGGACCAGTAACCAGTATAGCTCTATTGTCTTAATCATCACTCCTCCCCTCCTCCCCACTGGTCTCATGATAATTTAAGACCTAGAAACACGTTTTTGGGTAAGAAGATAAGCATGTAATTAAAGGAAGGAGGAAATCTAGGTTTCAGTCTGTTGAAAACCCTTGAATAATGTTCAGCAAATCTAAGGCAGATATATCCAAATGTCAGCTTTCTATTCACAAATAAATGAATAATGAGTGAAAAGGAGAAGTTGGATTCACTAAGAAAATAAAAATTATTCCATGTTTTCTCTGGCAGGGTAACTCATAAATATGATATACTGGCTGGAAATTTTTTCTCTTTAATGCACATTTTGTTCCAGGTCAAAAAGAATTTAGGAGGCAGTATCCATGATTGGAAAACCAGTTGCCTATAATAGAGGATTAAAGATAAAAAATACTCTATATAAAATAAAGGATTACCAGAGAACAGTGTGGCTAATTTTAAAAAGCCTTCACATACATAGCCTTTTCTCTAAAAACATTAGGAAGTGAACTATGCTCATATGAGCTGCTTCTTCAGTCAAACTCTGCATTTCCAATTATATTCAACATTGCACTTGGAGTAGTAAAATTGTGTTACTATAACTAAAATGGTCACCACTGACATTCCTATGACCGCTGCACATATTCTCCTCATTCAGTGCTCAGAACAATTCCATAACCCAGGTTACTGTTTTTATTTTATAGCTAATGTAGGAGAGGATCAAAGGTTTACATCACAACCCACATTATAAATACCTAGTCATTGGCTCATCTGGGATTCAAGTTCAAGTCTTGTTGACTACTAGTGTTATGCCCTTTCAGCTACCACGTCCTACCTCCTTGCCCACTGTTGGTGCTGGACAGATGTGTGTTGAATTATATCAATTCAGTATAATTTGAATTCCTTCAAATCTGATGTCAATTCAACAATAAAACGGTATATGTTTTAAGCAATCTTTTACTTTTGAAATTTAAAATAGGCATGTGAGTAAAAAGTGGGCTTGATACCCAAAACATTGAGAAATTTTTGACCTGTGAAGGGAGAATAGAAGTAAGTCCATAGGGATACAACTTTCTATATTAAAAAAAAAAAATGTCCATCCCCTACCTTCATGTGCCCAGCCTGTCTGCTGCTGATTTGGGAGAGATATCTGTGTCCTTTCCCTTTCCTACCAGTGTGTAGATTACCCTTGCCTAGTCACCAGTGGAAGAGATAACAATCTCTCCATCTTGGAGCTGCACAAAGGAAGGTCAGGAGAGGAAAGCAGGGCTGTAGCCCAGTCTATGTCTCTGAGGCAGATCATTCTCACTAACTGTTGGGTTGGAGGATGTGCTTACTGGCCATGGTAGCAATTAATGTTGTTTTTAAACATTCGTTTAAAATCTTGCTTGGCGTTGACTTGTATTGACATAACCTTCAAACACGTGGTATCTACAGAACGTGTGAAGTGCAATTAACAAGTTTTGCTTGAAAAAGTTTGTGTTTGGTTTGGTTTTTGTTGCAAAACTAGGGCTAAGAAGATGGCAGATGAAGAGCATATTCGGCACTGCATGCTTTACAAGTTCCAATTAGGAAGAAAAGCAGATGAGGCTGCAAAAAACATCTGTAGTGCTCTTGGTCAAGATGCAGTTAGCGCCAGAAAATGCCAGCGTTGGTTTGAGAAATTTCGTGAGGGAAATTTTTCGTTAGATGACAAGAGTGGTCGAGGCCGTGTGTCCAATTTTGATCAAGAAGCTCTTCAAGCTTTTTTGGTGCAAAATCCTCAAATTACCCAACAAGAGCTTGCGACAACTTTAAATTGTTCACAAGAAACAATTTCCAATCAATTGCGTGCACTTGGCAAAGTCCAAAAGTTTGGAAAATGGGTTCCTCATGAGTTGACCGACAACAACCGTAATCAAAGAGTCACAATTTGCAGTTCGCTCCTCTCTCGTCAAAACTGTTTGCCGTTTTTAGACCAAATTGTTACCGGAGATGAAGAATGGGTGCTGTATGTTAATTTGAAAAGGCGGCCTCAATGGTTGGACAAAAATGAGGCTCCGCAGCCCACGCCAAAACCTGACTTGCATGCGAAAAAAGTGATGTTGTGTGTTTGGTGGAATTTTAAAGGAATTCTTCATTATGAACTTTTACCATCTAACCAAACCATTACAAGTGCAGTGTATAGTGCCCAATTGGAAAGGTTAGCCCAAGCTTTAAGAGAAAAAGAACCCGCGCTGATTAATCGGAAGGGCGTAATTCTTCACCACGATAACGCACGACCACATACTGCAAGAATCACTGCTGAAAAACTGCGCCAGTTGGAATGGGAAGTTCTCCCTCAACCTGCATATTCTCCTGATATTGCCCCTTCTGATTACCATTTGTTTCATTCTTTGCAAAATTTTCTTCTTGGAAAAAAATTTAATAATGAAGAATGCCTCAAAAATGCATTGACCGAATTTTTTGCATCAAAATCACAAGAATTTTACAACAGAGGGATTAAAATGCTTCCTGAGCATTGGGCACAAGTAGTAGAAAACAATGGCAACTATATTGTTGATTAAATTTTGTTGTATTGTTTAAATAAATTCTATTTAAAAAAGTATTAGAAAACGACATTAATTATTACTAGACCTAATACTTGGCCATCCTTGCCTGGCTCCTGGGAAAGCTCCCCAAATGATTCAAAATCTAGTGATTATTCTAGTTGTTTCTGCCAGGCAGTACACACCCCATTCCATTCTGACAGCAGCCACCAATACACAAGGGCTGCTCACTTTAGCTACTCAGCACTTTCCTAAGAAATGACGACTGCGGATGGGATGTGTAAGGGAGTAAAAGAGATCCTAATGCTGCAACACCTGGGAATTTTTTTCGCCCTAGAAAATATCTCTTAGGCATAAACTATGTCCCTTTGTTAGATTGCTGCCTTCTATAGAAGTGGATGTGGCACTGAAAGCAGTGGTTTGTATAATTTTTTTCTCTACTCCCCTATTGTGACTCCAAAACCTGACATTTTTGACTTTTTGGGTATAGATCAAGTTCCCTTTCAATAACAGTTTGCATCTAGTTCTTTATGGGCATTTTCTTATTTGTTTGTTTGTTTGTTTCTCAAAGAGGAGCAGATCCTATCTGTGTTCATTCTGGCTCCTAAATTCAATGATTCTGTGATTCATATTAATCCTCTGTCAAACTCCCAGTTGCACAGCAGGCTAAATGAACCTATCTTTGATTAGATATGGATTCCCATCCATCTTGCATTTAAGGAAAAAGCTTCCCTAACATGCTCCAGAGCTCCTGTAATAAGCCTAATGGCAAATCACCTCTGCCTAAGGTCAGCGGCAGCAGCTTAATTCAAAGCTTGAGCACTGTTGGGATTTAATTGTGGCAAGTGCCCTTCACGAATACTGTTTTTTGGCACTGAAATGGATAGCCACTGAAATGGTTTTATACCCTGAGAATGAGATATAGCTTACTATCTCAAAAGTAAATTTTTAGTAATTGGGTGAAGAGGCCTAGTCATAGAAAACTACAATAAGAGCTAACTCTGGTGTGATGCTGTCTGAGGCAGGGGTGAAGAGTGAGTGCAGGAGAGGGAGGAGTTTCATTTAACATTCACTGCCCTGAGTAGCAAAAACTAGGTTAAGTGGTAAAAGCAACTCTGTACATCTAATATACTATTAGATCATACCGAGTGGTTTTTAAAGGTATAGTCTACTTATATGGGAGATGTTGGAATAGAAATTCCAATTTTTAGATTCATGGACTATGGTACGTACGTAATTTCTCACCTGATACCATTTCTAGTGTTGGTTGCTTTTTATATTGTGCCTGACACATTCAATTTCTTTTAATTATATAAATTGTATAACAAGTTTTAAGACTAGCAGAGTAAAATATCCTAGTTTATCAACTGCAATTTGTAATGGTTAGATATTTGTCAAAAGTTATAATAAAAATTTTGGGACAAGAAAGTTGGAAATAATATCTCAAAGTTGGAGATAGGTGGGAATAATATCAACAAATATGTTCATATCTGATTAATTGCTAACGTGCAATACATTATCAGTACTGCTCAATGCATAGTCTCTTTGGAATCAAACCTACTTGTTCAGAACACTAAATGGTGAACACAGCTTCCCAGCTGAAATGACTTAAGATATATGCCCATCAAATTTGTTCCAAGCCACCAAAGGAAATTAATAAGGCCAGATACCACATTTCTAATCTGTCTTCAATATGCCAGCAAAATTAAAAATTTGCAACTTATTGTATGTAGCTTATGGATCAGATCGACCGATGTTTAGTCTCAATAAAGAATAGTATGTGTAACTGACTTCCTATTGTTACTCCTGACTACCAGGCAGGGTAAATTCAGAGATTAATGGACATTTATATTTAGTTATGTTAAAAATAAAATGCCTTTATGCATATGGTATCCTTTATCTCATTTGCAGCTTAACACATTTTGTCGAGTGACATTATTAGGTAGAAGAATAAACTTTCTAGGGATCCAATGCTCAGATCCATCCGTGTTGTTTTCCAGTATGGTGGTGATCTGGTATAACTCATATAAGAGGGGAGGCAGAACATTGAACTTCTGTATGCTCTTCCCTTTTGGGCTAAGTATTCATATTTTCCTAAAGTGGTAACCCAAGATGAATGATGATGGACAATAGCTTCAGTAAGCAAAAAGTCATGACATATAAAGCAGGCTATAGTTAGTCAGAAAGGTGGGGCACAAAATACTTTTTAAAAACCCAAACATTCTCAATGATTATAGCTCTTTATATCAAAATATTCAGGGCTGAAATTACTGAAACCCACAAGAGCAGGTGTTCTGAATAATACTCTAAGGTATAATTAGAGTTTCTGAAGAACATTATGAGGCACAGTTAATTGAAAGACACTATATGGTTAATTATGAGATGATTTATTAAAAACATTAAAAATAGACTGACAAGCTATAAAAAAAAAAACCTTTCCAAAATTTCTATTTTGATCAAATATAAACCTGAAATATGTTGCTACTTTGATTAAAAAATGTAAACAATTTAGTTATGTCTTTAAAATGGCATATAATTATCTCACTTTTTATTATATTACACCTCATTATTTACATAATATGCAGGTTGTTTCCACAGTTTGCAAAACCACGCCGAGCAGATGGATTATAGGGATGATTAGTAGGACAGTGCTTTAAATTCCACTTGGATTACAGGACTTAAATGTAGAACAAAATAGAGACATAGCCCTCTGCTCTTAGTATTTGTAACCACTTTGGGTGTTCATACTTAAACCACTGTAATCTTTATGTGTCTATCAATAACTTCTTAGTCACATCTTTGATTTTTTCAATTCCCCAAAAATCTGATGTAGACCTCTGTAATTAGTATGAAAAGAATTTTAATGGATGATGGTAGGTGCTGGTGTGACAGGTTAGAACAAGAATCCTTCATGGGTAGGGCTCATTTGAACACTGGTGTGTGGGGACAGGGATCACACATTAGCCAGAAGAAGGGCATCAAAGAGTAGTGCTGGAAAGGGTATTAAAGGTATCACATTGTTCTCTTTTATCCTGGGAATGATAAAATTGGGGCCCAATGAGAATAAGAGACTTTCCCAAAGGGCCTATATAAAGCACTATGTTCATGGAGAAAACAATTGGATCAGTGATTAGTACTTTGGCATAATCTGTTCAAAAGAGTAGACATCACATTCAAAAGCAAGAGAAAAAAAAAGCATTGCAGAGAGAGTGATATTTCATCATATGGCTTTTAAAAATAGAGATTTAGAATTTTCAATGGTTGAGCTGAAGGTCAAAAAGAATGACAAGGGGAAAATATTCTACTGTGAATAATGAGCTTGTGGCACAAAATATGGAATATGTTAGAGCAAGGTTTCCCAACCTCAGAACTATTGATACTAACATTTGGGGGCAAATAGTTGCTTGTTGTCAGGGGATACCCTGTGCATTATAAAATGTTTAGCAGAATCCCTGCGCTCTACCCACTATATGCCACGAGTACACCCATCCACCCACACTCTTGATCTGTGGCAACCAGAACTATTTCCAGACTTCGCCAAATGCCCTCGTGGGGCAAAATTGCTCCTTTAAACTCTTAAGAACAACTGCAATAAAGCAACAGATAGTCTTGGAAAAAGGGTTTGGTGACTGTATATATTAGTCACTCCTACATGCTTGTTAAAAATAAAAAAGGAGAAAAAATATGATGGGAAAAAGGAGGAAAGAAAGAAAATATACATACATATATATATATATATATATATATATATATATATATATATTTCTGAAAAACTCCATTACTAAGCTAAAAGCCATTAAAATGATTTTAATGGAAAAATTGTGATGCATTCCATCTCAAACTGAGATATGCAAATAATTTCCACAGATAGAAAATTACGTCAATTTAACTCCACGTTTTAACCTTGGGGCATAAAATCCAGTCTAAGGAAAGTTAACTATAAAATCCACCCAAGAAAGGTGGCAGAAAGGATGCTATAGTTGGTATGTGGGTAGCAGTGGGCTAAGAGGGAGGGAGTTACTGGAAGGTGGTAGAGAGTCAGATGATTCACTTTTTGCAGGCAACTGTTTTGTGACTCATGGTTATCTTATATTTAAAATTTAATAATAAAGTAATAGTTCAGAAAAACATCATCAGGGCAAAATGAAGGTTAATCATGAGAGTGTTTTGGGACCTGTGGTAATAGCACAATGAACACAAGAGAGTGAAAAGCAGAAAAAGTTGCTGCCTCTTCATCCCACTCACCAAGCAACATGTCTTGAGTTCATTCAAATATGGTGCGTAATTCAGATGGGCTCCCTGTAGTAGCCTCAAACCAGAAATTGATGTATCAAGTCCATTGGTAAGAGAAGTTTCCATGAGAGTAATGTCAGGGTAACACTTCTTAGAGTGCGTTTTTTGAGGGTTAAAATGTTAAACCGAGAAACAAAAATTATAGGTATCTTCAACTACATTTATGATATAAAATGGTGAACTGAAGAAACATTGTGATATGTCTGTATATGTCGCGGCTCATGGGGGGCTGAGCTGTGAATTCATAACTCAAATGGAGACATATGATTAAACAAATATTATAATCAAGTACATGCAGCATAAGGATGAATAAAACGTAGAACCTATCATCCAACAAGAATTGCTGTAGACATCAGAGAAGTGTGGAATTAAGTGTGACCAGTAGACCTGTGAAGGCTTCACAGGAATCGTTGCCATAAATAAGTAAGACTCCAAAAGAAGTGGGGGGAAGTAAACTCTGGGCTGAAGGAAGGCTGTAGCCTAAGAGGGCAGAGTGGGTTTGTGAAATATAATAGAATGGGATCTGAGGTTTCTGAGCATGGTGTCATTGTGAAGTGACAAGGACACGGGGCCCTTAGCCACTTCATAGAGCTGCTTGTCTGTGTTTCATAGGATTTTTTTGTATAACAAACCATCCCTAAACTAATATATCAAAATAGCAAGTATTTGTTATTTCTCATGATTCTGTGGGTTGACTGGGTAGTACATTTGGTTTGGGCTGGGTCAACTGATTTTTTCCTAGCAGCATGGCTCAGTGGAGGTTCAGGAATGGCTTTATTCAACTGACTACTCTTTCTAGATTAGGGGTCAGCAAAAATCTTATATGAAGGATCAGCAGTAAATATTTTAGACTTTGCTGGCCAAAGGCAAAATGGAGGATATCTATAATAAAAGCATGCTAATTAGACTGGACAGCAGAATGACCTTCCAGGTGTCTTTCTGGACAACCTTCCAGATGAAGCTATGGTGGCGGGGGCTGAGGCAGAGGCAGTTAGGGGCAACCAGGCAAGCAGGTGAGTGGTTATGGTGATCAGTCAGCCATGAAGAGTGGTTAGGGGTGATCAGTCAGGCAGGAAGAGTAGTTGGGAGTGATCAGGCAGGCAGACGAGCAGTTAGGGGCGATCAGGCATGCAGGCTAGTGGTGAAGGTCAATCAGGCAGGCAGGCAGGTGAGCAGTTAGGAGCCAGCAATCCTGGCTTGCAAGAGGGTGCAAGCTGATCTGAGAGACCCCCAACCCCACTGTGCACAGATTTTGTGCACTGGGCCTCTAGTATTTAAATAAGAGTATTAAAGTATAAAAAAGAGTACTTGTAACAAAATGTGGAAGGGAATGAACAAATACTACCTATTATTTGCAGACTAATTGGTTTATCAAGAAATGTGAGTGCATCATGCAAGGGAAACTCAAGAGAGGTCCTTTTTGTTGATCTTTCCAGCACTAATGTTCTTTTCTTGTACTGCTCATGTCTCCCATAATACATAGGACTAAAAGGTTCACTTTTTTATTCCATGGCTTTGAGGATGTAGGAAAAGTGTGAATGATTCTTCCACTGGTGCCAAGCAGTAGGTGATGAGAACAGGAGAATACTGAGAGTTGGAGAGGGCCCAAAAGAAATATTGTATTGAAGAATACCAGAAGATCTAGTGGTTGAAAGCAGAACTTGGTTAATGGAGGAGATCAAGTGGGAAGTGGCACTGGAAGAATTAATGCAATTTAGAAAATTAATTGAGGGAGAAATTAGGATGGACAAAATGTAAGTTTTCAAAATGTAAATTTAAAAATAACCTCCATAGCTATAGTAAAGTAAGATGAATATAAATAAGGATGATTATATAAAAAATATTTTACTAGGTTTCTATAAGTTTAGTATAACAAGTGTTAATACGATAAAAGCAAAATAATTCAGGATATGGCAAGCATAATTGAGGTCTCTTAATTATAAGAGTACTTTTCTTTAATTGGATTAAATCTGGTCTATTTTTCACCCATGCTGAGGTGAAAACCTTAAAGCAGAATATGTAATAAGCCATAGAGTGTTTCACTAAATAGAGTTTATGTCAGATAAATATTTGCTCTTCAAATTCAGTGAAGTATTTCACGTTACCTGTGTTCCACATCTTAAGAAAGAAGGTAGTGCTAGTGCTAGTGCTTTAAATCACTTGCCAGCATCTCTGTCTTTGTCTCATCACTCTTCCTGTTCGGTTGCATAATTAACTTAATGTCATTCTCCCTCTCCCTTTCTCTCTCTCTCTCCCTCCCTCTATTTTACTATATCTCTCATTTCTGCCTATTTTTCTTTTAAAAAATATATTTTGTTGATTTTTTACAGAAAGGAAGGGAGAGGAATAGATAGAAACATCAATCAGAGGGAAACATCTATCAGTTGCCTCCTGCCCACCCTCTCCTGGGATGTGCCCACAACCAAGGTACATGCCCTTGACCTGAATCGAACCTGGGACCCTTCAGTGGGTTGGCCGAAGCTTTACCCACTGACCCAAACCAGTTAGGGCTCTCCCTATTTTTCTTTTTTTATCAACAACAAACCTACAGTACAACCAGGCATCCAAAATTTTTTTATAATTGCACACTCTGTTAGATAAAAGACTCATAAGACAGCAAATTTTTGTTGAACACCACACTTCCTACACACTCCTCAACCCCCTTCAATCCAGCTTCCACCCCCACCATTCCTGAAATACCTCCTGCTAAGGTCATCAACCATTCAAGGACCCCAAATTTAAAGGATACTGTTCAGCCTTAATTCTATTCGACTTTCACAACAGTGAATCAGTCTGTCCTTCAAACAATCTTTTCCCTTGTCTTCTAGGACAAAGCCATCCTCCTGAGGTTTTATACCCTCCTCTCTTCCTCAGATTCTATTTAACTGGCTCATTTCACTCTGCCCAATCTTTAAATATTAAAGTTCCTTAAGATTTGTTGATAGAACCCTTTTTTTCTTCTGATCCTATGCCCTTTTCCATTGCTGCAGTTATCTTTGATGTGTCAGTGATGGCCACATTTATGTTTCCAGTTTGAATGAGTCTCTTCAGAGTCTCAGACATGAGTATCTGGGTGACTTGATATTTTGACATGGAGGTGTCACAAGTACCCAAAATACAACATGGTCAAAACTGAACTTATTTTTATCTGCAACCTACTTCAGTGCCTCTCACCATAGAAAGTGTCACCATCATCCATAGAGATTCAAAAGCCAGAAATCTGGACATCATTGTTGACTAAATCTAATTCTTCTTAATGTTGTTACTCTGGTCAAAGCTATCAACAACTGTTGCTTGGAGTAAAGCAGTTACTTCCTAAATGATCTCCCAGACATTTATTTTTTGTTCCCTGTAATCTGCTATTTTCATGGCCACCCAAGTAATCTTTTAAATATGTAAACTTTATCACATCAACATCTTACCCAAAACCTTTGAAAGACTTTCATTATTAGAATAAAATCCCAAATCCTCACCTACCAACACTTTCCCACCACCTCCTTAACTCTTAGGACTCACATATTGAGCTTGTTCATTTCTTTGAATGTTTCATGTTTTATTTTCACCTAATACCTTTGTGTATACCTCTTTATCTCCCTGCGATGCTTCCTCTTTTCATTCCTTCCACATTTAAATAAACTAATTTCTACCCATCCATCAGATTTCATCTCTATTGTCCTGGTCTCACATAAACTTCCTGTTATATACACTCACAAATTCCAGTTCTTTTTCTTTGTAGAATTTTTTGGCATTTGCAACTTTCTGCGTTGAACTATTTGCTTATTATATGTCTTCCTCACTAGACTTCAAGCTCTACGGCGGCAAAGGGTGGGAGAGACCATTTCCGTTCAGTTGGTCATTGTGATAATCACTGTCTGTACCTGACACAATTGACACTCAATAGTTCAGTTTTGAACCAAAGGAGAGGCTTGTCTATTTTAGTTTCTGACTCACGCAAGAAAAATGAGTTAAGTGTATATATAACACAAGTCTTAATATACATACAAATTTGTAAAACATGAGCTTGTTAGAGAATGCACCAAAATAACTTTACCTAATGAAGCAAGAACACATTGAATCTGGATAGCATTCAGCCTAGAATTTTCTCAGATATAGACGTACATTTGGGGGGTTCTTTGGGGAAACTGACTGTTATTTTTGACTATTATTGTTCCATTGCTGTGGTCCATGAGATCAATGTGTAATGCAGAGGGCAATGGTTAGAGTGTGTGTGCATAGTGATGAACTTGGGCAAAGGGGGCTGCACACAGTTTTCCCAGCTTCACTGGCCATTCCAGAAAGGTAAAGGTAATGGTGTACCTACCTGTTGGCTGTGCGAGACACCTAGGCAGAGCTTTCAGTGGCAGGCTTCGAGAAGGAAAGTGGTGGTGTGCGCCATCAGTGTGAAGCTGAGCTGTTGCCACTGGGAGAAAAGAGCAAGTGATCATTTGAAAAGCATTTCACAAATGTTCCTCCATTCAACCTGAAGTGAAACATATAAGGTGTCCAAGTTCCCGTGTGTGGATCACATTGCTGAAGAAGCCAGACTAAGTGTCAGAGTCGGCAGGTGTTTCCTTTTAGTTTTTTGCCTTCAGGAAGAAACCAAAAGTAAATAAAAATTATGATTATTCCATTGGCACCAGAAATTTATATATATATATATATATATATATATATATATATATATATATATACACACATACACACACACATACACACATTTAGATTGCTGTATTTAGTATAAGCTATAAGCTATAATGGAAGAAATTATGAATGAAGAGAACTATCCTTTCTGCACTTCCTGATTATTTTAATAATTATTGCCAATATGAATTTAATATTTAGAATTCTAACTCTTATAACAGAAATTCAGGAAAGAGTGAATGGGCTCCAGGATTTCAAATATCTTTTGTGTAACTGGTCTTGAAATGTTATCTGTTTTCTTTTTCAAGGTAAGGGATCTGTTTTTGTTCTGTTTATTTTGTTTTAGTCATGCCATGAGGAAATGAGGTATATAAGTTAATTATTTTAATCCCAATAAAATGATAACAAACTGTAACTACCTAATACTCTCCCCAACTGGTCAATTTATTTAAACAGTATGTAAAGTAGGCTTTTTTTTGGTGATTTGTAAACAAAGTGCTTAAATGTTCCTCGCGGAAATGGGTTACTAAATCATGCTATCCTAGAGAAAATCTGAAATTGAGTAAGATGCAAAATCTCATTCTATTCTATCTCAGAAATCTTAGCTACATTACTATAAATTCAAAAGATATAAAACAGTTGTTGAGACTCATAAGAAACTATGCTAAGTTACTATGGCCTTGTCATTTTTACCCCTCAGGGACACATACTATTTGGTGTAAAATTTCAGGCAATTTTCCAAGATCTGTTATGAAATAATTGTCATCTCTAGGGAACATGGGTATTCAAATTAGCATCATGTATGTATCACAAAAAACTCCCATCTACTTTCCAATTAATAAAATTATAAAATTAATAAACCAAATAAGCAAGCAAGCAAACAAACACAAATAACTTCACTCAATATTTCTATACTGGATTGAAATATTGAAGTGTCTCCTTAAAATTCATGCCACTGGAACCTAAGAATGTGGCCTTATTTGGATAAAATGGTCTTTGCAGATGTAATTAGTTAGATTCGTGGTCGGCAAACCACTTGCTGCTCTTTGGCCCCTTGAGTGTGGCTATTCCACAAAATACTATGGCCTGGGCGAGTCTATTTTGAAGAAGGGGTGTTAGAAGAAGTTTAAGTTTAAAAAATTTGGCTCTCAAAATAAATTTCAGTCATTGTACTGTTGATATTTAGCTCTGTTGACTAATGAGTTTGCTGACCACTGGGTTAAGATGATATCATACTGGATGTTATGAACTAAAGATTTGTATATCCCTACCCCCGCCAAAAAAAAAAAATCATGTTGAAATCTAATCCTCAATGTGATGGCCATAAGGGTAGAGCTCCTATGAATGGGATTAGTGCCCTTATAAGAAAAGGATAAAGAACTAGTTCACTCTCTTCCCAGTGTGTGAGGATGCCAGGAGAAGCTGGCAGTTCACAAAACAGAAGCGGGCTCTCCCCAGAACCCAGTCATACTTCCAGCGTCCAGAAATGTGAGAAATGCATTTCTGTTGTGTAAGCCACCCAGCTTTTGGAATTTTGTTTTAGCAGCCTAACATACTGGATTAGGGGGGACCCTAAATCCAGTGACTGGTGTTTTTATAAGAGAAAGGAGAGCAAGATTCAGACACAGAGACACAGACACAGAGGGAAGAAGACCAAGTGGAGACAGTGGTAGAGACTGCAGTACCTCAGCTCCAAGCCAAGGAACACCAGTCATTACCAGGAACCGTCAGAGGCAAAGTAGTGTTCTGTTCTAGAAACTTCAGAGACACCCCCCCACACCCCCTCCGGCCTTGTCGACACTTTGATTTCAGACTTCAAGCCTCCAGGACTGTGAGAGAATTAAAGTCTGTTGTTTTAAGCCTTCTAGTTTGTAGTCATTTGGTATGGCAGCCCTTGGGAACTAAATCAACGACTCTAGCTCTTTTCCTATCTTCTCCACTTCCTAGTTAAATGTATGGAAATAATTCCTTATAATTTCTTATTCTTTTCGATGGCATGACATTCACTCCTCAACTGCTATCTGGGGTCTACCCTCATCATTCCACAGAAATCACTTTCTGTAAGGTAACCAGGAGCCCGTTGTAGCTGTGTTCAGTGGATACTTCTCAGCCTTTGGATTATTTCCTCCTCGTCAGCATTGGGTTTTCTTCATCACTTCCTTCAAGAGCTCTGTGATGCCATCCACAAAACGTTCCTCCTCCCTTTATGGCCTCCCTGTCGCAGTGGTTGTCCAAGCTCCTCTTCTTGTAGTTGTCCCTTAAATGCTGGCATTTGTCAGGATTGTGCCATGATCCTCTTCCCCCTGAAAGTACTCTGCATGGTTCTTCAGATCTCTCTCCTGAGTTTTGGATTGCTATCAGCTCCACAACTTAAGTGAGGCATTGCAGGTTAGGTGCAACATGAGTCCTTCAAAATGGGTGTGCTCAAACCCAAAATCACCATTTTTCTCATTCACACTTGCTCCTTCCTTTTTTTTATTTTTGTTTGAGCCCCACATCATGATACCACCTTTGTCCAAATTAATAAAGTCAGAAACCTGGGAGGCATCTTTGGTTCTCTCTTTCTCTCATAACCTGAATCCTGGCTCTCTTTTTGGCACCTCTCCTGTTTCCTACAAGAGCACAGGAGCAGGTCCTCTCTCTATAGTCATCCTTGTGAACCATAAATTTACTTGTGTGACCCTCTTGCAACATCTTCCCAATTCTTGTAGGATAAAGTCCAGCATGACTCACAAGGCTTACATGACATGTCCTTTATCCTTAAGCCAAACAAAAACTGTCTTTGGAGGTGAATGAAATGTCACCCCTGGGAAGCTTTTGTGCCCCCCCCATCCTGTCCCCTTCCTATAGCACTTATCCCACTTGTAATTATCTGATTCCCCTGGTGGTCCTTGAAATGCAAGGAGCTCATACATCTTATCTACCATGTATCTCCGGTGCCAGCTACCGTGTCTGAAGTTGAGAGGTGCAATAAACATTGGCTGAATGAATTACCTAATAAAATTATCTCAAAAGGGAAACCAAGGCTCATAATCATTAACTCATGTGACCAAACAAAGGAAGCAGGGTCACATATTCCTAGTTCCCTTTGCATTCTTATATATTCCCCTTTTTAAAAAAAAGAAAGCAGCTTGCATTATATAAAGTTAAATCATAATTTTTAGGAAACATTGCTTCTAAATTACAACATACAAAATTGCAAACCAATGATAAAAACCAAGAAGGGCTCAGTTATAAATACTATACCTCATTACCAATTTAAAAATAAGTTCTTTCTTCTAACCACAGCCTTGTTTAGCCACTTTTGAAGCTTTGAATGGTTCTCCTTTAGCTTGTACTCAGCTGCTGGCTAGTCCACAGGTGTCGAGTGCCACATTTTCCACTTGGCTCACTCTGAGCCCTGGTAGTGCCCTCATGATGCCTCCTGCACATTTTTAGCTTAATCCACCCATTTGTAAGCTCTGATCTGCTCTGAACTCTTTCTCACCTTGCCTGCCTCTGCTCTGCCTTTGAAGGGGCATGCGTGTCATGGCTTTGAATCTGCCCCAGCTGTTCCTAATTCTTTCATTCCTAAAGCACTCATTCCTAAAGCACTCCAGCTCAGAGCTCTGCTTGCTTCTCAAAGGATGGGCTGCACTCGGGAGATTTTGGGGATGGGGGTGAGGGGAGGAGCACATGAGTTCTATTCTGTCCCAGGAACCTTTCCTAAAAATTGTTGATCCAGTTAGTGATGCAAATTAGTTAGGCTTGTTTTGTTTAATAAAAAAACAAAAACAAAAAAAAACACATTTTTTTTTCATGTTCATTAAAGAAACATTTGGCCATAGAGAAAATTAGGAAAAATATTCCACAGCACATCTTGATTCATCAAGCACTCACCATTGCCATTAAGATTTTGATAGATTTCCCTTCAGTCTTTTATTCCACGTATCAAACTTTAATTTTGACATAGCTACTGTATTGTGAATATAATTTTATTTCTTTTATTTTCACTTAACATGGTTATAGTCTATTTTGCATAAGATCTCCTTGAGTAAATATGCCAGCAAAACAATTATTCTCTTCGGGTTACACTTCTAAGTTGTTTCCATTGTCATTGTGGAAAGTAACAGAATAAATCTGATTTAATATAGAAGGAAAGAAAACAATAAACCCCAGAAGAACCTCTGCATGCCTAACACGTTTAAAATACTTTCCCTTAGATTTATATCCAGAAGTGAAATTACTGAATAAAAGGGAATGAGTATTTCCAAAGATCATATTTCATTTGCCCAAATTGCTTTTCAAACATGTACCAATTTCTATTACAACTGAGTATGTATGAGTGGCTATTTCATCTTTGCCTGGCTGTGGTTGTATTTCTCTTTTTCTCTCTAATTTCATAGATCAATTATGGAATCTTTTCTTAGATTCTTAAAGGAGCTGAACATTTTCACAAATGTTAATTTATATTAATTTAATTTCTTGATCATTGATAATTTTTTTAATTTAATAAATCTTTATTGCTTAGATTACTATAGTTGTTCCTCTTTTTTCCACCCATAGCTCCCCTCCTCCCAGTTCCCACCCCACCCTCTTCCCTTATTTCCCCCTCACTGTCTTCATCCATAGTTGTATAATTTTTTTCCAGTCTCTTCCCACACCCCCCACATCCCTTTCCCCTGAAAGTTGTCAGTTAACTCCCTTTCTATGTCCCTGATTCTATTATATTCACCAGTTTATTCTGTTCATCAGATTTTTAATTCACTTGATTTTTAGATTCACTTGTTGATAGATATGTATTTGTTGTTCATAATTTTTATCTTTACCTTTTTCTTCTTCCTCCTCTTCTTAAAGAACACCTTTCAGCATTTCATATAATACTAGTTTGGTGTTGATGAACTCCTTTAGCTTTTTTCTTATCTGTGAAGCTCTTTAGCTGACCTTCAATTCTGAATGTCAGTTTGGCTGGGTAGAGTAGTCTTGGTTGTAGGTTCTTGCTATTCATCACTTTGAATATTTCTTGCCACTCCCGTCTGTCCTGCATAGTTTCTGTTGAGAAATCAGCTGACAATCATATGGGTGATCCGTTGTAGGTAATTAACTTTTTCTCTTGCTGCTTTTAATATTCTCTGTCTTTTGCTCTTGGCATTTTAATTATGATGTGTCTTGGTGTGGTCCTCTTTGGATTCCTTTTGTTTGGAGTTCTGTGTGCTTCCTGGACTTGTAAGTCTATTTTTTTCACCAGGTGAGGGAAGTTTTCAGTCATTATTTCTTCAAATAGGTTTTTAATATTTTGCTTTCGCTCTTCTTCTGGCACCCCCATAATTCTGATGTTAGTACGCTTGAAGTTGTCCCAGAGGCTTCTTACACTATCTTCAACTTTTGGGATTTTTTTTTTTCCATTTTGCTTTGCCAGATGAGTGATTTTTGCTTCCTGTATTTCAAATCTTTGACTTGATTCTTGCGTTCCTTAGTTTGCTGTTGAGTCTCTGTATAATATTTTTTATTTTAGTCAGTGTATGTTTAATTTATAGTTGGTCCTTTTCCATATCCTTGAGGGTCTCTCTCATATCCTCGAGGGTCTCACTAAATTTATCGGCTTTTTCTAGGAAATTCTTGAAAAAACCTTATAACCATGGTTTTGAAGTCTATCTCCAGTCATTTGTTTTTCTCCATTTTTGTTTGTTTGTTTGTGATGCTAAAGCACTTAGCAACACATTAAACTTAGGAACAATTTTAAAAATAATTTTATTTAATGAATTTCAAAACTTAGTTTTAAAATTTTAAATGTATCATCTCTAATTTACATGTTTTTTAAATCAGAATAGATAGATAATTTATTAAAAGAATAACCAATATTTAATTTAAAACAGTAGGCAATAAAATACTGATAATGAAAATTTAGTTATTATACAAAAAACAAAGAATAAAGTAATACCAGATGTAATTTTTAATATGAAAGGTCCAGAAAATGCTATTAGATGCACAAAAAAGAAAAACATATTGGTAGAGAGAGACAAAATTATTATTTTCAGGTGATATGATTATATATCTGGAAAAAGAATGAATGGGAAAAACTTTTAAAATTAACTTTGTGAAGTCATGCCAATTCAAAATAAATGCATAAAATTTAATAGTCTTTTAGAGAACTGAAATAACCATTTAAAATGTAATGGCAAGAAGGGGCTACATATGCAATATTGACACAAAAAATATGTGATAAAAATCCAGGTATAACATTAAAAAAGTTAACCCATACAATTTTTTATGCTCTGAAATAAAGGACAACATATTTTAAATGGGTGGGACAAAAGTAAGTAAACGATTATTCATGTAAAAAATAATACAATAATTAATACATAATAATATAAGAATAAACTTCGTTTTGCATACTCATAATTGTAAACATACTTTTGCCCCACACTATATTTTTAAATTTTTATCCTTTTTTCTTATGTTCTTTTTTAGATTTGCTAATAGTTTATTAAAAACACACATTTTTTATTGTTTACTTATTTCATGTTACTCATTTCAATATAGTCATTTCTGACTTTTACACATTGTTATTTATTTCTGCCTTCCTTAGGATTGTTAATTCCAACAGTTTGAGTTAAATATTTATTTCACTTATTTCTTATCTCTTTTGAGATAAAATAGTATTCTCATTTTTGTCTAAGTAGTGTGCTATTTTTTCTTTTTTTCTTTTTATTTATTAAATCTTTTTTGTTGAGAGTATTACAGATGTCCCTCTACTTTTCCCCATTATCCCCCTCACCCTGGTTCCTTCCCTGCTAAAGGCCTTCACCACTCTATTGTCAGTACCCATAGGTAATACATAGACCAGTATGCATTTAAGATCTTTGGTTAATCTCTTCCTGCCTCCACTCCCCACTTCCCTCTGAGATTAGTCAATCTGCTCCATGTTTCCATGCCTCTGGTTCTATTTTATTCATCAGTTTATTTTTCCCTTTAGTTTCCTTCTTTGTTTATTTTGATTTTTAGATTCAATTGTTGATAGATATATATTCCTTGCTATTTTATTATTCATACTTTTTTAAAATCTTTCTTCTTATTATTATTAACTGCTTTTCTTTTTCTGCTTTTAAGATTCTCTCTTTGTCTTTAACCTTTGGCATTTAAATTATGATGTGTCTTGGTGTGGGCCTATTTGGGTTCATCTTGTTTGGGATGCTTTATGTTTTCTCGACTTGTAAGTCTATTTCTTTCACCAGATAGGGGAAGCTTTCTGTCATTATTTCTTCAAATAGGTTTTTAATATCTTGTTCTCTCTCTTCTTTTGGCACCCCCATAATGTTAATGTTGGTACTCTTGAAGTTGTCCAAGAGGTTCCTTACACTATCTTCATATTTTTGGATTCTTTTTATCTTCTGATTGTTGGGTTTCTTTGTTTGTTTTTTTGTTTTTTTGTTTTTGCTTCCTCACATTCCAAATCATTTATTTGATTCTTGGAATTATCTACTCTACTGTTGAATCTCTGTAAGTTATTCTTTATTTTAGTTAGTGTGTGCTTAGTTTCTGACTGGTCCTTTTTCATGTCTTTGTTGTTCTCACTAAAGTTCTTGAAACTCTCACTAAGATCCTTATTTCTTATTTGAATCAATAATGAATTGAATCTGCTTCATAGCTTTGATTAGAATTTTTGTTACTGTTGGTTTAAATTTTTACTTATAACTCCTACTTTTTTGTGGTTAGAAAATGTAGAGTATAGATTTTCCTCCTTTTTAGAATTATTTTTTTAGTTTTTCATAAATATAGTAAGCCTTTTTAAAAATGCAGGTGGAATATGTCTCTTTTAATTCATAATATTTAATTAATATTCTATATAACATGTTACATTAATATATTTTAAACATCTTCTATATCTTTAAATCATTTATCTTGTCTCTTATTCTACTGTAAGTAATAAGATGGAGCTAAACTTTCTACAATTATGTTATTCATTTTATTACTGCCTTTTTAACTCATTTGATTTGTTATTGGTGATTTGAAGTACTCTATTGTTATGCTTTTCTTATACATTTTACTAATAAAAATGATTTTACTTATTCAATTTAATATTTCCCTTTAAGTTCTTTCTTTCCTAGTATAGTCCCTCTTGCTTTTTTATAGACATAATATTAAAAATATTCTTGTTAATCCTTTAATTTTTATCTTTCTGTTTTAAACTTTTTTTGATCTTGTATTTATCCTTTAATATGCAGTCAGTTTTGTTCACTTTTATATTTAAAATGGCAAAGCAGATAGCATTAGTTTTAAACTATTTTAGTGTAATTATGTTTTTTAAAACTATGGAAATAGAAAAACCTTAACATTTTATTCAGAAAAAACTTTGACATTAAGTGCATGATCATTTACAGGTAAGATAAAACTACTTGCAGAACTAGTTGAGTTCTCCACATTAGGCAATTTTCTAGCTGGAATTCACCATTCTCAAATTCCACAGCACCAATTCCTAGAAGATTTCTCCTATCCCTCCTTTCAGACTCCAGAATCTTCAAGCAAGTGGAGTTCCTCAGTTCAGTCTTGGGCACTTTCTGTGCAGATGTCTCATATTTCCTTAGCATCCACTATATTGCTAGTGAGATTGAAAAGTATTTCAACGTATTAGTGATTTAAAAGTTTTGCATTAATTTTTAAGACTTTCAGCTTTCTATTTCTATGCTTATTCTTCATTATCTAGAGCTTTTTGAATATTAAAAGAAAAAAAATTAGCTTTTAGAAACTTGTCATGATATGTCATGAATTATTTCTAACACTTAGGATCCCTATTGAATTTGCTATTTCTCATTTAGATATCTACTATTACCAAGAAATTTGTGTCAAGGACAGACAGCTCATTTGGGACAATCTGATTTATATTTTATTCTAGTAATGTTATCACTACAGTGTATTTCTAAAAAGTCCAGCTGTATGCAAATGTAATAATTAGAGCCAGAATAATAAAGCAATCGATGTAGTTTTTATTTTATTACTTACTTCTATACAGCATTATAACTTATTTAAAGAGAAATCTTAAAACTTGGAAATGAAAATTTAGACTGTGCAATTTTTACCAACAGCTCCTTCTTTACAATTGAAACATTTAGAAAGTCAAATTCAGTGGATAATTATCTAGTTTTTACATTTTATTCCTACTTTTCTTTGAAATTATCCTTTTATAATGGCATGCATCCATTGTTAGATGGATAACCAAGAAAATAATCTCATAAAATGAACATATTAAATCAAGGTATCATAAATATACTAGTCTCCCTCTTTTTCGTTGTTTTTTCAGGAATGCGTAGAAAAAATAGTGTGACTTGGGCTCCCTTTATCTTTGTGTTTTTGTTCATAGAGGAAGTCTTAGTGACTATAGTATCTTTTAGTGTCATTGAACTTTTAGTGAAACCCAATGTTAAGTAGCAAGAATCTGAAGGGCAAGAAACATGAAATCTAGGCTTTACTTGCAAATTTGCATTAACTATTCCTTAAAAGAAAGCATTTATCTGTTGTCAAATTCCTATCTGTAGAGGTTGTAGGTACCTCACAGGTTGGTGCCAGATCAAATGTGCAGACCTCCAGAAAATATTAAAGTAAGTCAAATGCAACATTTATTAGTCACTATTTAGTTTATAGGGATAAATTTGAAATCTGTAGAGAAAAACGTGAGCACTTAAGAAAAAGTGGGTTATGTAAATCCAAAGCCTTATTGTTCCCAATTATCCCACTTTCCAGTAGAGAACCAGAGGCAAAATTGTTTGTGTTCTGCATTAGGCCCAGAGAGTCATTTTGATTTTTTCTGGAATGTCTGGTGGCAGGAAATCACTGGAGCATCTTTGTCTGGTCAGGCTTTCATTTGTATCCTGCCCTCTCCTCAACTTTATATAAAGTCCTGATATAAGATAATAAGATAAACAGTAGATAACTGTATAATTGTATTCTGTTTTTTATTTATTTATTATTATTTTCTTTCTATTAAATTTATGGGGGTGATACTGGTTAACAAAATTACTAGTATACAGGTTTCAGGTCCACAATTCCACAACACATCATCTATATACCATATCGTCTGTCCATCACCATTTATCTTCCCACACCCTCTTCCACCTCTCCTCCCCACAGCAATCGCCACACTGTTTGTGTCCTTTTTTCTTTTTTGCTCTCCCCTTCACAATCTTCACACCCCCACCCAAAGCTGTCAGCCTGTCCTTTATTTTGCTTTTTAGTTCATTTTGTTGATTAGATTCCACATATGAGTGAAGGCATATGGTGCTTGTCTTGCTTTGATTGGCTTATATTTTGTGTCCTTTGAAGAGGATGGAAAAATGATCAGGGGCATGTGTGCTCTGTGTGAGACTAAGAGAACAAATTGTGGAGCACTCTTGCTGGCCCACAAATCCCTTTCTGCTAACGCCAAATTTTCTACTTTAAGCAAGTCCCTGGTTACTTAGCTCAGGCTGGAGTGCTCAGCAAGACCTTGCCATAATTATAAAGTACCTTTTTATATGAATTAAGTGAGAAGATGGGAGAAGATAATCGTTCACATTGGGTTACTCTTCACTGCAATTGAAGTCAAATTTTTAGTTCCAAGGTATTTTGTATGAGATAACTGTTAACACAGACACATAAGAAAAAACATCATAGCAATCTCAGGTTGAGATTCATTTTGCTTAAAATAAGAAACTCAATAACATAGGGAGTTGAGCATTGGTAGGTTGTAGATGGGCATTTATGGCAATAACTCATGTATTAAGAAAGAATGTTCTGCTCAGTAATTAATTGCTACTTTACACTTTCATTGGTAAAAGGGATTTGCTTTGCATTCACCCTGGCCTTAAAGACTGTAGTTGTTTTCTTGGAAACACGTACAAAGCAAAAAGCTGTTGGAAAGAAAAATACATTTTCCAGGGAATTTTATCTAGAAATGTCTATATAAGTTTGCAATAACAAAATGAAACCTAACAAGTTAAAGAATCACTGGGGAATGTTTTCTTGTATTTTTTGTTTATTTTGAGATAAATGTGCCAGTTCAAGGCATAGGTCTATTTCAGTGTGAAGCATTGTGCTAAGCACCAAAGGGAATATAATGATGAAAACCAATAATTTGTTTTATTCTATTGCATTTGCAGCTACTGCACACTTTAATCTTTATTATTCATTTTGACCTTTTAACCACCCTGTGAGGTACACCTGACAGGATAACATTATCATCCTTTTAAGACACAGAGGAAGAAACAAGACCTGAGACAGTAGTTGCCTTGCCTAAGGTCAAACACTGGTTTGACAGGGTGGTGTCTCGAGTGAATTAATAATGCTGTAAAGGCTTTCTAAGGGGACCCTGAGAAAGGAAAGATCAGTTTCTGCTAAAGAAAGTGAAGATACCAGTTCCAGCTGGAGGAAATAAGATGGGCCTTGAAAATGCTTTAAATTACAATTAGGCATTAAAGACAGAGGAAATGGTGTGACATAAAAGCATGTGTCTGTGGAAATTAGGATGCTGTATGATAGAAGGGCTTGCTGCACATTTGTCAGAAGATGAAGAGCCACTACAAATTGTTGAGATAGCTTCCTGTTCATGCAATAAGACTCAGTGTGCTAGGGTTTACATCTCAATTTTACATTTATAAATTGTTTGATCTTGGGCTTTGTCTAGACTCTAGACCTTAGTTTTCTCAATAGTAAAATGAGTGGAAGAGTAACTACTTTGAAGGATGGTTATGAGGATTTAAATGGCTAAAGCACATATGCCTGGAACATAACAACTGAAAATAATTATTAGATATAAATATGATGTGATCAGAGATGCAGTTTAGGAATGCTATTGTGGTGTGAACTGTTAAAAGACAGGACAGAGGTGGGGTAGAATACCTAGAGGATGGAGTCAAGTTGAAGCTCAAAAAAGCAAGTTGGAGCCTATAGCAAGAGTCCACGTGATGTGCAGTAAGGGCTTGACTTCGGATACCAACATTGGGAATCTCAGATGTCAAGCATTTTAAAACCTTTACAGGAGAAAAATAAAATGTAAAATGTGTTTTTTAATTGTCCGAAAATAAAACTTCTCCCTGTTGACTGGCTAGGTTTAAAATTGGATCACCAAATTTATAACTATTCCAGTTCAAATAATCCTATAAATAAACCAGATAATTCTAGCCTTCACACCTGTTCAAAGCACAACACAGATAAAAAAACTAATGGGAAAACCAACCCTTTCTTTCCTAAACGAGGCTCCATTTATTTATATATATATTTATTTATTATTTTTTTGGCAAGCCAATGAAAGATGATAAAGTTCCCCAAATCTATAGGACTGATTGGGGTGTTCCCAACTGACTCAAGGCTATAAGACCTCATAGTTAGACCATAAAATGCTTTTGCAGCTCTGAGGATATTCCTTAAGTTCCTTTGTTCCCATCACACCTTTAGGCATTTGGGAGAATATTCTCTTGGCTCCAAGACTAACTTGTTTTTTTGTTTGTTTCACATGTCAATGACCAAAACCTCTCAATAGTCACAAAAAAAGCTCCCGATGAGGTCAGAGGCTGCCCCAAATGGCCTTGGTTTCTGGCCCAGAAACTCAGTGCAGACCTGAAATCTGTCCTAGCAACCTGTTATTACCTCCAGCAATAGTGAGCTGGCTTCCTTCCAGGGGCTCCTGTGTTGTATGTTCAGTTCTTCCCAGAAGACTGAGGCCTAGCGCTGTGCTGTTCAGTGTGGGAGCCATGACCAGGTGTGGCTATTGGGCACCTGACGTGTGTCTAGAGTTGAAATGTGCTCCAAGTGTAAATAACACACCCATTTCAGAGGCTTAGTGTGAAAAACAAAAAAACAAACAAAAAAAACAAACAAACAAAAAAAAAACACCCACAATAAAAATATCTCAGTATTTTCATATTGATTGCAATTTGAAAAGATAACATTATAAAATTTTCCCTGCTGTCTTTTTTACTTTTTCTAATGTGGCAATTAGACACTTTAAATGACACTTGTGGCTCACATGGTATTTTATTGGAAAGTGCTACTCTAGAGGTAGGATGCCATTAGTCTTCCAGCTTCTTCTGCAAAGCATTTAGTAATGCTCCATTATTTTGTTGCTCACCCTTTAGTTGGACATGTAACCTCACTGTCCTAGTAGCTGATTGTTTTATCTCTATGTACATTTGTCCTGCAATTCACGATTGTCCTGTAAACCTAATATTAGTACAAGATGACTTCCTTGTATTTTTTGTCTTAATAAAAGCTGAAGGGGCTAAATTAAGTAGAGGATGATCAAAGAAAGGCAGGTGGAAATTTCAAAAGGAAGGAAAGGACCAGCCATCATGGCTCAGTGATTGAGGTCAGACCTATGAACCAGGAGATCACTGTTTGATTCCTGGTCAGGGCACATGCCTGGGTTGCAATCATTGATGTTTCTATCTCTCTCTTCCTTCCTCTCTGAAATAAATAAAAGTGTGTTTCTTAAAAAGAGGCAGGAAATAAAATGCATGATATTGGTAAATTCATACTCAAAACACCGTGGCAGGATGTATGTTTTTTTTTTCCTCTGTTTTTATAGAGGAAGATACAGTATTCAGAGAGGTTAAGTAACTTTCCCAAAGTAATACAGTTCATAACCTGCTGGAGGATTCAAAAGGTCTAACAAATTCCAAAGCATAACCTTTTCTCCATATCACAATGCCTTTCCTCTCCTGACACCTTTTTGAGAAAATTAAACAGTAATCATTACTTTGGGGATATTTCTCTTATTAACCACAAATGTCCTTAAAGTGTATGCTGTGCTTCTCAGTTTAGTTTAATATTGACTAACGTGTGTATAGAACAAAGTTTATTCATGAGAGCTTTTCTTCATGAGAGGCCAGTAAGTATTCCATGTGCCCTCTTTTCTCTCTCCCAGTTCTGTAACCTTAAATAGCCGTTTATGCAACATGGAGTTAATGACACAAACCTCACAGGGCTGCTGAGGGGCTGAGAGAAGGCTGTGAGGGAGCAAGTGCTCTGTAGAACATGAACTTTACAGAGTCAACCTCCCCACCCCTTCTCCCACTCCTGGAATGGGTGCCACATAACGATTTCTCCTTGTTCTGCTACATTTATATTATACTGACAGACAGTGGGTTAAAATGGTTTTGTCTTTGAAAATGAGATACAATATGAAAACCTAGAAATTCTAAGGACCTTACGTATCCCCTTCCTGATCCCTCTCTCAACACAAGACTGCTTTTCAGAAACCACAGGCAAGTCTCATCATCTCCTTCCAATAATCCATGCCAGCACCTTTGATCTTTTTTTTTTTAATTTATTTATATTTTTAATTAAATTATTATCTGTGTACATATTTTACCATTGCCCCCCTCTTCCTCCCCAGAGTTTTGTGTCCATTGGTTGTACTTATATGGGGGAGATAAGAGATCAATCTTTTATTTTTTTACTCAAAAAGTTTCTTTCCCCTTCTGCTAACCTAAAGTTTCCTCATTAATTACTTTGGATGAAAATGGGAAGGATAATGGGAGATTAATGTCACTTCATAACTTTTTCTTCTCTGGACTAAGTTATTTTTATAGCCTTTAAGTGTCTTCTTTTCTTCATATTGATTGTTATCTCCTGAAACCCATTTATTGATACATTAATTTTCATTAAACTGGTTCTTATTTTTTAAGTATGTAAAAATCCTGATTACAGAAAAGATAATGCATTACTACCATTATTTTAGAAAGATTTACCCTAAAGTCAGTATTTGTTTTCTTGCTTAGGTTGGATTCTAGGAGAATGATTTCAGGAATAATAATCAATGGTTTGCTGCTGTTGCATTGGTTAATTTCCCATTTTAACAATTGAGAGAAAAAAATAAGGGATAGTGAAGCAGGGGGATCAACAGAAAAGGTGCCATTTGTTCATGAGGATTTGACACGGCATCAGTGCAGTGTGCAGATCGGTAGGGGAGAACTACATTGAAGCAATAAAAGTATTGCATCAGGTCCCTTAGGCTTTGGGGTTCCGCCCATGCAAACCTATTATTTTAGGTTGGAGGCATTGCCAAGATGAATGTGTCAACCAAAAAGAACAAAATGTAGAAAAATGAGAGTGACTTCACAATATTTATCTTATTCATTTACTATAAAAACACTTTATGGCCCTGACCAGTGTTGCTTAGTTGGTTGGAGCATCATCCTGTGGACTAAAAGGTTGCAGGTTTGATTCCTGGTCAGGGCACATACCGGGTCATGTGCGGAGGCAGCTGATTAATGTTCCTCTCTTTCTCTCTCTCCCCCTTCCTCTCTCTCTCTAAAATCAATATACCATATCTTTAAAATAAAAACCAAAAAAAAAAACAACCAAAAAACAAAACAAAACAAACAAAAACACAAACAAACCAAAATACCCCTGCTTTTTCTTTCTGTAATTTTCATAAGTTTAGAGATTTTAGTTCCTAAAGGTGGAATGTTCTCAACAAGGAACATAGCAATGGTTCCATGGAACTAGAAGTTGAGACTGTTTCCTGGCCACCCTCACTCTCACCCTCACCACTAAAACAGCATTAATAGGTGCCTATATTTTGTCTGGAAGATTGATCCTGATTATCAAGGGGAAGTTGACTTGGTCTGATACAGTGGCACCAAAGATGAGCATGCTAGGAAGATTTTCTGAACATGTCACTCAGTTTCCCATGTTCTGTGGTAAAATAATAGGCATAACTTCTAATGACACAAGCCCTGAAGAATAGAGATATGTTACCACATCAGGCAACGAATCAAGACTAGCCTAGGTACTTGATAAGGTTAGAGAGATTTTAGAATAGGAATGTAATAGGGATATTATTGTATAAATATTAACTACAGTCATGTGAGCAGTTTCACAAAAAAGGCTGCAGAAGTCATGTGTATTTTTTGTTTTGATATGTATATATTCATGTATATTAACCAGTCTTTCCCTCTGCTCAATTTTTATGTAATCTAAGACGTTTTAACAATGATTAACTCTATATCTCATTATTAAATGATGGGATATCAAGGGGAGTGTGAATCATATGGAAAAGAAATAAATATCACCCAGAAATGGATAAAATAATAAGAGACTTAGTGTTTCATCATTTGTGAAAGTCAGCATGTCTTCAATTGAATGAAGGATATTTGTACTATATTAGGTGGAAACATGCTGTTTTGTCTTTATTTGGAAATTAAATATGGTTAAAGGAATGTTTATGAATGTTGAATTGACCCAACCCCAACACTTCTAGGTCTGGTAACTGTATTTTTAAGAATTTGTGCCCCCTCATACCCCCTGCCACACACACACACACACACACACACACACACACACACACACACACACATGCACACACACTATGTGTTTCTGACATAGAGTTTGCCAATGAGAAGATCAACTGGGAGATTTAGAGGTTATAAAAAAAGCAGAAACCATTATTCTTGGGAAGACATGGTGAGAGGATGTTGGACAGATGTGGTAGCTCTCTAGACTGTCCAGAAGCCTGACTTTACAGCTGTGACTGCCAGACGTGATAGCATCATGGATATCTCTACGAGCCTCCCCTCCACAGTATGGCAGCCAGATGTGGTGGCTTCTTAACCTCCCCAGTGACTCTGACTTAGCTACCTTTTCTAGAGCTGTGGGCGGAAGTCACTAGCAATTGCTTCTCTGATGTTTTAGTGCGGTCTTTCAGGTGTTTACTGCCCAGTTCTTCCCGCATTCGTAAAACATCTAATTCCTATATTACTTATATCACTTTATCTTCAACACATGTAGTGGCTCTGTTTCCCTAAATGAATCCAGACAAAGATGGTATGGGATCAAGTATTATTAAGCCCCTTAGTCCTTATTTTGATTCCTTCAACTTTAATTGCCACATAACTTGTAAGCTAAACTTAATATCCCATCTAATAAAAGGGTAATATGCAAATTAAACATCACTGTGTCACAAAGATGGCTGCACCCATAGCCACAAGATGGCAGCTCCTAGCCCTCTCAGCCCCGCCAGAGTCCCCCAGTTCAGGGCAGGTTGTGGGGTGGGGAGGGTTTGGGCAGTGGCCACTGAGAATGGGCAGCATGAGCAGCCTGGTAGAATGCTTGCTTGGGGGGTGGGGCGAAACGCTTGCATTGCTCAGCCATGGATGGGCCTCTGGACCACCGAGAGTCTCTGGGCAGTGGGCACGGAGCAGCCAGGCCCTACAGAGAGCTACTGGTGCACAGATTCATGTGTGGGGCTACTAGTTTCATTATAATCATTATGATTACAACTTTTTGATGTCATATTTGTAAACTAGTAGACAAGAAAAATTTTGGTGTCTAGAATATTGACCAATAAATATTTTGAAATGTTAACATTTAACTATTTGTGACACTAAATGAGTTAAAAAATGATAATAGGACACATACCAATATTTTATACTCATTGCTTCCAGGTAAAATGATGCTCAGTAGGTGGTAGTCACGCTAATGGTGAGACATAAACCTGTTGATGAATACTGAATAAATCAACCATCATCTGATGGTTTGAGTACATAGTGTTAAACATTTTGATGCTTTCAATATTTTTGGAGTTTTGACATTTTGTAGGTAAAATTTTAAAACAAATCATTAAGCTTTTAACTGTTTATCCAGATGTTTGTCCTAGCGCACTTAGAATAGAGTAGGTAAAAGCTAAATTGCTATTTGTTTTAGACCCAAATTAATGCAAAAGATATCTAATTAGTCTAAATGCTGAGCTACTGAATTAAGCACTAGTTCTGTAATTCAAACAGTTTCATCAAATGGTCTTGCTGTTTCTGGACTCATATTTAATCACTTTGGTTGAATGCCAGTTTCATGGACTTTATGGCAAGAGAATAATTAGTTGAGATGTAATTAAATTAAGCATGAATTATTTGCCATTTCAATACTATAAGCTAAAGCATATTTCGGTGTCTGTGGTAATCATAAATGAATATGTTCTCAAGCACAAACCTCTCCTAAATCAACCAATAAAATACTGGCCTTGTTAAATATGTCCACTGAATCAGTTAGGATAATTTCAGCCTTGAATGATTACATATCAAATTGAATCTGGCTGAAATCATGAAGATAATTTAGTATTTCACAAAACATGTATTCTGAAGTTCCCATGAACTTCAAATAATTTTAATTTTTAGGCTTGTTTAGAAAATGTAGGGACAAGTCCCAATGACAAACATTTAAAACTATGTTGAAGGAATACTCTGACCATGAATTAATCTGAGGCATTTTTAACTTTTTTAAAAACAAATCTTAATAATATTTTCTAAATTCTTTCCATTTCTGGAATTGTATTCACATATATTATATATTCAATTAAAATATTTTTAAATAAAAATATTGCAATTATTCTGAATATTTTAGTTAAAGGGTATAATAAACTATTGCAATCATGGAATCTCAGATTTGGAGTGGATTTTAACATTCATCTATTGAATGAATTATAAATGTATATAAAGATAATCAAAGTTTAATGTATTATATTTAACATAAGCTATCTCAAGCATTATTTAATTTGTGTTATTAACAATGGAGTCCTTAAGTATCTTGCTACAAGATATTATTGTGATTGCCAGTTATCATACTCTAAAAATGCAGAAGTTAAGTTAATATAGTGTGTAGGTAGTAGAATTCCATATTAACCAACTCTATCCATAAATATAAATTATTATTTTTTGTAAAGTTATCTGGAAGTCATAAACTCATGCAACAATAATCTACAAAATGTTGAATTTCCACATGAATTTATTGACTTGATAATTTAGTCCTAATGATACACTATATATAATTTTAGAAATCCTTATTGAATAGCTAGTAAATACCAAGACAAGCTGAGTGAGGTTATTTTTATTTTATTTTTAAAATATATTTTATTGATTTTTTACAGAGAGGAAGATAGAGGGATAGAGAGTTAGAAACATCGATGAGAGAGAATCATCGATCAGCTGCCTCTTGCACACACCCTACCAGGAGTGTGTCCGCAACCAAGGTACATACCCTTGACCGGAATCAAACCAGAACCCTTCAGTCCACAGGCCGACGCTCTATCCACTGAGCCAAACCGGTTTCGGCTGAGTGAGGTTATTAAACCCCTTCTATGACAAATATTAGACCAAGAGAATTAGCTTTTTCAGTTGTAAAAGGTACAGCAACCTAAGCAGTTTACTGCCTATTAAAATGTTGTAAAATGTTTTGAAAAAAAGTGAATTATCTGACCTTGATAATAACAGTACTATATTTCTGATTATAAAAGCAAGACATGTTCATTATTATATAAAATTGGAAAATCAAACAGCCTAAAGAATGCAGAAAAATCAAAAATTTTGTATTCTAACAATCTATAGGTAATCACTGGTTTTATTTTTAAAATACTATTTATATATACAAATTTATGCCTATACAGTTAATCCAAAGGATACATACAACTTAGTGTATTACATTCAAACATTTTCTATTCTCAATATTGTTTAAGAATATAATGTTAATACCCCAATTTTCAATTTTTTGGATGCATAATAATTAGTTAATTGAATTTATATAGCTAGAAAATCAGATTTTTTTAATACAAATAATTCATTGATGAAAATCTCTGTTTATAATCAACAGTATGACAGATTATTTTCTTAGATGAATTCCTCAGATGGGGCATCCTATCTAATAAAAGATTAATATGCAAATTGATTGTTATTCCAACACAAAAGATGGCTGTTCCCATGTGGTCAAAGATGGCTGCCCCATGTGAACACAAAATGGCTGTCTCAGCAGGGGAGGGCAGTTGGGAGGGACCAGGCTTGCAAGGGAGAGCAGTTGTGGGCGATCTAACCTGTAGGGAGGGCAATTAGGAGTGACCAGGTCAGCAGAGTAGAGAAGTTGGGGGCGACTGGGCCTGCAGGGAAGGACAGTTGGGAGCAGGCCTTCAGGGAGGGCAGTTAGGGGCAAACAGGCTGGCAAGGGAGCAGTTAGGTATCAATCAGGCTTACAGGGGAGTGGTTAAGAGTGATCAGGCTGGCAGGCAGAAAGAAGTGGTTAGGGGCAATCAGGAAGGCAGTCAGGTGAGCAGTTGGGAGCCAGCAGTCCTGGATTGTGAGAGAGATGTCAGTAGGATCGGGCCTGAATGGGCAGTTGGACATCCCTGGAGGGATTCCAGATTGGAGAGGGTGCAGAATGGGCTTGTGGACATACCCTCCCCTCTGCCCCCGTGCACAAATTTTGTGCACCAGGCCTCTAGTCTAATATAAAAGCCTAAGTCACCATTACAACTGAACGACTGGTTGCTATGATGCACACTAACCACCAGGGGGCAGACAGATGCTGAACACAGGAGCTGCCCCCTGGTACTCAGTGTGTTCCCACCCAGGAGCGCTGCTCAGCCAGAAGCCAGGCTCATGTCTGACGAGTGTACCTACAGCAGGTGCACAGGGGCCAGCCCTGGCCTGGGTTCCTCCCTGGCACCTGCTAGATAGTACACTGCTATATCTCTTGTACCCCATAAGCCTGCAGTTACAATCTCCAAAGAATAGTTGAAGCAGGGACACTCGGTGTAACCAGGACCAACCCGATGTCACTGCCAGGTTCCTGGAGCTTTCCCTCTGGCATCAATATCAAATCTCATCCCTTATGGATTGCCCCAGAGCTATAGAGGAAGGCAGCAACATAGCAGTGGCCACAAAGTGGTGACTGACAATTGGAATAAAAGTCAGATGGATCTGAAGGGTGGGGTTGTGGGCAATAGAGCACCCTTGCCCCTCATGATCCCCAACTTTGTATGATTCACTCGAAGTGTCTCTTATTTGGCTCCAAGTGGTAGAAAGTGTCCAGCATAGCCCAAGGCATCTACCGGGGACCTCCTGGTTGTCAAGGCATGAACCTCACCACAGAAGGGATATTGGAAATATTTTTTTCAGAAAGCTGTGGGGAGAAGGACAGACTCTCCCACTCAACTTCCCTGTGGCTCATGGGGATGTGGAAAATGCCTGGGCACGTGGGCGTGGGCTCCTGATTTCCTTTCAGTGTACATAAATCCATGCACTGGGCCACTAGTTTTTAAGCAAAATGATATGAGCATTTTTAAGATTTTGGATTTGTATTTCCTAACTGTCCTCAGAAAGATTCTTGGAGATTAGCTTCTTCAACCTCTAGTATGATAAAATTGTGTAATGGGTAGCTGAGTCTCAAAAAATATATATTTTATCATTTCTGTATGTTCAGCCTTGCACCTATTTGGTTGAGGTCCTTAAGGAATTCTAGATTGACCCTCTGGGACCAGCTTGTAATGATCCTTGAGGCTCTTCTGACCTTGAATATGTGTTTTTTCTTCAGTTTGGACTTCTGGTTTTAGAAATCGTTTTTACCGCACATTCTTTCTTCCAACTCCTGTCTTGTCTAAATCTGATGGAATCTTTTGCCTACTTATCAAATGGTTGGAGTCTGGCTTTTGGACTCCAGTCTAATAGCTACAGGCCTATTACTGATAACTTCCCAGAAGCAGACAACTTTACCTGTAATTACTAAGATGAACACATAATATTATATATTGACCAAATAGGAAAGCATTTGAAAGTGGTAGGGGAGCATTATTAAAAATTATGCCTGTGCGACAGGCACAAATTGGGATTTTCCCAGGAAATCTGGGATGTCTGGTTACTCCTAGATTCCTTATCTACATGTATGCCCACCAGTTGGGACATTTTGTGCTAAATATCCATAACTGATTGCCTGCCTGCATTTGTGGTTGTGCTCAAGGTTCTTGCATTAAATACAACCTTACATTTTCTGCTATATAAGCCTTACTATAATGTTAGTTGAGAAACATTCTACTTAATAATATTTATGAATGAATACTTACAGGACATGCAGCTTTTCCATTCTTCTGAGATCTTCTAAATTAGACCATCTATCAAACCAGATGTTAGAGTTCTGCATTCTTGGAACCCAGATTAATTGCCATCTGATATCATTTCCTTTTAGGATCTAGTGGGGCACATTTTAAAATATGGGTGTTTGAAATTTGTTGCCTTATCAGTTGTTGACATGTTGTAAGGAAGGCATTTACCCCCCTCATTGTGTCATCTTTGTGAGAACAAGAACAAATTCTTCTCTGGTATTGATTTAAGGAGAAGCAGCTATGTCTCTTCTGGACCACTGGTTTGTCTTTATTTTTCAGTCACTGTGCCTTGTAATATTTTGTTTATCTCTTCGCTTTGGTGACCAGTAAGCTCAGGGCCCAGTTTTGCCACATTTCCAGCAAATCTACAAAGCTTTGTATGTATTTCTTATACCTGGCTTTATTATTTTTCTACCCTTATTCATCTTAGTCCAGATCCCCACATCTGGTTTGCAATTTTGTAATGCAATTTTAGTTTTGCTATTGTTATGTTGTCAGCTACCTCAGCCCTTTGTGGAAGGAGGCGGTACTTAAGTGCACAGTTGACCCTTACACAATGCTGGTTAACAGCACTGCCTGCCTGCCCTTTGTTTCCAAATAGAAAACAGCATTTTCCACCCATGGGTAGAAATCTACGGTTGTAAACTGTGGTTGAGAATGAGAAAATACTGTTTCAGCCCATGGTTGGTTGAATCTGTAAATGCAAAACCCACGGCCAGAAAGGGCCAAATGGGGATCAAGTTGGCAACCCAGGCATGTGCCCTGACCGGGAATCGAACCATGACCTGGTTCATAGGCCGACACTCAACCACTGAGCCATGCCGGCTGGGATTTTAAAAATTGAGTTAACATTGGTTTAAAACATTACATAAGTTTCAGGTGTACCACATTGTAATTTGATATTTATATACACTATAGCATGCTCACCACCAAAAATCTAGTTTCAGTCTATCTCCGTACATTTCCTCTTCTCTCCTGGTATCCGCCAAACTGTTGTCCATGAGTTTCTTTTTGTTTTGTTTGTTTGTTTCTTCTTTTAAAAATATTCCAATATGAGTAAAGTCATATGATTTTGATCCCTTTCCAGTCTGACTTATTTCACTTATGGTAATATCCTCAAGGTCTACTCATATTATTGCAAATGGCAATATTTCATATTTTAAAAATATTTTTCATTGATTTCAGAGAGGAAGGGAGAGTGAGAGAGAGCTGGAAACATCAATGATAAGAAAGAATCATTGATTGGCTGCTTCTTGCACACCCCACACTGGGAATCGAACATATGCAACCGGAGCATATACTCTTATTTGGAATTGAACGGTGACCCATTCCAGCTGGGTACTACTTTTTACCATTTTTAGTAGCCCAGTAGTACCCAGGATTCTATTGTGTGTATATGCATGTGTGTATGTGCCTATCTATCTATCTATCTATCATCTATCTATCTATCTATCTATCATCTAACTATCCATCCATTCATCCCATTATTCTTTACCCATTCACTGGACATTTATAAATGATGCTGCAATGAACATAGTGGTGCAGATATCTTTGCAAATCACATCTTTCTTATACAACTAAAATCCTTCCTCTAAGGTTTTAAAACTAAAACATCAGATTCCTGCCCATTCCCTGCTATCACTTTCTCTCCGTGTTAAAAGAAGAGTGTGCAATCACTATCTCTATTACTCCCCACCCCCCACCCCCCACCCCCTGAAGCTGTCCCCTTGAATGTCAGCCTGTTTTCCTCAGTGTTCAATGCAAATGATACTTCTTGGTCCTGAACTTACTTATCTCCCAATTCTTCTTTCTCAGAACGTGTTGTTCCCATGGAGTTCCTGATGCCATAAGCTTTTGTAATTAATCTCATTTATCTGCTAACATACCTCTAGCCTAGTAACTTTCCTGTTCTCAGTTGCCTGTTAGCTACCGATGTCTAGAAGTCTTGCAGGCATGTCAGCAGCTTTTCATCTTGGTTCTTCTCTCTTGGACCTAATTCTTTTTTGTTGTTGTTTTTCCCTAGCTTTGAGAATGGTACCACCAGATGCCTTCTTGTCAACTCCAAATGCCTACGTGTCTTCTTTGACCTCTCTCTGTCCCTGCTCCCACCCAAAATATAACCAAGTCCTGAAAATACATTGCCTAAACATCTCTTCCACCACCACCATGCAACCTGACCCCACCACAGGGGCTCCATTCTCTCAGTCACCTTAATGTCTCCTATGCCTTGTATGTGGCCAAGGGCATAATAAGTGCTCAAAGTATTTCATGAATGAATAATTAAATTATTTTAGAAAATTGAAAAACATTAAGAGATAACAGAAGTGGAATATGGACTTTAAAAATTACTCTTCATGTTATTAGCACACAATTTGTTTTAACAAGCCAAATGAGTCCAATATTTTTTGCACTGAATTGCTATTTGGAACATCTATGTCAAAAATATATACTTAGAAATGTATTTTTAATAACTTCCAGGAGGTTGTTTCTCTACAATTTGAGTAGGAAAATGCCATACAGTGAGTAATTTAGTCATATGAGCCTTTGGCTGAGACCTAACATATAAACATTTAACATAAGAAAACACCAAAATGAAGAAGTAGCATACAAATTGAGGGTTGCTACAATGAAATTTCATGTATTATTTGCTTTTAGGGAAGCAAGAACCACATTTCTAACTATCTTTGAAACCTAGTTATAAAATGCATGGTTGAAAGAGGCTTTTGAATGTGTTCTAATTTATAAAAGTTCAGCTTCAGTTTGGTGTTAAAATTCTAATTGTTCAACATACATGTGTTCATAATGAGGCAGCAGAGTGTGGGTAATTGGGTAGCTCTTTAGAAAATTGAATCCTGGTAATTTATCTAGTGATTAGTAACTGGATGCTTCCCTTTGCCAGGGCACTGCTTTGAAAGACTTTTCTGAAAGCTTCTGCAAAGCAGTATTCACATCTAATTGTCTGGTCATCAAACACCACAGACCTTTAAGAAATGAGGAAGGTAAAAGATTGCTTAAGAAGGGCCATATTTGGAAAAGTAGGATTGCTTCTCGAGGTTGTGCTCACACTCTAGGTCAGCCTGCGTTTCACCTGGTTGGCATGAGAATCTTGGAAGTTCTCTTCTGGTGCTCTGAGAGAACAGCATTAGGTTGGAATTTTCTCTAGTCAGGGTGGGTGGGTCAGAGGTGAATTAGAGACTCTGCAGCCTGCATGCCGAGTAGAAATTGATGTTTAGAGATTGATCACCCCTATGATGATTATGTCCTGTAGATATCCCTGGAGATAGAAAAAAAGAAAGAAAAGACATTAGCTCATCAAGTTAGAATAATTAATAAATCATGTTATTGCTCTTGACCATTGGAATTTTGATGCTGACTTGGTAGTGTACTGAATGAACTCGTTTCCTTAAAAGTTAGGGTTGTTTAGACACTGGATGGGCAGATTTCCAGTTCAGGACTGGATGCTTGCATTTTTTTATTTGCTGGAGATTCCTTTGACCTTGATGAAAGCCAAAAGAGAGGAAATCGCATGCAAGGAGGCAGAACTTAAAATTAAAAACACATGAAATAGGAGCTCTCTGTGGAATTGAGGCATGGAACACTGGCTGGGAGTGTCGTGGTGTTTGCCCTTGCGCATTTTGGCCTGATCACTCAGAGGAATGCCGTGCAATAGTCACAAGGAAAAAGAGCTGCTGGCCAGCCAGTGACATTTCTTATATAGTTTCTCTGAAAGATTAACACTTTTTGATCACATATACGTGCCTGAGGTGTTCTGTGAACTTGTTAATGGCTGTAATGTTCACATGTGTCTTTCACTTTGTCCATTTGAAGACATCACATTGAAAGGCCAGTGATTTCCATGATCCTTTCATATTATATAAGGGAGAACTTGCATAACACAAAGCATGTATTTACAATCCAGATATGGAAAATTTGTTACAGATGGCACTGACTGCCGTGTAGAGGATGCTATTCTGCATTAAAAATTACTTTTATGGTTAACTAGCATTTAATGTCTTATGTAATTATAGCATTATAATTTAAAAAAGAAAACAAATTAATTACCAGTATGAAAATTAATCAGCTGAAATTAGATTTAAAATATAAGTCCAGCTCAACTGATGTGGCAGTGGTTGAGCATTGACCTTTGAACAAGGAGATTGGGGTTTGGCTCCCAATCAGGGCACATGCTGAGGTTGCAGGTTTGATCCCTGGGAGGAGGTGATCACGAGGAAGCCTATCAATAATCCTCTCTCAGCATTGGTGTTTCTCTTGCCTTCTCCCTTCCTCTCTGAAATAATTAAAAAGTATATATTTTTAAAAATCCAAAACTAAATTTCTGTCATTCTACAGGTGAAATTGTCATGAAACTAACATACATTTTAAAGAATTTCATTATATGACATTGACGTTTTTCTTTCAGTATTTGACCCCTTCCACTAATATTTTTGCCTTGAACTTTTTTTACTGTTGTTGTTCTAAATATATTTTATTGATTTTTACAGAGAGGAAGAGAGAGGGATAGAGAGTTAGAAACATCAATGAGAGAGAAACATCGATCAGCTGCCTCCTGCACACCCCCTATTGGGGATGTGCCCGCAACCCAGGTACATGCCTTTGACCAGAATCGAACCTGGGACCTTTCAGTCCACAGGCTGACACTCTATCTACTGAACCAAACTGGTTAGGGCTTGCCTTGAAGTTTTTAATCAAGGAACAGAATTTTTTTTTTATAATAAAGTTAAAAAGTTATATTTATTGCCCATTATGAAGTATATGTAACTGAACAAATAAACCACTGAGTTCTTATTAAAGGAGGAGTCAACTCTGCATATAAATGGAAGTATTAGTTCTTTCATCTGCTGCCTCCTCCTCCAGTCAAGAATGATGATGAGATTTTTAAAACCCTACTTCACATGCCCCTACTTATCCTGTTTCCAATGTCAATTGCACTTTCCCTCTATTCGATGTTTGGTGAAACCCTATCCACTCTTCAAAGGCGATACAAATGTCATATTCATGGAAGGAATTAACTTGCCTTCTCAGGAGTTCCCTTTGCCCTGGGCCATAGGCCAGGTGCATCTATGACAAAGATCCACTGTTTGCTGTGGTTTTTAATGAATATGATAGCACTTTATCATATTTTGTGGCCCATTTGGTGGTACAATACCTGTTACAGAATAATGTTTGACTAAACAATGAAACATAAGTTGAAGATCTTTATATATGTTTCAAGTTAAAATACTATTAATTTGATACCAACTCAAGGAAATAAAAAAATTTACATCAAAGAAATAAACATTTATTGCATTTATGTCCCAAGTGATGAGATCCAGGCTTATAGGCTTATATTTTATTTCTCCTACTGTACTGGTTTTTGGGAACAGATGAAAGATCAAACTACTAAGAATCAGAATGTTTATGAAAATGTATTACCTACTTTATTTGCCTAAAATGGCTCTAGTGTCTCCAGGTTTGCTTCAGAATCATCTCTTGTTACATGGCTGCAGATACACTACAGCTCAAAGCTGTTATAACAATCAACAGTACAATATCTGTTACCTGTGGCATGATGTAATTCACCTTTTAAGATAAGCTTTACAAATTTCATGAAAGGTTTTTATTGTGCAGTTTGTCTTTGTTTTTGTTACCTATGTAAAAGGTGATATAAAACACTAATAAAATTTTGAAAGTAATAATAAATCCTAATACAATATTTTCATTTTTCCCAGTGACTTTATTTATATGTAATACCCGTTTTATGTACCTGTTAGAGGCCCAGTGCATGTATTCATGCACATTGAAAGGAAATTAATTAGAAGGTGGCCAGTGGGGTGGGACTGTGTGAGATGAGCCAGAGATACCCTGGAGCCAACCTCCTGTGGTCCCTTCCATACTGGATGCACCTGGGGCAGTGTCTGCAGAGTGAGTGGGGTCCCTCCAGCAGGTGGAGTCCCTCAGCCTGGGCTGTGGAGACTGGCAGTCCGACTTTCCACCACGAGGGGTCCCAGAATGCGAGAGGCCACTCTGCAAGTTGCTGTCACTCAGCAGCTCCTGTGTTGAGCATCTGCCCCCTGGTGGTCAGTGTACATCATAGCTACCAGCAGGTCAGCTAGTCAGCCAGTTGGCTGGTCGCTTAGCCTTTTATATATGTGGATAATTGTATTAAAATACCATTTTGCATTATACTTTTTAACCGAACACCATATCATAATATTTCCACATATTTCAGCATGGTCTTTAATACAATTTTCAGAAAAGTTTACTTTTTTATGTCATTGTGCCATAATATATACATACAATATATACATACTATACACTGTATAAAATACATATGTACATATTATATAATAGAAATGTAAATTACATTTATTATTTATGTAATATATATTTAAATAAATATATATTTGCCTATCACCTAGGTAGGTAGCTAAACATCTATCAAAAGTCCAAAATGAATCTTTCAGGCTACCTAAATGGAATATAAACTGCTCTCCATTTTTTTTTTGTAATGATTTTGTTTAATTATCTGTATCAAAATTAAAAATGTTTTATCAGAGAAAAGGTTGTTGGTCTAGTGACATAAGGAATAGTAGGATAAGAGTTTTAAGCTAAGGGAACTTTTTTCATATAAATGGAATACCTTATTTTTTTTAAAAATGTTTTTGAATGCTTACTCTGATCCAGGATTTTGTATTTTGCTGGGGTCATAAAAACGAATGTGATCAACATATCTGAAACTACTAGAACTTATATTCTAGTCAAGATGAGAAGTGGAAAAAAACAGGTATGTGAAAAAGTAAATAAAATATTTACAATTTATAATACATCAAAGAAAGATTCTTAAATTCATCTTAAAATATGTTTGTTTATGGTGACAGGTTGATGAACACCTTATTGACCATCTGGTTAAGTTATAGTAAAGGAGTCAGGGTGTATGGGGGAATCTTTCAGGCAGTAGAAATAGCATGAGATGAAGCTCTGAGGTGGAGAAGAACTTATTTGAAAACTGGCAGTGGAGGTGCATGCAGAATGAGCCTCAGACAGTGAGCAGAGGGCAAATGGCATGAGACAAAATTAAAATGATAGGAACAGATGAGGGACCAGATAGCTTTGGATTTGTCTGGGATTAGTAATGTAGACTTTGTTTTGGGTGTAATAAGAAACCTTTGAGTGATTAATCAATACAGTAACATAGTCGATTTTCCATATTTAGAAAGTTAGTGTTTTTTTGTTTGTTTTTTTGCCCTAGCCGGTTTGGCTCAATGAATAGAATATTGGCTTGGGGACAGAAGGGTCCTGGGTTCCATTTTAGTCAAGAGAACATGCCTGGATTGCAGGCTCAGTCTCCAGTGTGAAGCATGCAGGAGGCAGCAGATCAAGGATTCTCTCTCATTATTGATGTTTCTAGCTCCCTCTCCCTTCCTCAATGAAATCAATATATATATATATATATATATATATATATATATATATATATATATATATATATTTTTTTTTTTTTAAAGTTACTTTTTATGCAATATGGAACATGAATGAAAGGGGCAAGAATGGCAAAGGAAACCATGTAGGAGGCAGTTGCAACTGTGTAGGTCAGACATTGGCATCACGGAGTAGGGTGATTGTAGAGGAGATGGAGAGTAGTGGGCACAATGATAGAAAGTGATGCTTAGATGTAGGGAATAAGAAGAGAAATCAGAAGGACTGAAATATCTGGCTTAACCAATTGCTGGTGTTAGTATTTACTGAGCTGTGGGAGACATATAGGTTGGTGGAGTGGGTAGCAGTGATGATGTTTAGTAGTCAGTTGGATATGATGAATCTGGCAGTTAGGGAAGTGGCCTGGATGGAGAGTCAGGTAGACTCCTTAGGTGGTGGGAGCAGGCTGTATGATTAAGGCCCTCTGACAATGTGTGTGTGTCTTCATCTTAATTATACTTTTAAATGTAAGGAAATGGATAACATCATTTAGAGAGAAAGATGAGAATCTTAATACCATGTTTAGGAATACCAACATTTAAAGGCTGGGTGGAGTTGCAGATGCTGGCAAAGGAGATTTTACAGTGAAACTTTAGATGTATCTATTAGTGTAGATGTATCTATCAGTGTAGTTGTATCTATTAGTGTAGTTGTATACTTAAAACCTGTATGGGTTTACAAACCAATGTAGGATACATTGGTTTGTAAACCCATACAGGTTTTAAGTATACAACTCAATAAAACATCATCTGCACACTCCATTATATGCCCATTGCCCCAAGCAAAGTCTCTTTCCCCGCCCCCTTTGCCTATCTCCACCTACTCCTCCCACCCCCACCCTTTCCCTCTGGCTATCGCCACAAAATTGTCTCTGTCTATGGGTTATGCATATATGCTCTTTCGCTAATCCCTTCACCATCATTCATTCAGTAAGCTCTCCCCACTCCCCTCTGACAATTGTCAGTCAGTTTTATGTATCCATGCCTCTGTGTAAAGCACATGTGTCAAACACAAGGCCCCAGGGCCAAATCCGTCCCGCCAGGCCTTGCAATGTGGCCCGCACTGCGCTGTCATCACTGCACTCCGCTGCGTTTCCATCACAATGACAGTTTATGACTGTTCAGTAAACCATTCGGCCCGCGATTTAGGCTGGATTTTAGATTTTGGCCCCTTCTCTGATTGAGTTCGACACCCCTAGAAAGAATTTTAAATCTTTCCCATCCCATTCCATTTTATTATATAACCAGAGTTTTATAATACTTGCTATGCCTCCCATACTCACCCATCTATGCTGTAGAGAGGTCTTCAGTGGTCACATTTTTTACCTTTTCCATACAGAAATTACTGTCTGGATATTTTTCAGTAATTAATCATCACTTATAGTCTCAAGACTATAAAATCCAAACTGTCCAAAAATATTTAATAATCATTAAACAGATTTCCTTCAGTCAATTATGTTAGTTTTAATCCTTTAGGTGATATGACACATCATAAACCTCTGCAGACTTCATCCATCGTGTCTCATGTAATTCCATGTGCTGTAGCCCTAACAATTGTACTATTGTATCAAGTAATTCCTATACTTTCAGAAAATGGAGAGACAAAGTCACATCTGAAAAGTGGCTTCAGCTATACATTTTAATTGGAAGAGTTTTGAAACAATAATAAACTTGGTTACAACAGCATTTTAAAAATCTCAGAAATAATAAACCCTTAGAAGTAAACCAATGGTTACCAAAGGGATGATACTTGGATAGTAAGTGAGTTAAACCAAATCCAACAAGTATTTTTATTAGAGTGTTCCTTTTGTTCCCCTAGAAAATGTTTTATTTTATTGAATATCACATGTCTCTCTGAATTTCTGTTTTCAGGCATGTTTCCTGCCAGGAACATATGGAAAGGGTAAATGTCTGAAGTAAAGCTTGAATGATGTTATAAACTATGAGAGAGGATCTTGAAGGATTAATGCAGTTAGAAGAGCTAAAACTATGTCTGCAGTTAGGTTTAGACAACCATTTTGCTTATCCTTTACTTCTTTTATAGAAGATGATAAAGAAAATGTGAAAAGCAGATCTCATAAAATCCTGCTACTCTATGTGTTTATGTTTTGATGTTGGTATCAATTTACCCTCCTACGGATGCATAGTACTATTATGTTTTGAACACAGAGAAATTTCACTTGTGTAGAACGGAGGAGAATTCTAGCGGTGGACATTTATGAATCGGTTAATAACTTTCATGGAGCACTTTCACTGGGAACTCAGTGCTGACTCATGCAGACTCCTATGCCTGTGTCTCCTGAGCAAACCGAAGCCTTGGGATTCTTAGATGCTAGAGGTGAACTTAAGAGTCACGGCCAAAAGTAAGGGTAGATATGGGCAATTACTTCACTAAGTCAAGCATAACATGTGCTGTTTGTTAGTGTTTGGCTCATTTAGTCTTCAGTTTTCTTCCTTGCTGAGGTTGTAAAGACATGCATGGCCTTTCTTTCACAGTGTTAAATTTAGACCTCTGGAGAAAAGTGCACAATCTGTTGTCTTCCTGAGTGTACTCTCACCTTAGTGTCCTGGCTAGTCAAGGTGCAAAGAGCGAATCAGCCAACATAGGACTCAGAGGCCAGGGCGGATTGCATCTGTGTGTGGCACCAACCTGGAGGGATAATGATACTGATTGCACATTTTATTACATGCAGACCATTGGACATACATGCTTTTGGGGACCTTGAAGCAAATCTAGAAGATCAGCTTACTACTCTTATTTTACAAATAATAAAACAGTTTAAGATTATTATCTAGCTAGTTTAAGATTGACTTGCCGATGTCTTCTGAAGTTCAGACCTACGATTAGAACACAACTCTGTTTCCAGAACTTGCTTTTCCTTTGTTATTATTTTCATTACTGAATCCAGCCTTATACATTTGGAGCTTACTTATCCAGCTTGTGAGTGATTTGTTCCATGAAAAAAGATGACAGTATACTGCTCAGTGCTAGGAAATATTTAATATTTTACTAGCTCTCTAAAACGGATCATCAAAGCCCTTGAATTCTTGTCATAGCACCAGCTCACAGTGTCGACACAGAGAGGGCATACTGATGATGGAGATGAACGGTCCTTTAAGGATGAACCCAGAATTTACTGAATTGATTGGGTTGTCGTGTAGGCCTGAAATTGGTCGCATTCAAAATTCAGGGCAGATGGTCTATAGAGCTTCCCTGTACTCCTGGGTATTTATCAATTAGGATTCAGCAGCATTTTGCCTGTTCTCTTTAGGTAATTACATTAAAAATATTCCTTATCACAGGAAAGAAAAACCTAATTATCAAATCTTGATTAAACCTTATGCCAGAGGCTAACCTCTTGACCAGTAACATATGAACATGAAAAAGAAAAGCCAGAAAATTACTTAGGGGCCTGACAATGATAAGCACATGCCCAGCAACTGATCAAGGAAGTGTGTTCGCTCTCTTTTTGTTTTGCTCTTTCGTATCAATGATTATAAATAATATTAGTTAAAATCACATTATTGTCTATAACTACAACAATTTTTCTTACATATATGTCTTGATTTGCTATAAATCCAAAGCTTATATATATATATATATATATATATATATATATATATATATATATACATTTTAAAGGTTTATTATTAGATATTTTGTATTAATATGGCCTGGTTGTATTTATAATAACTCTAGGATTTGCTGTGGTATAACTTTTTATTTTAATTTTTAAATATGTTTTTATTAATTTCAGAGAGGAAAGGAGATAAAACATCAGTGATGACAGAGAATCATTGACCAGCTGCCTCCTGCATGCCCCACACTGGGGATGGAGCCAGCAACCCAGGCATGTGCCCTTGATTGGAATCAAACCGTGACCTCCTGGCTCATAGGTGGACACTTGACCACTGAACCACGCTGGCTGGGCTGTGGTAGATATTTTTATGATCTATATAATTTTAGAAGTACTTGAGCCCACAAAGGTAAAGGGAGTTTTTCAGTCTTTTAACCATCTGATACCTAAAACTGTGTCCCATTTTGTCATATATAATATATACTCTTGGGGAATCAAGTTTGCTAAATTACGTCATTTCTGTTATAATAAATTTCTGTTATCAGTGCATATTCAAATAAATCTATAAAGAAGTTGATTACAAGAAACTGTGATGCCCATGCTCCTCCCTCAAGTTCCTTTCCCCCTATGGGCATGCATAGTTTCCTTTCCTGTGCGTGAGCTTAATTTGAAAGGTCCTTTCTAGTTTCAGCTCTTATGAGGGAGGTTTGTGGGAATAGGAGTCACCTCCTGAAAGAGTCTTTCATTGACCATCTTACAAAAATCAGCCTCTTCCCTCCCTGCTTTGGTAATTATTTTGTTTGTTTATTTTGGCTTGTGGTTCATCCCATAAGAAATAAAACTTGCCATGGCCCATGTGGTTTAGTTGGTTGGGTGTCATCCTATGCACCAAAGGGTTGCAAGTTCCATCTAGGTCAGGGCACATGCCCTGGTTGTGGGCTTGACCCCCAGTTGGGGGCATGTGGGAGGCAACCTACTTGATGTTTTTCTCATGCTGGTGTTGATGTTTTTTATTTCTCTCTCTAAAAGAAAGACAGACAGAGAGAGATAAAGAGAGATATATATCACAATCACAGTTGCCTTATTAACCATTGATTTCTCAGTGGTCATGCTTTAATGCCTGTCATATAAGTGGTTGCTTAGAAATATTTGGAGATGTAATGAATGCATGAGTGATGTATACATGAATTAATGACTGAGGAAGAATGGTAGAATAATGTGACCAGTAGTGTATTTCATCTGGGTCATTTCTGATAGGGACTCAGTATATTTCATTCTGTACCCATCAGCAGCTGCAGGCTGAGTGATGAATAATGAATAACAACAAAAACCCAACAGGCAGACTTGCTACTGCTACCATAGCCACTTTCATTTATTAAACTTGTACTGTGTGCCAGAGTCTGCTATATATTTCATTTTTCATTATGATTATTAGTTCTCCCTAGAAAGGTCAGGACAGGCCTCACTAAGGGGGTAATATCGGAGCAAGAGGGAAGAAAAAGAGCAGAGATTTGAGCTATTATGCAGGTAACTCAGGCATAAATTATACTATTTGCATTTGACAGATTTAGGCTTTCATTGCTTGTGTTCCTTTGTGGTGAAATTTTTTATTTTATTACTATTTTGAATTGGACTGCTAAGAGAATAAAAGGTACAAACTCATTGTCCTATGGTAAATGTCTTTCCGCAGAACTAACCTGGTGCCATTAGCCACATTAGTGGTATTAAGAGGTGACATTCCAGCTCACAGTTTAATTGGTAGCGGGAAGAGGCAGGTCGATGACATGCATACAGTACCTGTCTACCAGGTGGGCCATGCCCATTGCAGCCTATGTGGATCAGTTGGCAGGCCTGCATGGTGTGTAGTATTTTAATGTGATGAGAATGAGTGTACAGAAAGGCCTTCCAGGAAGGTAAAATGTATGCAACTTATAGTAAAAGACACTGCAAAGAGTCTTGTCAGAAAGAGTTTTAGCATCTCCCTTCCTTCTCCCCTTCACACACTGCCGTGTATAAGGGCAGAAGAAAATTCAGAGGTGAATTTCTTGTGGTGATAAGGAACTGTAGGAAGATGAGTTTTGAAATCCCTGATAGAATGACTCTATCCTTTTGATAATATAAAGAATCAAAAGAACCATTTGAGTCTTGGGATACAATTCTGACACTTGAGTAAGTTAATACATTTTTTCCCCACCAAGCAATATAAATTGTACCTTCTTGTCAAGCTGCCTTTGTTTGATAGCAGCAGATTAACAGGCACTTTCTATGTCCTGAGCTAACTCACTGATAGTGCCCTGCACTTGATAGTTTGAAGAAAGGTGGATGATGAGCTCAAGGCTAAGAGACTTATAATATTTTACCCTGTTGTCAAAACCTGTTATTTAAATAATTGGAAATCCCTGAAACATTGAAATAAAGTAGTCCTCAAGGGAGTAAAAATAAATTTTTTTTAAAGGAGAAAGAGAGACAGAAAAAGAAGAAAGAAATTGGACTTTGGGTGATAATGACATGTCAATGTTTGTTCATTCCCTATAACAAATGAACCACTGTGGTGGGGGTTATTTATTGTGGAGGATCCCGTATGTGTGTGAGGAAGAAGGGATACATGGGTATAGGTTTTGCTCGATTTTGCTGCAAACTTAAAAATGGTCTATAAAATAAAATATATTTAAAAGTATAAATGAATAAACCCACCTGGAGTGGTTCTGTTGGTTGAGCATTGTCCAGGACACCGAAAGGTTGCAGGTTTAATTCCCAGTCAGAGTACATATCTGAGTGGTGGGTTTAATCCTCGATCAAAGCACATACGAAAGGCAACTGATTGATGTTTTCTCTCTTCCTTCCTCTCTCTAAGCATGTCCTAGGGTGAGGAATTAAAATATATTTTAAATATATATAAATAGATAAGAATTTTTTTTAAAAAATCTATGCATTTCTTTGGGATATTATAATTTGCAGAGCTTAATTATTCATATTGATAACCACATCCATATTAATGACCACACATGGAGTGGAGAAGCTTGGACATTCAGTTATATCTGCTTCCTTCTTATGAGCTCTTCCCTCAAAAGGCAGTGACACTAGTACTTCTTCTCTGAGCTACTAGTATAGTCCATATCAATATATCATTTTCCTCACATATGAACATGTGCTTTTGAAAAAAAATTCTCCCAGGTATGTGTATAGTTAGTTGATTATTCATATATTTCTCTGTTACTAGGAATCTGACTTGGAGATATATATATATATATATATATATATATATATATATATATATATATATGTGTGTGTGTGTGTGTGTGTGTGTGTGTGTGTGTGTGTGTGTCGGGTCTAGTAATAATTAATGTCGTTTTTAAACATTTGTTTAAAATCTTGCTTGGCGTTTACTTGTATTGACATAACTTTCAAACACGTGGTATCTACAGAATGTGTGAAGTGCAGTTAACAAATTTTGCTTGAAAAAGTTTGTGTTTGGTTTGGTTGTTGTTGCAAAACTAGGGCTAAGAAGATGGCGGATGAAGAGCATATTCGGCACTGTATGCTTTACGAGTTCCAATTAGGAAGAAAAGCAAGTGAGGCTGCAAAAAACATCTGTAGTGCTCTTGGTCAAGATACAGTTAGCGCCAGAAAATGCCAGCGTTGGTTTGAGAAATTTCGCGAGGGAAATTTTTCGTTAGATGACAAGAGTGGTCGAGGCCGTGTGTCCAATTTTGATCAAGAAGCTCTTCAAGCTCTTTTGGTGCAAAATCCTCAAATTACCCAACAAGAGCTTGCGACAACTTTAAATTGTTCACAAGAAACAATTTCCAATCAATTGCGTGCACTTGGCAAAGTTTAAAAGTTTGGAAAATGGGTTCCTCATGAGTTGACAGACAACAACCGTAATCAAAGAGTCACAATTTGCAGTTCGCTCCTCTCTCGTCAAAACTGTTTGCCGTTTTTAGAGCAAATTGTTACCGGAGATGAAGAATGGGTGCTGTATGTTAATTTGAAAAGGCGGCCTCAATGGTTGGACAAAAATGAGGCTCCGCAGCCCACACCAAAACCTGACTTGCATGCGAAAAAAGTGATGTTGTGTGTTTGGTGGAATTTTAAAGGAATTCTTCATTATGAACTTTTACCATCTAACCAAACCATTACAAGTGCAGTGTATAGTGCCCAATTGGAAAGGTTAGCCCAAGCTTTAAGAGAAAAAGAACCCGCGCTGATTAATCGGAAGGGCGTAACTCTTCACCACGATAAAGCACGACCGCATACTGCAAGAATCAGTGCTGAAAAACTGCGCCAGTTGGAATGGGAAGTTCTCCCTCAACCTGCATATTCTCCTGATATTGCCCCTTCTGATTACCATTTGTTTCGTTCTTTGCAAAACTTTCTTCTTGGAAAAAAATTTAATAATGAAGAATGCCTCAAAAATGCATTGACCGAATTTTTTGCATCAAAATCACAAGAATTTTACAACAGAGGGATTAAAATGCTTCCTAAGCATTGGGCACAAGTAGTAGAAAACAACAGCAACTATATTGTTGATTAAATTTTGTTGTATTGTTTAAATAAATTCGACTTTAAAAAGTATTAGAAAACGACATAAATTATTACTACACCTAATATATATATATATATATATATATATATATATATATATATATATATATATATATATATATATATCACCCTGAAGATTCTAAGGTCTATAGATCACTGTGAATCAAAAACTAAGCAATCTGGGCCACCATAGTTATGGAATCCTGATGTAAACCTTGGGAAGTTCAGTTCCTGAGTTCCCATAACCAATTATTGTGATTCTGCTCTATAACCTAGGGGACACTTTTCTAGGCCTGATTGCCTTAGGTCTCTGGAATTTATAGTTTAGGGCTATGTTTGCTGTGTTAATTTGTGAAGTTCTTGCTTTGCCTGAGGTTTCTCTGAATAAGTTTGATAAGGTGAGGAAATTCTTTGCCTCTCTTTCAACTGATTTTAATGCTTATCTCTAACTATTTGTCTTATAAATAGTGCTTCCTTTTTTTTCTATAAATTCTTATTTCAAATTGATTGTTACTGTGGAGAAAAATTCATATCCATCAGGCAGAATTTGGAAAGATATTCTTGAAATGTTAAAGTGGCAGATCAAGAGGTAAATTTTTTACCCTTCTAATTTGGCCAAGATTTCTGGGAAAGGATATAGCAAATGGCTAGAATACATTACAACCCAAACTTGAAATCTGCAATGTTAAGAAAAGAAGATGCATGAATATGTGTGCCCTGTTGAGGCTATATAACTCCTGCTGGGGGAATTGTGATATACAGCTCTTTAAGTGAGTTCAGAAATCCAGTGACTATACATATTGTTAAATAATTCCTTCTGTGTGATTTAAAAAACCCTTTAACATTTATCAATGAATAGTTTTCACATATATTAGGATGCATCTGTCCATTATCTCTTCTTTGAGAATTTCAAGATCATACTCTAGTATGATTTCCATTTGTAGGATATATTAATATAGCTTTGAAAATGTTTCCCAAACAACCAGAAATATCAGTGTCATAATACAAACCCAACTCTATACAAAAGGCACTGTCTAATATAGGGTGTGTGTTTTTTTTTTCTTAGCTACTGAATGATTCATCATCTATTTATTGAGCTCCAGAAAGAAGTTAATAAAAATGGAAAATAATAATTATAACTCCCTGAGGGTTGTTCATTAACATCTGATTTTCTTGAACCCATTACCTTATGTAATAAAAATAATTCCTACACAGTATGTCTCTCTGTAATCTGTGTGAATGCACACACTTATGTTTTTTAACTCAATTATGTTTTTTAAGTGATGGTTTTGTTATGTTTTTATTCTACTATTATTCTTAAAATAGAGCTGAGAGCAGAAAGCTTCTAATTCTGAATCTGTTATTATATAAAACTATTTATAAGCTTCTTTTAGTTGACACTATTTATATTTATTGATTGATTGATAATTGACTGATGCTTTTTGTATTTATTTGTCTTTATATCCTATGGAAAATATCAAATAAATATTTCTTCAGATTATATTATTTTAATCCCCTTACATTTAGGTTAAATATTTGTAAAACAGTCTTTTCAATATAACTTCCACTGGGAAGTATTGTGTAATTGCAACACAGTGAGAGTGATATAAAATTTTCTTCTTATAATGTTTATCCTATGTAATGCTTACCCTTTAGAAATCCATTCTCATGCATATGCCTGACAATTCTTCCTTTCTCTTGCTTAAAATACCTTACTCTTTGTTTTATTTGAAAAACATTATAGAAAAATTTCACCTTATCCTAATTCTTTTGTATAACAATAATATATAAAAACTCCCTTATATCTTATGGTCATGAAATTGGTATAGAAAGTGACAATCTGGAACTTGGAATATTTATAATATTTATTAATAATGCTTTAATTGAAGTCCCTGTCACTTAAACAGAAAACACCTAGATATCAGGTTGCTTACAATTATAAGATCACTTACTGAGGCAAAATAATATGTAACAACCAAATTAAGTAATCTATGCAGGCATAAAATCAATTCATTTGATTTTGTGTCTGGTATCTAGTCCCCTTCCCCTTCAGATCTGTAAAAACAGTTTAAGACAATATTGCTCAGTGTTATCTGAAGGCATCCTGCATACAGAACACCAGAGGTTATTGTTAAAGATGAAGATCCTTAGACCCAGCACTCCACTGAAACAGCTCTCCTCAAATTGCACAGTGATGCCTGTCTTGTCAAACATAATTATCAGCTGACTACTCACTAGCACCTGCCACAGCTTCAAGTTTCTCCCCTTTTTGTAAAAAAATTATATTTTCTTTCTATTGTTGACATTATTACGTATGTCCTCCATTCCCCCCTCATACTTCCCTTTTCCTAGACCATGCCCTCCCTCCCTCTGGCCCTCACCATTTTGTTTTCTGTGTCCACGGGTATATGTACACAATGGGATACTATGAGGCTATAAAAAGGAAGAAACTCTTACCTTTTGTGACAGCATGGATGGACCTGGAGATTATTATGCTAAGCCAGTTTATTCTCTTCATGCATCCTCTTCACTAGAAATTTGTGAAAAAGACTTTTCTCTATCTCGTAGCAATAGCTCTATCCTTGCCTAGTTTTTCCTCTTTTGAGAATCTGCTGTTATTAACAAGCATCCCATACTATTCCCCCTGCCCCTCAAAGATGTGGTACAACATTTCTTTGTCATCTTCATTACTTATTATAGTACATTTCACCTTCTAGGAGCTGATTAATCATCAATGCATTTTAGAATTAGTAAGTACATTGGGTTTAGGAATATAGATATAAACAGATTTAAAAGGGATTCCTGTTTATAAGTAAAATTTATATAAAGTTATCAATTTAAGAAAGTATAATAATTAAAAAGTTCTAAACAGAAAGATAAAGTCATCAGAGCAAAAGCAAGTAATAAACCATTGGTGAAGCCAATAACAGTTTAATAAAAGGCAATAGAAATTTCAGTCACCAAAGATAATAAAGGATCACATACACATAATTATGCAACTATCACAGCAAAGGAAGTTGGATAGCTCCATAGGGCTGTTTTTGATTCTCTAATATTATTACATTAATCAAGTACTGTATCTTTATAAAGTTGTTCATGTTGCATCCTATATAATAAAAGGCTAATATGCAAATTGACTGAACAGCAGAACAACAATTAGTTATGATACACACTGACCAGCAGGGGACAGACACTCAATGCAGGAGCTGCCCCTGGTGGTCAGTGCACTCCCACAGGGGGAGCTCTGCTCATTCACAAGCTGGGCTGACAGCTGGCTAGTGCAGTGGTAGTGGTGGAAGCCTTTTTCATCTCCACTGTAGTCAGACATCTCCTGAGGACTTCTGGCCTCTAGTTTTATTATAATTATGATGGCATGTGTGTTGTCTAGCAGTACAAGGGCGACAACTGAATGAGAATATGAAAAAGGGAGGAGAAAATTATGGAGCATGAAGAAGGGTGATAGGCTTAAAAACCATCTTCTGTCTTTCCAGGGAACAATCCCTCCAATAAGTAATCTTGGGACTGGAAGATTTCTTACAATATTTTTGTAAAAATCATTTCTCAGCACCTATTGCATATATTCCAATATTTCTAAGAAACTGCAGATGCAAATATAAATCAGAACTGGACTCTGCCTCAGGAATCTTACAGTCTAGTAGGGGAAATTTGTCAAGATTATGACCATTTATGATCATGGTTCAGTTAAATACTATGGGAGCTTAGATTAGGGAAGTTGCCTTCCTAATAGTTTTATATTGACAGGAAATAAGTGAATTTTTATAAGTATAAACATAACTAAGTCTCTTCCATCTTAAAATGTAATGATATTTTGCAACAGACACTTAGTCTTTATAACAAAGCCAATACACCCATTCCTTTAACCCTGTGTACTTTTCCAGATTGCTTCTCCTCTGTTAATAAAAATTTCTTAAAAGGAAGAGTCTTTAGTTTTCTTTTCCATCTTCTTATCTAAAACCCATCTACTCCACAATCAACCACAGACCTTCCGCATCTACCACTTCCTCAGGTCTCAATGCCAAATACAACAAATGATGTTGAATCCCTTTACTACCTTATATATCTTCTGCATTTAGCTACTGATCTTTTCCTACCTTGAAAATGTTTCCTCTCCTAGTATCTTAGAGTTTGCATTCTGATTGATTCCTTCCCAAGATTCTTTTCCTCAGCCAGTCCCTTAAATGTTGGTGTACTCTAGAGATTCATCCTTGGCTCTTTCAGTTATTTCTCTCATCACATTTCTTCTGGATGAAATCCTTCATTCTTAAGGCTTTTCTTTTTCTATAAGTAACTTATGTCTCCAACAAAATATTCATGTTTTCTCTTCCATAATATAGAAAGACTTTCCAACCAAAGACTGTATTTTTCAGACCAAGACCCCCTGGATCCATAAGACCAGTTCATGACAGTAGAATGTAAGGAGAAGTTACAAGTCATTTCTGGGCCAGTAGCTTAAAAAGAACTTTTTCCATCCATCTGCTTGCCCTGGGAGAAAGTGGAATTATACAATCCCAGGACCCATAATCAGGATGTGAGCAAACACCAGCCAGAAAGAGTTAAGTGAATCAGAAATAAATTTATACTATATAATACCATTGGAATTGGGGGATCTATTTATTATAATAACTAACATTAATATAGACATTGGTAACTTGAAGTGTAGTGCTATAATGAAGAAAACTTCAAATATGTGGAATTTGGTTGGTACCAGAGTAGTAGGTAATAGGAAATCAATATCGGAGTGTGGAAAGATGATGACAAAGTCACACAGTGGCAAAATATTTGGTAAACTATTGCCTGTAATCATTTGTAAGTCACCCAAGACTCCTGTCTGTAGTTAGAGGATCAAGGACTGGGAAACAGAATGTTGGTACTGTTTGTTGATTGTTACTGGTTGAAGTAAACAAGGTATGAGAAGAAAAAAGATAAAGTCAGGCAAGAAAGAATCATTATACAAGCAATAAACGAAAGAAGAATACAGCATTCTGAAATAGGAAACCTCTCAAGGTAATAAAACTTTACAATTTTTAGAGCCAGATTGGAAAGATATGAGACTAAAAAGGGCTTTGAGGATATGCAATACCAAAGGTACAATCCATGAAAAAAAATTGATAAACTGGACTTCATTAAAATTAAAGATTTATGGCCTTTGAAAGTCATGGTTAAGTGAATAAGAAGACACCACAATCTGAGAGAAAATATTTGCAAAAGATATATTTGATAAATGACTATTATGCAAAATATACAAAGAACTCTTGAAAATTCAACAATAAGAGTTTTTGTCTATTATAAAGTAGGCAAAAGATCTGAGCACACCCCCAATCAAAGAAGATATACAGGTGGAAAATAAGAATGTAAAAATATGTTCACATCATTCATTATTAGGGAATTGTAATTTAAAATGAGATATCACTACACATCTATTAAAATGATGAAAATCCAAAATACTGACAACATCAAATGCTAGTGAGAATATAGAGCAATAAGAACCTTTATTAATTGTTGACAGGAATAAAACTAAATATACTCTTACCATACAACCCACTAATATTACTCCTTATTATTTACCCATATGAATTGAAAACTTTCTGTACACAGATGTTTGCAGCAGCTTTATGTATAATTGCTAAAACTTTGCCCTAACCAGTTTGGCTCAGTGGATAGAGCTTCCACCTGCAGACTGAAGGGTCCCGGGTTCAATTCTGGTCAAGGGCATGTACCTTGGTTGCAGGAACATCCCCAGTAAGGGATGTGCATGAAGCAGCTGATGGATGTTTCTCTCTCATCAATATTTCTAGGTCTCTATCCCTCTCCCTTCCTCTCTGTACAAAATCAATAAAAAATATTTTTTAAAAAAACTTAAAGCCACCAAAATGTCTTTAAGTAGGTGAACAGGTGAATTAACTATGATACAGATGTGGAATATTATTCAATGCTAAAAAGGAATGAAGTATCTAGCCATGAAAAGATATGGAGATGAAAGTGGAGACTTGGCAACTGATACCACAGAAATCCAAAGGATCACAAGAGAATGCTAACAATTAATTATGCACTAACATGACTGGATACTTTAGAAAACAATCAGTAGATGCCTAGAGACATGCAACTACCAAAACCAAATCATGAAGAAATAGAAAATATGAACACACTAAAACCAAATAAGATTAGAGCAGTAATAAAATAGAAAAATCTTCAAAGGCCCAAGACCAGATGGCTTCATGGGTGGATTCCATCAAACATTTACAGGAGAATTAACAACAATCCTTCTCAAATTCTTTTAAATAACTAAAGAGGACATCCAAATTCATTTTTTAAAGGTCAGCATTATCCTCATACCAACACCAGATAAGAACAACAACACTACAAGAAAATTATAGGCCAATATCCCTGATGAACATTGACTTCATTTTCAACACAAAATTGATTTCATTCTCAGCAAAAATTTTCAACACAATATTGGGAAACCAAATTTGACAGCACATTAAAAGAATCATAAGCCATAATCAAGTGGGATTTGTCCTGGAAATTTGTTGAAGGCTATAAAATCAGTGTGTGTGTGTGTGTGTATGTGTAGATAGAAGATGGCATCTCACCACTCCTTTGTTCTGTAGTAGTGATAAAGTCAATGGTTGTGTGATTATTTTTCCCAGTGAAGGAGGGAACAGAATAGAAAGGGAAGGACTAGAGTAAGAAAATACTGTTGTTGGCTAACCAACAACATTATGCTAGAATGGTCAAAGGGATACCTAATAGTCAATTTTAACCCTAATTGCATTCTGCAAAGCAAAAGCCCTCTGTCACTCGGGTCATCAGTAAGATCAATAACTTCTGCACGCACAAGGAAATCTCATGGGAGTGTTTCCTGTTGATGTACATGTTTGTTTGTGTGTATGTCTGTCTATTTGTGATGAACATCAAGTAAAGGTACTGAGTTTAGGAAATAGTGCAAACACATCCAGTAGAAAACAAGAATTCAGTGGACAGTGGAAGAGACAGCTGCAATGATGAGACTCCCCAGTTCCTGGCTAGAATTTTAAAAAGTCTAGGGAGAGACTTGCGACAAGATAGGAAAGTTTTGAGCTTGAGCTAATCTTATTTGGAGCTTAAGGAAGTGAGTGATTCTCTTGAATGCCTTAATCACATAAAGCATTTGTATTTTTACAGTAATCAAACTGTTAAAGGATGACATTCCTTGCTTGAAATATGAGGCACACCATAAAGTAAAGATATGTTTGGGTACATATTAAGGGGATGTGAGAAAGAGAGAATAAGAAAAAGAGTGAAAGAAAAGTCTAGATAGAGGGTCCCTAAAAGGAAGAAAGGAGAGAAAAAGAGTCAAAAGTCCTTCCCAATTTGCTCATTTCTCCAAGATGCCTTTCGGGATCTGGCTCCCTTCTTGTTCCTGGATTTCATTTTCTTCCCTAATCCCAGCCTTGGTGGAGCCTGCTGTTACTTGCAGGTATCTGCTCATGACACTTGCCAGGTCCTTGCATCTAGGTTGAATCAAGGTATTTGGGCTAATTGGAATGTGGGCAGAAAGTTGTAAATGACCTTATAGGTTGACCTTAAACTATTTTCTCTTTCTTGTTCCAACTTCATGGCTAGAAAATAAAGTTGAGGGGATACTTCCAGGAGAGCGCATGACTGGGGACAGCTGCCTTCGACTTTATGTAAATGAAAACCTTTTTTTGTGAAGCCACTGGTATCTCGTTTTTGTTTTTACAGAGCGATTGCTTCTCTGACTTGGTATAACATTCCCAGTGCTGTTTCTCTCCACCTCCATCTCCCTCTTCTAACCTGTCACCTCAAACTCCCTCTCTACTTTCCATCAGGTCAAAGTCTTTCCTGTGTAGTATGTGTCTTCTATTTGACTTTGTGACATTCAGGGACGGAGCAGGGATGAAGGGGGCAGAGAAGGGAGTTGATTTTAGGGAGTGTCTGCAAATCACAGAGGAGAAAATAAGAATTCGGTGAAAAGTGGAAGAGGCAGCTGGAAGTTACCATGATACTCCCCCACTTTTCTCTCTCACTTGGTAAATTTGGATTCTCTGGGGCTATCACAGCCATAACCATTTTATTACCCTTTAACTATGTGCAAAATTGTATTATCTTCTTCTGAGGTTTTAAAAAAGATTTGGAAGATTTGATTTTTAAGTTAATTGAGGATAGGGATTGCATATCTTTGTAGCTCGATATTTTACTTATTAAAAGTTAAAAAAAAAATAGAGGATGTAACTTAGCCAGCATGGTTGAGCATTGACCTATGAACCAGGAGGTCATGTTTTGATTCCGGGTAGGAGCACATGCCCAGGTTGTGGGCTCAATCCCTGGTGTGGGGGGTGCAGGAGGCACATGATGCCCTCTCATCATTGATGTTTCTGTCTCTCCTTCTCCATTCCTCTCTGACATCAATAAAAACATATTTTAAAGTAAAAAAAAAAATAGAAGATATAACTTAACAGGCTTAATGAAATTAAGGAAAGCACTAGATCTGCTTCCAAGATACTGATTAAAAAAATACTTAAAATTGAGTCACTGAATAAAACTTAATAAATTTTCATCTGATTATGAGCCTTTTGTTAAAATGTACTTATACTTCCCAAGGTCAAAACCACCCACTTTATGCAAAGGTCTTGATGTCAGCAGTTCCTGTCAAGGCCAGATGGGTTGCCTCGAAGAACTTATCTACTGCCTCTTAAGCACTGTGAGCTGCTTATGACATATTTTAGATTCTATAGTTAATTTTTTCAGGGCATTCATGTTCACGAGATTCAGTTTAAATCCTTTAACACATTTTCCTCATATGGATGTTACTGTTACAGTCCCTTGTGAGAACATGTGTTGGTTATGTTAGAATTAGACTTAAAGTAACAAACTGACTTCCTTTCAAAAGACTTTAGAAAAATTTAACCCTCAGGAGTAAATCCGTAATTAGGTGGTTAAGTCTTAGGGAGAAAGTGAAAATAGACAAGGGGAAGTTTTCTAGAGTTCTCCCCCTTACCCCCCACTGGAAACGCATCTTTGGGGGTTGTCAGGAAACTGCTATTCTCTCTCTGTTCTCCCAGTTACCTGCCACCATGTGGTGATCATGCTTAGGTAAACAGATTCTTAGATGGCGAGTGAAGGGAAGAGGGCAGTGAGCCAGTAATTCTGGGAAGCAGGGTTCAGAAATAAATGTAGGATTGCCTGTTTGTGAGAAGGAGATTTAAAGAAATAAATTCTATTGCTATTATAAACAAAAGCAAAGACAGCTCATTCAAAAAAAATTTTTTTTTGGACCTGAAAATATCATTAAATCAGTCTTTACTCTTGCTTTGTCCCACTTTAACTGGCTCTTTGACTTACTCCAGGGCATGCTTCTATATTCATGCATATTTTTATAAATAAAACTAGAGGCCCAGTTCATGAATCAGTGCATAGGTGGGATCTGGCTGGCCTGGCTTTAATTAGGGCAGGTCAGGGCCAGACCAGGTGGAAAGTTGGCCCACTGGATGGCCCCAATCAGGGCCCAATCAGGGCTGGGCCAGCTGGGGAGGAGGAACCTCGGGCAATTGTCCAGTGGGCACCACTCCTGATTGGGGTGGGGGGCTGATCGGGGGTCAGCAGCCGAGGGAGGGGCTGTGGAAGGTTGGCCAGCCAGCCCTACCCTTGATTGCAGTGGAAGGGCCAATTGCTGGCAGAGCTAGCTGGGGCGAGGGTCCACAGGCTGATCAGGGTGAGGGGGCCCATCAGAAATGGGATTGGCCAGAGGAAGGGATGCAGGATGTTGGCCCTGGCCCCTATTGGGGTGGGGGAAAGATCAGGAGCGGGGATGGCTGGGGGGAAGAGCTGCAGGGGGGTTGACCAGTGACCCTGACCTCAATCGAGGTGGAGAGAGGGGTCCCAGATTGCGAGAGAGGGCAGGCCAGGCCGAGGGACCCCACCGGTACACAATTGGGGCTAGGGAGGACTGTGGGAGGGCTCTGGCCTATCTCGCTCATTCTTGATCAGCCAGAACCCAGAAGCAAGCTAACCTACCAGTTGGAGCATCTGCCCCTGGTGTTCAGTGCACATCATAGTGACTTGTCGGAGGGGCATTTAGCATATTAGGCTTATATATGCACAGATTTCTCATGTATTATCTCATGTTATATTGACAGTAGGCATGGGATGTAGGAGGTGTCTTCAGTTTATAAATCAGGCAAGTGAGTCTCAGAAGGCTTATAGGTATAGTTGAATGTCTTACAACTAGAATGTTTCAAGTTTGGGTCATTTGGTTTTCAACCTTATGATTGATTTGTAATGTGTTCTTCACAAGCCTATGAATATTTCTATGATCTGGTTCTTTTTTTCCTTCTCCAGCTTGGTGTCTTATCACTTTCTCATTGTGCAGTCTATTAGTCAGTGAGGCGGAGTGTCTCTGGGGCCTCACTTCACCACAGCCTCTTTCAGTTCTGATATTCACTTGGGTGCTCTGCTTTGGCCTGTGACATTCTGGTCACCATTCTGTCTGATTAACTCTGGGTCAGTCTTCACATTTCATCAAACTTGTCATCACTTTCAGAGAATCTCTACTGAGCAGTCCACTCTGTGGTATCCCCCATAGTGCCTTGTTTGCCCTTTGTATTCATACTTTTCGTGCTTAATGTGTAGTGATTGTATTATCTACTGGTCTGTGAGCTGTATGAGGAGAGCAGACCACATGTGTTCTATTCAGTGTTTGGCTCACAGTATGTGCTCAATATTTATTCAGACTGACTGGATGAAGGAATGGTTAAATATTCCTTATTCAAATGTACCCTTTCTTCCAGCTTGTTTCCAAACTCCCTTATAATTTTCTCAAGTGTTTTAACATACTAAGGATAACCGTTTATTTGACTTAATGGTGTGTCCTACATTTACAAATAGGAAGCCTTTCTAGTCATTCTGTGGCCTCCTGAAAGTAATGGAAGACATCTCTTTGAGAAGAAAGAATAAATAAAAAATCATACTTTTCTGGTTCCACTTTTCTCCATCACCTACTTTTTAGCCAAATGTTTTAGCCCTTCCTTCAAAATACGTGAATAATTCTGTGAACCATATGCTATCTAACAGAGCTAAATTATAGGTCACAATAATAATAAAATGAAAATTTGTAGGAGTTTTGCATTATGCAGAAAAGGTTATTGGAATTCTTATTCAGACATATTGTAAACTTAGACCTTGCTAAAATCAGTTCCCTTGAGATTTTCCATCCATAAATTTAGTCATTATCTTCTCGCAGTTCTTTGTTAGATTTCTCTGTCATGTCTTGCAACTTTGAAGGCTTGGGCATTCTCTGATAGGAATCTTTTAAACCCAAAGAAACAAAAGCTTCTCAAAGTTATCTATCTTGAACTATGTCCAAGATTCCCATGAATGAGCTACACAATCTTGCCATATGTTCTTCTTCATATTGGTACATCTGAATAGATATTTATAAAATGATCTAGGTATATTCACTGGTTGATGTAAGTCATTAGTTTCTGAATATTTAGATAACTCAATATCTGGTATTGTTTGATTTACCTAGACAAGTGAAATGTGGTTAAAACAAATCTTTGGGTCTTATACCCTGCACCCTCCTTTTTTGGCATGGAAAAGGTCTGGGGAGCAGCTGGCTGCCAGCTGGAGCCTCATACTGTTTTATTGAAGTGGAATTGGGGCTTTAACAAGCTTAATTATAACAGGACTTCACCTGCATCACAGAACCCGTTCCCACCTCTCCTACCCTTCCCCCCTTTTTTTTCTATAAAACATTGCTAGTTGTTTTGAAGCCTGTTTTCAATATTTCCACCCAGGCCTTATTTGATCTGAAAGCTTCTTAGTGATACCCTTGATTTAGTTACAATGGCATAAAAGGGTAAATTAAATCTAGCCACTTTTGTGTAGGTAAGATCAGGAATGGGATTGAGGGAACTTGGAGATAATGGTGTTATCTATAAACTTGATTTAAGTGATAGATCCGGCTAGAATCATTGTCAGTTTCTATAAGTTAATGAGAGAACCATGCATTCATGGTATTAGTCCCGGTATCCTGAAGATTTACTTTTACTCTGCTTTATAGTTCTTTTAAGCATATTATATAATGTAAGCCCCACATTTGATTGTAAGCAGTTCCAAGTGCTTCCTAGAGTCACTGATAGAGTTCTCAGCACATGAGTGACACATAGGAAATATCATTAATATCTTGATTTATTGGAAGTCTGTGTGAACTTGCAAAAGAGATTAATGATCACATATTTAAACATTATCTTATAAACTCTTGCATTTTCTTTTGGCATAAACTGCCACGTGATGATTAACAGCTGCTGTTTCCTTTGTGTTGTGTTTTTAGTGCATGAAAAATGATCGTTAACCTCTTTAAGATGGTAACTTGGGGGAAGGCTTTAGAGAGAGGTTAGAAATTACCTTTTTAAACACGAAAAGGGAAAAGTGATAAGAATTTCTGAAGGTGACAATAGTAATAATACAACGTGAAAATGTTGGTTAGCAGCAATAATCCCTGTTGCTTTTTGTGCTAAAAGATTTCTAGATCCTGGGAAGCCTGGAAAGGCACAAGGCTACCTGAATAAATTAGATGTTAGCCAGAAATAAATGGGCTTGACCCTCTTGGGTTTATATTTATAGCTTTCTTGTGGCCAATATAGTAATTACATTTCTATTTACCTGTAACACTTGGGATTAGAGATGTTTATAGGTCTTGGGAAAGGAATTGGAGACAGTTGGCTCAGTCCAATGACAGTATTCCAATAGACAAGGTTTTCTAAACTGAAAATTGGGTGGAAAAAAAAAACAACTATGATATTTACTATGTGCTTTGTTTTAAGAGGTGTATCTGATGATGCATGATATTCAGTGAGAGACAGGAAAATACCATATTGCTTTGGACAATCTTATGGGGGAACATGCTCATATAACAGAAAAAAATAAACTGTGATTCTTTTTTATTCATAGTATTACAGATATTTCCCATTTCCCCCTCTTTTCTCCCTCTCTTCCTAGTCCCTCTCCTCCCTCCCCACTCCCCGGCCTTCACTACCCTATTGCTCGTGTCTATGGGCTATGCATATAGGAATGTAAGTTCTTTGGTGATTCTTATGATTATTATATATTTTATGCTGCGTAGTCTGTTGTTCAAATATTTTAATGGCTAAATTCAATTTCAAGTCCTAGACTCAAACATGATCTCTTCCTTGTAGCTTTGTCTGACTTTCCTTCCTGTTCCCCCTGCTCCCCCCTCCCTCCCAGGAGGTGGACCATCTCCTTCATCTCTGCTCACAGTGCATTCCTCTTCTCTTATGGCACTTCTCAAATTGCATTGTAATTATTTGTTTACATATCTGTCTTCCTCACCAGACTATGAGCTCTTCAAGGACTGAGACAGTGTTTTATTTAATTCATTTGGTATACCCACAGCCTGTCAGTGTCTGGCACATAATAGACACATAATAAATGCTGAAAGAAAAAAAGGGCGGGGATTAATAAATGAATGTAAATTATTGTCATCTCTGATTTATTTGGCAGTCATATCATAGCGTGCAAAAAAGAAACACCCATTGTATTACTCCTCAATGTCATGTTGTCTTTTCTAGAAAACTGCAGAGAGCTTAACAGTCCTCTCAGCTCATAGTGCATAATTTCATAATAGTGATAACAGCTCTGTAATTAAAGTGTAAACACAACCAAATCTTTGTAAATCACACCGCGTTCCAGTCCTGGCATCTACAGTGTGGTTTTTGGTTTCAATTGTAATTCACACATTTAAAAAACAACCACATGACATTCAATTGGTTATATAAAACTTGTTAATGAATTGCTAGACTTTAAAAAATCCATTTGTATTCACAAAGAGTTTAAATTACAATATATTCTTAGGAAAATAAATAGAGGGTTTAGTAAGCAGGCATTGAGGCCATCAAGTAACTAATGAGGCTTGTTGGTCAATGGTACACTGGCTCAAAAACCAAAGTTAACATGGTTGGTGAGTAGGTAGGATGGTAGCTGAAAAGCTTGCTGGATATTAAGTCCATCTTTTGAATAGTGTTAGGGTTAGGGTTAGGGTTAGGGTTAGGGTTAGGGTTAGGGTTAAAAATGAAACCAAAAAAATGAAAATGTATTCAAAGATTAAAATGAAAATGTATTCAAAGATTTACCTGTTATTAAGTAAATTTATGTGTATCTAAGAGAAATTTATTTATTCCATTTTATTCATTTATACCTGAGTACTTAAAAAGGCATTTGGTAATGGCTTTGTTCTTTATTATTTAAATCCCAATTGGACATTTCCCCCCTTTCAACAAACCTAACCAATTAGGTGATCTGACAGTAGCACAATTGCTTCCAATACCAACTTAGGCTGAAAAAAAAAATGGGAAAAAATATTTACTATTCTTATTAAATAATGTTTGATAGGTTATGTTGATTTTATAAACAAACTTAGGTATAATTAAACAACATGTAAAATTTAGCATGAACTTTTATTATTCTTTAAGAACAGGGACCATGATTTCTTATTCTTAGATATTTAGCAGTCCTAGCAGAATGCCTGGGAGAAAAACAGAAACTTGATAAATATTAAATACAGTGTAATTGATGAATGCATCAACAAATGTTATAAAATAACAACATTTCTTGTTTGCTGATTGAACCAGCAGAAGGAAATGCAAAGGTCATTTTTGTACTGAAGCATGTGGGGAATTTCAGTTATGATGGGAGGCTTGCAGGGAGAGAAGTCTGTTTTATATTCAATGCATATTTTGTACCTTGGAGAAAAAAAAAATAGGAGGGTCGCTCTTAAACAGAATAAAGCAAAGATTTAATTAAAATGAGACCTTTCTGATTAGCCAATATTGGGACTAGAACAAGGTTGGGATGGGAGATGAGAAGTCTTGTTCTTTTCTCCCATATTTCTGAAATGACCAACACTAGGGAATGGACAAAGGCCATTTTCCACATTCCCTGCATCCCCCCCCCCCCCCCCCACTATAATTATTGAACTTTCTACACATGCTGGAAGGGAGGGAATCAGCTCTATTTCCCATGCTCTAGCTCCAGACTAGTAGTGTCTAAAGGACCATGCAACACTCCATGATAACTCACTGACTCATTGAGAACATGTGGGGGGAAAAAAAAACAATTAAAACTGTCATTTATTTTCCAGAAAAGTAAGAAAATCAGTTAAGTTTTCTTTATTCTTTGTGTGATTTTTAAAATTTGTTAAGTACACATATATACAGACAAGTGAACGAAAAGGAAAGGTGATTAAGAAGTACAAACTTTGCCAAAACCGATTTGGCTCAGTGGATAGAGTGTTGGCCTGCAGACTGAAAGGTCCCAGGTTCAATTCCCGTCAAAGGCATGTTCCTTGGTTGTGGGCACATCCCCAGTAGAGTGCGTGCAAGAGGCAGCTAATCGATGATTCTCTCTCATTGATGTTTCTAACTCTCTATTCTCTCTCTCTTCCTCTCTGTAAAAAGTCAATAAAAAAAAAAAAAATATATATATATATATATATATATATATATATATATATTTTTTTTTTTTTAATATATATTTTATTGATTTTTTTTACAGAGAGGAAGGGAGAGAGATAGAGAGCTAGAAATGTCGATGAGAGAGAAACATCGACCAGCTGCCTCTTGCACACCCCCTACCGGGGATGTGCCCACAACCAAGGTACATGCCCTTGACCGGAATCGAACCCGGGACCTTTCAGTCTGCAAACCGACGCTCTACCACTGAGCCAAACCTGTTTTGGCAAAATATATTTTTTTTAAAAAAGAAGTATAAACTTTTAGTTATAAAATAAGTGATGGGGATCTAATGTACAGCATAAGGAATAGAGACAAAAAGAGAAAAGTGAACAATGAAAGGTGTACAATTAGCTTGATTTTCATAAAATGCACACACAAGTAACCAACACAGATGAGAAACAGGCATTATCAACACCACAGAATACCCTCCTCATATTTCCTTCCTATGACAGCTCCTCAAGGAAACTCTCAGCCTTGACTTCTAATCCTATATAATAAAAGCCTAATATGCTAAGTGTCTAGTTGTCAGGTTCAGCTGTTCAACCAAAGCATAATATGCTAATGATATGTTAAGGCTGCTCACCAGCTCACTATGATGTGCACTGACCACCAGGGGGCAGACAGTCGACTGGTCAACCAGTTGCTATCATGTGCACTGACTACCAGGGGCAAATGTTCTGACCAGTAGGTTAGCTTGCTGCTGGAGTCTGCCAGATGGGGACTGAGCGAGAAGGGCCGGACATGCCCTGGAGTCCCTCCCTGGCTGGCCAACCTCCTGCATCCCTTCCCGGCCCCAATTGTGCACAAGTGGTGTCCCTCAGCCTGTCCTGCACCCTCTTGCAATCCTGGACCCCTCAGGGGATGTAAGAGAGTCAGTTTTGGTCTAATCCTGCTCAATGCAGGAGCTGTCCCTCTGATGGTTAGTGCGTTCCCACAGGGATAGCACTGCTCAGCCAGAAGCTGGGATCATGACTGGTGAGTGCAATGGGTGGTGGTGGGAGCCTCTTCTGCCTCCATGGAAGTTGGACATCCCCCAAGTGCTCCTGGACTTCGAGAAGGTGTAGGCCGGGCTTAGGGACCACCTTCACCCCCAAGTGCAAGAATTTCTTTTTAGATAAATAAACTCTTTTTTATCTTGCTTATTGGTATGTTTTTGAGATTTATCTCTATTGTTATATGTAGTTGTAAACCATTCATTTTCAATGTTACATATTAGTCCATTATTTGAATGTACCAAAATTTATCCATTCTGCTATTGATGAACATTTGGGTTGTTTTCACTGTTGTCAATATTTGGTTCTCACAAATAGTGCTGCTACGAAGAATTATCTACCAACATTTCTTGGTTGAGTGGAATTCTTGCCTTTTAGGGTATTTTAAGTGTTTAGTTGATAGTACAAAATCGTTTTCCAACATGGTTGTACCAATTTATACTTCCAACAGCCATTGCATGAGAGTTCTAGTTACTTCATATCCTCACCAACATGATACAGTTAACTGTTTGAATGGTAGTCACATTACACTGTTGTTTCGATATCTACTTCCCTCATGACTAATGACTTTGAGCATTTTTTTTCCAAATGATCAATGACCTTTTAGATATTATTTTCTTCTCCAAGTGTTTTGCCCAAATTTTGCTAGACTGTTGGCCCCTCTCATTGATTTGTAAAAGTGTTTTATATCAGTCCTTTTCTGATATATGTATTACAAATACCTTCCCATTTCTGTGGCTTGTCCTTTCACGTAGTAAGGGTAAACGCTACTAATTTGTTATGTGGGATGACATTAACATCCTCACTGCACATGCATGTCAGATGGTCACCTACTGCATACAGAGTCATGTGTGGGGGGGGAGGAAGGGTTGGAAGAGGAAGCTGGATGATGAGCTTAACTGCAGTGCACGTACTTGAACCTTTCTTTTCAAGAGAATGTTAAACATTATAGTATAATATGTGCATGATTCAATTGATTGAATTTTTTACTATCCAGTTTTTACTAGAGTAATCTTAACAAAATGGATAAATAGCCTTAAAATATTCTTGCAATACAAACATAAATGGAAGATAATGCTAATAGAGCAAGAATTTGGCGACTCTATGAAAGTGTTGAATTGATACCTCCCCAAAGAAGAGCTGTTCTTCAGCTTGATAAAGGAAATGAAAAAAAACTAATAATATCTGAAAAGCAAAAAATGGAATGATCAGAAAAGCTGTTTAAAAATAAAGACTCATATTTGCTTTAGTTAGCAGTGAGTCCTAGCCTAATGTATTTTTCCTTGATGTATTCATGTATAGAACTATCATGGTCAACAAACCATTAAGTATGTTTATTTCCATTAAATTGTCTAATGATTGTGTATTATACTTACAGTTTATAAACAAATTAATGTATATCGGTTGGGCTCATAATCAAAATAGTTTAGAGCACTGCTCTAGAAAGCTTAAAACTATTGAAGCATTATGAGATCTCCTACTGGGGATCGGCAGGTCGACACTCTACCCATTGAACCAAACTGGCTAGAGCCTTGTAGGCAACTTTTTAAAATGGAAGTTTACAAAGCACCTTTTCCATTTTAGTTTAGACCTAGCTGTTTGAAAAGTAGGGCAGAGATATATGGTGCATGTGGCAGAGTGAAGGTGCCTGGAACAGAATTCTGGTAGGTTCGTAAATAATAGAAGCCTTTGTCCCGAAAGCTCCATTATTTAGTGAGAGCTGTCCTGAACCTCCTCACATTCTCAGGTGAGGGGCTGATTCCTGGGAATGGAATATGCCTACTGAGGATGGGAGATTTCCCTTTGCCATGTGGGATGCAGAGCCCAAGCCCAGATGCCTGGGGATATCTAACCATGCCTTAACTATGGCAGCAAATCAACTGTAGAGGAAGTTGTCACCCAGTGGCCGGGGGAGCTTTCTGGGGAGAAGCCAACTTCTTGAAAGGCACCTTCAAGGCGAAAGTAAGCAAGGTAGAAGCATATTTTTTTAATGCTAAAAAGTTTAAGTGTAAATATAAATATAAATAATGTGAAGAAATAGAAAAAGATAATGGATATATATATATATATATATATATATATATATATTTCCTTTTCATCATATTCTAGAGATTTTGTAAGATTTGCTGACACCAACTCAGCAAACAGTTTTGTTTGTGGGTATTTATTACAAATGTCTCCTTTCATCTGATGAAAGAAAAGGCCCTGAGCAATCACCTACTGCATATATATACCTATCATTGGCAGGCCTGGAGGAGGCACCCTGCTGGAGGAGTCTTCAGGCTCTCCAGAAGAGGAGTTTCCAGATCCTGTTGACAACCCACTGCAGTTGCTTTTGGCTGCATATTCGGTGGACACCTTTTTTTCAGCTAAGCCTCACATCATATACTTGGAATGATCCCTCCCTCCCCTTACTCTCATCCCAAATGCTAAGAACACTTTGGGAGAAAGGGCTGTGGAAATGCGAAGCATTATTTTAGGAACAGAATCCTTGTTGCCTCAAAGCTTTTGCAAGCACTCTGTCTAGAGGTGATCTGCCTGCCACATCTGTTTTTGTGTGTGGGAGACACACTCTGTCATCCAAGATGAGTCACCTCGTAAAGGAGCATAATCTACTTGAGCCTTTGTGTGGAAGCCGCTCTCTGGTAGAGTGAGCTGTAGTATTTAAGCTTTAAGTGGTACATATCTAGGCCTCCTGGTAGCACCCTGCCAAGAGCAACAATAGCTACAGAGCAGAAAAATCTCCTTCCTTTCATTTCCTCTCCGGCTGCCTTTTGAATATTGCTGCTGCAGCAAAGGCAGCGAGGACCCTCAGGGGTGCTGCCATGGAAGACCAAGCCATCCCACACCTGTTCTGGAATCAGAACAACTGAATTTGGCAAGGCAAGAAGACACAGAAACAAAGGATAAAAAGAAACCCAGAAATACTATAGAAGAGCAGTTAACTATCTCTAACCAACCATTACACATCCATTGCACTGGGTTTCTGAAAATTAGTGCCCAGACAGGGCCTTTAGTAAGTAACCCTTGTTATACGTTACTGACTTCTTAATGATTTTTCTTTAGTTTCTCAAGGTCTAAACGGAACAGGGACTTTAACTCTTTTTGCAGTTCTTTCTTGGGGTCTCTTGAAAAAAAATTTTTTTTTCATGGTAGATCATTCATTTGTACAAAGGATATTTTTTTCCTCTAAAATATTTGAGTTATTTCAGTAGTTATTGATAAATTGTATATCTGAGGGAAGACAATCTGCAGTTTGATTATTTTAGTGGAACATGCACTGGTTTCCATTCTGTGGCACATGTCTGAGGTTTGTGTTTCTGTATCCTATTATGTGGGTAAGACTTTGCACCTAGACCAACATAGGGGTATGATCTAAGTCATGAATCAAATATCGCTGGGTGTGTGAGTGCAACAGAAGCCATAACATTGCCCCACATATTAACTCACTATTTTAGCCCCAGGTCCTACATTCCTATCTGTTCAAAAGGAGGAAGAGATGTAATCTGAGTGATAATCATGTCTGCTTCTCTTGAAAGTTATGCAGTTAGTATATAAACACAGGATTTAGCTGACACCTTGCTATAGTTCGTGGTGTGTGTGTGTGTGTGTGATTAAAATTGAGTGCTAAAGAGTCCTGGGACATAAGTTTATTCCCTGCTGATGTTCAGTTGTCTTTAACGATGTGGAGATAACCTTTTCCATGGCCTCACTGGCTTTTTGATGAGGTAATTGTGTGACTCCGTCTAGTTGATTTGAGAAGCATGGGAATGTTCTCTTTCTATTTATCCCAAGGAATGGATAGTCAACATTGCCTTTATTTTTGATCCTGATAGTCTCACCTTATCTTTCTTTTGGTTTTAAGTAATAGAGTTCCTTTTAAAAAGTATAGATAATTTGGGAGACATCAACTATTAGGATACCACCAACCCTTAAATTTTGCTACAGGATTTTCCTCCCATCATACAAAAATATGAGGGACTATGACTCTGGAGAGGCAAGTGTGATAAAAAAAAAAAAAAAAAAAAAAAAGAGAAGGCCAGAAATAAAGAAATATACTATAATCTCTAAAGAGAAAAAATAGTGCTTCTTTTATGGGGCTCACAATAGCAAGTGGGAACTTGGTTTCTGATGGCAGAAAGGTACAAATAATGAAAGAGAACAGGAGAGTGCCAAGGAGAAAGATCCTCCTTCCTAGCTTCTCTCATCATTCTTTTTACTTATCATTCTTATGTGTGGTTGTGCTGAGTGTAAGGGGCCCTTCGTATGGCTCAAAAAAGAATGTCACCACTCAGAAAAGTGTTGTAAGATGTATTCCTGTAGGTGAAGAAACTTAAGATGAAAGTGTTCAGAACATTCACCCATATTACTGATCATATAATGCACTCAGCCCACTTTTTTTAGGTCACAATAAATATTCATTTAACATAAGTTATTTTTCTTCTCCTCTTCCTTCTTTATCATATTCCTCATCTTCTCTTCCTTCTGATTATTCCTCTTGCTGCATTCATCTCTTCCCCCTCCTGATTTTATTGCTGTTGTTGTTGCTTATTCTCATTACTTCCTCGTGGCTTTACTTCCAATCCTGACTATTGAGGTCTTACCCAATTACCAAGGTCATCAGTCTAGTATGTACATTTCTTCACTAAGCTGACGATGACTAATCCTAACACACTCTGGCCTCCCATTTGGAGGTTGGTACTTAGTTGCACATTGTCTTGAATAATTCCTTATTATTTTAAATACTATTTAATCTTGTTAGCTGAATAAGGTGAGAAATATATTGAAGGTTGAAATCATATGCCTATTTATTTCTCTGTGTTCACTACAATAAGGTATTTATTTTAAGTATTTAATAAATACTGTTTGATTGGCTATCTTTCCTCTGCATGCTCAAAAAAGCATATATAGTCTACTTTACTGTGAGGAAAATGGAGAATAGGATTTATTAACATTCACAATTTACTTGGCATACTCGTATTTCTGTCCTGCCAGGTTAAAAATCTATCCTTTACTCACCACTCTGGCCAGAAGAAACAAAAGAGAAATGAAGAAAGAAAAAAATGCCCAAAGAAAAAAAAGCACACTGAACAACAAAATATACAAAGCCAAGAAACACAACAAACAAATCCAAATGCTCATGAAATGAATAAAATATAATACATTTGTAAGGTCAACGTAGATAACTTGAATGCAGATTACAACTGGGAAAGAATTACTGTCAAGGTTATATTTATTACCCTGGAATTGAAACAACTATTTGAAATGAATTAATAATGGATAGAGCAGCATCTGATTTTTCCACATAATCCATTTTAGATCAAGAGTACTTTGTGGCAAGAACATGAAATCAGTTGAGACCAGCTGACCTTTGCAAAGAATTGTGGCTGGTTAACTTCATAGTTCACTTCATATTGTATTTGAGACATGAAAGAAAAATCTTCCAGTCCCCATCTGCTGAATTATTTCCCTCCCCTCCTTCAAAGCCCATACAGAAAACCACCTCTACCACAAAAAGCCTTCAAATAGAAGACGCATGTGAATCCCCTGCTCTTTCGTGTTAGAGCAAGGAAACAGCCATTTCAGTTCTTGATTAATTCAAGGAAACAAGAAGACAATTCAGTTTCAATATGATTAAATATGCAGCAGGACATTTTTTCCCCTTTTCTTTAAAATATGTTTGCTTTGTTCTTATGGTTTGTCAAATCAGCTTCAAATTAAGCATATGATAAAGAGCAACTGATTTTTTTTGGTCATGTTTAAATTTGATGAGTTAAGGATATAAACTTTACACAGTGTCTGCTAAGATTACAACATATCCAACCAGATTTTTTTTTTTTTTTAATTATAGCTTCTCCTTGGCTGAAACGAAAACTTTTTCTAAATGCTTGACAGCAGAATGCTTCCAAGCAATGGTATAGTTGTAACTCTTGTGCAAGCGGAGTAGTACAGGCTTCTCTGAAGCTGGAAAAAAAAAAAAAAAAAAAAGAATTGTTAAGCTAGCCATGTCTTCTTGCACTGGGTCCTGCTCCTCAGGGCTTCCCAGGCAGGCCACAGCTGGATGAACACCAACACCAGTACACTCCACATACTTGGCTAAATGAGATGGTTTATAGAAATTCCGCCACAAAGACATTCCTCTCCTGTGGTGGAGTTTGGGCTTGGCACTCTGCAATGTGCTTTTATGTCTGCATTTGTGCCTACTTCTTTGCATCTGTGAATTTGAGCTCTTCTTCTTTTAACTGTTCTGTGCCAGTGTCCCTCATAGGATACTGCCTCATCTCTGTTTGAGACAAAATTATCCTTAAAAACACAAACCTATGTCTACTCTAATGGGAATATTGCTCTCTCACTAAGAATCTGAATTCTCATTATTTTTCCCCCCATGGAGGTCTTACCTCCCACTGGCCCTGATGAATTGGGTTGAAGTGATAATTGGCATCCTTTTGTACACCATTTCTTGATCAATGAACCAGCAAGGAGAGCAAGTAGGGTGTATACCAAAGAGCCATTATTTTATTTTACTTTATTTTACATGTTCTACTTTCTCATGTTAATAGTTGGAGTAAAGGGGCCTTGTCTTCTGAAGTGCCTCCATTTTCATCATGTAAAGGTCATTATCTCTGTGTGTGTGACCTTCCTTGAAACATCATTATCACTGTTTACCACACCCTGGAATTTATTCCAGGTTATATAAATGTTTTTGGCGCAAAACCTTTATTTTCATGTCTTTCCGGCAATCTTCCTAAAAAACTTCATTACTTTTGACCCTGAAGATTCCTTGATCTGATTGATTTTCCCTTCTGACCTTATGGACCTGTAGCTCATTGCTCCCTGAGCCACACAGCCTGAAATTTATCATCATAAGCCAATATTTTTTTTCTGAGATATTTAATTCAGTCCTTCCCTTTTTATTTCTCTCTATTCTCATTCAGCCATCTGTGCATGGACAATCTTTTCAGTTGGCCTCTTTTGATCCTTATCTGTCCAGCTCAGAAACTTTCAACTCTGGATATCCTCCACCAATTGCTTTCCCTGCCTTCTTCTTCTTTCCCTTATTCTTTTCTTTTTCTTTCTTTCTTTTTTTTAAGAAATGTTTTTAAAGGAGAGAAAACAAAATATGAAGACTTTTCTAACTTTTGAAGATACTTTACTTCCACTTTCAATGCTCCCTAATATTGAAAATTCACTTATTAATTTCTTACTTCAGCTTTAACACCCCAGTTAGCAGTATAGTTTCCTTTTGTGTCCAAACACTGTTCATGATAACCCACTATTTTAGGGAGAAAACTCGAGATCCACCCACTTTTTCACACTTCCACGGCCCTTCTACTATTCTATAATTTAGATTCATGCCTCTCTCAATATTCTGAACTCCAAACATTACCAATGATTTCAGGACATCATCATCACAAATGTCCTTTTTATCTAACATCTTCACTCTATCCCAATCTGTACACACATGCACTTTTAAATAGAAATAAAAACAAAGATAAGAATAAAACTTATTCACTCAATAAATATTTATTGTACATCTGCTTTGTACAGATACTTTTGTAGGTATATGGGATGCAAGAAAATAAAAGTCAATAAACAAAGACATTTATATACTGCTCCCTTTTCTATATATAAACTGAATACTTTATTCAAACACTTTTTATAAATTCACTTCCTTTACATTTATTTTAACCATTTCCTTCAGAACTCTCCTGCAGTCTATTTTTGCCTCCACTGACACCATTCTCTTGAGTATTAGGAAAAGATGATGATTTGTTTTGCTTTGCTAGATTTTTTTTCTCTCTCCTTATTTTCCTTTTTCATTTCACTTTTTTTTTGTATTCTGTTTTCTACTTTTCAAGTTCTCCTGTCATATCTCAGACTTCTTCTTTAACTCCTCTCACACCGTTAAGTTTGGTTGTTCTTTAAAGTGTTGTCATAAACCCTATCATATTTCTCTTTAGTCGCTTTATCAAAGAACAATTGTATTTTAAATAGTTCTCACTGTCATCCCTATGTACCTGTGCCACAAGTATATCATACCTCCTCCATAGTCCATCTTTAAAATGAATTGGCTTATCCAATCCAGTAATTCTATTTGGATACCCTGCCACACCTCGAATTCAACATGATCATAGCTATGAAATAGGATCTGGGACATGTTGAACTATAGAAAGGCAGCAACCCTAACTGGAATGAGGGCACACAAAGTATCAACTGTTCTGTAGAGTCAGTCCTAGTAAGATCAGCTGGAAATGTCTCAAAGCATGAGTCCAATGGATAGCATCAGGTTTAAAAAATATTTTTGTAATGAGTTTTAGAGAGAGAGGGAAGAGAGAGGGAGAGAAACATTGATGTGAGAGTGAAACATCAACCAGCTATTTCCTATATGCCCCCTACTGGAGATTGAACCCACAGCCTCTTTTGGTACATGGTAACAAGCCTAACAACTGAGTCACACTGGCCAAGGCAGGATATGATAATTTTAGGCAACACCAGACTTATAGTTCTAGAACATTATTAGGGGCATGGATTTCAGGGAAAGGGTAGAAATGCAGAAAGCTGTTTATACTTAGCAAGCCCTAAATTCATGGTTGGATATATGGGAAATTTAAGACAACCATAGAGAAACAGACAAGCAAGAGACATAGAAGGCATTTTGGATGCAGTTGTTAGGTGAAATTCATAGGAGTGTCTTAGAATAAAAAACAAGATCACAGAACAGACTACATACAGACTGATGGTCAGGCCAAAACCTAGTTACATGGATGTTACCAATCAGCCTCTATGATGCTGGAAAGAAAGAGAAGGGATCAGGGAAAAAGTATCTCTTATCTGAATGACTATGTAGGCTCCCAGGTTATCTTATGACACCTCTATGGTAATGGCCAAATTGCTGATAAAATTCCAGGGCTATTGCAGTTCCTATCTTATTGGACAGCTTGTCAATATTGAGACTTATCAATGAGGCACTGAGTCTTTAAAATCTCTAATGTGCTAAAATCTATGAAGCTGCCCTTTTTTTTAACTTATTTTTTATTTCATAAATATTTCTTCTTAATCTTCCTTGAGTGCTATTCCATATTTTGCACTCTAAAATATCGGTTGTTCCCTTGGATTCTGTCCTTGGCCCTTCTTTTCTTCTCTCTATCTTCAATTTCCTTGGGCAAATTGTTTTAATTTCTTTATTTTGACTACCACTGTATCCTTTTGATTTGTAATCCAGGTCTTCAGTTCCGGTATCTCCCTTGGGTTTCAGACTCATATATTTAACTACATTCTAGTTAAATCTGTTTAGATGTCTTAGTCATCCTGTACAAATACAACATGTTCAAAATGGATCTGAAATTTTTACCTCTCTCTTCCCAAGCCCACTCTTCCTTCTGATGTTTCCTGTTAATTAATTGAATATTATTCATCTAGTCAGTCACTGGAGCCAGAAATTTAGAGTCATCCTAAACCACTTCCTCTCTCATCCCCCACATACAATCAACCAACCAATCCTACCAATTTTACTTCATGATTATTTCTCAATCTCTTCTTATACTCTCCTGCTCCAGTTCATCAAAACTTTCCCTGACCCCTTCTCTTTCTTCACTGTCCAAATCCCTGCATTCCCAGATTGCTGACTGGTTTCTCCACAATACATTGTTCTTCAAACACTCTGGGTGCTGTATCTGAAATTCAAATCTGGCCAGGCCACTTTCCTGCTTCTAACTTGGCTAAGGTTCTTCATTGCTTATTGAATCAACCTATGTTTCTTAGTACAACTTAAAGACCCTTCCAGTCCTGGCCTCTATCTGGGATCTTAGTATCATCTTCTATTGTACCATATCTTAAACTATCTGCCTAAGACAAATCATAATTTACTTTTACCCACTTCTCATCCCCTAAACATATATCTCCTCCTAGATTCATTATAATTTTAATCAATCTTCTCAACTAGAAGAGAAGTCAACATCTCCTCCTTTGCCTTTCACAGTAATAACCCCAAACAGTTACCACATTTGATGACTTTTATGTTAGAACAAATCTTTCCAACCTGGACCCTTCATTTAATTTCTCTCTTAACATATTAAATTCCCAGTTAGTCACCGGTAACTGACAGTATACTTTCCATCCGGAAGACAAAACAGGTTGGATGCTTAACGTGTTAATATCTCTTCTCTGAACTACTAAAGCATCTTGATACCATAGAAGTTAGCTTTGTTAGCATTTGATGGTCCCATTCTGTGTTGTGGCTTTGGACGATCCTCAAAGTGTTTCTAAACATTATTGAACATTTCTGGAGAAAAAGGACATATTGCACATAAATCATATATGCCAGCACTAGGTACAAAGTAGGTACTTATTTTGATATGTAATTAGCAGGAATTATGTAGAAAGATACATGGTCAGAATCACTCAGGCATCGTTCATGGATATGTGGTGACATTTATCTCCCAGGATGTTTTTTTGTAGCAGAAGGGGTTAACATAATGTAAAGATGAAAGACCTTTTTCCTTCTAACAAAGAACCATGAAGAGTTTATTTAAAATAAAGAGACATGACAAAATGTTTACTGTCTAATTAATCTTAATGTCATTTATACTACTTCTTGCCCACACAGTGGTACAAATATATAGAAAGTGTTTTGAAGATTTCTTGGCTTTTAAGAAAACTGCAAAGAGCTGACTACAAAATTTAAGAAACACTCATTCAAGAGAACCTTTCTTTCTGAAGTTTGGTGCTACCTATTTTTGATGTAACCAAAAATGATATTAAAAAAGCAACTTTTGGGATGTAGTATCTGTGAATGTTCTCTTACTTTGCCTTTTCCTTCTGCCAATTCAGTAAAAGCAGCACCAAATTCAAGTCTTAAATTGAGTCCCGACAAAAAAACTACATGCTTTTAATAATTCAATAGCTTCACAAATGGTCCCTCAAGGCATGAACCTAACTGCAATATATACTGTTAATGAGGATGGGAAATGAGAAAAGAGAGAGGAGAAATTGAGCCTGCTTAGGAATCAAAGATGATATAAAGATGCCCTCTGTTTCACCATTTAAGTAGCAATTATAAAAAGTGACTGCTTGCAATGTTCAGAAGAAAATTTTCTGCTTTTTTTGTTGTTGGAAGGTACAGATAGTTCACAGATTTCACCAGTTCATTTGGGGGAGTGGGGGGACTGCTTTTCACTACACCTTTTACCGGACATTTAACCGTAAAGACTCATATTTCACTTTTCAGCAACATAGCTACTCATGTTGGTGTCTTGCACTCCCATCTGACAGCACATGCACAATCAGGATGTAATACAAGACCAGCTAGGTTGGGCCTCGCCATAATCTTCTTTAAGTTGCATTTGCATCAAACACTTTGTGTCTAAAAGTGGGGACTGCCTTTAATGCTGGCAAGTTGATGATGGGGAAGAAAAAAGTGTCTGAGTTCTCCGAAAGGATAACCTTATCTTGAGTGTAAGTTTGTTTGGAATGTCAGCAGCCAGTCCGAACAAAGAATTCCTTGTATGGTGAAGATGCCTTGGAGTTGATGTTTCGGTGGAGGGACTGAATGGAAGACAATAGACTCCAGGGAGAAAACAGAGTTAAACCACACTCCAGATCCCTGGCATTTACAATTAATATGATTTTTTTTTCAAATTTTTCCTGGCGACACAAGTGGCAGGTATATGCCATTTTGATTCAATTATCTGCTCTCAGCATTTTTCCCATACCACCAATTTAGGCAGTCTAGACAGTGTGGTTGCTCTCTGGTAAGTGGGCTTCTTTCTGGGAACTGATTCCTTTTGGATCACCGAGGAAGTCTCAGCAGACCTGGATCACTCTTCCCACACACTTCCCTCGCCAATATATTTCAATATCTATGACGCCATAATAAATTAATACATCTGTATCATATTAATACTACATTAGAGCAACGCAACAGTAACACGATACAATAGAAACATTGCTAACCCCCTAGGACTTCCACATGGCTCTGCTGGACTAAAACCATTACTGTCAGTTCCAGCTCACAGACTTTGTGTCTGTGAAAAGGCAAAATAGACAGCGTCCTGGGTGCCTCTGAGTCGTATAAACCGTCTTGTTATCAACACCAACGCTGCTGTCCAGAGATAAGGAAAGCAGACACTCAGACTGGTTACTCTGGGAGCTCTGCATTTTTTATAACCCGAGGCTCTGTCCTCCTTAGCATTGTTGGTTTGTCATTCTCCGGATAATTGTTCATAAATCATTGCTTAAATTGCTCATAACTCCATGGTGTTTCTTGCCAAAAAGTATTTCACTGAATATTTGATAGTTTTTTTCCCAAAAAAATAATTTATCCATAAAATGCTTGAATTTCAACATTGCAAAAGAATAGGGAAAAAATACAAAGAGAAAAAAAAATTAAGGCTTTTTCCAAAAGCCAAGTTTGTTGGATATTTTATTTCCAGTGGGTGGGGGAGGTAGAAAAGGGTAAAGGGGGTGGAAAATGGTGATGGAAATAGACTTGATTGGAGTGACGAACACACAATAAAATGTACAGGTGATGTATTGTAGAATTGTACATTTGAAACTTATACAATTTTATCAACCAATACCACCCTGATCAATTCAATTAAAAAAGAAAACACACAAGAAAACACCAAGTACATAATACAGACGCCCGACTCTTAGCCAGATCCTGTCTTTCTAACCACATTCCTATCTGTTTCCTCTTTCTAGTCAGGTTGAGGCACAATGCATTTTCTTTCTATGGAAGGTGACTCTTATCACAAAGGTTTCCCAGAGAAGAAATACCAAAACTTTTTGGATTAAGTCTATTGTTTCATAAAAACTTTACAAAGACTAACCTAAACCTTTATGTTGCATTTGAAATCCATTGTCCTATATGTCTACCATCAAAAAATTAAAATCAAAACAGCTGTGTTTACCTCTGACTATTTCTTTTCACATCCTTGAAATATGTTGACTTGTTTGCCCTTCATATTTCTATACTAACTAGGCCCAGTTCCCGTGACCTTTCTTTAGGGAGACAATTTTCCAACCATTTAATCATTTTCATTGCTCTTCTTTGGGCCTGCTCCAATTCTCTTTCCTTGGGTGGGCCCCCAGTGGCCATAGTGTTGCGGTGTAGACCTAAGCCATGCTCTTCCCTAAGTGGGAAGTTACTTCACTGGAGGCACATAGCATCAACCTGATGTCACTCTATCTGTGTGGCTACACCTCATTTGGTCCAATTTCACCATGTGAAAATCCAGATAGTGCTTAAAATAAACTTTACAAGAAGATTCACCATGAGGGACCTTCTGGAAAAATACTCTAACATATTTAAAATATTTATTTTCTAAAACCTATGTGTGCACACATTTTTAGAGAGCATCTGTCATGTGAGGAGAAGTAATCTACATCTATTCACTCACTCATTCATCCTGTCATTTATTCAAGAGCATGTGTCAAATATCCACTATATTCTGATGGCCACAGGGGGTATAAAAATAAATACCTTATCTCTCTTATTTTGTTTTCTTGCTTGAGGTGTGGGTAGCCAGAAAGATAGTATGTAAATAGCGTGGCCTTTGGAACTAGTCAGATCTGTGTGAAAACTGTGGCCCCAGCAGTTACTAGCTGCGAATCATCAGTACATCCTTCCTCCAAACTTTAATTTCCTCATCTTTAAAACGAACATAATGTCAGCTTCTATCTCATGGGGAGTGACAATTTTAAATGAGAAATGCATGTGAATAGTGTGACAGAGCAGCTGGTTATTATAGTGCAAGGCTTTTCATACAGCGGACAGTTTTATTTATTGACCAAATGAATAAATAAATATGTAAAACCTATGAAAAGTGATTGCTCCAATACAATATAATAAGCACTACAATAAAATCAGGAACAAAATGTCATGGGAGAACAGAGATTCAAAAAGGTGAAGCCTATTTATGGAGACTCTTGAAGACATGCAGAAAACAATATTCAAATTGTGTGATTAAGGACAAATGAAAGTTTGCTATGAGGAACGTGTGGGTAACGGTTTGCCAGGCAGAAGAAAGAACACGTGTAAAGGCACTGAAACAAAAGTAAATGTAGCAGGTGAAGGGATGGTGAGGGGCCAGGTGAATTCTGAATGGAAGGAGGATTGTTGCAATCGGCTAGCACATGTGTCAAACACAAGGCCCGCGGGCCAAATCCGTCCCGCCAGGCCTTGCAATGTGGCCCGCACCGCACTGTCATCACTGCACTCCGCTGCGTTTCCATCACAATGACAGTTTATGACTGTTCAGTAAACCATTCGGCCTGCGATTTAGGCTGGATTTTAGATTTTGGCCCCTTCTCTGATTGAGTTTGACACCCCTAGGCTAGGGGCAGAGAAGAAGGGTCACACATGCACTGTTCAAGTTTATTCCTTAGTTACGGGGAGGCAGTGAGGTTTCTGCAGAAGAAGGAGGTTCCAAGAGAAACTAGAAACAATTATTATTAATATCATTGGCAATGGTGTAGCAAGGGTGGGGAACATCCGGCCTATGGACCATGGAAGGCCCAGAAAATCATGTGGGTTGGCCCTGCCAAGGCATTAGGAGTGAGTTAATGAAATGTTTGACCAAATATAGCAGGCTAATTTTTAAGTTGACAATTTTGTATGGCCCACAAATGATGTTATAAATATCCAAATGGCCCTTGGCAGAAGAAAGGTTCCCTGCCCCTGGAAAGGCTATAATCGGATGAAAAAATTGGCATCAGAGAGTCCAGTTATGAAATGAAGTCTATTGAGGTGATTCTGTGATGAGATGAGAAAGGTCTGAATTACAGACAGCAGGAATCGAGTGGAAAACTCAGATTTGAGAGATATTTTCTGGCATGCAATTAATAAAATGTGGAGAGTGATCATTTAGGGTTATGGGCAAGGGAGGCAGAGAAATATTTGTTGATCTTTTCTAGTTTAAAAGATTGGATAGAATGATGAGAAATATAAGAAGGTGAGAAGTGGATTAAAATAAATCATGAGTTCAGTTTTAGTCAAACAGTATAAGGCTTTCTCTACAGAGCTGGAAATTAGAATCTGTGGCTTGAAAGAAAGGTTTGGAACAGAAATGTGGACTTGCGAATTACTAGTATAGAGAGAGCAGTTGAAGTTTGGGTGTGGGTGAAGTTGCACATTGAGTTTATGGTCCCTGTCTGATTATCATTTCTAATCGATATCATAGTTACAGAAAATGTTCTTCTTTCAAATATAAATAACCTTCGACTTGCTCCTTCGGTGTAACGTACTCATACTTTTTGTGCATCTGTCATTAATTCATTTAACATTTAATTCTCTTTCTAAGGAACCGGCTCTTTACTAATGGCACTTCTCTGTCTTCCAAAGAGCTTGTGAAAAGAGACTTGGCACTGAAATATAGGACACCATCAAGTGCACTGCATTTCTTGAAGGACAGATGATAGGAACATGTAATAATGCTGGGTTTCATTACATGAGCTGGGAGCATTAACTAAAATGGGAGGAATGATAACTGCCTGTGATATCACTATAAAGAAAAACACTGGTTCCAGATCCATTTGGCACCATTTAGAGCATATTATCACTCAATCATGTGTATTGTTCCTGATATCCAGATATATTCCAAACCCACCCCCTCTGTCTTCTGAGCTGCAGTAAAGTTATCACCTCTAAGTCTGTGAGTGCTGGATTGTTCGATCAATATCCCCCTCAACCTCAAACCCTTTGTTCAGCAGTCATATGACTGAGCAGCCAAAGAAATTCTGAGCCATGATACAATGTTGTCTTAGGTTAATCAGCTATAATCGTGCATAGGATTCTTTCAAATACCATCACTTCTAATTTGTGAATACACAAGGTTTAGAGTGTTAGTTTCAACATTTTATAAATTTCCTTGCATTCCTCTAGTTTAAATAAATCTTTCTGGAATTAAAAAAAATATATCTATTGTGAATGGACTCTTTATAGACTAAGAGACCTTCTTAATCATATCCCACTACTATTTTTTTTTCTAGTTCTTGGGTACAGAACAAGGGTAAAAACTTGGCTGCAAATTTAAAGTTCTAAGGATATGCCTAGAATTATCATTAAAAAAATAAAAGCTAAAGATTTGTCTAATCTGGCAAGACTCTGAAAATGAGAATATTTTATAGTGCTAAATGTTTCTTCCTAGAATCCTGTTGTGCCCATACTCTAAACATTCACAATACTTCCATAGCACTTGTTTGTACAATTTTTAAATTACATAAATCCAATCTCTATAAGAATAATTCTTTCCAGGGGTGTTAAGTAATATGTGAGTTATTTACTTCTTATTTGGAAATAATGCCCCACATTAAAATAATTATTTCTCTGGCTTTTCATTTCCAAGTAACCCAAGACTCATTTCTCCTGGCCACATTTCTAGCAGGTACGAGAGAGCTCAAATTAGAAACAAATTCATGTGCATGTGTGTATGGGTGTCAGTACACAAAGAGAAAAAAAACGGTTTCTCATAAAAGAGATTTCCAAGGTGAGAGTTTTATGCCCCTTGCATCATTTGCAAAAGCTGATTCATGAGATTAAGGCTCAGACCACAATGCTGTACACTGATAGGTACAACTGTTCATTGACCAATGCCAAGTGCTTGTAATCAGACCTGCAGAGTATTTAGCCTTCTCTCATAGATGCCTTTTAGTTTATGATTTTCTACCAATTTTTTTCTAAAGCAAATCAGTTTTTGGATAGTTGTGTGGGTTTTTTTTTTTTAATGAAAGGATTATTTTTATATGGTATTTTTTCAGAAATAAATGTACAATTAAATCAACAAAAATTGGATAACAAAAAACATTTTTTCTATCCCAGATATGATTCTGTCATTTCTGTTTTACTAAACTCCTTATTACATAAAAATAAAACTTTTATGGCAATTTAGGTATTTCTAATAAAGTTACAGATATTTTAAGGTTTTAAATAAATTGATGCATTCCATATTTTTGGTAATAACACATATATCCCTCATTGCACATCTTCTTTTATCTCTAACAACAATTTTGCAAAATTATTTATTTCTCAAGTTTAAGTGTTTTGTTTTTTTGTGGGGAACAGAAATGCCAAGTAGTAATTCATATTTTATGTTTGCAATTTCTTAGTTTTTGTCCAAGAACTTTAGTGACCTAATTACTTAGCTCATGATGCTTCCATGGATTAACCCACATCTGTTTCATAAATCTAGAAAGATTCCTGAGAATTGTCCAGTATTTTTATGGAAATACATAATAGACTAAAGCCAACCCTTATCTCGTATATAAGTGTGTTCATGATATATGCAGGCATATCTTGGAGATATTGAAGGTTTTGTTCCAGACCAGAGCAATAAAATAAATATTTTAATAGAGTCGCACAAATATTTTCATTTCTCAGAGCATATAAAATTACGTTTATCCTATATACTAGGCTATTAATTGTGCAATAGCATTATGTAAAACAACAACAACAACAACAATGCATTATGCATACCTTAATTAAAAAAATACTTTATTGCCTTTGGTGAGTTGGAATTTTTTACTGGTAGGGGGTCTTTCCTTGATGTTGATGGCTGCTGACTGAACAGGGTGGTGGTTGCTGAAGATTGGGGTGGCCATGGAGGTTTCTTAAAATAAGACATCAATGAAGTTTGGTGCAGTGATTAACTATTCCTTTCACGAACAATTTCTCTCAAGCATGCTTTGTTGTTTTATCGCATTTTACCCACAGTAGAACATCTTTAAAATTAGAGTCAATCCTTCTGAAACCCTGCGTCTGCTTTATCTAATTTTATGTAATATGTTAAGTCTTTTTATGTCATTTTAACAATCTTCACAGCATCTTCACCATCTCACAAAATTCCATCTCACAAAAACACTTTCTTTGTTCATCCATAAGCAGCAATTATCTGTTAAATTTTTATCTTGAGGTTGTAGCAGTTCACTCATATCTTCAAATGTCACTTCTAATTCTAGTTCTCTTGCTATTTTTACCACATCTTCAGGTACTTTCTTCACTGAATTCCTAAGCCCCTCGGAGTCATCCATGAGAGTTAGAATCAATTTCTTCCAGCCTCCTGTTAATGTTGATATGTTGACCTCATCTCATGAATGTTCTGAATGGCATCTAGAATGGAGAATCCTTTCCAGAAGGTTTTCAATTTACTTTGACAAGATTTGTCAGATGAATCACTATCTGTGGCAGCTATAACCTTTCAAAAAACTATAGGATGTTGAAAAAAGAATAGAGAAAGATATAAACAAGTAGAAAAATATACTGTGTTCATAGATTGGTAGAATTAAAATCATTAAATGTCCATACTACCAAAAGCAATCTATGGAGCCAATGCAATCTCTATTAAACTGCCAATAGTGTATTTCACAGAACTAGAAAAAATAATCCCAAAATTTATGTAGAACCATAAAAGACACTAAATGAATAGCCACAGCAATCTTGAGAAAGAAGAACAAAGTTGGAGGAATCACAATACCAGTTATAAAGTTTACTACAAAGCTACTGCAATACAAATAGACTGGTATTGCCAAAACCGGTTTGGCTTAGTGGATAGAGCATTGGCCTGCAGACTGAAAGGTCCCGGGTTCAATTCTGGTCAGGGGCATGTATCTTGGTTGCGGGCACATCCCCAGTTGGAGGTGTACAGGAGGCAGCTGATTGATGTTTCTCTCTCATCAGTGTTTCTGACATTCTATCCCCCTCCCTTCCTCTCTGTAAAAAAAAAAAAAATCAATAAAATGTATTTTTTTTAAAATAGACTGGTACTGGCACAAGAACAGGCATATAGATCAATGGAACAGAACACTTAGAAATCAACCCAAGCCATTATGTTCCATTAATATTTGACAAAGAAGGCAAGAGCATACAATGGAATCAAAACAGTCTCTTCAAAAAATAGTGTTGGAGAAAATTGGACAGGTATATACAAAAAATGAAAATAGATCACCAATTTATACCATACACAAGAATAAATTCAAAATGGATAAAAGACTTAAATATAAGTCCTGAAACCATAGAAATCTTAGCAAAAATCATAGGCAGCAAAATCTTACCTATCTCATAGCAATATGTTTGCTGAATACAAGGAAAACAAAGGGAAAATTTAAAAAAAAATGGAACTACATAAAATAAAATAAGAAGTTTCTGCACTGCAAAAGAAACTATCAACAAAACATGGGAGAATGTATTTGGCAATGATATATCAGATAAATGGTTAATTTCTAAAATATACAAGGAACTCATACAAGTTAACAAAAGGAAGACAAACAATCCAATTAAAAAATAGGTAAAAGAGCTAAATAGATACTTCTCCAAAGTGGGCAAAAAGATATGATATTACTTTTATTCATTCATCCATTAACAAATATTTATTGAACACTTATTCTGTACTGGCTGGCCACTATATTAAATAAATAATATATGCTTATTCTTTGTGTAACTTTGAGAAAATCACTTAACCAAGAGTTCAGCTTTATAACCTGCAAAATAAGGATAATGATGCCTTCATAATATAGTTGGGGGAAGACTGAATATCTCAGGGAGTACACATGGTCCCATTGGTTCCCACTGCATGAGTTTGGGTGATCTTCTATAGTAGGGAGTTCTATATGGAAATCTAGGTCAGAACATAGAGGAGTGGATGTTGGACTCTGGAGTCATGTTCATCGGTACCATTGCAACAAAGAAGAGGAAAGTAGCTTAAAGAATGAAAACACAGCATATTTTCAAGGAACTTTGGACACATTTGTGTTATAATCTTAAACCTGCCTGATTATTAGCCCATTGACTGTGTGTTAGTTAGTGGTCCTCTTTGAGACTATTATCTCATCTGTTAAGTTGGATAATATTGATGACAAAATTATTGAATTAAATGTGATGATCCTTTAAAAAAATCTAGCACAGTAGATGGCAGTAATTATTGTTGTTGTTATTACTAAGGATTCCTTGAAAACTCTACTAAGTTTGTCATTTATGTAGCTATCTGACCTTTTAAATCATGCCTTTCCTGAGTTCTTGGTGAAATGACAAATGGAGCCATAGAATTTCAGGGACATTTGAGTAGTCCATCTCTAATAAATATTATTTTCCAGAAAAGTCTTCCTTTTTTTTTTTAAAGAATAAAAATATAAGAACAATCCTTGAATGGAACTACTATCCATTAGGATATGCAGTCAAAGTTATACGTAGACTTAATGTTGGATTACTGGATGGAGAAAATAAGCAACATTTTCCTACCTAAGATTTCAAGGCTGTCTTTGAATAAATACATGGCATCTCATAAAGTAAGGGAAATGTTATTCCCTATGAATTAAAAGAAAACCTCAGTATGTTCTTCGGTTTTATCTTCTTAATCATTTACTTGTTCACCTATTCCTATTTTAAATTCAGCTTATAAGACTATTTTTCTACACCAGCATCCTGTTCTTTCTCGTGTGTGCATTGCTTATCTACAGAAAATGATAAAACATTCATGTGAAGGTTTAGTGAAAGTAACAGCACCAACATTCCTTTATCTGTGATGATGGAAAGATAATCCACATGTGAAAACCCTTGGTGCCTCAGCTTATTTTGAGTGACAGAAGCATAATAGAATCTCCTAAGCATTAACATTCTACAATAACACAGCATTGTCATCCATTGTCTGATCCTGGCTCATGCTAATCTTACTCAGTGTTTCAAATTTCTAACAAAAACTAGAGAAATACACCTCAGAGCTATTATGTGGAAATGGATTAACTATAGCTCTAAATCTTTAAACAAACCCTTAATGATATAAAAGTCCTATTTATATACTGCTCAATGGATGTTTATGGACAGGATGAAAATCAAGAATCTAGGTCTCACAAGCAATTCGCATGTGTAAATCCTGTATACATTTTGCTTCTCAAAGTATTAACCCTTTCTGTCCTTTTTCCACATTTGATATTTTGGCTTCTTAATGGTGTTCTGCAAACGATTTTTAGAATGCTGAGAAGAAAATTCTATATCCATGCGAATTTGAATTAAGTACATCATGTCATCTTCCATCATCTCCTGATTTTTAACTTAAAAAATCCAACCTTTTTTTATGATCCAAATATGGCAATCCATTGCAAGTTTTTAACATGAGTAATTTGTTAGCCATTTCCTCCCAGGTCTCTTTGCCCACTTCCTGTACTGCTCTCTGGCTATCCTGAACTCTTGTCCTATGCACAGATTTGGACCTTTCTTTCTAGGCAGTACTCTTACATCCAAAGTTGTCTTTCTTTCTTTGTACCCATTGCTCCTTAACCATCTTGGTTCTTGTTCTCTCAACTTCCTCCTTTAATCGGTGTTCAGGGAGACTGCATGGGAGGAGAAGAAAGAGCACTGGGCTGCAGAGAACAGATACGAGTCAAAATTCTGGTCAATACTTACAGTGTGCTCACCTGTGCTAGGTACTATCTTAAGTACCTGACATGTGATCATTCATTCAATTCTCACCAGCAGTCCCATGAAAGCAAGTACGGGAAGGTTAGATAAGTTGCCTGAAGTCATAAAACAGGCAAGAGGGGGAGGCAGGATTCCAGTTCAAGAGGTCTTTCTCCAGAGTCTTTGTGTTTAAAACTATGCATAGTGCCTGCAGGTCAGCCTGTGGACTTCTCTTTGGCCTCAATTTCTTCTGCCAGAGAGGAGAGGTTAAACAATAGCAAACATCACTTTCTGCTGAAACTGTATAATTCTAAGGAGGAACTCAATTAAAGCAGAAAACTTACATTCAAGGCTTGACCTTCAAGAGCTTTAAAATAATTTTATTTACCCTTGTTATTATTTTTATTGAGGCATACTCATATTCAACATGTAACATTATATCAATTTCAAGTATACAAGATAATGACTCAATATTTGTATATATTGTGAAATAATCACCACATAATTTAAATGTCTCCGCACATAGTTATAGGTTTTTTTCTAGTTTAAGATCTACTCTCTTAGCAATTTTCAAATTTGCAATACAGTATTAACTATCATATTTTACATTACATCTCCATGATTTATTTATTTTATATCGGAAGTTTGCCCCTTTTGACCCACTTTACACATTTCACCCACTTCCAACTCCTGCATGTGGTAATCCCAATATGTTCTCTGTGTCTTGACTTTTGTGTGTGTGTGTTTCTTTTAATTCCCTATATAAAGGAGGCTAAATAGTCTTTGTCTTTCTTGGTCTAACTTATTTCACTTAGCATTATGCCCTAAAGTCAATCCATATTGTTACAAATGGCAAGATTTTATTTTAGTTTTTGATGGATGAATAATATTTTGTGGCTGAATTCACCCATTGATGGGCACATAGTCTGTTTCCATATCTTGGTTATTGTAAATAATGCTGAAGTAAATATGGGAGTGCATATATATTTTAAAATTATTGCTTTTGTTTTCATCAGATATATACCCAGAAGTAGAATTGCTGGATCATATGATAGTTCTTTATTTATGTATGTATTTATTTGTGTATTTATTTGTTTGTTTGTTTATTTATTTATTTATTTATTTATTTTTGGCCTATTAAACATTGTGTACTTATTATTTTCCCCTTTCACACATGCTTGAAATATATTTCAACTTGAAATTAATAAGGAACCTCAAAAACATAATACTTCTCTTGAAAAACAAGCCCACAAAAGACATTATCTATAGAAATACACAAAAGATTAATAAATTGGCATAAATCCAATATTTTAACATTAGTTAATAGTAAATAAATTGACACATCCTATTATAGTCTTAAAACCATGCTTTTTAAGTTCAAGAGAAAGATAAATATCACACAATCTCATTCATTTGTGGAACATAATGAACTTAAACTGATGAACAAAAACAGATCCAGAAACAGAGAAGCATCGATCAGACCATCAAACCTCTGAGGAAAGGCAGGGAAGGGCCAGATTAAGGGGGAGAGATCATCCAAAGGACTTCTATGCATGCATATAAGCCTAATCAATGGACACAGACACCAGGAGGGTGAGGGCATGAGGGGGTGGTGGTGGGGGTAATGGGGATATTAAGACACATATGTAATACCTTAATCAATAAAGAAAAAAATAAATTAAAAATATAAATTAATAAAATTTCAATTTTTAGTTCAATAATTATTTCTTGAGCACGTTCTTTGTTTAAGCCCTTGCTGGGTTCTGGAGAGTCATTAAAGTACTAAAGTACAAGATTGTTCCTCTGTCATAAGGGACACATTTTTAGCAATTAGATAGGATCAATCCGCTGTAGGTTGAATTCCAGGGCCACACTTTCTCATTCTGCAACCTTGAGCAAGTATTTTTAATGTTTCCAAGACTCAGTTTCTTAACCTATAAAATATGCACATAGTATTTAACCATTAGAGATTTTGTGAAAATTAAGCCAAAACACATGTAACAAACTAGCAGAACTTGGCACTCATTAAGAACTTACTAAATATTAATAATATTATTGTTATTGTGTTAAATTTTATGTAAAAATCATAGGGTTACTGCAATGGAAATAGGTGTGCTTACTTGATAGTTCTATTTTTAAATTTTTAGAGGAACTTCCATACAGTTTCTAGAGTGGCTGTACAATTTAAATTCCCATTGACAACACTCTATGCCTGAAGATAGAGGGCACAGAATAAAATTGTTTACTAACATCAAATATGTTGATAATAATCTTCTCTTGTCTCACCATCAGAATTGTGAAATTGACAGCTTATACTGGACATATAATTAAATATATACAGTACACAGTACAATCATACAATGTAATCTAACATGTTGTGTCAATTAGATTTTGCCAAGGATAGAAAAATAAAATAAAACCAGTGGCTTACACAAAACAGAAATTTATTTCTCCCATGTAAAAGAAGCCTGGAGGTTAAGTGTTTCAGAAACCGAGGTACCTTGATCATCCAGCTTCCTTCTATATTCCCATTCTATCAAAGGTCATGGCTTTCTTTCATCCTTAATATCAGCTCATTGTCTAAGGTGATTGCATTTTAAACAGAAGGAAAGAGAAGGTAGTAAGTATCAAAAGCCTTTCTCCCATATGAGTAGGCTCTCTTTTTTTTCTTATTATTGAACTTATTGGGGTGACATTGGTTAATAAAATTATATAGGTTTCAGGTGTACAATTCTATAATACATCCACTGTATATTGTATTGTGTGTTCACCACCCCAAGTCAAGTCTCTGTCCATCACCACTTATTCCCCCTTTCATTCTTCCCTCAGCAATCCCCACACTTGTCCATATCCATGAATTTTTTTCTCTTTTTTATCTTTTTGTTAAATTTCTCTACCACCCCCTTCCCAGGCCTCCAAGCCCCCTCCTGACAGTTGTCAGCCTGACTCTTTATCTATGAGTCAAGTCAGCTATTTTTAAATAAATAGCTTTTATTGAAGACCAATCAAGCATTTCCATTTAAAATTTCTACTTATGTGTCTCTAGCCAGAATGTGTGGCCAATCTTAGCACCAAAGTAGGCTGGGGCATGTTATCTCTTATCTGGGTGTTTTGCATTCTGGAATAAAATGGACAGTGAGTGGCAAAAGGGAGTATCGTTGATCATCAATTAGATAGTTATAGAAATCTATGAAAGAATAATACCAGTGAAATAGAGAGATCACATTTTGAAGGTATTTAAGTAGAGTTAATAGAATGTGATGGTTGATTGGATGTGGTGGGTAAAAAGATGGAAGGATCACAGTCAGTGAGTAAATTTAAATGCAAAGTGGATGGAGGATCTATTTATCTATCATCTATCTATCTATCTATCTATCTATCTATCTATCTATCTATCTATCATCAGCCTAAGCAACTGTCGCAACCAAAACAACTGAACAGACGACCAAACAGGCTGCATGGGGCGACCAGGCTGGCAGGGGGGAGGGAGTGCAGGGGAGACCAAATGACTGAACAGCAGGCTGCGTGGGATGACCAGGCTGGCAGGGGAGGCAGTTGGGGGTGACCAGGCCAGTGGGGGGGGGGGGGAAAGGGGGACAATGAGGAGAAACCAGGCCAGCAGAGGGGAGCTGTGAAGGGTAACCAGGCTGGCAGGGGGAGAAGTTTGGGGCAACCATGCTGGCAGCCAGGTGAGCAATTAGGAGCCAGCGGCCCAGATTGTGAGAGGGATGTCCGACTGTCAGCATTCAGACATCCCTCGAGGGGTCTCGAATTGGAGAGGGTACAGGCTGGGCTGAGGGGGCACCCCATGCATGAATTTTGTGCACCGGGCCGCTAGTTCTCAGATAAAGAAGAACATAAGAAACAGATTGCATGGAGAATATGATCCATAGCATTTACTTTTGTTAAATTTAGGTATATGTAGAGTAATATAAAAGGAAATGCCAGGAGAAAGTTGGATATTCAGGATCAGAGTTCAATAAATCTATGTAGGTATGTGAGTAGCTGATGTTATGTGAGTAACTGAAATAATTTGAATTGGTAAGCTAACCTGGAGAGAATGTTAATGATGAAGAACAACTACATTTAAACATGAGGAGATAAATAAGACCCAAAAAAGATACAGAGAGGCAGGAAGGAAAGCCCGTAGAGCCTGGATCAATTAGGTCAAATTGAGTCTGAAGTAGAAGGGAATGGATAATGGCATCAAATCTACTGAGGATCCAAGTGAAATAAGGACTAAAAAGATATTTGAAATAAAAATTTAGTCTCAATGAAGTTTCAATGGCCTTGAAGAAAGTAGATTTGTGGCCTCTTAATGAAGAAACAAGAGCAAAGGTCATTGTGGATGTGACAGACCCTGGGTTTTTATATAAATAGGATGGTCTCAATTATAATTTGTGATAAGCATATGATTTCTTTTAAAGGGTAATGCTATGAGAGAAAAATATGCAAGCTCTAATTTAGATTGGAGGTTTAAGTAATTCTTCTCTGAAAAAGTTACATTTAAATTAAAAACTAAATGGAGCCAGAATTATAGAAAAATCAGGCAAGGTGTCAAGATAGAGTTGAGTAAGAGGTGTGGGTTGTTAATTAATGTAGAATATTAAATGAACTTGCAGATTGAGATTACTTTGTAGAATGGAAAACATATAGAGAATATACTAACTGCTTAATGTTAACTCTATATAATTTTAGATAACTGGAAACCTTTATTAAGTTAAGAAAATAAACTATTATGCTTAGTTTACTGAGAAGAGTTTTTAGAAATAACATTAGAATGTTATTAATAGGCCATATAGTCATATCTTGAAATGATCAGATTGTTTTTCTTCTTGACTTATGAGTGTAATAAATAATGTGGACTATCCATTCTAAGAATTAATCTTACTGGACCAAAATTTTTAAATTAAAGTTAATTTAATTGGTTTATAGCTTAGAGATTTTATAAATATATTAATAAATAGGTTTTTAATAGGTTTTTTTTGGTATTATTTGTTTGGGTTCATTTGGTGTAATTGTCACATATATCATTACCAATCCTATCTAATAAGGAGGTAATTGCAAATTGACCATCACTCCAACACACAAGATGGTTGCCCCCATGAGGTCAAAGATGGCCACACCTATATGGACACAAGATGGCTACCACAAGATGGCCAGCAGGGGAGGGCAATTGGGGTTGACCAGGCCTACGGGGGAGGACAGTTGGGGACTACCAGACCTGCAGGGGAGGACAGTTAGGAGTTACTGGGCCAGCAGGAGAGGACAATTGAGGGGAGCAGGCTTGCAAGGTAGGACAGTTGGGGTGACCAGGCCTGCAGGGGAAGACAGTTAGGGGCATACAGGCTGGTAAAGGAGGGCAGTTAGGGGTGATGGGGTCAGCAGGAGAGGGCAGTTAGGGGTGACTAGGCCTGCAGGAGAGGATAGTTAGGGGCAACCATATGTCAGGGGAGAGCAGTTAGGGACAATTGGGCTAGCAGGGGAGCAGTTAAGTCTCAATCAGGTTGGCAGTGGAGTGGTTAGGCGGTGAGCAGGCTGGTAGGCAGAAGCATTAAGGGACAATCAGGCAGTCTGTCAGGTGAGCAGTTGGGAGCCAGCAGTCCTGGATTTTGAGAGCGCCGAATCCTAACCACTAGACCACCAGGGAGCGGTCAGTCCTGGATTTTGAGAGGGATGTCTGACTGCTCATTTAGATCCAATCCTCAAGGAGTCCAGATGGGAGAGGGTGCAGGCTGGGCTGAGCGACATACACCTCTCCTGCTCCTGTGTACAAATTTCATGCACCGGGCCTCTAGTGTTATGATAATTTTATAAAATCAACTGGAATTTTTCTATTTTTTAATGTTTGAAAATAGCTTCACCAACATAGGGATTTTTCAAATACCATTCCTATGAAACTTGATTTTGTGATCTTTGGTAGTACACATTTCTGTGATAATTTTATCAGTTATTTCTGATTATATGTTTATTAAGGTTTTATGTCTTTTTTTTGTAGTCAGTTTGGTAACTCATGTTATCCTAGTGTAGGAAACCATTAGTTCTCCACTGGACTGTGTACAACTGACTTCTATCTGCTCTTAAGTCCAGTTTGTTCTCTTCATAGTGTAGCTGGTGTGATCTCTCAGAATTGTCATTCTAATTAATTTGCTTCTCTAAAAACCCTTCAACAACTCTCTATTTCTCTCAAGATATAATCCTTACACAATATATGAGTCATGAACCTCTACATTATTTCTAAATTTACATAAATTATCTTTGTCTCCTTTGATTTCAATTCCCAGAATATGCTAGGTTCATCCTCCCCTGAGCATCTGCTTGTGTGTTTTTTCCTGTGGCTGAAAATCCCTTCTACATCTGCTTCCTAAACTCTGGATAGTTCTCCTCATCCTTCAGGTTTTTGCTCAGCTGTAACCTTCTCCCAGAAGTCCCCACTAACTCTTAAGATTATATTGTATGTCCTTTATATTGGGGACCTACACCTACAAAATGTCCTATAAGCAAATTGAGAGGAAAAACATTACTTTATTAATTTTTGTATTTTCAAAGTCTGGAACAAAGGCTGGCACATAGAAAATACTCAGAAGACTGGCTGGTGTGGTTCAGGAAGTTGAGCATCGGCCTATGTACCAGGAGATCACGGTTTGGTTTCTAGTTAGAGCATAAACACAGGTCTTGGGCTCTATCCTCAATAGGGGCTGTGCAGAAGGCAGCCAGTCAATGATTCTCTTTCATAATTGATGTTTCCATATCTCTCTCTCTCTCTCTCTCTCTCTCTCTCTCTCTCTCTCTCTCTCTCTCTCTCTCTCTCTTCCTTTCTGAAATCAATAAGATATACATATATATTTTAATAGAAAGTACTCAATAACTATTCATTAAATGTTGAATGAATGACAGGTGTGAATAACTTCTAATTACCCTGAAATTTTTAACAACTCAGACTTATTTAGCCTTTCCAAAGTATCCAATTTAATCACAATATAAAGAACACATTTTTTTCTTTATCCACTCAAATTTATTTTATATAATAATTTAATTATGCAGTTATATAAAAAAAAAAGGGCAGCTGGCATAAAAAGTCTTAACTCTTGCTAGGCACATAGCTGAAGACGTGAGAGCAGAATGTTTACTAGCCATGAGTACAGGGTTAGGCAACATTGTTCATGTGTGAGTCTCTTAGAGTTTCTATAAGTTATAGGAACAGTTCACAATTTAGAAAAAATTGTTGAAGTTTATTTGTACATTCGAGGAGTTGGCTCCTAAAACATATTTTGTCATGCAAGATAAAAAATGGATAGGAAGCACAAGATTGGGTAAAAGTCCTCATTAACATGGAAGTTGAAGTAATACAATATTAAAGCCTAATTTTTTTTGGTCCAAGAAATTTGGGACTATCTAATAGAAGACATCATAGAAAAAAACTTTCTTTCAGTACTGGAAAGACTCTGGGAAAATTTCCACAATACATAAAAACAATTGTCTTTGCGAGTTCACATGCTTCTGAATATTTCTCCTATCGCCTAGTCAGTTTCTGTCTTGGATATTCCAAAATGTCTTATTTTTAAAAAAAATTTGGAAGAGCCTGATTTTTAGAATGGATTTCTTTTTGTTCTTCACATATTAGCAAAGCAACACTTAAGAATTCCACTGATATATGTCAAAGAAACAAACATTTATACCTAAACTGGGTGTAAGTATAAAAATTTTGTTTTGGCAACTATTTGGCCTGCACATTTTGGGACTTATTTTTGCAATCACTCACTTTGTTACTGCTATCGGGTCATGCAATTTTATTCGGAGGGTTCACAACTCAGGTCAGGTCTTTCCAAAGGGATGAGAAAAACTGGATGCAGTTGATTTACAGTGTTATTAATTACTTTTTATTTATCCATCTCTGCAATGTTATTTTGTTAGAAATGCCTAATTAATGTCTATTTTCACATATTGCTAAAATATAATTTATCTCATATAAAATATCTGTTGAAAAATTTATGCAGATATCGACCAGGGAACTCTTCTTTGTTGGCCATTTATAGAAGCTATCTGTCTATCTATCTATCTATCTATCTATCTATCTATTTATCTATCTATCATCTATCTATCATCTATCATCTCTATGACTACCTCTACCTCTAGCTCTATGCCTATTTATATCTCTATCTCTCTATATATATATCTCCCTCTCAGGAATTGGGAGTGAGTTTGTTGTGGCTATTGAACTGGACAATTACCTAGAGGTGGTCTTTAAGCTTGTGCCAAGACCAATAGAATCTGAATTCATGAAAGACCCTTTCTAAGACAACAGATTAAAAACAAAACAGACCAGTTCATTAGTTGATTTCTTCCCACTCACCCTATAACCTTTGGACACAGACAATGGGGTGGTGAGGCCTTGCGGGGAGGAGAAGAGGCAGGAGCAGGCTGGAAGAGGTTAATGGGGGGAAAAGGAGGACCTATGTAATACTCTTAACAATAAAAACAAAAAGAAAAATTAGGTTAAAAACAAACAAACAAAAAATCAGACATGCAGAGAGAAACAGAGATATAAAATTCCTACAAAGACAAAAAGGCAAAGAGGTTGCCTGATTGCTTTGGGATCAACTGAAACCAGGTGTACTGCAAGCACATTATCTCCTTGAGATTCTCTCATATATTTTCAGTAAACTTGACAATTTGCACAGTTTATGCAGGTGTATGTTTCTTGCAACCAAATGATTTCTGGCTTATTCTTCGTACCATATTGAAAATTTGGAAACAAATAAGTAAACTTTCAAAAGGAAAATATGACTCATTGAAGAAGACAGGGAGAATGAGAAAAACATCGCCTCTTCCACCCCCACTCCTGCTTTTGATATATTTTTCCTTATAAACTGTAGGGCTCATGCCTCATATGGGCAAATATCAAAGTTGGAAGTTTGCCTTTGATGTTCTTATTCTTTCCTTTTACTCATTCTCTAACTTATAGAAGCACTACCTTCTCTTTTTGGTATTTAGAGAATCATGCTCTCATCTCTCTCCCTCTTATCATGACCAATACATCTGATACATTTACTTACACAAAGGAAAATACAATTTTAAAGCTATCTCTCCCTCTGTCATTATTCATGCATATATGTCAGAGAATTTCCCTTTTAACAGTATTCAAAATGTTAAGATTTAAAGTAAATCTCAAATTGGGAAACTTCAGCTGGTGAAAAGTCTTGCCTTTTGTGGGCAACCTGAACATGTTTGGAATCACCCTGCAGAGATGGTTGTCTCCTCTGTTTCCGTGTTAAGTCTTGCTCTGAGTTGAGTATGTCTGTGAGTGTGTGGAATGTGAATATTTGAGAAGAGACCACCCTGCCTGTTTGGATTAGTGTCTGTATCTATTTTAACAAGTATGGAGCCTGGGAGTTCAGTTATTATGAGTTCAACTCTAGTTAAGGTTTCTGCATACATTTCAAGGGTAAAGGGCAAAGTACTTGTAGTCTTTTCTCTATGCTTCATACGACTCTTTGAAATATAATATTTTCTCTTAAGTGGACATGTCTTCAAAACGAGCCAGCTAGTTGACAGATAGCTTGCATATGCTTATGGGTAACTACATTCATAACATACAAGTATTCAAAAATGCCAGAATTGTTTTCTCAAAATTCAATTTTGCATAGTTCTGGTAATTAACTCACTGTCAAACTCTGCATAAATTTGAATTGCTCCAGTGTGTAATTGCCAAGCTTCCATAAAGCTTGAATGGAGATCAAACAAAAACACTCAACCTCAGTAATGACAATGACAATATAGACCAATTCCAGATTTTTTCCATCATATAATCAATAAAATCATATGAATTTGTAAAAAGGTCCCATCAAGTCTTTGAATATGTTCATCTTCAAACCTGAGGTAACCTGCAAGATCACAGAAAAAGTCTGAGGAAATTTGGTTTTCTGTTGAACTCATCCAGACTCAACTTAAACCTGGTGTGGTTAGGTCCATTTATTGTAAGGTATCATATCACAGTTTCCTGTTGCTGAATAATGATGCCAAAGAAGTTTTTCTGGAATCTTTTTTTTCTGGAAGAGGGTATGCAGTAGAGTCACACACAAAAAACAAACAAACAAGTGAAGTAATTACTGATGTGGACTCTATTTCAAGCCATAATCTTGACTCATGATAGAATTATACATTTTGTTCTTAAATCTTCCCATTTGAAAAACAGGATAACACATTAACCTTGTCCAGAACTGTTCAAGGAGTTGCAGTTCTGGGTGATCTGATGAGTGCTGATCATCACCTAAAATCAGGGACTTTGTGTTTGTCCTTAACACTACTGTCTGGGTGAGAATTGCTATAACAAAATGTCACAGATCAAGTAGCTAATAAGCAACAGACATTTATTGCTCACAATTCTGTAGGCTGGAAAGTCCAAGATCAAGGTGCCAGCAGATGTAGTTTCTGGTGAGGACCTACTTTCTGGTTCATAGATGGTCATCTTTTTATTGTATCCACATATGGCAGAAAGGATGAGCAATCTCCCGGAAGCCTCTTTTATAAGGGTGCTAATTCCATTCACTAACAATCTGTCCTCATGGCTCAATTACCTCCCAGAGCCCTCAAACCCAAATACCCTCACATTGGGATTAAATTTCTACTTATGAATTTTGGGGGAATACAATCAGTATATAGCAGATACTATTAAATTGGTTTTCTAACATGAGATCAGTAATTCATTCATTTATCCCACTAATATTTTTGAGTTTTCTATTAGATGCCAAGCTCAGTGCTGGGAAGAAGAAATTCAGAGATGAATAAATAGTCTAAAGAGTGTATGGATTGGCAAACAATGTGGAATTACAGTGATAGGAATATGCAAAAGTATTATGTGAACCCTGAGGAGTGGCACATGGCCCATTTTAGTGGAATGTCATGGGATGGGAGAGGAGGAGAAGGGGAAAAGAATTTAGGAAGTCATGATGCTTGGGTTGAATCTTTAAGGATATCTAGGTGGAAACCAGGTTTAAAAGACAGCTTGAGCAAAGAAATCCATAAAAAATATCAGAGAATAAGCGTTTGGTGTTCGTGAGGTAAAAGCACCGAGGGATTTGTAAAACTAGAGAAACAGGTAGGGGCCTGATAGTGGAGGATCACAGATGTCATCAAGTCCCATAAAATCTCTAATCTAGATATCTTTTATCAGATTAGGGGAGACTAACCATTTCTTAATCATCTTTATAGCTCCCAAACATAATTCAGACCTACTACTGAGTAAATGCTTACTACATATTTATTTACCTCTAGCTCTTTTTATTTGTTTTTTTTTTAATATATTTTATTGATTTTTTACAGAAAGAAAGGGAAAGGGATAGAAATTTAGAAACATCGGTGAGAAAGGGACATCGATCAGCTGCCTCCTGCACCCCCACACCGGGGATGTGCCCTCAACCAAGGTACATGCCCTTGATTGGAATTGAACCCGAGACCCTTCAGTCTGCAGGCTGACACTCTGTCCACTGAGCCAAGCTATCCACTATTTGTTGTTGCTGTTTAAAAAAAAAAAAAAAAAAAAAAAAAAAAAAAAAAAAAAAAAAAAAAAAAAAAAAAAGTCATTTTTACTTTTAGATAATATTTAGTTAGTCATGTAAAATTGGCTGGATTTTTTTTTGAATCTATAAAATAATGTAAAACATAACTTCATCCATTATTCATGTGTCACAGAGTGCAAAATATTTAAGGCAACACAAATTTATTTACAAAATGAAAAAGAAAAACAAAAAACCCACACTCCATGAGTGGTATCTAGGTGCTAAGCCCTATGCTACAACTTGGCCTGTGAATTATTTAATACATACAAAACCTCATCAAGTAGATTCTATTATCCTCACTTTACATATGGAAAAACCCATGTCAGAGGTGTGAAATAACTTGCCCATGTTAAGTAAGGAGGCGGGGTTTGAAACAGAGTCTACTGGCTTCAAACCTAAATATATCATAGCACTTTCAGCGTTAGATACACAAACTCTATTTAGATTAATGTAAAGTTTACACACACACGCGCACACACACACACACACACACACACACACACACACACGTAATTTTTTTTCTTTATTTGGAGATATTTGAGTTTACAGTACTAAATAGTTTTAGGAAATGTTAGTCCAAAACATTTAACTAACATGTTTCATGTTGCTTTAATTAATCAGGACCTTCTGATTTGGGATTGATGAAAAAAACAACAACAGCCTCTCTTGTACTTCCTTTCTTCCTTCGTCTTTCCTTCCTTTAAAATGTCACTCCAAAATCATTTGAATATACCTCTTGACTAGAGCTGCTTTAAATTGCGTTGTGGGAGGGAACCTCGCATTTCCTCCTGTAGTTCTTGGAAGGCTTCTGCTCCCTCTGAGGTTAAACATGCCGCTGGCATATTTTCCTTTCAGGGCGGTTGTCTGAATAGTGGCATTCAGGTTGTCAGAACTCCCTCTCAGCCTAGGATTATGAAGTCAGGGCTTATAATGTACAGTTTGTTATTTAGAATAATAAAATAATAAAGCGAGAGCTTATGATGTACAGCATATTATTTAGAGTGGACACCAAATGTCCCTTCTGAACAGAAATGAAAAGGAGAATAAATAGACCATATCCCATCAAGACAAGAAAGTAACGGTAGCCAGACAAGATTTGTATTGGAATCAATTACCCATGTGGGGCAATTTATTCACACCTTGGGTTGTTTATAATGTCTATGTTCTGTTTTTGCCAAAAAAGATAAAAGCAACTCTAATTTCTTCACATGGGGCTCAATGTATTTCCAAGTTCAAGTAGTTCTTCTGCTAAAATGTTAAGGGCACGTAAAGAATGATAATAATTTCATTTTTAACCCACCATTTAAAAACTTGCTTTCTCTTTAGTAATTTTCCCCATATGTTAGCTAAAGAATTGGCACTTGACTACCCCTAAGCTTTTCTATCTTTCCTAGTCATTCTTTTCTCTATTTTTTTGTACTTGGATATTCTCAGTATTTCCCTGCTGAGACATAGAGCCTCAGTAGAAGGCCCAACACTCCACACAAGACTAATTAACAAATGGAGAATATGATGGTTCATTTTTGTGTCCTGATTTAACATTGCTTCCAGGTATGTCTTTGAAGGCATTTCCAGAAGAGATTATCATTTGAACTGATGTTACAGTTTGCCCTTCCTAATATGGGTGGGCCTCATCCAAATAAACGGAGGGCCTCAATACACCAGAAAGGTGGAAGAAGAATGGGTGAATTTACTCTTTCTACCTAACTGCCTGAGCTCACACTTTAGTCTTCTGTCCTTGGATTCAGGCTTAGACCATTGTCATTTCTGTTTGTCGGGCCATGGTCTTGTAATGGAATTCACATCACTTGCTTCCTTGGGTCTCCAGATGAAAGCTTGCTGGACTTCTCAGCCTCCATAGTGACACGAGCCAATTACTTGTAATTAATCTAATTATACTAGTATGTATAAGAATATATACTAGTATGTAATATCCTATAGGATATATTCTATTGATTATGCTTCTGGAGAACCATGACTGATATAGAGGGTATGTGCATTGTTATATCCCTCCCGAGAATATTATCTTTCCTCTTTTCCCCAATATTTGAGTTTGAGACCTTATGTACAGACCCAAAATGGCACACAGTCTGACAGGCCTCTATATTCTTGAAGTCTTTAGTATTCTTTCTCCTATTTGTCCTCTACCTCCATTGAAAGTTCACACATGACTAGAAAGTAAGCCAGCTCTGTCACCAGCTCTCTTGTCCTTCCTTTCTTCCTTCATCTTTCCTTCCTTTAAAATGTCTACACTCAGACAGCACTCTGGGACAGCGCTCTGGGATGTTGGACCTTTCTTTTGCCATCATCAATCATCAGATGCATCCTCCCAAGTTCAAGAGAAGTTCATTGGCAAATTAATTTGAAATATGTAATCATTGGCTGATAATAATAATGTATTAAATTTGCCTAATCTTCCTAAATGAGTAAGTGATATATTTTGACACCATCTCACAAGTGAAAGAAAAAGCAGCTGTTTTGTACCATAAAGAATCATGTCTTCATGCAGTAGCTGGCCCTCTCTAGACCATCATGGAGTCAGTCCTGCCACTCAAATTTCTTAGCCCTCAACGGCATCTCCTTGTCTCTCCTTTAAGATTGAAAACTACTCATCCACTTCTTTTCATGTTGATGAAAAGTATTCAGCAATGTGTTTCTACATTGGATTTTTTGTTGTTTTTCTTTTAGATTTAGGAAAGATTAAGTAAATTCAAAGATCATATTACCAGATAGCATTTATTAAATCACTATAAATTATATAACCCCAAAGTAACCACAGAGGAATATGTTGCTCTTACATTAAGGAAGGAATAAGGAATTCATATTGAAATATGGTATTTTATCATACAACACATAAGATCCCAGCATTAGCTCTTGGTCCAAGTGGCTCTTATCCAATGTGTGTGTTTATACTGGCATCTTTTTTAACTTTTTAAATAAACAATTGACCTCTCACCATAACTTTTTTTCTTAACATCTTCTAAAAGAGCTATGAGCCATAATTGTGTTGCTTAAAATATATATAAAGGATACTTTTTTCCCCTGTAACTTGGTAAGAGTATTAAATTCACACAAAAAAATCTTATAATTTCAAGAATATAAACATGTAGATAATATAAAGAGTTACACTAAACATTAGAACACATGTAGTATTAAAAAGGCTATATATTTTTAAATGTTAAATTGCAGTAAAAATCATGACTTCTTGGATTTAAACTTATTCGTCATCCTTTTATTAAGTTGTATAAGCTGTCTGTAGATGTTGGACATTAAACCTTTATCAGTGATAACATTTGCAAATATGTTCTCCCACACAGTGGGCTTTCTTGTTGTTTTGTTGATGGTTTCTTTTGCTGTAAAAAAAGCTTTTTATTTTGATGTAGTCCCATTTGTTTATTTTCTCTTTAGCTTCCATGCCCTAGGGGCAGTATCAGTGAAGTTCTTTTGGCATATGTCTGAGATTTTGCTGCTTGTGGATACCTCTAGTATTTTTATGGTTTCCCGTCTGATGTTTAAGTCCTGTATCCATTTTGAGTTTATTTTTGTGAATGGTGTAAGTTGGTGATCTAGTTTCATTCTTTTGCATGTATCTTTCCAATTTTCCCAACACCATTTATTGAAGAGACTGTCTTGACTCCATTGTATGTTCGTGCCTCCTTTGTCAAATATTAATTAAGCATAGTGATTTGGGTTGATATCTGGATTCTCTATTCTATTTCATTGATCTATATGTCTGTTCTTGTGCCAGTACCAGGCTGTCTTGAGAACAGATAAATGACCCAATTAAAAAATGGGCAATGGATCTAAATAGAATCTTCTCAAAAGAAGACAGAAGGAAGGGCAAGAGGCACATGAAAACATGCTCAAAGTCACTAATTATCCAAGAGATGCAAATCAAAATAACAATTCGGTACCATCTCACACCTGTCAGAATGGCCAACATCAACAAATCAACAAACGACAAGTGTTGGCGAGGTTGAGGAGAAAAAGGAACCCTTGTGCACTGCTGGTGGAAATATAGATTGGTACAACCACTGTGGAGAACAGTATGGAGCTTCCTCAAAAAACTGAAAAATGGAACTCCCATTTGACCCAGTAATTCCATTCCTAGGAATATATCCCAAGAAACTAGAAACACCAGTCAGAAAGAATATATGCACCCCTATGTTCATAGCAGCACAATTTACAATAGCTAGGATTTGGAACCAGCCTAGGTGCCCATCAGCAGATGATTGGATTCAAAAACTATGGTACATCTACACAATGGAATATTATGCTGCCATAAAAAGAAGAAATTCTCATCATTTGCAGCAACCTGGATGGAATTGGAAAACATCATGCTGAGTGAAATAAGCCAGTCAATGAAAGAGAAACACCACATGACCTCACTCATTTATGGATGATAAAGAACATTATAAACTGAAGAACCAAAAGATAGATATAGAGACAGTAAAACAACAAGCAGACTGTCAAATTACAGTGGGGAGGGGAGGGAGATCTGGGGTAGATAAGAGATCAACCGAAGGACATGCATACAAGTGCAACCAATAGACACAAAACTCTGGGGAGGGAGGGCATATATGGGAGGGGGGGCAATGGTATATGTACACAGATAATAATTTAATTAAAAAATAAATTAAAGAAATAAACTTATTTGTCAAATTGCTTCGTTTCTACTTCCTATTTTATTTTGTCCTGAGTGTGTCACTGTAAAGGATCATTTAGTGCTTAACAGTAATAGGAATGCAAAAGTCTTGCCCTGGTTATTTCAGAGATCCAACAGTTATTTCTCTTTCATTGACTGGCTAATTTAATAACTTGTGTATTAAAATAATTCAGGGTATAAAAATTGAGAAACAAATTTATATACCAAAGCAACAATTTACTATTCACCTAGTAAGAACTAGACCTGGGTTGGACACACTGTTGTCTCTAATCTTCACAGAAAGCCTGGAAAGTAGGGATTCTTGCTGCGTTTTTACAAAAGGGGAAACAGGTGGAGAGTTGAAGCAATTGTATTAAGGATGCAGAGTTCCCATGGTTCAGAACAGTGATTTAAAGCTTAGTATGTTGCCTCCCAAACCCATGTTCTTACCACTAAATATCCTACCTCCTTATGATTAAGAAAGACATCTGTTTGGTTTTTCAAAAATGGAATCTGCTTTAATTTTTATATGATCTAATTTCTGAAATAAATTTTAAAAAATGGTATCTGGGATAATATTTCAGAATCTCCAGTGACACATTTTAAAGTATTTTCTTGTTGAAGGTAGTATTACATAGTATATAAATGTTTATACAAAGTTATCATACTATAACATATTGCTTTTTGTTTAAAAATTGTTTTTGGAATCTGTCCATGTTGCTATCAGTGGCCTTAGGTTATTCATTTTTTCTTCCACTTTTATAGCTATAGTTTAATTATTCTTCAAAGTCATTGTGCCAAATTATACTCCTAGCAATGTTGTATGAGTATTCCCAGGTTTCCATAGCCTTGCTGTTGCAGACACTACTAGTTTTATATCCAATACTCATTTGACATGCTCTTCTTACTAATAGAAGCATGATTTTTTTCCCCAGTGGCAATATGTATGACTTCCAAAAGTATATTTCCCAACCTCCTTTGGGAACTAGAGGTGGCTATGTGATATAGTTCAGGCCAAGGAAATAAAATCAGAATCTATTGGATGTTTCTGAAAATGTTTTCATTTGTCATACAATCTTCCTTGTACTGCTTCCTTGTCTTTGAACTATCCTGGAGTGCAGACATGAGGTTAGAGACAGAACAGTGATCTTGAGCCCATGAGGTATCAGTATGAGGGTGAAAGACTTATAATAAGGATGATGTGACAAAGATAAAAGGACCCAAGGACACCAATGGAGCTGCTGTACTGGCTACAGACTTCCAATGTCTGTACTTCTGGTTATTGAAAAAAGTAAACCCTTATTAGGTAAGATCATTCTTCAGAAGAGAAAAATGGATCACTCTGTTTCCATTACATTCTTAGTAGGCTATTGAAATATTTTAAAAGATGATTTTTATATTTTACCCAACATTTTAAAATGTTTTATGTTTAAAGATTTCAGAGTATCTAATCACCATGTTTTGCCAAGAAAATGAAGCCTTATTAACTCTTTAAACTTTGCACTTCTAATTATATCAGCATGCTTTGCATGTTGGTTTTAAAAAAGAACTAAAGTTTATAGTAACTTAATGAGTCCTTTTGATTATTTCCCTCATTTCATATAGACAGTCTGATTTCTGGTTCATTTTGTGGTAAATACAATGCTAAAATTTTCGATGATTTCAGTCATAAAAATAAAGTTGTGAGGAGAAGCATTTCTGGAGGGAGAGCATGAGGAGCTGGGCTGACCCTCTCCCCAATAAAACACCACAACTGGGTAAATTCATGAGAAAACAACCATTTACAGTCTCTGGAAGCTGTCCTAAGCAAATGGAAATATATTTATTTAGGAAAATTTATTAAATTTCAGAAGAGTGAGAGTCTGTGTCATGTGAGTCATGACGCACTCCATCCCTCCAACCCCTGCCCAACATGATGGAAGCTCTACTCTTAATGTAAGAGCAACCAAGAAAATGGAGCTCTCCTCTCCCCCAGCTCCCAGTCTATGATACATTTTATCCCCATGAAGGGGAGGTTATCCTCATTTCTCACCCTCCATAGTACTGCGTGGTAGAAACTCTATTCAGGTACGCACTGAAGTCTGAGACTCTCTTATTCTACCAAATTCCCAACTACAGAGTCAGGGGTTGCCTTTACCCCTGTTTGTTCCCAGGTTAGAGATTCTACATTGAGAAAGGGAATCCAAGACTAAGGGTTACTACCTCCACTTAGTACCCTACTCACAGAGTAGCAATATCTCTCTCAGAGAAGCAGATCTTTATATAAGTTCTATCCAGGTAGGTTTTAATCCCATAGTTCTCCTCCAGGGGCCTGGGTTTATTTGGAACAGAGTGTGGGATAACTCAAGCCCAAACACGTTGTTAAAGATAAAAAGCAGGTTTTGGTGGTGAGCAGTTAAGGGAAGGCTGGCAGCTCCGTGACAGTAATAACTAAAATGGTAGCTTAGCTAGATGTTTAGTGAAGAGAACCAGGAAAAGAGAAGCTCAGTAGGGCTCTCCTCAGGTATGACCAAGCCAGAAAGACTGGCTTCAAAGGCTATCCTTGCTAAAAAGCTAGCCTTGATTGGTTCGGATAGTAGAGTAGTTTATGCATTTTAAAGGGGAAAAAAACACAGTCAAATTAGCATTTATTAAAGCATAACAAGTGGACAAAGGTAATCTTAGAGGCAGACCAGTAACTATCTTAGCATGAAGATCAGAAAAAGACAGCCCAGCTAAAACCACTGTCATCTCTGAGCAAGGTGGAATTCAGAATGACTGTGCACATGCCCAAGGCTTTGCCATCTGAGGAGTGACATTAGAAGTTTTACACTAAAGTAGAAATAGAATTCACTAAAATAGCCCATAAAGCCATTAAACAGCCAAACATGCAACAGTACAATAAACCCCATGTTGACAGGAAGTCACAGTATTTTTATGTCAAGTTTTCAACAAAAAAGCTGCAAGACTTTTCAAAGAAACAGGGAAGTGTGAACCACATATAGGAAACAAACAAACAAGCAAGCAACAGCAACTACATTTGATAGGGCCCAAATGTTGGATTTAGCAAAGATGTGAATTTAGCAGCTATTATAAATATGTTCAAGGAACTAAGGAAAACCATCTTTATAGCATTAAAGAAAAACATTATAACAATATCCTATCAAACAGAGAATGTCAACAGAGATAGAAATTATAAAAAGAATTATATGGAACTTTGCATTTAAAAAGTTTAATAACAATATGAAAAATAAAACTAACTTGAGGAGGTTAATGGTAGCTTTAAATTTGCAGAAGAAAGAAGCAGTGAACTTTAAAATACATCAATAGATATTATGTAACCTAAAAAACAAAGATGGGGAAAAAATGGGGGGAAAAATCAACAGAGCCTCAGAGAAATACAGTATAGTATAAGTATAATAGAAGCACCAGAATTCATTTTAAAGAGAAAGGAGCAGAGTATTTTGAAAAGCAATGACTGGAACTTCCCAAATTTGATTGAAACAATGTATATAGCCAAGAAGCATAAAGAACTCTAAGTAGGATGAACCCAAAGAGATCCATATCTAGCCACATTATATTTAAAAAAGATTGAAAGGCAAAAGCAAAAGAAAAATTAAGAAAATAGCAAGAGAAAATAATTGACCAAGAACTTGGGTTTTCCAAGTAAGACCAATAGCCACCTTATCATTCAAAAGAAGGAAACTAGAAGACAGTGGGATGGCATATTCAAAGAGCTGAAAGGAAATATCATTAATCAAAATTTTTATGTCAAGGAAAAGTATCTTAAAAATTACAGCAACATAAAAACATTCTCATTACACAAAACTAAGATAACTTTTTGTAAGCTAACATGCCTTAAAAGACATATTAAAATAAATTCTTCATGCTAAGGCAAGTGATCTCAGGCAATAATTCAAACCAATGAAAAAACAATATTGATAAGGTAATTATGTAGTTAATTATAAAAGACATAAATTGGCTATTTTCTCTTTTAAGTTGTATAAAACAATATTTATGTAATTATTTTTTGTGCTTATGACATACTAGAGGCCTGGTGCACGAATTTGTGCACGGTGGGATCTCTCGACCTGGCAGGTGATTGGGGCCGATAGGGGCTGTCTTGCCCAGTCACAATCAGGGCCAATCAGGGTGGCCGGCCAGGTGGAGGGAGGTTGGCTGGCTGTGAGAGGTTCGCTGTGGGAATGCACTGACCACCAGGGGGCAGCTCCTCCATTAAGCGTTTGCCAACTAGTGGTCAGTGTGCATCATAGCTACCAGCCAGTCATCTGGTCATCCTGTCATCTGGTCATAACAGTAGCTTATGCTTTTATTTATATAGATAGGAATATAATAGTATATCCTATATAATAAATGCCTAATATACAAATCAACTGAATAGTGGCATGTCCAGCAGAATGACTGGTCACTATGACATACACTTATCACCAGGGGGCAGATGCTCAATGCAGGAGCTGCCCTCCAGCCCGCCCAAGGCAGGTGCCAGCAGGGGACCTCTGATCACCCCACCGGTCACCTTTCAGAGGGAGGCAACTGGCGATGGGGGGGTGGGGCCAGTGAGCAGGTAGTGATAGGCCAGCCCAGGTGGGTGTTTGTGGGAGACCCCATGATCACCAGCTGGTTGTCCTACAGAGGGAGGTGTCTGGTAGTGGCAGCAGGGGTCAGGGCCAGCGAGTGGGGGGTGCCAGGCTGGCCAAGGCAGGTGCCAGTGGGAGCCACCCTGTCATCCTGCTGTTTGCCCCACAGATCAGCCTTGATCACTGGCCAGGCCTAGAGACCCTACCTGTGCACTAATTTTGTGCATTGGGCCTCCAGTTCACAAATAAAATAGGTGGGAGCAAATCTGCATTGCAATAATAAAATGATACTGGATATTATAATAATTTAAATTTTCAGGAAGCTGAAGAGAACCAGATTTAGTAAATGAGAAGGTTAATATAACAAACCCTGCAAAATAAATATATTTCTCCTTTCTTTTCTTAGCTTATTAAAAAGACATAAAATTACATAAAGTGATATTATAATATTGTATAGTCATATGACTATACAATATTGTACTTTCTTTGTACTATCAATGTAAAACAGTGATAGTACAAAGAAAGAGAAGAGAGGATTTATGGGTATTACACTTCTATAGCTCACTAAAACTAAACAGTATATATTTATATTCTGGTAAATTGAGATGCAAAGTTTTGTCCTAGAACAACCAGTAGAAAAGTAACTCAAAAAGTGTGATGAAAAAATTATTACAAAAATTAAAATAATAAATACTTGATCTCTGTTATTCTCTCAACTTCTTATAAGACATGTGATTATATAAAATAACAATGTGTTTTAGGGTGTGCAGCATAGCCATAATATGTATAACATAAGACCATGAAAAGAGGGAAGAAGAAATAGTGCTATATAGGAATACATTTTTATATCTCACTAGAATTAAGTTAGTATAAATCTGAAGTAGATTCTGACAATATGGTTAGTGTAAGCCTGGACTAAACACTAAAAAATAACTTTAAAATATAGTGAAATAATGAATAAAGGAATTAAAATGATACACCAAAGTTATTAATAAAAACTAATAAATTTAATGAAAAAGAAAGAAGTAATGGAGGAATATAAAAACAAAAATAGATATAAAACATAAGATTACAAGTAAAATATCAAACATAAATTCAAACATATCAATATTAGCCTTAAGTATGAATGGATTAAACATTCTAATCAAAACCCAAAGATTGTGAGACTGGACTTAAAGAAAAAAAAGATCCAACTAGATGTCTATAAGAGACACATTTTTAATTTAAAGATACAATTCTCTCCCTTTATGTCCATCAAGATTCGGTTTACATATTTAGGTGTGCCTGTGTGAGGCCCATAAATATTTACAAGGGTTACATCCTTTTACTGGATTGTTTCCTTTATTACTGTGTCCTTCTTTGTCTCTTATTGTAACCTGGGTTTTAAAGTCTCTTTTGTCAGATATAAGTATTGCTCCCCCAGCTTTTGTTTTGTTTTCAATTCTATTTGCGTGAAATAGCTTTTCCTATCCCTTTACTTTTAGTCTATGTGTATCTTTCATTATGAGGTGGGTCACTTGTAGAAAGCATACGGATATGAAAACATAGGATCAGAAGCCACAAACACTGTTTACGAATAAGACTAATCTTAGCAGAGTTACCAGATGGAGAAGAAAGAAAAGCTGTTCCAAAGAAAGGAAACAGCATGTGTTAAAGGACAGACCAAGTTATAAAAGTAGCCAGAAGAGCAGAACTGGGGGGTGGGTCCAGGGGGAGGGGGAAAGAGTGGGGAAATACCTGAAGAGAGGCTATCAATTTAAATGTTAATTAAAGTGTAGCATACAAATAGAAAAAGGCACATATCTAATGGTAGCCTTGGTGAATTTTTACTAAGAGAGCATGCCTATGTGGTCAAGAGACAGAATAAGAAACTGCATGCTATCAGCCACCCAGAAATCTCCTTCTGCCCTTCCAGATACTACCTCTCTGACAAAAATAACCACAACCCTATTAACAGGTTAAAAAAGTGAATGAGAAGTCAGTGTAGACAAAATAGACAGGGATAAGTTGTGTAGGAGAAGCAATTTTAGCAAGCTGTTAAATGGGATAACAGCTTAAATGGGATAAGTAGGAGATAGGAATTTCAAGGAAAGTAATCCCAATAGGGATTGAGTGAATTACAGAATTTACAGATTTAAGGACAGTGTTTCCCCAATCTGACTGTGCATCACAATTAGCTGGAAACTTTAAATAGACTATAGTCCCAACACCCACTAAATCTTTAGGTTTGAGTGCCAAGGCTTAGCATTTTCAAAGCTCTCATGTGTCTTCTCATGTCTGAGCAAATTTAGGAACCACTGACTTCACAGACAGAACACACAGGTCACAACACTAGTGAAATATGGAAGATGATGAAAAAGGAGAGTCAATGGAAACCATGACATTTCTAGCTTGGGCAGCTGGAAGAATAAGAATAAAACATTTGTTGAGCTTGAAGTGACTCTGGAGCTTCAGAAGTAAATAGGTAAGCTACTGAAGTTATTGAGTTAAGAATAAACTGTGATAGCCCTGCTGGTGTGGCTCAGTGGTTGAGTGCCAATCTTCCTCTAAAATGAATAATAATAAAAAAAAGAATAAACTGTGATAAAAATTTAATTTTTTAAAAATATATTTTATTGATTTCTTACAGAGAGGAAGAGAGAGGGATAGAGAGCTAGAAACATAGATGACAGAAATATCAACCAGCTGCCTCCTGCACACCCCCTCCTGGGGATGTGCCCGCAACCAATGTACATGCCCTTGACCAGAATCGAACCTGGGACCCTTCAGTCCACAGACCGATGCTCTATCCACTGAGCCAAACTGGTTTCAGCTGAAAATTTAATTTTGTAAGAGAGAGAGAGAGAGAGAGAAAGAGAGAGAGAGAGAGAGAGAGAGAGAGAGAGAGAGAGAGAGAGAGAGAGAGAAAGAGAGAAAGGGAAACATCCATGTGAGAGAAACATCAATTGGCTGCCTCCCACTTGTGCTCCGACTGGGGATCAAACCTGAATGTGTGTCCTGACCAAAATCGAACCTGCCACCTTTTTGGTGCACAGGATGCCACTCCAACCACTGAACCACACTGGCCAGAGAAAATTTGGGAAATTTTAAATGTATGATTCAATTGTATTGAAAAATATTATTTACTTATTTAAGCCATTTCTCAATTTTATGGCAATGACAGAGGAGTGACGATTCTTTAGTTATTTTAAACTAAGTGTCTACTTCTGTCTTCCAAATGTAGTGTTAGGTGACTTAGAATAGTTTAGCAAATACGGATCTCTGTGACATCTTTGAATGTAATTAATAGCCATTGGTATTCTGAATTTAGATCTTCCGGCTATATCTGTCTCTAGTGTTTTGAGATGAAGGAAGAAGTAATTAGAGAACAATATAAATGCCACAGCAGTATTATACACATAGATACATTTTAACTTGAATCATTGGTGACCACATGTAATTAAGTAGTATGATAAAATAGTTCTACTAGAAGAACTAGTGCTCCTCCATATGTTAGGAATGAATATTAAAACTCACTTTAAGGAAAAAAAGATCTAAAGGAAGGTTGCTTTACTCAAAATATAAAAGAGAAATTTCTTGGTCTTCTTTGTATGTGGCCTGGAGGATTTTTTTCAAATTTTCAAATACGCTTTGTTAGAAGTAAAGTAATATTGGAATAAATATAATCACAAGGAAACGTATTGCCATCCACTTTTAAATATTTTTGTTTTAAAGTTGTGTTAAGATACTTGAATGAGCTCACAAACCCAGTCCTAGAGCTGTGTATCTGTTGGTTTATACTGACAAACTAAACACTGGACTAATCCTTTTTCATATTTATTGCTAAATTAATAAAAACCACAAAATGTAAAGATCTGTTCTACCAGTGAGTGTTAAATCAGATGGAGTGGATCTGGGTTTATCTAGTGATAGGAGATTCTAGCCCTTAGGTGCTGAGTGACCATGAGACCATCTCTTATTTCCCTATCTCTTTCCCCCTCCCCTGATATTTATTAGAGAAAAAAATAAATACATGAAGGAATCATAGATGAACTGGGTGAAAATAAATAGACTCTGACCAACCAGCTATTAATCCTGCTCCTTTATTGAGTTAGTTGAGTTCTGTTATTTTCATCTGTTGGAATTCAAAAGGATATTGATTTCTTCAACTTTTAGTGGGATTTCTTGACTGTTTAGCATGATGTAATATTTTGTCTGTGGTCAATACTAAGAATGATCACCTGAAATTATGATACAAACACTATGAAAGTATGATTTGATTTTTTTCAAGACTTTTCTTACAACAATAACTATAGCTCTCTTTTATTACATGATCATTTTCTCCATCTGTTAAAGTAGATATGAAAATGTGTGTTTAGTAATAATTTAAATTAATTATTTAAGCCCAGATGTATCACATACTAGTACCTTAGGATAAATGTCACCATTCCTAAACTACTTTATCAATACATTTCACTGGGCTCATTAATTTTCTGTCTTAATAGTGAAAATTAAAAAACAAAAAACAAACCATGAGAAGAGATAATTCTCAGAGCTAATATTATTTTGTTTCCTGTCTTCAGAGGTTTATTGTGCTGTTTTGTGAGACATTCTTGAAAAAAGAAAACAAAAACAAAACTGTAGCCCTGGACAGTTTGGCTCAGTGGATAGAGTGTTGGCCTGTGGACTGAAGTGTCCCAGCTTTCATTCCAGTCCAGGGCACATACCTCAGTTGCAGGTTCCATTCCCAGCCCCAGTCTACACCCTTGAAACAGGCAACCAATCGATATGTCTCTCTCACATCAATGTCTCTCTTTTTCTCCTGCTCCCTTCTACTCTCTCTAAAAATAAATGGAAAAATATCCTTGGGTGAGGATTAAGAACACACACAAAACACCTGCAGGTGAAATCATCATTTCCTTGCTCTCTTGTGCATATTGCTAGCCTAGCCTAATGCTTATTACCAGCGCCTCTATGCTGCCCAGCTTTAAGGGGACATTCACACTGTGGCCTTTTGAATAGCTGTGTGTGTTCACCTCTGGTGGCATCATTTATAGCACATGTGTCAAACACAAGGCCCGCGGGCCAAATCCGTCCCGGCAGGCCTTGCAATGTGGCCCGCACCGCGCTGTCATCACTGCACTCTGCTGCGTTTCCATCACAATGACAGTTTATGACTGTTCAGTAAACCATTCGGCCCGCGATTTAGGCTGGATTTTAGATTTTGGCCCCTTCTCTGATTGAGTTCGACACCCCTAATTTATAGGCTGCACTGTGGATGTGCCCCTGGAATTGTGCACCCTGGTGGTCCTGCTTATATTATCAAACCCAAACCATTAACTTTGTTTTCTGTTTACCCCACTAAAGTGAAAGCTGCTTGAGGATAAGAACCATGTCATATTCAACTTTGCATCCCTGTTTCTAGCAAATTTTTTGGCATATTGGTACTAAATAAATGTTTATTGAGCAAGTGAGTAACCAAATGCATTTGATTCATGGAATATTTATCTGGAAAGCAGCCTCGGTGTATGAAGTGTACTATATGATTCAGATGCTGTTGCAACTGTCTCCTATTGTTAGTCCAAAACTTAGTTGCTTAATATAAGAACCATTTTATTATTTGATGTGATTTTTTTTTTTTTTTTTTTTTTTTAGTTAAGAATTCAAGCAGGGTTCAGCTGGGTGGTTCTTTTGTTCCACATGGCTTTGACTGGACCAGAGGTGATGTCATGCACAGGCCTGGTGCCTGCACTGAGGTAGCTGGATCAGGGAAAGTGTGGGGGCAGGGTGTGTGTTAGCTGGCGTTGCTTTCTCTCTCTCCATGGCTAGCTTGGGCTTCAGTACAGCAGGGCCATCTTAGAGCAGCTGGACTTCTCACCTGGCAGCTCAGACTTTAACAGCAAGTGCTGCAAAAAAAAAACAAGGCAGAAGCTGCAAGGTTCACTTCCATTGCATTCTTCTGGTCAAGGAAGCAGCTAAGGAGATTCAAAAGGGAGGTAATGAGATACTACCTCTCAAGGGGAGGAAAAGCAAAGAACTTTGTCCACCTTGAATCTACCAAAGATATTTGCATCGGTTTTTCAAGAAAGCGGTTATATAAATTGATATTAGAATGTTTATATGTTTTGTGACTTCCACTATGATTGGCACCTCTTCCACCCAGTATCACAAGTCATCTGCATCAATAACTGTATATTAGTAAAGTTCAGAATACAAATAAGAAAAGGAATCTTAGTAATCTTTGAGGTCAGTGTTACCATAATAAGCTTTCTTTACAAATTTCAAAAAAAATTACCCTGAAAGTTTAAAATATGTTTTATGTATATTGTTTAATAATGCTGGAGAAAGGTAACACACTTCAGAAATATTTTCATTAAAATTTAAGGGAAAATGTCAAAGATAATCTCCCACTCTTCATAAACAGAAATTATAAGGTATACTTTTAGGAATATTTGATTTTTTGCAGATTACCTGGCTTAAAAGTATTGAGGGATACTTTATGGCATCAATTGTGGATTTTGTTGGTTCTTCTATGTCTGTTGGAATGGTTCAAGTATAACTTTCAGAGGATCACCTTGCCTTGCTTATTTATTTTCCTAACTCACCATAAAGGGGCTCTATGGTGGTCTTCTACTTACTAGAGGCTTATATTTGTTTGTTTTTTCAGTCTTTAGGGGAGAATATCAATCCTACCCACAGCTCATCTGCTAAAGCCTGGAGTCAACTGGCAACAAAATGCAGCTGTCTTCCAGCTTCTTGCAAGGAAGTATAATCCTTGCCACTAAATACCTTTGAAATCTCAGCTGAAAGAAATGGTATTTGTGAAGGGTGTCCTGGAAAATACCCATCCCATCATCTAAAATTGACAGCTCTCCCCTTTGGTTGATCCAGGAAATCTTGGAATGGCATCTTGAAATGCATCACCTTGGATTCTAGCAGGTCTGCCTATCACAAATCAGCAACCTCACAAAACTCCTTGCAACTAAATAAGAATGCTTAGTGCACTGCACGAAGTTCTCAGGACACCTATCAACAAATACTCCATTTAGTTTCAGGATCAGGATTAGTTGTGAGCCCTTACATTTGTGTTTGTATTGTGGGTACATTGAATTATGTCATCGATCAAATTTCTTTCTTCTGCTCATAGCAAGTTTACAGACAAATGGCCCGACTTTAGCAAGTATGAGGCTTTGTGGTATTAGATGATGTGCATGGATGTATTTCCTAGTCCCATTATACTCTTCTAACCTTATTTTCCCTTTGCTCGCTTTTTCTTAATTCTAAAAGCATGGATTATCTTGCTGTATGTTAAGTGATTCCATGAATTGCTTTAAACCAATTGAGAACCGCAATGGGGTACAAAATAATAAAAATTCAAAGGAACAGGCATGGAGGATCTATCGGCCTATTTTTCTCCTATCCTGGGAGAAGGTAGCTGCCTCTATGTTTGAATTTTAAAACTTTGATAGACCAGCTTTATTCTTTTGTCAATAGAAATAAATAGCTATGCCTATGGAGAGATACCTTCTACCACGCAATTATGCAGCCGCAGAGAGTTATTGTAGCAACTTTGGAGAGTAGAGAGGACACCCCTCCCATTCTCAAACCTCAAACCATACTGTGCTACTGCTGGGCTTGCAGAAGATCTGGTTCTGTGCCGGGGCCCGGGGCAAAGGATTCCTGGCATCCCAGCCTGGCACAGAGACTGCCATCCCCACAGAAACAGTGTTCTAACTTGTAGTTATGTGCGGGGGGGTGGGGGGGGAGAAGAAAGGAAGAAAGAAAGAAAGAAAGAAAGAAAGAAAGAAAGAAAGAAAGAAAGAAAGAAAGAAAGAAAGAAAGAAAGGAAGGAAGGAAGGAAGGAAGGAAGGAAGGAAGGAAGGAAGGAAGGAAGGAAGGAAGGAAGGAAGGAGGAAAGAAAGAAGAAGAAAGGAAGGAAGAAAAGAAAAGAAAGAAAAGAAAAAAAGAAAGTGCACATTCACACAAATATATGAAATTCATGCAAGGGGATTGCGGGGGCTTAGCCCAGCCTACACCCTCTCCAATCCGGGACCCCTCAGGGGATGTCTGACTGCCAGTTTAGGCCTGATCCTAGCCTAAACTGGCAGTCAGACATCCCTCCTGCAATCCGGAACTGCTGGCTCCTAACTACTTACCTGCCTGTCTAATCAATCCTAACCACTCTGACTGCCTGCCTAATGCCCCTAACTGCTTCCCTGTCTGCCTATTCACCCCAACTGCCTCTGCCTGCCTGCTTGATTACCCTTAACCACTTCTGCCTGCCGCCCCTAACGCTCTTCTTGGCTGGCCTGATTGCCTCTAACTGTCTCTGCCTCAGCCCCACCACTGTGGCTTTGTCTAGAATGAAACCCGGAAGACATCCGGAGGATGTCCGGTTAATTAGCATATTACCCTTTTATTAGTATTGATATATTTTAGACTATAAAGTACATATAATTTTTAGCTTATCTGAATATCTAATCATAATTTTGCAACATTGTTTCTATGAAAATATGTAATCTGGCTTTATTAGTAAATTTTCTGAGCAAAATTTATTTGTGATCGAGGGACTTTCTTTGCCTATATTTGTGCTTATGTTGAATACATTTTTGTTCATAAGAAAATGAACATAGGCCACATCTTCATTTAATGTGAAGAATCCTGTATAATAAGAGGCTGGAGGCATCGTGACCGAAATGACCAGAGACCAGACGACCATGGCCCCTTCTGGGCTGGCCCTGACCCCAAGCAAGTGGTTAGGGGCAAATCAGGGAGGCAGGCAGAGTGGTTAGGGGTGATCAGGTAGGCAGGCCAGCAGTTAGGGGGAATCAGGTAGGCAGAAGGCTCCTCATAGGGCTGGCCCTGCCCCTCAGCAAGCAGTTAGGGATAATCAGGTAGGCAGGCAAGTGGTTAGGGATGATCAGTAGGCAGATGGCCCCTTGTAGGGCTGGCCCCACTCCACAGCAAAGAAAGAAGGAGGCCCAGGCCAGCCAAGCCATCGCATCCCAGCTTGTTGCCTGCAGAGGGATGCCCTGGTGACAGGGGAGGGGGGACAGTGCTGCACAGATGGCAAGCAGTGGCAGCAGCAGGAGTAAGGCCAGCTACCGGCAGCAAGGGGAAGGAAATCCCTGATAAGCCCTGATCTCAGGCCAGGCTTAGGGATTCTACCCGAGGGGTCCCAGATTGTGAGAGGGTGCTGGCCAGGCTGAGGGAACCCCCAAGTGCACAGATTTTCATGCACCAGGCCTCTAGTAATTAATATGAAAAGTATGCTATTTGCAATTACTCAGAAAAGAAATTTTCCTGCATGGTATTTGGCATTTGTGTTTCTGTACAAAATCGATACTACCTAAATCATTATGTGTGATCTTTGTTCAGTATTCCAAATAAAAATATATTACTAAATTAGAGGGAAATTGAAAATATTTAAACTATCATGTACTTAACAAATATTCAGCTAGAAACTGCTTAGTAGGTGAAGTTGATTCTGCATAAAACTATATTTGGGCCCACATTTAAACAAGTAAAACTAAGAAAGTAAGAATGATTAAAAAATAAAATTTATGAGGAGAGTGGAACTTTTCAGAGAAATGGCTTTTAGTTATATATATTTATTTTGAATAGAGAATAAAATCAAATTCACTTTTCTTCTTCATTTGATAACCCTATTTATAGTATGGCTTTGCCACACGTGAGATGAGAATGGGTGTTCAGAAAGGTTCATAATAGCCCCCAAATGGTAAGGCCCGGGAGAAGACAGTGGGACACTGTTGTGATTTAAAAAAGATAATTGTGTGTGTGTGTGTGTGTGTGTGTGTGTGTGTGTGTGTGAGAGAGAGAGAGAGAGAGGAGAGAGAGAGAGAGAGAGAGAGAGAGAGAGAGAGAGAGAGAGAGAGAGAAGAGAGAGAGAGCTCAACAAACATTATTGATAGGGCATTATTCTAAAAAATCCAGAGTGATAAAAAGGAGGGTGAAGAGAAGCAAGGAAGTTGGTTACCAGGCTGACCAGAGCATCCCAAAAGGCACAGCCTACTGCTCTGTCTGCTGCGGCATCTGAGAGACCATTTCTTACCTCAGAACAATCCTTATAAGTGAAGAAGTTAAACCATTTACCTGTTGGTTCTTTCCAGTCTTATATCTCTCCATGTTTGACCCCATAGAACATTATCACTCCTGAACCTTCGCCTTGTGTTAAGGGAGGACTCTAGGTAGCTCCTGGGGACTGCTGCTTGTGAGGAGCTTCTCAGTAGGGGTGGGTGGCAGTGAAGATGGCAGGGACTTGTGATGCAGGGATAATGTGAGCCATCCATGTCCACTCTCACCAGGAAGCAGAGAGGGCTGAGCTGATCAGGGGTGGTGTATACACTGAGATTGGTACACACTGCACAAATGCATAATCACCAACAATACTACCTGACAGATATATTTGCTACTTACTATACTGCAGGTTTCATTCTGAGCATTTGATTTACATGATCCCTTCTCCTGCTCAAATAAAGACGTGTTAGTGTTGCAGAAAACTGGAAAAAATCAAGCAACAGTGGGCTTAGAGAAAAATGAATTCAAATTCTAAGCAGAGCTACAAGCAGAACATTCCTTTTTATTAAAGAGCCAGCCCTAAGTGTGTTTAGTGGTTATCTTGCTGGTGGCCTTGAAAACAACACAGCTCTAGCCAATTAAAAAATACATCTGGCATGGCATGAGAGTATGGGTGTATCTATTCTCTGGCCTACAAGGACAGACAGCTACATTTATCTTCCTTATTATTCAAGCAGGCTAGAAAGCAATGTTATTTTTTTCTCTTTTTTTTTTCAGAATAAGAAGCTGTCTAAAAAATAGCAGAGAATTTCAAACAGTAGTTTTACAAAATAGGGGTTCGCCTTCTGATTCGAAAGGGACTACCATTATTTTTTTTCTATAGATACGTGAACTGGGGCATAGTTGGTGCCAGTGGAGTTGGGTAGAGGCGCCTAATACATTTTGATAGCAAAAACTCTCAGCCTTACTATATCAAAGTTGTCAACTGGATGAAGAATAGATGAGAATTTTACTAGTTTTCCAATAGTTGGCTCAAATAGTTTCAGACTTCATAACCATTTTATTAATTTATAAGAATAACTTCCTGTTGAACAGGTTTTTAGAAATTGTTGCCATCAGTGTCTCCTTGACCAGAGCTTTTTTGTATGTATTCCTCTTTTCCATTGTCTTCCTTTTGATAATTTCACCACAAGTTAGTATGTCTTTCAGAGGAGAAAGAAAAGATGTAAAAAAATTCAATAAGCATTTGCTCATTATCAGATCCCTCAAAAGGCTGGATATATAAAGAGGTTTAAGTAAAATCGTTAGGAAATCTAAAATCTTTATGTAGAGACTATCTTCTTTTGTCCACATTTAGTGTGGACGGTATAAAGAGTCCTTGAGTAGGGTGAGTTTATGATTACTTGATGGAAAATTACTACATCTGATCATTCATCAGTAATGTTTATAAAAATGGCCACTGTGAATAAGTTAGCAGCCAATTGAAAATAAAAACAATGCCATCAGTGGAGTTGATTACTTTATTATTATTCAATTGATGAATAAAGTAGATGTGGGCTTGGTATTATGATTAATAATAGGTCACTTGGTTATGCATTTTGTATACAAAGAAAATTGCACATCTTGACCTTGAGAGAAAATAGTCCTATAATTGGGGAGGGGGTAGTCTTAATGTAATTATTACCATCTGGGCCTTCCATTGACTTCCCCCCCCCCCCATTTCTAATACTGTTAGCAGCAATATCCTTGGTTTTGTTATTGAGAATCCCTTGGAATAATAGTGACTCACAGAAATGATTAATGACTTAATCATAAAGGGGAAGAGGCTTCCAAGCACTGATTCAAACATTGAAAATAATTAGCATATTCATTTTTTCAGAAGCCAGTCACTTTTTATTATAGCTTGTGCTGTAGTTCTTTGACCAAAACTTGTAAGTAATTATTTCGCATCTCTTTATTTATTGCACTGACCCCTCATGCTAAGCATGCTTTTAGCTCTGTGTGACATCTTAGGGTCTTTGCTTTTGATGTTGGATGGTTTATCCTTAGTAAGTTTAATTCTCCCTCTGGAATAGATGTTTTGTCCTCAAAGGGGATTATTCATGGTTTACATCGGATACCAGAAAGCTGCCAAGTAATAAAAGAGATGGTTAACATTCGAAATCATCTTGCCTAACTGTTAACTAAAAGCCAGAAGTGTCGGTGTTCTTTTGGTGGCAACAGGATCGCATTCCTCTTGTAGAATTGCATAACTGGGTCTTGTTTGCATTCCATCTAAAGGGGCTTTTACAGCATTTAGAAAGCTGGGAATCTGCTTCGTGTTTAACATCTCTTCCCACAACACATTCAGTTCATCCCTTTTTCACTCAAGTCCCTGGAGAACCTAAGTGTTCAGTTTTTTTCAATACTGATGAAGACCCTCAATATTTTTTTTAATGTTGAAGTATGTTCCCATGCAATACTTTATTGTTTATCTATTACCTTTAAATTCTGCCTTTATGGGCCAAGTGATTTAGTTCCAACTTTATTTCTTAATGAGTAGTGAGTAACATTTCATTACTGAGCAAATGCATGTCCAACATCTGCTTTGGTGAGCTGGAAATTTCCCACCCTGTGGGAAGCATTCCTAAGTATTTCTCTTCCCTACTTTGAACTTAGCATGGAAGAAACTTCTTGATCCCAGGGTACAATTTCTGTCTCCCTTTCCTCCCTTTTCTCAACCAGAGTTAAATCAAACAATGAAACCCAGTAAAGGACGGGAAGTAAGTATCTGAGCCAAAAATTCAAATTTAGGGAAAGCACTGATATAGTAAGTGCTGAAAGGAAGAATAAAAGAGGATTGGCAAATATGACTAAGTCCTCTGGCCAGTCTCCCAAAGCACCATGACTGAAAGTCCTGCCAGGCTCTAATTCTCTCCCCTTCCCTATCCCATGTGGATCCAGATTGTTCTTGAGGGAGGCAGATTTTCATACCTGCTGTAATGAATATTTCTGGGCCTCTCTTATCTCTCTGCTCTTATCTAACCTAAAAGCCTACTGCCACCATTGAAGGTTAGTTATTATTTTCCTTCTGAAAGAATAACTAACCACTAATTATTATTTAATAGTTATTTCAAGACCTGGATAGCGACTAACTTACATTTCAAATACCTTCTGATCATAATATATCAATTTTCTAATACAATAGTCCTAGGCAAATTATAATGTAAAGTTAGTCCTACTTCCAATCTTAGTCAAACACAGAAAAAGTTCTTCAGGCTTTGTGTCGTTTTTCCCATTAGCAATATCTTTTCATTTGTTTTTCTTTATTCCTAAAATACGGGAACATTTTTTTCTTATAGTTTTATTTCAAAATGGCTCAAACATCCTTACTCAAATAAATACTCTAGGTTCATTTTCCTTATACATTTCCCTCTCTTCAGTCTACAGTTACTTCTTTTTATTTTCTTTTTCCACATTTTGGCTCATTTTTCATTACATTTTCCCCCTTAAAACTTTTTTAAAAAAAACTTAAAGTTTCCAGCTTTTAATTGTTCATGTATCAATTGGATCTTAGCTGTCTATCGTCTCTTATGCAACTATCAGTGAAAACTCCCTGGATTTTAAAAACAAAATCACTTTCTACTTTTGAATTAATATTTCATTTATGTTTTGAAAAAAAATTCATTACCTTCTATTAAATGCAGATAATTATCAATTTTTTAGCATCCTCCTCCAAAAAAAGGAAAATACAAATAGAAAATTTTGCCTACTTATAGGTTGCAGTGAAATTAATATGTTTTACCCAATCAGTTCTCTCAGGCTGGAAAATGTCACATATCAGGCATCTGGCTTTTAGGAAGGGACCATTGTCTAACTTCTGTAGCCAAGAATGATTGTGGCTTAAGAACAGCTGGCAAAACCTTGGAGGAATGAACAAGAGAGACATAGTTTTCTTGGAGTTAATTCAAGGTCCAGATATCCTTTTAGCTACCCATTGTAAGAAGGTACTTTGTGAGTAATAAAAGACTGCGAATGTGAATCCTTTTCCTTTTCTTTATGATAATATTTTTATAATGATTGTAATGCTACTTGCTTTTACTACTAATAACAGTTTGGTGTGATAGAAAAGATTTTAAAACCAGACAGATGTGGGTATGTGGGTTTGAACTTTAACTCCATCATTGGGTGACCCTGGACATGTGACTTGGCCTCTTTAAGTCTCAGTGTCTTTATCTGTAAAACAGGAGATAATGAAACCTACTTACTATGAGTCTAGAATTATAAATTTAAAGTATCTATTCAACTACCTGACATGTCATATAAGCTCAAAGCTCCTACTTATTCTATTTTCAAATCCTTTTTAAGAAATTATAATCAATACCTCATTTACTTTGAAAAGTGTTTAGTAGTATCAAGTCAAAGTTTAAGAGTTAGAAGATCTTTGAGAACCATTGACTATAAAAGTTCTCCCAGTTTTATAAGCAACAGGAATTACCTTTTATGACCTCAGAATCTTAAGATTATGAGGAAGGCAATGTGCTTGAGACATTTCTGTTAGCCCAGGAGCTATGAGAAGGCAGCTTTCAGGGAGGACTTCAAGTGCAAGATTTATATCAACTAGTTGAAAACTCCTACTCCTCCAATCTCCTTACTTTAGAGACAAGGAATCTAAATCTCAGAGAGTTTAACTTCGCCCATTGGTGTTACTGCTGAGAACAAAAAACTGGGCTGCTTCCAGTTGAATGCTCTTTCTATATGGAGTTATTTTGAGTAGACCAGAAAATCTGCAAGAACATCCAAATCATCTTTTCTCCCTCTGACCTCAGTAATAACTGGTTAAGGATTTAGAATGCTTTGGAACAAATCCTCAAAGCAGCTGCAGGTCCTCGATGTTCTAGAATAGATATTTTAAGTTCTTCAAGCAAAGATTCCTAATAAAAACCTTCTTTTCACAGGAACTAAAGAAGCTTTCAGCTCTCTTGTAATAAAGTGGCCATTGAAACCTCAAATACAAGATGATTGCCTTTGAAGAAGCAGGAGAGAGTAGGCAGAGCTCCAGAATGGACATCAAAAACACCTTGATCCCAGCTCTAACTCGAATGTACCTTTTATGTGATATGAGGTAAGCTTTATATATCTCTGAATTTGAATTTATTTTTGACTATTTTTCTCTCTCACACACATACATCAAGAGCAAAGCTCTTGATAATTCTGTCTTCAAACTGTATTCAGAATCTACCACTTGCCCTGCCATCACCTTCATTCAAGCAAGCCTCATCATCTCTTTTTTGGGCCATTAAAGAAGTCTCCTGACATGTGTCCTTTGCTCCTATGCACATTAGTAAGAGTAATTTCAGAGCCAAACTGGTTTGGCTCAGTGGATAGGGCATCAGCCTGTGGACTGATAGGTCAATTCCAGTCAAGGGCATGTACTTTGGTTGTGGGCACATCCCCAGTAGGGGATGTGCAAGAGGCAGCTGATCGACGATTCTCTCTCATTGATGTTTCTAACTCTCTATCCCTCTCTCTTCCTCTCTGTAAAAAATCAATAAAATATATATTTTTTAAAAGAGTAATTTCAGAGTTTGTTAGGCACACTTCCATAATGGACCTGCCCTTTATTTAACAATCTTAATTTGCTCCTAGAAATCCTGCCACTAAGTGAAAAGTCATTATATGAGAAATCACTTTCATTGATCTTAATGGAAAATTGTTAATGCATTTCATCCCAACCCAAGATATCCAAACGATTTTTACAGTTAAAAAATATTTTAATTGAATAAAAATACCACTCACTTGTCATTACCTTACACATATAATTCACATCACATTAAAAATAAATGAACTAGTGTTTGCATAAAATGTAATGACATAAAGGTTTACTTTACTTGCTGGTGGAAGAGAGAAGACCCAATGGTGGGTGCTGGCTCATGGAGTGTTGAAGGCAGTTGTTCTTTGTAAAGGCACATTCTTTTCTCTGAACAATGTTTTTCCTTATTAGTGTTTTCAACCATTTGGAGAATTATAGTTATCTTGCCTTCAAAGTTAAAGCACAGAAAATCATCTTTAGAAAAATAGCTAAAGATGAGAGCATAAGAACACTTGAAAAGATAAGAAGCTTATTTAGTACATAGAAGATGAATAGTCACACAAAACTGTTACTTCTTCATCCTTCTGATAGGCACACTTAGGCAAAATAAAATGCCTTTCGTTTATCCAAATATGGTGTATATATAATCAAATTTGTTCTACCTGATATTTAATAACCAATAATTCTTGGCTCACATAAAATAACATGCTTTATCCAAAAATATACAAATGTCATTTCTCTCTCTCTCTCTCTCTCTCTCTCTCTCTCTCTCTCTCTCTCTCTCTCTCTCTCTCTCTGTGTGTGTGTGTGTGTGTGTGTGTGTGTGGTGTGTGTGTCTGTGTGTCTATGTTTACTGGTCTTTTTGTTAAAGTTCCTAGTAGCTAGTTTTGTGGTAGACTATATACTACATGAATACTTTCTAAGCTTCTTTTCCAAGAAAGAAAAAGGAATGAAGTTTCAATTTAATATCGGAAGAATTTGCCAGTCTTAGATACCTTATGAGGTGTGACAATATCAGAATGGCTTTACATTTTCCAAAGTGAATTTCAAGGGGATGAGGGCCTTTTCCCCTGATTTTTATCTTGCAATAGGTCAATTTTTCTGAATAAGACATTGTTGAGAAAACTAAGATAGATCAGCCCTGCTAACAAGTAGATTATCAACTTGGTTATTGGGTTAATGTCCCTAAATGTGTTGTCAACCCTTATTGTACATTCAAAACCACTGCTTAGGCTTCTTTCTGAGATCTGAATGCATGTGCAGTGGTAACACCTGGGCATGGATACTTTTTAAAAGCTCCTGTACTCATTCTGCTTTTCACCAAGATTGAGAAACACTGCCCTAAAGTAAATGGGCAATGGAAAAGTCAGTATAATGCTATTCTCATTATGTTATAGGACATTTTTGCTTTAATAATTGATGAAAGTAATGTATGTGTTAATACCTTTATTGTTATCACATGTAAAAACTAAGTCAATGACAAATAACTAAAATAAAAATAATTTGTTGAACAATGTTATAGACTAATTACATCATTCCACTTTATCCTCACAATGGAAAAATTCTAGAGACCTTTTACTCATTAGATAATTAACATTTTAAAGTCAATGTCTTTTTCCAACTAATTCTTTTGACCCAATATATGTCCCACTCCTCCCCAGGCCTCTATCTCATTCAAACCTATGGATTCTGAATTAAAACTTAAGACCAACTTGGCTGATATGGCTCAGTAGTTGAATATGGACCCAGGAACCAGGAGGTCATGGTCCCATTCTTGTCAGGGCACATGCCAGGGCTGCAGGCTTGATCCCCAGTAGGGGGCGTGCAGGAGGCAGCCAATCAATTGTTCTCATTCTCTCTCTCTCTCTCTCTCTCTCTCTCTCTCTCTCTCTCTCTCTCTCTCTCTCTCTCTCTCTCTCCCCATTTCCCTTCTCTGAAATCAATAAAACTATATCTAAAAAAAACAACAGCTTAAGACCAATCTCTTGCCAGTTTTGAATTATTCTTTTCAAAATGCATAATTAGATTAAACAGACATAAAACATTAAGCTTTTCTCCCATTATTTGTCATTTTAATTTGACATCTTTGAGTTATCCTTCACTTTGGAAACCTAGAACAAGGGTAAACTTCTTGGTTCTTGAACTTGGTTTATGTTTGGACTTGGCTGTCCTCTTGTGTTGGAAGAACAGTCTGTAATACACCTGCAACACACCTTTCCTATCCATGACCTAATTTGCTCCCCAAGTATAAACAGGCATAAGGCAGCCAAAATTTTAACACTTAAGTTATCTTACTCTGTATTTTAAACCAGATTCTCATGTTATATAAGCGCAAATTTAAATAAAACAGAATGAGGTAACTACTAAAAATGAAGCTGGGAATATTATACTACTAAATGTCTATTTTATGTTTCCATTGCATTCCTACTCCTGCATAGGCTACATGCAAATACTGAAAACCCAGCAATTTTTACCTGTATCCCATAGTTAATAGGGTATGGGGACAGTTCATGTGTTGGTTGATTCATTTGGTGAATGTGGTGTTTATGAAATCTACAAAGCAGGTTAAAACTTTCTTAAGAACCAATTACATCTCAAGAAGCAAACACTCTTTCATGGCTACTAACTAGGACAACAACTCTGCCCCACGAACACATAGCATCGGTCACAAATAAAGCAAATAAATGAGGGTGCATTAGCAAACTGACTGCTATTACTAGGAAAGCACAACCCTAACCAAGACACCACCAATTGCCAATATCCTTTACTAAAAGACAAATTTTGATGGGAAAATACATCTTTTACAAATTGAACTTAAAACCCTCCATTGCTAATGGTTATTGTGCAAGTCACATTTAGTGTATTATTTTTTCAGAGATATTTATTATTCTGAAATCAAGTCTTTATGATGGAAAATGTTATAAATTTTTGAAAATATTTTCAATTATTTGATCAATGCATACAACTGTCCTGAAACAGAAAGATATCAGTATAGATCTGGGAGCTTCAGCAATCTTCTACACATAGTAAATGCAGAGGATAATTACGTACTTACACATTAAATGGTGCCACATGTTTGCAGCAAATATACAAAATCACTTCCCTGAAACTGTGATAACTATTTAGACAGTCAGATCATTATAATACCAATTGTTATGCAAAGAACAGCTTCTATCACGTGTGAAGTTTGAGTGAAAAATAAGGATGTAAATGTTTCACTGAGCTCTATTATTACTAACAAAATTAGAGCCAAATCATACAAGTAGTTACTATAACATTGATCTAACAGAAGCAGCTAGTTCTATGAGTGCCACAATGATTAGTCAACTGTCGACTTAATAAATTAGCCTCATTATTGTTTGGGATATTATCAAGAAAAGTGATTGTCTTTCCATTTTCAACCAGATGCTATTGACATGGATTAAACACAGAGAAGAGTAAATCAAATCAGAGAAAAATCAAGGAAAATACAACTAGAAAAAAAATGCCACAAAGTTGATGTTCCATTTAGAGAAAGACTGATTCAATATTTCCATATTGTTGAAAGAAAATTTCCAGAATTTTTTGGTTTCATTTTAATAGATTATATGGTACAGTAATAAAATTAATTTCAATAATGTCCTTAGAAATATATATTGTATTTTCCAATCCATGGTCCCATTATAATTTTTTTTTCAAAAATAGGGATATTTATTAAAAGTTTTAAAAATAACATCTTCAAATATATTTTTGAATTACCATTTCAAAATTATAATTCATAGTGCCAGACAATGTTTAGCTTAGGGAACACATATTTTCTTGCTAATATTCTCTAATAAGTTTATTGGTCTCATTGTTTAATGTTATAGGCAATATGATTTAGTGATTTGTTAATAACAATTTGGTCCAAATATTGCCTTAATTTCTTTCCCTAGCAGTGGGATAATTTACTTAAAACAAGATAAATGCCAGTTTTTTACATGAATTCACCACGAAGCCGCATATTTTAGGCTTACCACAAAACAGACAGCAGTGATATTTTAAAAGCCAATATGAACAACCAAGAATACAGAAGCCTCAGATGTCTCTTACAGAAGATGCCTGGAAATGTGGCAAATTAAGCTAACCAGATGCTTGGCTTTCTATCACAATCACATTTAAAAAATGAATAGAAGAAAAGGCAGAAAAATTAAACTAAAAAAATTTTTTTAATACATAGGTTAACTCAAGAGAAAGGTATCAAATAAAATAATCTAAGCCCAATGAGTAAATATATTTATGTTTTAGATGCTTCCACAAGTGTTATGACTTACTAGCCCTAGAATTCTAAAATACGTGGAACCAGAAGCTGAAACTGAGGGCCTTACATTAAATTTAGAGCCTTATAGGACTTTCCTGGCCCTAATAGGAGAAGAGGGGCAATGCCACACAGCAATCTGGGTAAGCAGTAACATGGCTGTTCCTAGTCAAGAACATTTTTTAATTTTTTAATTTTTATTTATTTATTAAATTATTATCTGTGTACATATTTTAACATTGCCCCCCCCCCTACATACCCTCCCTCCCCAGAGTTTTGTGTCCATTAGTTGTACTTATATGCATGTATACAAGTCTTTCGGTTGATCTCTTATCTCCCCCAGATCTCCCTACTCTCCCCACTGTAATTTTACAGTCTGCTTGTTGCTTTACTGTCTTTATATCTATCTTTTGGTTTGTCAGTTTATAATGTTTTTTAATGTCCATAAATGAGTGAGGCCATGTGGTATTTCTCTTTTATTGACTGGCTTATTTCACTCAGCATGATGTTCTCTAGTTCTATCCAGGTTGCTGCAAATGACGAGAATTCCTTCTTTTTTATGGCAGCATAGTATTCCATTGTGTAGATGTACCATCGTTTTTGGATCCAATCATCTGCTGACGGGCACCTAGGCTGTTTCCAGATTCTAGCTATTGTAGATTGTGCTGCTATGAATATAGGGGTGCATATATCCTTTCTGATTGGTGTTTTTAGTTTCTTGGGATATATTCCTAGGAGTGGGATTACTGGGTCAAATGGGAGTTCCATTTTCAGTTTTTTGAGGAAACTCCACACTGTTCTCCACAATGGTTGCACCAGTCTGCATTCCCACCAGCAGTGCACGAGGGTTCCTTTTCCTCCACAATCTCGCCAGCACTTGTCGTTTGTTGACTTGTTGATGTTGGCCATTCTGACAGGTGTGAGATGGTACCGCATTGTTGTTTTGATTTGCATCTCTCGGATAATTAGTGACTTTGAGCATGTTTTCATGTGCCTTTTGGCTTTCCTTCTGTCTTCTTTTGAAAATATTCTATTTAGATCCATTGCCCATTTTTTAATTGGATCATTCATCTTCCTTTTATTTAGTTGTATAAGCTGTTCGTAGATGTTGGAGATTAAACCTTTATCACTGGTAACATTTGCAAATATGTTCTCCCACACAGTGGGCTTTCTTGTTGTTTTGTTGATGGTTTCTTTTGCTGTAAAAAAGCTTTTTATTTTGATGTAGTCCCATTTGTTTATTTTCTCTTTAGCTTCCATTGCCCTAGGGGCAGTATCAGTGAAGAAGTTCTTTTGCCATACGTCTGAGATTTTGCTGCCTGTGGATGCTTCTAGTATTTTTATGGTTTCCCGTCTGATGTTTAAGTCCTGTATCCATTTTGAGTTTATTTTTGTGCATGGTGTAAGTAGTGATCTAGTTTCATTATTTTGCATGTATCTGTCCAATTTTCCCAACACCATTTATTGAAGAGACTGTCTTGATTCCATTGTATATTCGTGCCTCCTTTGTCAAATATTAATTGAGCATAGTGATTTGGGTTGATATCTGGGTTCTCTGGTCAAGAACTTTTTATAAAAAGAGAAAAAAATCGTAGATGAAATAAAAATTCCAGTTAAGAAGTAACCCTAGGATTGTCTTATTCTAAAACTCTGGTTCTTTGGTTTATGCTGTCTCTTGTTTCTCTGAGTTGACTGAAAGACTGACTGAAATATAATAACACAGTTTATTGAAATTAACTGTAGAGTGAATTCTAGAGAAACTTAAAGCTGGATCTCTGATCAGAAAGAATATGGAATAGAATAGTGTTATCTAAATTATAGTCCTTAGAGTCACACATTTATGATTTTCCATATCTAAATAACTCCTGAACTGTTACTACTGTTAACATTACAATTATTACTATAAGTAATATTACCATTAATATTTTTCTCTAAATCAACTCGCTGCTTTTCTTTTTTTTTAATTTACTTCAGACATTTTTTTTTTCTTCTCAAACCTTTTATCTAAAAACAAAAAAGAAAGGAAAATTTTATTGAAACTTAATGATTTTAAGTGGTGAGAAAAGAATGGAGGAGAATGGAGACGAAGCTCCATAGTCTCTCCAGAGAAAGGCCTCATCCTTTCTTTGAGGGGGTAAGCAGAGCAGGGGACAGCCTTCTGCCCCAATGCCCAGTCTTCTATGGGGGAGAGGGGAGAGTCACAGTGGTCTGAAGGCCAGAGTGGCAGGAAGCGGAAAGGGTCACAGGAAGTAGTCAGCATAGGCTTCTTGGCAGAGATATTCCTGTCTCTTGAGGAAGATGATGAGCTCTTTCTGGAGATGCTCATCCAACTCCAAGAGAGCTGCCACAGTCCCACAGCAGTAACAGTAGTTGAGTGGCAACCATATAATGAGCAGTTTCATTGAAGTGCCGCTTCTATCTCCAGATGGTGGGGGTGGGGTGGCGGATCATGGCAGTGTCATTGCTTGCGTGAAAGTAGGTCACCATTGCCGAGACCGGTTTGGCTCAATGGATAGAGCATCGGCTTGGGCTCTGAAGGGTCCTGTGTTCGATTCAGGTCAAGGGCATGTACCTTGGTTGAGGGTATATCCCCAATAGGGGGTGTGCAAGAGGCAGCTGATCGATGACTCTCTCTCATCGATGTTTCTAACTTTTTATCGCTCTCCCTTCCTCTCTGTACAAAATCAATAAAATATATTTTAAAAAAAGGAAGTAGGCCACCATGTTACTGACAATAAGACAGCTAGCCCCACTGAGCCTTACACCCCAGCCTGTTCTATCTTTAAGGTCAGACCAGAACAGGTCACATGTGCATCCATCGTGGAGCACTTCTTGCTTTTGCTCCATTCTCTAGGTCTGGATTAGGGGGAGAGGCCCCATACACTTAGAAGATCTTGTCATCAATGATTGCCACAGGCTGAGGTTGTCAAAGATCTCAGGCAGTAGTGCCCTGTGGTCATTCAGTGTATTTGCGCAGACACTCATCAGAGAAGCAGGAGGTCCAGGTGATTAGGCAGCTCTCCTAGTTGCCTGGAATCAGGATGATAGCAGCAGGAGGTATGGAAACACAGCTTAGAAACCACAATCCATAAAGTCTCCCATGAACAGGTAGTTGCTCTCAGGGACATTGCTACCCACTCTGAACAGCTCATCAAAGTCATAGACTTGTCTGTAGATGTCACATACTGTGACTGGCCAGTCCACCCTGCACATTGCTCTCCTCCACCAAGATCTCTCTGCCTAGTGCACAGGGTCTTGAGTTCACTCTCCCTGGTGGTCTCACAGCATAGAATCTGCAGGTCCAGGTCGTTGATCTTCACCATGATCTATCCTTCCCACTGCTGTGGTTCAGAACCAGGCACTGTCCCCGCCATGCTACACGGAGGTCCCCGCCTCTGACTTTGACTCCAGCTCTGGGGCTCCTTGCCTGCCTCCTTCCTTCTGCTTCGGCTTTTGCCATGCTACTCAGTCTTCCATCTGTACCTTTTAGTAATTTTTCTCCCTTTCCCCACCCCACTCTTGATTTCTGTTCATTTCTTTTTCAGAATTTGTACTATTTCTTTTTATTCTTTTTAAAAAAATTCTTAGTCCTACATTCCATCTCTTGCTCAAATAAATAAAACAGTCAACTTTCTGAAAACTGTTTACAGATGGCTACTATATTGGAATATTGTATTTAATAAAAAGGCAATAAGCAATAAATCAGTAATTAAAATAGAACATTTACTGAGAAGTTATTATAATATATGCTATGCACTTTTCTATGTACTTTACATGAATAGACTTATTTGGTCCTCCTAAAAATGCCTTGATCAATATAATATTACTAATCCACCTTATAAATAAGGAAATGGAAACCCAGAAACATTAAACATTTTGCACAAAATTATATAATTGATAAGTATTTGAGCCAAGATTCAAATGTTGACATTTTTACTCCAGAACTTATGTTCTTAATATTATACTATAATGTATTCAAAACAAGCATATAAAACTGTCCCTATTAAATCTCAGAAACACATAATGTGCTTTTCAAAGCAAATACCATGGAGAATTATAGTTCATGTAAAATGGCTTCATGTAAGTAACAAGAAAACAAAAAATACCCACTTAGATGATCCTATGTGAGTAATAAGGCAATAAAATTATAGAAGAAATATGAATATAATAGATGAAAGTTTGTTTTATATTATTGTCTTTTGAATTTGAATGAAGGTGGTTTTGAATTCTTTTGAAAATCAACAATGGCATGAACATTTCCTTTCATTTAAATTAATGACTTTGGCCATGTTTTCAATGAAAGTTAAAAATAGAAAGTATGACACATTGTATATGCATTCTTCTTTTTTCTAATTACTAGTTGGCCAAGGAAGAGGGTTTAATATGTAATTAAAAATTTCAGAGAGTTGAAATTGATTCTGGAAGGTAATTTTGTGCAGTTATTATTAACTTTTCCAACAGTGTGTGTGTGTGTGTGTGTGTGTGTGTGTGTGTGTGTATACACACACACAAAATTGTAATCTCCTAGACCAGAAGGGGCACTTTCCGTTTGTCTACTGTGTTCTGCATCCAAAGTCAATAAATGTTGACCAAATTTATGGTAGGTCAGATACAGATAAAACAGTTCTATAAATGCTAATAGTAACACATTTATGCACTTTAACTTTCAAATTGAATAGACAACTTTCTACAAGAGTGTTTTTTAAATAACAAAAATTATCTATGCAGACTCTAGGAAGGTGTTAAAAAAGCTGAGTTAAGGGAGGGAAAAGATGAGAACAATTATTTATCTTTAGAGCATAACAAATAATCACGATGTAAATTAGGTTCTTTAGATAGAGAATAAATTATCACTCAACTTAACATAGTAAATTAAACACAAACTACCCTCATGTCATCAGAAGTAAGAAAAGATGAATGTATTTGTTTGATTTCCTGTCTTGGGCAGATCTGAATGTGCAATGATGAAAAAGATTGATGGTGGATAGAACCTAAATTTTGTTTTCTAACTTCCTTTCTCATATGCTTTGCTTCACTAATGTGTTTTCTTCCTACTGCTCTGCCTTAAGATGCCTTAATTCTTTGATATGTTATCACATTCCAACAGAAGAACAACCTAACTAAAGTCTAATAATTCTGCAATATAGGAAAAAGCATGTTTGCTTTAAAGAACTCTTCCTAATCTACCAAAAATATTTCTTACGAGAGAAAGTTGTTTCTACCAGAGTGAGATTGTCTTATTTTTCTAGACCCTGAAGTTTTGAATTTCTGAATTATGTATGATTCATGGAAATAAATAAGATTTGTCTGATTCAAATGTGAAGATGAAATTAATTTGAGAACTTTGTGACATTTTCAATGTGCACATCAAGGATTAGGAGATAGATAGCAGGAAACAAATGCCAAAGAAAGAACAATTGTGGTTACAATACATTGCATAGCACATAGGTTTTTGTGCTGTTTGTACATCTGCAACTGCTAGGATTTGAGCTTATATAAAAAATTATGGAATGTTCTGAGCTGAATTATTAAGTGTTGTGTGTGGGTATAAGTAAGTCGCTTTTAAAATATCATGTTGAAAGAAGTTGAGTTTTTAATTATCAGTGATGAAGAAGAATAGTGACAAAGTGACTCTACTCCCTACTAGGTAAACTTTCATTTTAACAAATTTGAAATATTTGCATTTGACATCTAAAGCCAGACTAGATGACAGACATCTACACCAGGTGATTAAATGTAAAGGCAGAGACAACTATATTTTAGGTACTGGAATGTTACAGTACCCAATTTAAGCTGATTTTATAATATTAAATATGTATTACATGCCTGGCAGTGAACACTCCAGTAATTTAATAAAGTGTCTTTCCATTATAGAAACCTATTTCCAGGAAGTTGAATTTCCTATGGAATTCTGCACAAACACCCTTTCAAAATGTTACTTCTTGTCTCTTCTGAGAGGATTACGGATATTGCAATATGTAATCTGATTCTTTCAGAGTATATATATGAGCCTGCTCTCACTTATTTCAAATGTTGATATAATAGTTTCTTATTTTGAATTTTTCTACTGTAATATGATGCTTATAATAAAAAAAATCATGGCTGAATTTCTATGTAACAAAATATTTGTATTATCATTTAACTGTAGCTTTCTGCTTATTGTTTCAGTGAATAATCCATATTTTATTTTCCATGGTTCATTCTTTTTAATGACTGTAAAATCTACTATTAGATGAATATATTATATATTATTCACCTATCTATTTGTATTAGGTTTTCCTAATTTTTCCAGCTTCATTGAGATATAATTGACATATAACATTGCATAAGATAACATTTGCATGTTACCTCTTTATTATAACATTTGCATGTTACCTCTTTATTATATCGATGTGCACTGATGTGATACACTTATCCTATATAATAAAGAGGTAATATGCAAATTAACCCTCACACCATCACAAGATGGCTGTGCCCACAGCAGAGTTGGGGTTCCTGTAACACAAGATGGCTGGGACTACAGCAGAGCCAGGATTTCCATAACAAGGGATCAACAGGGACCTGAGGCTGCATGATGCTGGGCGGGGCCAGGCCAGGAAACCTCAGTCTGCACCTCCCACCTGGCAGGGCTTGAAGGGCGACTCTTGGTCCTGTGATGAGTCCCACCCAGACTCTGACAGGAAGAAGATTTTCATATAGATTTTACTAATTTTCTTTTATTTTTAACACTTATATATTATAGAGAAAGGGCAAATAGCAATATTAAAATATTTCCTCTAATTAATTCCCTTCAATGTGTACAAATTTTGTGCACTGGACCACTAGTATAGTATAAAGTAATTATTACCATACCATTGGCTAACAATTCCATCTGTCTCACTTCTTTCTTTGTAGTGAAAACATTTAAGATCTACTCTGTTAATTATATAGTACAGCACTGTTAATTATTGTCACCATAGTACATTTTAGATACCCAGAACTTATTCATTGTAAAACTGTAAATTTGTACCCTTTGGCCAACATCTCACCATTTCCCTCAACCCCTAGCCCCTGGTGACTTGGGTATGTTATCACGCCCCAAGAGAAGAACAACCTAACCAAAGTCTAATAATTCTATTCTTTTTCAAAGAGTTTAACTTTTTTTAGATTTCACATACCAGTGATATCATGAAGTATTTTGCTTTCTCTGACTTATTTCTTTTAGCATAATACCTTTAAGATCCATCCACCTGGCAGGATTTTCTTTTTTCTCATAGCTGAGTAATATTCCATTGTCTGTGTGTATATACGACATGGAATATGAATATATATGTATATTTTACATCATTATCATTCATCCTTTAAAGGTGAATGGTAGGGAGATAAAAGAATGGAGTAGGAATTACAAGTAAACCCTTCATGTTTAAACATTTAAGATTGGGTTGGAAAATTATGGGAGTTATTGAGGTATAACTGACATACAATAAAATCATATTATTAAAATAATTTTGATGAATTTTGTTAAATGTATATTCCTGTGAAACCATCTGCACAATCAATGTAACGAACAATTGTCTCCATCGCCCCTTAAAGTTTGCTCACACCCTTTGCAATTAATTCCTTTGACCTGTCGCCCCAGAGCCATCACTGATATAGTTGTTCCCATGTGCACAATGTTTCTTTTCTGTCTAGCCGCTTTTAAGATTTTTCTATTTGTCTCTGATTTTAAGTCATTTGGTTGTGATGTGCCTTGGTGTCAATTTCTTCGTATTTCTTTTGTTGAGCTTTGTTGCACTTCTATGAATTGGAAGTTTATTATTTTTATCTAATTTGAAAGTTAGGGGCCATTACTTTTTTACATATATATATATTTTATTTATTTTTTTCTGGTTTCCTTCCACTGTACCAGGGACTCCAACTATTAAGCTATTTCAAGTTGTCACACAGCTCACTGATGCACAATTGTTGTTTTTTTCTCATATTTTTCCTGTGTATAATTTTGCATAGCTTATTGTTATATATTCAAGTTTACTGTTTCTTCTGCAACATATACTATCCTATTAATTGAACCTATTTTATTTTTCTTCCCTGAAATGTTATTATGGTCTCTCTAGAATGTTAGAATTTCCATTTTGCTCATTTTTATTTTATTTTCTGTGTCTTGTTAGCACTCATGCTTTCTTAAACTATAGAATATATCTATAAAAGTTGTTTTTGTTGTTGTTGTTTTTACTACTTAACTTACTGATAGAAATTACTGCCAGCTGAGTAATTTCTGAATCTGTTTCTATTAATTGAATTTTCCTCACATTCTGGATAATGTTACTATTTCTTTGCACACAGTAATTTTTTATTGAATGCTAACTTGTCAAGTGCTGGATAATTTTATTCTTCTTTAATTATTTTGGGCTTTGTTCTGAGATTCATATAATAACTTAGATGCAACTTTGACCCTTTGGATGTTTTTTTAATTAAAGTTGGGATAGGCATGGCTAGAGCATCCTGTATTGTTCATATCTATTTGAGTCGTTTGTCTGCTTTTCCGTTGCATTACCTACCTTTCCCTTAATGATTTTTAGGGTACATATTCATACTCTGTGTGAGCCATTTATTGAATATATAGATATATGGAAATATTTTATTCCACTCTGTGGCATGCTTTTTAATGTTCTCTCAGTTAAAATATTGTTTCCTGAGAAAAAACATAAGCATTTTCTTCCCAGAATAGGGGGGTCTGCATTGGAACAGGGAGATAAATGGAGGTGTAATGGTAGAGTTTCCATCACCAGCTCACTGCGTTTGGAAGTTACTGGAGCCCTTTCTGGTGTCTGTTCAGTCATAGCATCATCACCACGCTGTTCACTTTGTGGCTGCCGGGATTGATTGGTCCTGTATAGAAAAGTAAAGCCAAGCTTTCCCTATGACACGTGTTTGCCTAGAATGGGCCCTACAGATATCTTTAAAAAAATATCTGGAGATCATTCACTAAGAAACATCATAAGACAAATGCACCAGTCTTCCTTTTTATTAAAAACATACTTTTGAAGATTAATGTTTATTCAGAGATGAAAATGCCTGTAAGAATATGTTCCTAGAAATATGAATCACCTAGTGCTTTGACTTTTCATAAAAATAGAAGAAGAAAGAAAATGAATCTTTCTGCTTAAATGCATTTGAATGGGAATTTGTTATATTAGCTATTTGTGTTTAAAGGGGAAAGGGTTAATTAAATAGCTCCAATTTAATCGCATTAGATTAGGTAATTTCCATTTCTTTGTCCAAATAATTTCCAAATATTCATTATTCCCAAATGATAAGGACTGGGGAATTGACATCTTTCCCCCCTTCCCCTACCTTCCATTCCAGGTAACATTAATTCATTTATCTTTTCAGAAATAATTGCCTACTCTGATACAAGACATTCCTAACTAAACAATAACTGCCCCAAAGGAGTCTATAATCTAAATGGAAGAGCTATGAATAAATAGAAAACAGAGATCAGTACAGCCCCTCAGCACCGGGTGCTGTGGATCTACCTTGTTAGGGATGGATGCTTAGAAGGCAAGACATCTAACCTGACTTTTGTCTAAGATTTTCAAGCCTTGTATCTTAGCATGCAATAAAGTCAACGGAGTCTCTCTAAGCCAGGACATAGTTTTCTTTTCTAAGTAAATGAATATTGGAGATCTTTAAGTTTGATTGTCTCTGCTGCATATAAGGAATGGAGGTGGAAAGGATTAGGGGGAAAGAAGAAATCTGCATAGAATTATCTAGGATTTTAAATATATATTTTCTTAATAATTTTTCGAGAAAGAGGAAATGAGAGAGAGAGAGTGAGAGAGAGAGAGAGAGAGAGAGAGAGAGAGAGAGGGAGAGAAACATCAATGTGTGAGAGGAACATCAACTGGCTGCCTCCTGCACACTGCTCGCTGGAAAGTGAACCTATATCTGGGCATGCGCCCTGTCTGGGCATCAATCTGGTTGCCCTTTGGTGCATGAGGTGATGCTCAACCAATTGCGTCACCAGCCAGGCCTAAATAGGTGTTTTATTTTTAAAGAAAACTATATAAAACAGAGAAGTAAATTATCACTAGTCACCATCATCATCCTGACCAACATAAACACTACCATTTATTGACCTTCAACTCTATCCTGGGTGACCTACAGGCATGGAAACCTAGTGTCCATAATGACCCTGTTTAATGTCTTGCTGCCAGTAACTAGCAGAGCAAGGGCTGGATTCCAAATCAGTCTTTAAAAGATGCTTCCTGTCCTTCAGTTTCTCAGAGATCAGCCTGGGTGGTCCATTCCAATCCAGTACACTGGGAGTAGAGGAATTATCTAATGGCACAACTTGAGAGCACAGATAAGAGGCAAGTATAAGGTTCAGACAAGTCAAGTCTTTTCTATCTAGGACCTGAAAGAGCTGCTAAATGTATTAGATAATTTAGAGGAGACTGGTAAAGCTGTAATGTAGAAACTTCAAATGGCAGGGCCTAGACAGAACACCCTGAGAGTAAATGGAGGGATGGGGGTAGGGGCTGGTGTATGTGCCTGGAGTGTTTGCTTAAGTGCCTTTATTAAATTAGCTAAGCAATGTAAAACCATAGTCGTTACATATCTTCAATCCATAGTTTGAAAAGGAGCAGGATATACCACCGCAAACTATGCATAAAGATTATTTTGAGCTGAAGGCAACTGAGAATCAACAGATGTAGGAAGGGTTCTCTGCTCTTCCCTCCTTGTCAGCCTAAAATCAGGGCGTACATTTTCCTTTGAGAGAGGTGCCGAGGAAAAGGAGATCTACCCTTATCACTAGAAACAGGGAATCACACCAAGATGAATTTGAATAAAGAATATAAGTAAATATCTCTTATATTTCATTTTATTTATCCCCTATATATTACCTAGTCGTTTTCTCACAAGTTATTGCCTCTAGAAGCCAACCTCCCTTTTTTTCTAGTCACTTAACCCGCAATTTATTGCCCTTTGTTAAAATAATATAATTTAAACCCCTATGTCTAACAACTTGAGTTTTCACTTTTTTTCTGTGAAGCTACAATGCACATAAAATTATTATTATTAATAAACATCGGGGTAGAAGATGGCAGCTGGCATGACGGAGGTGAGGGAGAGGATGTGAGTGACTGAGGGGGTGAAAGGAGAACGTGTGGATGTGTGTGGTGTGTGTGTGTGAGAGTGAGTGAGGGACAGTTAAATCCAGCAGGAGTAGCAGAGGCTGGCAGGCCAGAATCTCCTGGACAGGGAGCACCCATCACCTCTACAGACACTCCCCAGGCTGTGAGGCTCAGGCATAGAGCCCATGCCATCTTGAAGGTGAGAGCAGCCTCTTCTAGGAACTCATCAGCACTCCCCCTCCAGACAGGCCTTGGACACTGCCCGTGACACTGCAACCACTTCAGCCAAAATCCTGCTGCCCCATCTGAAGACCTGTAGACCCTAGGACCTCCACCTCTGAGGGTGCACAGCTCCCACAGCAGTAAGTGCAACTTCCCTCGTCCCCAGTGGCAAACCTCTGGACACCACAGTCACGCTTTTCCAGCATGCAGGCCTTCTGAACCCACCACTCCGTAGGCCGCTCTTGTGTGCCGCTGTGAGCCCCAGCTGGTCACACTCTTATACAAACAAGGGTGCACTGCTCAGGCAGTAGAAATTCTGAATTCCCTCTTCCTGGATACCTGCCCACAGACACCTTGATCGTGCGGTTTCAGCGCCAGGGCCCCTCTGAGTGTGGTAGTGCACTACCCTGGCTACACACCACAAGTGCCTTTGTGACCGCCTCTGGGCGCAGGTGATTCCAACCAAGGGCACAAGGCCCCTGGCGGTAGAATTTCATACTTCCCCCATTCCCGCTGCCTGCCCACAGACACCTCAGTCATGTGGCTTCAGTGCAAGAGCCTCTCTGAGTGCACAGTCCTGGCAAATGGCCCTGGGGTACCTCTGTGAGCTGCCACTGGGCACACATGAATCTGACCCGGGACACAGTAGCAAAAACTGAGTCTTTCCACTCCCCAGCTGCCGGCCTCTGGACTCCACAGTCATGCTTTTCCAGCATGCAGGCCTCCTGAGTCCAAGGCCGCAAAGGGTGTGCTCTGTGAGCCCCTGCTGAATGCACTCTTATCCAAACAAGGGCTCATGGCCCCTGCAGCAGAAATTTGGACTTCACCTTTCCCAGTTGCCTACCCACACATACCAAGGTCAAGTCTTTTTAGCACACAGGCCCCTGAGGCCTCTGCCCCTTTGGTGCCTCTGTGAATGGCCACTAGGTGCACTCATATCTAACCGAGGGATCAAGGCCCCGGCAGTAGAAACTTGGACTTCTCCTTCCTCAGCTGCCAATCTCTAGGCACTGCAGTCACACTGATCCAGTGCACAAGCCCCTGAGCCTACTGCCCTGGCAGGAGTCCCTGGGTGTTTCTCTGAGCTGCCACAAGGCACAACTCTGGCCACTGGCATCCAGTCCCTGCAGTAGCACCGCTCCAGTGGGCCCCTGTGAGTCCACTGCCCTGTAAGACAGCTCCTGGGCACCTCTGTAAGCAGTCATTGGGCATGTGTATGCAACCAATGGTGCACATCCCCTGAAGCAGAAACTTGGACTTCTCCCTTCACGGGGCCAATGGCACATCACAATTGCTCCAATCTAGCATGTGGGTACCACAAGCACACACCCTTTGCAGATGGCTCCTGGGCCCCCTTGTGTGCTGCCTTTGGGCATGTGCCTCTCCAACCAAAGGTGCATGGCTCCTTCAGTAGGATCCATAATATCCCCCTCCTGGCTACCTACCTCTGGACAGCATGGTGAGTTACTGAGGTCTTGCCTCCCTGGACAAGGTCACATTGTTTCAGCCACAAACCTTGAGATTCCCACATCCCCAGCTGCTGGATCCTGAACCCCCTTGTGATTCAGAGAGGGAAATCAATTTGGCCAGAGTCCCACAGCCCCAACCACAGACTACAAGGTACTCCTAACCCCACCCTTAACCCCCACCACTGTCACAGGCTCTAGGCCTCTCACAGTGAGTTGCAGAGAGACACTAATTCAATAAGAATCACACCGCACTGGCCAAGTCACAGTACCTGAGCCTCAGGCCCCAAGACCCCTTCAAACTTTGCTATGGATTATGGGAATCCACAGTGAGCACATACCAGTGAGAACTCAGACAACCTTTTCCACAAAAGCCGGAACCAGAATCACATCCAAAACATCTTGCACAACAAAGCCAAGGATGAGTCATGTTGCCAACCTGTGATAAGACTTCATCCACTAATAAGGAACAAATATACAAGATCCAACTACATCAAGAGATCACAAATCCCAGGAAACCTGAGAGATCACACCAGTAGCAACACCCCAAAAGAAACTGGGTAGCAAAGTTGGCTCTATGACACAGAAACAATTAAAATGTTCCAGCAAAACATGGGGAGAAAAAAAAAAAAAAAAAAAAAAAAGGAATCGCCAGAAAGGGGGTTAGATGAAATGGAAGCAAGTAACATGTCAGAGAAAGAATTCCAAGTAATGCTTATAATGATGCTCAAATGGCTGGATGACAAATACAACTCGATGAGAATTATAAGGAGCTACATGACAATGTTACCAACATGAAAAGGAACCAAGAGGAAATTAAGAATGACATAGCTGCAATAAAGAACACAATGAAAGGCTTAAACAGAAGACTAGAAGAGGCTGAGGACTGCATCAGCAAATTAGAAGACAAGGTAGGGAAAAAACACTCAAACACAGCAGCAACTGAAAAAAAAAAAAAGAAAAGAAAACTTAAAAAGCAAGAGGAGAGCCTAAGGGAGCTTTGGGACAAAACAAAATGAAACAACATCCATATAATAGGGGTACTAGAAGGAGAGGAAGTGGAGCAAGGAATAAAAAACCTGTTTGAAGAAATAATGACCCAAAACTTCCCTGACATTGGCAAGAAAAAAAGCACGGAAGTCTAAGAAGCATATAGAGTCCCAAACAAGATGAACCCAAAAAGACCAACACCAAGACACAAAATAATTAAATTGGCAAATATCAACAAAGTAAGAATCTTAAAAGCCATCAGAGAGAGACAAAAAGTTATCTACAAAAGGTCTTCCATTAGGATATCAACTGATTTCTCAACAGAAAACACACCATGCCAGAAGGGAATGGAATGAAATATACAGAGTGATGCAAAGCAAGGGTCTGAATACAAGAATACTATACCCAGCAAGGCTATTATTCAAAATTGAAGGTGGAATCAGGAGCTTCACAGACAAAAAAGGCTAAGAGATTTTATTTCCACCAAGCCAGCAATGCAAGAAATGCTAAAGGGACTGATGTAAAAAGAAGAAACAGAAAGGCAAGAAGAAACACAAACACAAATAATAAAAATGAGGACAAACAACTACTTATCATTAATAACATTAAATTAAATGGATTAAATGCTCCAATCAAAAGTCACAGGGTGACTGAATGGATAAGAAAACATGACTCATATATTTGCTGTCTGCTGGAGACCCATCTCAGAACAGAGGATTCACACAGACTGATAGTGAAGGGATAAGAAAAAAGCTGGGGAAGCAATACTTATATCTGACAAATATACCTCAAAGTAAAGGCCATAACAAGAAATAAGGAAGGCCACTACATAATATTAAAGGGAGCAATCCCACAAGAGTATATAACTCTGATAAACATAAATGCACTCAATACAGGATCACCCAAATACATAAAACTTCTGAAAGATACCCTGTTTCTCCGAAAATAAGACCGTGTCTTATATTAATTTTTGCTCCCAAAGATGCGCTAGATCTTATTTTCAGGGGATGTCTTATTTTTCCATGCGCTAGGTCTTATTTTCAGAGGATGTCTTATTTTCGGGGAAACATGATATCAAGGAAGAGATCAATAGCAATATAATCATAGTAGGGGACTTTAATGCCAACTGACATCTCTGGATAAATCCTCTAAACAAAAAATCAGCAAAGAAACAACAATCCCAAATGACTCATTAGATCAGATGGACCTTCAGAACATTTCACCCCAAAGGTATAGAATATATATTCTTCTTAAGTGCACATAGGACATTTTCATAGATAGATCACATATTAGGACAAGACAAAGTGTCTTCAAATTCAAGAAGATAGAAATCATATATACCATCTTCTCAGATCACAATAGCATAAAACTAGAAATCAACTACAATAAAAACAATGAAAAAAATCAAATAATTTGAGGCTAAATAGCATGCTATTAAACAATAATTGGGTTACCAAAGGATCAAAGATGAAAAAAAAAAAAAAAAAAAAAAAAAAAAAAAAAAAACCATCCTGGAAACAAATGACATGAAAACACAACAATCCAAAATCCATGGGACACAATAAATGCAGTCCTGAAAGAGAAGTTCACAATTCTACAGGCCTACCTCAGAAATCAAGAAAAAAAGGTAATAAATTACCTAACCCTGCAACTTATAGAATTAAAAAGAGAGCAACAAGAAACACAGGAACCAGAAGGAGATAATAAAGATCAGAGCATAAATAAATGACATAGAGACCAAAAAAAAAAAAAAAAAAAAAAAAAAAAAAAAAAAAGAAAGAAAACAACAACAACAAAAAAGATCAATGCAACCAAGAGCTGGTTCTTTTAAATGATAAACAAGACTGATGACCTCTAGCCACACTCAGCAAGAAACAAAATGAGAGGACCCAAATGAACAAAATCAGAAATGAAAGCAGTGAAGTAACAACTGACCCCACAGATATACAAAGGATAGTAAAATAAAAATACTTTGAAAACTCTACTCTAGCAAACTGGACAACCTTGATGAAATGGATGCATTCCTAGAAAAATACAAGCTCCCAAAAATCAAATAGGAGAACAAAAAAAAACAGAGTAGGCTGATAACCAGTGATGAAATTAAAATAGTAATAAAAAAACTTCCAGCAAACAAAAGCTCTGGACCAGATGGCTTCACGGAAGAGTTTTACCAAACATTCAAAAAAGAACTAAAACCTACCATCCTCAGACTATTCCAAAAAATTCAAGAGGAAGAAACACTTCCAAGCTCTTTCTATAAAGCCAGCATTACTCTAATCCCAAAACCAGATAAAGTCACCACAAAGAAAGAGAATTACAGGCCAATAGCCCCCATGAACATAGATGCTAAAATCCTCAACAAAATTCTAGCAAACTGAATTCAGCATTACGTTAGAAAAATCATATATCATGACCAAGTGAGATTTATTCCAGGGATGAAGGCTGGTACAATATCTGCAATTATATTTATGTATACACCACATAAACAAATTGAGAGACAAAAATCACAAAATCATATCAATTGATGTAGAAAAGGCTTTGACAAAGTCCAACATCCTTTTCTGATAAAAACGCTCAGCAAAGTGGGAATAGAAGGATCATACCTGAACATGATAAAAGCCTTATATGACAAACCTACAGCCAACATCATACTCAATGGGCAAAATTAAAACCATTTTCCCTGAGAACAGAAATAAGACAGGAATGCCCGCTTTAAGCACTCCTGTTCAACACAGCAATGGAAGTGCTAGCCACAGTGATCAGACAAGAAGAAGAAATAAATGGCATCCAAATTGGAAAAGAAGTAAAATTGTCATTATTTGCAGAAGATATGATATTGTACATAAAAAACCCTAAAGAATCCTTCAAAAAATTATTACACTTAATAAATCAATTTGGCAATGTAACAGGATACAAAATTAATGCCAAGAAATCTATACCATTTTTATACACCAATAGTGAACTTACAGAAAGAGATATTAAAGAAACAATTCCATTTACCAGTACACACAAAAAAATTAAGATGCTTAGAAATAAACTTAATTAAGGAGGTGAAAGACCTCTAATTAGAAAACTATAGGAGATGTTGATAAAACAGATAAAGACATAAACAGATGGAATAATATACTGTGTTCATGGTTTGGTAGAATCAATATCATTAAAATGTCCATACTACCCAAAACAATCTATAGATTCAATGTACTCCCCCTTAAAATACTAACAGCATATTTCACAAACCTAGAACAAACTCTCCAAAAATTCATCTGGAATAAAAAAAGACCTCAAAAGAGCTGCAGCAATCCTGAGAAAGAAGAACAAAGTAAGAGGGATCTCAATTCAGATATCAAGCTGTATTACAAGGCCACTGTTCTCAAAACTGCCTGGTACTGGTACAAGAACAGACTTATAGACCAATGAAATAGAATAGAGAACCCAGAAATCAACCCAAACCACTATGCTCCATTAATATTTGACAGAAGAGGCAAGAGCATACAATGGAGTCAAGAAAGTCTCTTCAATAAATAGTGTTGGGAAAATTAGACAGATACATGCAAAAAAAAAAAAAAAATGGAACTAGACCACTAATAATACCATACACAAAAATAAACTCAAAATGGATAAAGGACTTAAACGTAAGATGGGAAAACATAAAAATACTAGAGGAATCCACAGGCAGAAAAATCTCAGAAATATGCCATAGCAATATCTTCACCAATACAGCTCCTAGGGCAGTGGAAAGTAAAGAGAAAATAAACAAATAGGACTACATCAACATAAAAAGCTTTTGCACAGCAAAAGAAACCATCAATAAAACATCAAGAAAGCCCACTGCATGGAAGAACATATTTGCCAATGTTATTTCCAATAATGGTTTAATCTGCAACATTTACAAGAAACTTATACAACTTAACAAAAAGATCAACAACCCAATCAAAAAATGGGCAAAGGACCTAAATAGATACTTTATAAAAGAGGACTTAAGGAAGGCCAAGAGACATATGAAAACATGCTCAAAGTCACTAATCATCTGAGAGATGCAAATCAAAACAACAATGAGGTACATCTCACACCTGTCAGAAAGGCTAACATCAACAAATCAACAAAGGACAAGTGTTGGTGAGGTTGCAGAGAAAAAGGAACCTTCATGCACTTCTGGTGGGAATGCAGAGTGGTGCAGCCACTGTGGAGAACAGTATGGAGTTTCCTCAAAAAACTAAAAATGAAACTCTCATTTTACCCAGTGACTCCACTTCTAGGAATATATCCCAAGAAACCAGAAACACTAATCAGAAAGGATATATGCACCTTTATGATCTTAGCAGCACAATTTACCATAGCTAAGATTTGGAAACAGCCTACATGCCCATCAGCAGATGAATTAATTAAAAAACTGTGGTACATCTACGGCAATGGAATACTATGCTACTTAAAAAGGAAGGAACTCCTACCATTTGCAACAGTTTGGATAGCGCTGGAGAGCATTATGCTAAGTAACTCAGAGAAAGATAAATATTACATGATCTCACTCATTTATGGTATATAATGAGCAACATAAACTGATGAACAAAAACAGATCCAGAAACAGAGAAGCATTGAGCAGATGCTCAAACCTCAGAGGGAAGGTAGGGGAGAGTGGGGGTAAGGGGAAGAGATCAACCAAAGTACTTGTATGCATGCATATAAGCATAACCAATGGACGCAGATACCATAGGGGTGAGGGCATGAATGGGAGTGAGGGAGTGTCAATGGGGGGAAAAGGACACATATGTAATACCTTAAACAATAAAGAAAAAAAGTGAAAAAAAGTAAACATCACATCTTTTATCCTGTTAATCTGTCTTTTGTCCATTTATTTTGCAAACCCATCTACTTTACATAGAGAGTGGAGGAGAATTATTTTTCCTCCCTGTCATTGTGTACCCTAGGTGGAAAAATATCTGGCTAGGAGTTGAGGTACTTGTGACTAAGTTCATGGACTCTACTATCAGTATTTGTGACTTAATTTCCTCAACAGTATAATTAGATGTTAGGTTTAAAAGGATGGCAAATAGGATTCACTTTATGACTGAAAGGTTTTGTCAAATGTTGAGAAGCCACATATATAATAACATGATCGCTTACTAGTGTATAACAGGCAGCGGGGGAGAGTAATTCCAGTATATGTGCAGAATACATGTCATCTCTAGAATAAAGACGGATAAAATTTCTTCTTCTAGCATTCAGTGAATTAGTTTGTATCCTTTAATGGGTTGTTGATGTAGGCTGGGAAAATTCAGCATGTTTCACACTTCCCTGGGGGAAAAAGCGGGCAGATGTCTGAAGCACTTCAAAAATGTTTAAGGCAGAAATGAAATCCCTTTTGAGTATTGGATGGTAAGAGCAGCAGCAATCTGAGATCTACCAAAAGTGCAATATTGTGTTTTATCCCATGTTGTCCAAAATTGTATTTGGGTGCTTCGGATGCCTAAAGTAATGTATAATTATTAATATGGTACAGTTAGACTTCCCACCCCTAACCCCCACCGCACTTCTAATGCTCAGGTTAATTGGCCATTCTGGGAAAAGAATGATATATTTAGAAGGCGTCTTTTTAATATTATCAAAGACTTGGTTTCAACTAACTGATATTGAACATTAAGTTCTCTCAGCATGAAACAAATTGAATTTATTTAAATATCACCATCTTTCTAACTGTTGCATTCAAAGTTTCAGAAAACTTGTTCCCACATAATTTACGTATACTCCCACCTCTCCCTCTCTCCCAGATGCAGATGTAATTTATGTAGAAGCAGACATTAAAATAAGTCACTCAGGGCAGACTCACTTTCATTTACATAGTGTTCTTTGGGGGGAAAGTATTAAATCAATTTTAACCTGTTTGGGCCTGCATCCAAATAATGTGCAGGCCTGTTTGAAGAGAATCGTTTTTGAAATTTGTAAAAGAGATCATATGAAATGCATTACTCAATTAAGTCAAGGAATTTATACTTTATTATAGAATACTGTACCATCTGCCATGAATATAACTAATTAAATTTGACTTGGTATGTGATTTTAACAAACAGTTGAAAAATGAAAATTCTACATGAATTCTTCACCAACACCTGAAATGATAGATACCCACTGGGAAAGATTGCATCCAGCCCTGCTCAGGTTGCAAACAGACTTTCCATTGTCTGGCTGCAGGCTGCATAATGTTTGCATTAAAAAGCAGGTCAGTTTCACTAACTGCTCACAAGCAACCCAGAAAACCCGAATGCAGTGTTTGTCTGCTATTGTCAAAGAAATAACAAGCTAGCATGATGAAATCAAAATGGTTGCAACGCTTGCCTGGCGAGGGAACAGAAATGACGACTTCCCTCTGAAGTGTGCTGCCAAAATCTCTGTTTCCAAAGAGGCCCTACCAGAACCTTGTACAAAATACCCATTGTTTGGTACTGCAACTGAGCTGAAATGCTGCAGTGACAAGGCAGGCGAAAGCCATGCTACACTCTAGTCTTGAATCTGAGGCCATCGAACATAGCCGCCCCTCTCTGTGTCAGTTGCATCTGTCATATGGAAGTAGCATTGTGTCACTTTGTCAGGAGAGCTGTGAGGAGCACCAAAGAATTTAGAATGTGCTTTAAACCAAACCTTATACAAGCTTATCGATAGGGATGCTCGGATAACAAAATGACTAGTTAAAGAAGAATTGTTTTTATCTGAAATGCGACTACTCAGTGTCAACCACAGAAGCATCAGGGTATTTGACTTTCTCACCCAGATGTTCTTATTCTTTTTAAAAATATATATTTTTATTGATTTTTTACAGAGAGGAAGGGAGAGCGATAGAGAGCTATAAACATCAATCAGCTGCCTCCCGCACACCCCCTTACTGGGGATGTGCCCACAACCATGGTACGTGCCCTTGACTGGAATCGAACCCTGGACCTTTCAGTCTGCAGGCCAACGCTCTATCTACTGATCCAAACCAGTTTCGGCCAGATGTTCTTATTCTGTGTTGACACAGCTTTGGTCCTTTGCATCCGCCAGACACATGCCTCATAGACTGTGTGCCACCAAAGGAGCTCGCTTTCTGTCCTTTAAGAAACTAGGTCTTTTGAAGATCAGTCATTTCTCCGGGGAACTTCAGAGAAAGTAATACATTTTCACATTGAAATGATGCTGTGTCTTTTTCAAGAAGAAGAAGAAGAAAAAATAGCGTATCAGGTTCTTAAAGAAAGAAGCCTAGCAAAGCATCCCTTCCTTTGTTCAAACAGTTGAACAGTAGTCCTTGAGGCGAGGAGATGGATAATGCAGAGCAGGATGTAGAGGAGTTGATCTATAAAATTTGGTGATAAAGACTTCCGCATAGCATATGCTTCCACTTCAGGCTGATGGTGTTTCTGAAGCCCTCCGCATCATCGCTCTGCAGAAGAGGGTTGAAGTTGAGCAGAAAAGAAAACAAGATATGTCTGAGGAGCACAGGGAGTTGAGAGCATAAAGGCCCACAGACGAGGAAAGGTTTCTCCAGTTTCATTGTTCAGGGATTAAGAATCCATGGGAAATAAGCACTTTGTAATTAACTGGCTTCTTCTAATACTGGGGTTATTTTTGGATACCTATTGTTCCTGGTATGAAAACTATGGTTATCTTGGGGACCAACCTAGGGCAACTGGATTCAAAGCAACCTGTTGACATATGGGAATGATAGGAACACATGCCAAACTGAAATACACAGAGGGAACATATGAAGTAAATCACGGCAACACTGAACACATGTAGGCAGAGCTGGCCAAATGGGACTTGGGAGAACCAAGAAAAACAGAATGAGATAAATGCTTGGGATTGCAGTCAGGGGATACAGTAACTCTCCTGAGGCCAGAAGACACTTCGATGCACACACAACCCTGAGCTACGAGGTTTCAAGGCGGCTACAACCAAAATCCATCTAGAAAAGCCATCAAGCCTCACTCTTTAATTGTGAATTTATCAAAGGCATTTTGCAGGATATCCCCGTTAAGCTGACCCGCCTGTTTACAATGTGTGTTCACTTAAAAATGGATTTATAAACATATATTATTTGCCAAGTTTGAAAATCTCCGACATCTTTCATAAATATATTATCCAGGCATGATTCAAAAACTGGAACTCTTGTCCTGGCAAGATGATTTCTAGCCGGTCTCTGTGGGATTTCCTGTTCTCATATCCTCTGTGGAGGTGCCGACCGCACGTCAGTCAGGAAGAATGGTGACTTGCACCTGTGCTCCTTGGAACACACAGCCTGGCCAGCCGGGGCGCTGGGCACTCCTGGCGGTAGCCTGTATGAGGTGGTGCTGGCCTGAGAAGAATCTTGTCTGACTTGTGAGGTTCCCTTTTAAAACTGTTTTGAGCCAATCTGTCAACAGGTGTATGCCTTTTCTGCCAGAAAGCAGCAATTAAGATATCAACTGCTATTTCCTTGATTGCAGAGGGGGAACAGGAGGTTAAGATGTACTCAGTGCAGTTTAGGTTAGAGGCAGCATCTGGGTTTCTGTAAGGCAAGGTTTTATCCAGTCTGGCAGTTGATTTGATTGAGGAAATGTATCAAGTGACACTTTTCAGGTCACAAAAAGGCAATGTGAAACAGAACCTTAGGAAGGACAGTCCTTAGGACCGACCCACTGTCCCCACAGCCAGATGCAGCCACTCCTCCCTTTCCCTAACAAGCGGTTGGTTTTGAATTTACATAATAAAGATGCTTAATCTAGTTTCTTGGAGACAGATCCGTATTGTACATATTTAATTTTAGAAAAATATACAATCTGTAGAGTTGACGCAATTCTGCTTTTCTTCTTTTGTTTTTAAATTTTGGACATTTTATTTTTATTGTTGACATTATTACAGATGTCCCCTGCTATTCACCCTCTCCCCCTCAACCTCCTCCACCCAGACCTTACTCTTCCCACCCCGTACCCTTCCCATATTATTGCCTAAGCATATATGTCCTTTGGCTAGTCTCTTCACTTTCTTTCATCTGGTCTGCCCACCAACCTCCCCTTAGACATCTGTCAGTATGTGCCATGTATTCATGTCTCTGAATCTATTTTGTTTGACAGTTTATTTTGTTCATTAGATTCCACATAGAAGTTAGATCATATGGTATTTTTCTTCCTCTGACTGGCTTATTTTGCTTATCATAATATTCGCCAGGTCCCTCTGTGCTGTCCCAAAGGTAAGGTTTCCTTCCTTTTTACAGCCTCTTCGTATTCCACTATGTAAATGTACCACAGCTTTTTTTATCCACTCATCTACTGATGGGCACAGGCTGTTTCCAGATCTTGGCTATTGTAAACAATGATGCTATGAATATAGGGATGCATATGTTCTTTCTAATTGGTGTTTTGGAATTCTTAGGATATATTCCCAGAAGTGAGATTGCTTGGTCAAAAGGCAGTTCCATTTTTAATTTTTTGAGGAATCCCCATACTGTTTTCCACAGTGGCCATCCCAGTCTGCATTCCCACCAACAATGCACTTTGGAATGCAGAATTTCTCCACATCCTCTTCAGCACTTGTTGTTTGTTGATTTATTGATGGCAGCCATTCTAGCAGGTGTGAGGTGATATTACTTTGTGGTTTTAATTTGCATGTCTCTGATGATTAGTGACATTGAGCACCTTTTCAAATGTATATTGGTCATCTGTATGTCTTCTTTGAAGAAGTGTCTACTCAGGTTCTTTGTCCAATTTTAATTTGATTGTCTTCCTGTATAAGTTCTTTATATATTTGGAAATTAACCCCTTATCAAATGCATCATTGGCAAATATGTTCTACCATACAGTGGGGTTCCCTTTTGATTTTTTGATGGTATATTTTGCTGTGCAAAAGCTTTTTAGTTTGATATAGTGCCATTTGTTTATTTTTTCCTATGTTTCCCTTACCCTAAGAGATATATTGGCAATAACATTGCTATCAGAGATTTTACTACCTATGTCTAGGATTTTTATAGTCTCATGACTTACTTTTAGGTCTTTTATCCATTTTGAGTTTATTCTTGTATATGGTGTAAGTTGGTGGTTTAGTTTCATTTTTTTTTTGCATGTATCTGCTCAATTTTCCCAGCACCATTTATTGAAGACACTGTCTTTATTGTATGTCCTTGCCTCTTTTGTCAAATATTAATTGACCATAGAGACATGGGTTGATTTCTGGGATCTCTGTTCTGTTCCAACGATCTATAAGCCTGCTTTTATGCCAGTACCTGACTGTTTTTATTACAATGGCATTGTAATATAGTTTGATAATAGGTAATATGATCCCTTCAAATATATTCTTCTTTCTCAAGATTGCTGAGGATATTTGGGGTCTTTTTTAGTTCCATATAAATTTTTGGAATATATTTTCTAAATCTGTGATGGTATTTTAACAGGGATTGTATGATTCTGTAGATTACTTTGGATAGTATGGACATTTAAATGATGGTAATTTTAATCCTTGAACACAGTTATATGCTATTACTGATTTGTATTCTCCTCAATTTCTTTCTTGAATGTCCTATAATTTTCTGAGTATAGGTATTTTACCTCCTTGGTTAAATTTATTCCAAGGTATCTTCTTTTTTTGTTGTTTCAATGATAACTGAGATTTTTTTTTTTTAGTTTCTCTTTTGAGAGTTCATTACTGTTATATAGACATGCCATCAATTTCTAATTATTGATTCTGTATTCTGCTACTTTACTGAATTCATTTATTAGATCTAGTAGATTTTTGGTGGAGTCTTCAGGTTTTCTATATACAATGGTATGTCATCTGTGAATAATAACAGTTTTACTTCCTCTTTTTCAATTTGGATGTTTTTTATTCTTTTCCGATTACTGTGGCTAGAATTTCAAGCACTATGTTGAATAAGAGTGGTGAAAAGTGGAAATGCCTGTTTTATTCCTAATCTTTCTTCCTTTAATTTGATGCATCTCTCCCAGGGCCATTCAGGAAACATTATCAGCCCTTACAGCTTTCATATGCCGTGGTTCCTTAGAAGCAGGAACTGAGACGATAATATTATCAATAATTATAGCTATTATTTTTGAAGTGCTCACATATGTGCTAGGAAATATTCCCAACACTTAACTGATATTATTTCATTTCATCCTTACAAAATACATTGTGAGATGGGTATTGTTTTTATTGAACAGATAAGAAAACTGAGGCACAGCATGTATGGTATATTTAATATTAGAGTATTGTTTATCTCTGTAACCTTGGCTAATATATTCATAGCACAGATTAGTTATTTGGTAGGATTATCTTGTAACCTAGCTCTGCTGGCCTGCTTTCAGTCCCTGTCTTGGGTCATAACCTACTGATTTCAAAACCTGTCCTGAGTCAACGGAGTTAAGCTTCAGTGCTGCTTTTCGCCCCAGGCAAAAGTAATTCCTATTACTCAAATCTAATAAAGATGCATGATATTAGCATATTTCTTAACATTCACTGTCAAGATTAAGCAAATATACTTCACTGTAAACTAAACAACAGTGATTAATCACTTCGCTCATTCACAAGTTCAACAACTATTCAGTGAGTGGTGAAAACCAAAAGTTGGGGGTCCAGACCTGACTTGAAATCTGGTTTCTGCCATTTATTTATGTGATCCGAGGAAGGATCCTCTCTGGAATCAGGTAGACCTCAGTTCTTAGTGGCATGGCCTTGGATAAATTATCTGAGCCTCAGTTTCTTCATCTGTAAAAAAATCACAGGATTTCCTGGCTCGCGTGGCTCAATGGTTGAATGGTAGTTGAGTGTGGATCTATGAACCGGAAGTTGGGGTTCGTTTCTGGGTCAGGGCACGTGCCCGGGTTGTGGGCTCCGCCTGCAGGAGGCAACCAATCAATGGTTCTCTATTATTGATGTTTCTCTCTCTCATGCCCTCTCCATTCCTCTCTGAAATAGTATATATATATATATATAAACAAATCGCAGAATTATTGTGAGAAGAATTAACCTAAGCAGAGTACCTAGCATCAGGTTGAGCATAGAAAATGTTCACATACAATTGTGCCTATTGTTATAACTTTTCAGGGAGAAACTATTTCCTTCTTGTGGAGGTAGATGCAAGTGGATTCTCAGGGAGCTGCCACCAGGACCTCGGTGCCCACCCTGCACTTCTGCCCTGACTCTTGAAGGACCAGAGCCAGGAGCACATAAACACCAGGGAAGATGTGAATTAGAAGGAAATGGCCCTGTTATTCTCAGTATGCCTCCCGCCTGGCCTACCTCCTCATCCCCTTTCAACTTCAAATATAGCAGCTGTGGGGGTATCTGTGGATGGTTCAATCCTAGGCTAAGTGTAAAGTGGGCCCAGCAATCCACAAGGATCACTCACATGGATTTGGCTGATTATGAAGATGCTCGTTGACAAGTACAGATGTAGAGTTATTGGTGCTTCTTACTTGAAGAGAGCCAGGTGTCTGAAAAGCCAGCCACAAATAGTCATATGTATAAAGACAGACGAAGGAGTTTGAGGGGGGGTGAGGGGGGGAGAAGAGATGAGATACTGCTCTCTTTTCCCTTTCTTAATGGTCTCTGCTTTGAAAGACAATTGATCAAAAGAAAGCCTTCTTTCTTACTTTAGAAATACTATATTGTTCTGTATATGTACATTACACAATAGTTTCTCCATAGTATTTAAAGCTGGAAGTTTTTGGGGAATGGGTCAGGGACCAGACTAAAAAATTACAGTAAAATGCTGGAAAGACATTATGGTATCTCCAGGTTTAGAAGGAAGAGAGAGTATGAGAGAGTCTGCACATTTCATTTTTACCTATTTTATGTATACAGTTTAGTACTGTTAAGTATATTCACATTATTGTGCAATAGCTCTCCAGAACTTTTTCATCTTAAAAAAAACGAAAACTCTATACTCTTTAAGCATTTATTCCTCTTTTCCCTTTCCCCCCACTCTCTGTTAACTGCCATTCTAGATTTGTTTTTATGAATTTGACTACGTTAGATACTTCATACAACTGGTATTATATAGTGTCTTTTTGTGGCTTATTTTACCTAGCATAATGTCCTCCAGGTTTATCCATTTTATAGTCAGAATATTCAATTGCAGGCATGTACCACATTTAGTTTATCCACTCACCTATAAATGGACATCTGGGCTGCTTCCACATCTTGGCTATTGTGTACAGTATGCTATAAACATGGGTATAAAGATATATATATATTTCAATCTTTTATATATATACCCAGAAGTGGTATTGCTAGATCAGTTGATAGTTGTATTTCTAATTTATGAGAAACCTCCATACTGTTTTCCCCGTGGCTGTACCATTTTACATTCCCACCAACGATGCACGAGGGTTCCAGTTTCTCCACATCCCTACCAATACTTGTTATTTTCTGTTTTTTAGCCATTCTTACAGGTAGGTGTGGGATATTTCATTGTTGTTTGCCTTGCATTTCTCTGATGATTACTAATGTAATGCCACTTTTTGTGTATGTGTTGTCCATTTGTATATCTTCTTTGGGAAACATATATTCAGGCCCTTTGTCCATTTTGATCTATTATTCTTTTGCTATTGAGTTGTATGTATTCCTTATATATTAACCTTTATGAGATCTATGGTTTGCAAATATATTCTCCCATTCCATAGGTTACCTTTTTTATTTTGTTGATTATTTCTTTTGCTAAACAGAAGCTTTCTAGTTTGATATAGTCCCACTTGCTTGTTTTTGCTTTTGTTGTATGTGCGTTTGGTGCTAATGACAAGAAATCATTGCTAGATCACACATTTGTTTCTTCCAAAGAGCTGAATGTTGAGGAGCTAAATGTTCAACATAAGTAATTAGAAAAAGAAAAACAAAGAAAATTCAAAGGAAGTGGTACAAAGAAAATTGAAAAGATCAGAGAAAGAATTAATTAAACAGAACACAAAACAGAATGCAGAAGATTAGCAAATATAAGATTGATTATCTGAAGAGACTAATACAATATGCAAGTCTCCAACAGTATTGTTAGCAAACAAAAGGCGCCCTCCTCCCCACTCAGTGCAGCCAGTTTTTTGTGCCTTCATTTTTGCAGAAGATTGAAAATTTATTCTGTGAAGAGGACAAAACTCAGGGTCCTTGAACTGGAGGCATCAGGCACAGCTAAAAATGACTGAAAAATAAAAGAACACATTAAAAGTGTTGAGACATTCCATGCCACCCAACTAAAGATCCTAACCTAAGTGATTCTCCCCTTCTGGCATACATGCCTTGGGGTAGGCCCCTCCCACATGGGACAGGGCTGATCTTTTTAACCAGTAGGGTATTGTGGGTGATGATATAGTATGACCTCTGAGGCCAGGTCATAAGAGACATTACGGCTTCTGCCTTGCTTTCTCCTAAATTACTCACTGTGGGGGAATGCAGCTTCCATGCCAAGAGGATACACGAGGAGGAAATAAGGCCTTCTGCTGATGATTAGCGTCACTTGCCAGGAGTGTTAAGTGCATCACTTTGGAAACAGAACCTCCAAGACCCAGGTAGATGACTACAGACCTGGCACAAATCTGACTGTGAGGCCTGAGCCAGAACCACTCAGCTAAGCTGTCCTTGAATTTTAACCCACAGAAAATGTGAGATAATAAATGGTTTTCAATCCAGAAAAAAAAAATAAACAAAGGGTAGACATAGAAATGAACAATATTGGTAATAAAAAGGAACATATCAAATAGAACAGAATCTAGATTAGGATGGCTTAAGGAAAAAGGAGTGTTTCACACTATAACCATGTGAGTTCACTAAGAGTCATATCTGTTGGCTGCTTGAAGTAAAATGGTCTTATGGTTAAGCGCAAATATTTTTCCCCTTGTTTTGAATCCCAGCTTTGCCACACACTGTCTTTGTGTATATTATTTAACTTCCCTGTGCCTCAGTTTCCTCATCTCTAAATAGAGATAATGGTAGTACCTTCATCATAGTGTTGCTAAGTAGATTAAAATAAATTTATGAATGTATTTTACCCGTTCTTTACTTAGGATGTTCTAAATGGGTGTTGGCTGCAACTGCTACAGGAGTATGCATTGTGGATAACTCTAGAAGAGAAATATTCTCGTGACTGTTCTCTCTACTGTTGCATTTTTCTGAGTTGTATTTAATGCTTATTAACATGTCCAAGTAAAGCATAATCAAAGGGAGAGCAGGTGAAATAAAAATCAGAGCTACTTTATAGCAGTGCTTGTTAGAGCCCTTAGAGAAGGAGGTGGAACTTAATAAGTAAAGTAAAATAGTTTAGAAATTTATATCTCTGCATTGCCTACCTCATTAAGATTTGACTGGGAGTGTGGCTAAATTTATATAGCAACTAAATGTAAGCAGTTTCCCGGTTTAATCATGCAGTTTAAGTCAACTTTCAGTTTAAAAGAGTCAAATCAATTTAATAAATTGTATTGAGTTATTTTGGTACAACCTAACATGTTTTAATAATTGGCTTAATAGTTTGTGTCCCTGCCAGAGAGTAAAGCCCTTGAGGGTGTGATGGGGCTAAATAGATGTTTGCTGCAACTGCTACTAGAGTGTTCATTTGGGATAACACTAAGCTGGGATTCGATATTTTGCTGCTATTTCCAGCACACAGTATTATACCTGCTAGATTATAAAACAAAAAATAATAATAACTGGAATGTAAAATATAGGGAGGTCTTTATAGTCTTGCTGGTGCATAGATCTATAGTCTTTCAGATTTCATCATCAAAACTTTGAGCCCAGAGATCAACTGAATCGAAGCAAAGCCTTTACAAAAGCAGGATCAACAGAACTAATGATTAGATTGTATGCAACTCCCAAGATAATACTTGACGGAAGAAGGGAAATGCCATTTTCTAGAAGTAAATATTATGTACTTCTGACTCCAATGATCATTTACACACAAAGTCTGGTATATATGTGGAAAATTACAACACTAAAAATAGCAGGAAAATGTCACTCAATAGAAAAAAAAATTCAACAGATGAATGGGATTAACAGATGCTGGGATTAACAGACAGGATCTTTAGTGTAACTACAGTGTTTATGTGAAAACATCTAATGAATAGAGGGGCAATATGTGTGAATAAATTGGGAATTTTAATAAAGAATTTGATCTAATAAAAGAAAACCAAATATAAATTCCAGTACTGAAAAAGTAAAATGTAAGAATTGAATAGTTCACTAGATATGCTTAACAGAAGATTGAATACAATAGAAGAATAAATTAGTGAATTTGAAAGCCAGTCAATGGAAAGTAAATTAAAACTAAATGGGAGAAAAATGAGACAAAAATTTAAAGGATCCTCTAAGTCTTCTGGGGCCATATCAAACATTTTAACAATGTACAATTGGAGACCAAGAAGGAAAAGAGAGGGTTGGTGGTGCAGAATAAATATTTAAAGAAAAAAATTCTTCAAAATTAATAAAACATGTCAATCTAGGGATCCATAAAGCTCAGCCCAAAAAATATAAATACAATCAAAATCACACCTAGAGTTTCCTAATCAAACTGCTGATAATGAAGGGTAGGTTAAAATATCTTAAGGGCATCCTGAGAAGAATGATTTATTACATGTAAGGGAATAAAAATAAGAACAATGGCTAGCTTTTCATCAAAAATAATAAAGACTACACAACAATGAAATAAAATATTTAAAGTGCTGAACAAAAATCTGTCAGCTTACAGTTCTACATCCAAAGAAAAATCCTTCAAAACAAAATACCTTTCTGTCATGCAAAGGCTGGGTCTATCTCTAGTGTCCCTGCATTAAAAGAAAAGCATTAGGCAGTAGGAAAATGATAGCAGATGCAAGACTGGAACTGCGGGAAGAAACAAGAATATCAGAAAGTGTGTGGGTAAATTTAGAAGACCATTTTTATCATCTTTAATATATCTGTGTATATTTGATTGCTTTTAAAAACGTCTGACTCTTTAAAGAAAAAATAGTAATTGCATATTATGAGGTTTATAACATATGTAGATATAAAATAATAATGATAAAAACAAGCACAAAGCACCAGAAGAGGAAATAGATGGAATTATATTATTAGAAGGTCATTACATTGTTCACAAAGCATGATAGTACTAGAAAGTAAATTGTGATATGCATGCATATTTTAAGCTCTTAAGTGCTAGTAAAAATTCAAAGAGATGCAGTTAAAAAGTCAAAAGATAAAATAAAATAAAAATATTTAATTGATCAAAAAGAAATCAGAAAAGAACAGAAAAACAACAGATGGGATAAGTAGAAAACAAATAACAAATACATGACTAGATTTCAACCATAGAAAGCATTACCCATATATTAAATAAAATGACCTCAATGTTCATTTAAAAGGAAAAGATTACTAAACTGAATACAAGAAGTATATATATTATCTATAAGAAATGCACTTTAATTATATAAACACAGACATGATGAAAGTAAAATTGTGGGAAAGGCATACTATGTAGACAGTAAACATAAGAAAATATATTGGACAAAGTAGAATTCAAAATAAGATGTATTGTCAGATGATTCCTTTTATTACTGCTTAATGGGAATACCTCATGATTATAGAAAGTTAATTCCTTAAGTGTTCTCCAGAATTATTCTCTAACAATTTTAATATGTATGTACCTAAAAACAGATGAAATGGAAAAGGCAGATATAGGCAAATCCACAATAATGTTTAGGTTTTGTTGTTGTTCTTTCTATATTTGATAGAATAAGTGGACAAAATTAATTAAGGATGTAGAATATTTGAACAGCCCTGTGAGCAATCATGGCCTACTTGACATTTATAAGCAACTATATTCAACAATCACAAAATACATTTCTTTTCAAGTGCACATGAAACATTCACCAAGTACACATGAAACATTCATCAAGACAGACCTTATTATAGGCCATTAAATAAGTCGCAATAAGTTTCAAAAGTTTGAAATTATATAGATTATGTTTCTCAGTGGACTTTTAACTAAGAACCAGTAATAATAAGATATGTAGAAAATACTCGAATTTTAAAAATTAAGTAATGAACTTCTAAAGAACTATGGATTAGAAAAGAAAATTGCAAGAAAAATAGAATATGTGTTGAATTGAACGATGTATAAGAATTTTTGAAATGTATCTAATTAGTGCTTAGAGGAAATTTCTAAGTCTCCATTTTAAACTTTGTGAACAATGTAAGAAACTTTAAGAAATTAAAAGAGAAATACAACTTATTAGTTCCATTTAAATGACAGACAAAGCTATATTGAACAGCTTCTCACTAGACTGAAAATTCCTTGAGGGCAAGGATTCTTTCTTCAACACCATTTTAATTTCAGGGTCTAGTACATGGTAGGTGCTTGGTAAATGACTGTTGATTCAAGGTCTGAATGTCTAAACATGTCCTCTACTGAGTCCCACATAATTCCCTCTCCCAGCTATTAATCAGCATCTTATTTTCTATAATTTACTAATTCATTCTCTTTTCCTCACTTGTAGCCTATGCCTTTCCATTTTGATTCAGAGTATCATGAACTAAGTAAGCTCTTTCTGACCCCAGGACATGTCACACACCCAGTTGGAAATGACTCCAGGAATGCACAATTGTTTATAGTTCACATGCACACACTGGGAAGTCTCCTGCCTCCTTGCTTTAGTCATGCTTTTCTCTCTAGCTGGAGTACCTCTCTCCATCAACACACATTCCTCTGACAAATGTTGGCTTTTCTTAAGGCATCCTCTCTACCGGAAAATCTTCTCTGATCCCCTGGGCTCAGCATTATAAATTGCTCGCCTGGGTGCCTTTAATATTGCACACCCACTCCTGAGACTGTATCATATTATGTTCATCTGTACTATATTACATATTATGGACCTGTGGCTTTCATTAGACAATCATTTACACCTAACATGTACTAGAGCCTATTAAGTACAAAGAAGGTAGTCACCTATATATCTCCAAAACACAGGTTAAGATTAAGAGAATGAGATCTGTTAAATGCTGAGTTCATACCCAAAGTGCCTTCAACATTTCACACATTGCCATCTCAGTAATGTTAGGAAGGACATGCAGTCATATCTTATTAGGGGTGGTTACTAACTAATTTTTGAATAATGAATTCTATAATTTTGGCAGTAAGGGTCACATTAAGATCACCAAACTCTGTTTATGAACCTTTCTACATTTGGGGGCAATCTAGTCCTCTGGAGTCTCTCCCATTCTCTATGTGAAGTAATAAGAGTTTGAACTAATATGGTAATTATATGAGCATGGAAAGGAAGGAATGGCTACTATGAAAACTACTCAGACAAGAAGCAGCACTGCTTACACATGAAGATGAAGAAGAGTAAAGAAGGAGACACAGATGGCTGGAAAGGATTGAGCATTGCAACTTTAGAGACTGAGGAGACTGTCCGACGGTGACCCATAGATCATTTTGGCTCATAGAGACACAGGGATGTTATTCCAAGCAGAGGCCAGAGGAGCAGCGTGAACATCAGACAGTGACTTAGCTCTGAGAGGGCTGGGCAGGAAACAGTAAGGCCTGAGAGCTGAGGTGGGTCACTTCCCTCTCTTTCATGTGCTGCCCAGATTCCCCTCTTCTCTGAAGCTTTCATCTAGTTGATGGCTACCCTCTCTTTAGGGGTCAACCAAATATTTGTATAGAACTTTCACATACATTGCCCCACCAACTCTGTGCAATAGACATGCATTTCTATTTCATAGTCAAGAAACCTGAATGGTAGTAAGGGGCAGAACTGAGGGTCATATGGAGTTATTGTGATTCTGCATTTATTTAATGTCTACTATTCAACAGTATATCAGGTCCTCTAAGAGATAGAATCATAAGGGATGGCCTTTTGACCATCTCATTGGGAAGACAAACATAAAACACATGAAATGATTAGAGAATATATTAAATGTGTGCATCAAATAACCATGCATCAATAAGTATATAACAATATATTAATATGGAAAGTTATGCAACAACCTGCCATATTAAATCCAATACTATTTCTTTGGGGCAAATATACTTTTAAATATTTATTTGAGCTCAGTGGCCAAAGATACAGAACAATATGGAAATGGAACATTTGTAGAGATTTTACAGGAACTCTGGACTCTATTTATTTGACTATGGACCTGAATAGTGAGAAATTTCATTTCTTCACTTATAAAAATGTAAGTAATAGTTTTTTGACTATTGCCAAATAAAATAAAGCACACACATAAAAGAAAAGCTTTATAAAACATAATGGTTATAAAAAGAGAGAGAGAGAAATAAGCATGCTTAAAAAATATCTATTTTATTCATTTTGAGAAGAACAGACTAAATGGGAAGACAGAGCTTCTGCTATGCATGGTGGAAATATAACTTTAATATATGAGCTTCACATTCATTGACTTTTTGTATTAAGAATTTATCCTTTAATATTTAAATAATTTCAAAAGTGTGTAATTTAGCACTCCTAAAGAAAATAACTTTGATTTAAAATGATTTACAGGATCCCTGAAAAACCATGTTCTGCTTTCTGAGGATTAGCTGTTCCAAGCAGAAGATGATTAAAATTTTTAGAGAACCATGTTTGTAGCACAAAAAGGAGGTAGTTGGGATTCTTCTCAAATCAGCACTCTATTCTATTGCCATCCCTGTACCTTAGTCCTTAACAAGGATGAATAAAAGTAGGTTTCAGTCTTAATATTAAAGACATTAACATTGGTGGTTTTAACAAACAAAACAATTTTTCCTTATTTTGAAAAATTAAAAGAAAGGAAGAAAAAAAAGAAAAACAGCTTTGAATTTTCCTAGGTTACTCATACATCTTCCTTCAGCTTTTTTGCCACCCAGGATATGAGTTCTCTACTGCATTTGAAAAGCAGACTGAACTAGCAGAGCTCCACCACAAATAAGAACAACGAAAGGGAGGACAGGTTCTGTTTTGTTATGTTTTGTTTTTTTGTTTGTTTGTTTGTTTGTTTTTTAAGGCTTGAGTTGGAGAGGGAGAAGATAATTAATTTGATTTTATTTGTTAAGTTATTCTTTTCTTCCATGGATGCTGTTATGCAGAGTGTAAGAAATGCACAAATGTCTGGGGGCCTATCTCTAAGAGAAGAGTGAGTCATCAAAGACACCCAGTTGTGTGTGGGAGTCGTCACTGGGGGTTGAATTATCAGGCCAAAAACAACTGGGCATGGCTCAGTTTCTGGAGCTGTTTCATGTCAGAATTAACTCCCACTTCAAAGAAACCCAGCAGACGGGAAATGAGAGTTCAGGACATCTTCCTTTGAATCTGCTTTCAAAATGGCTCATGCAGGTTGACACCCGGTATCTCCAAAAGGAGCGTTTCACGGTTTATCATTACTATTTGCCTTTTATCGAGAGCCAGTTATATCCACTATACATTCATATGTACATATAAATTATTATTATTCATTTGTGAGGTTGGTGATGATAACATTGCCATCCTTTGGGGAGAGTATAGCTAGAAAACTTGAAGTTGACTCCCACACATCTTCAATAAGAAGACCAATCAAGTAGTTGGAAAAGGATTAATAAGAGATGAGAAAACTTTCCAGGAGATATATTGTACAACACCAGGATCTGGATACAAGTTTCATGAAAGGGAGAAAATGATCATTTGAAGAGAAAAAGGCAGAGAAAAACAAGACACCCCTCCCCCACACTCTTGTTTAGTCAAATCGAAATAAGCAGATTGTCTCAATTGAATCTTCTGTGCCTTCTTGGTAAATAGATCTTCATGTTGTAAAGAAAACGAGCATCTCTCTGAGAAGCTTCAGACACTGATCCTTGGACTTTTCTGATCCTCAAACCTATCAAATTAATTTTTTCTCTTCCCTGTGTTACCACAGATCATGTCAGCACCTGGAAATCCAGATTTAACTAGGAGCTGTGAGCATGAGAATAAAAACTGGGTCACCATAATTGTAAACAAATTGGTTTTGTCTAGTCCTACCCCAAACCAAATAATTCAGCAGTTACCAGGAAGTATCTCATAGCTTAATAAAACAAAACAAAGACATAAAACAGCTCCCCTCTCACGCCTTTCTTGCAGATATTCCAATCCCATGATACTTCTTTCTCCACCTAGGCCCTGGCTCCCTTCACAAATTTCATCTCTATCCTGGGCTCTAACAGCCACTGGATCAAAACGGGGAAAACCACGACCAAGGGGATTCTAGCACTCACAGTCAGAGATGAGCTCCTTGACAAAACCTCTCAGGATTATTCAATGGGTCTTGCTATTATTATTTTGTCAGGCTGAGTTAAAATAATCTTTCCTTGTCACACTCTCTTCTTACATTAAATAGTTAGTATTGTTTATTAATTTTTTATCTAATTTTTGAATAGTTAATAAATTCACATGGTTCAAAAGTAAGAACAAACTAGTCTATAGTAAAAACTCACAGTCCTTTCAGAGGCTCACAGTTCTGCTTAGTTCATACCCCTCCATCACTCCCATCAAAGTAACTGTTATTTAGTTTCTTCTATGTCAATACAGAGTTTTGTATTGACATAGAAGAAATACAAATATTTATGATTCTATCCAAAAGATAGCACAATTTATACAGTATACCTTGCTTTAAAATGTAAAGATGTGCATTAGATGCTTTTTATATTAAATTATAAATAATATCCTCATCTTTTATAGCTCTTTGTATCTTTATTACAATGAGTATACCATCTTACTAGTCAGTGAGATAGGGACATTTAGTCTTAACTGTTATTGTAATGAATAATCTTATATATACATTATTTGGATTCTAGTCTTAACTGTTATTGTAATGAATAATGTTACATATACATTATTTTGCAGTTGTTTAGTTCTATTGATAGTCCAAATATTCAAATAGAATTTTGGACTAAAATATATATATAATGCAATGTCTAGTAATATTGTCAAATTGTCCTTCATTGGAGTTTAAACAAATTTACACTTTCATTGGATATGTAGCAGAATGTTTCTTTCCACGCACTCTCACCATCAGAATGTGTGGTCAACTTTTGGAATTTTTTTAAATGTAAAAAATATTTAAATATATTTTGTAAGAATCTTAATTTCCAAGACTCTTATTATAAGTGAGGTTAAATTTCTTTTCATAATTTTAAATATAATTTGTTTGGATATCTATTCATATTTTTTGGAGCAAGAGTCATTATTATGATCTCTGAATGCATAATAATCTGGCCATTCAGTGTGTGTGTGTGTGTGTGTGTGTGTGTGTGTGTGTGTGTGTATTAGAGGCCTGGTGCACGAATTGGTGCATGGGTGGAGATGGGTGGAGTCTGGCCATCCTGGCCAGGGGGAGGAGACATGGGCTGTTGGCCAGCCTGCCTGCTGGTTGAACTCCTGGTCGAGGGGACAATTTGCATATTAGCCTTTTATTATATAAGATATACACTGAGTGGCCAGATTATTATGCATTCAGAGATCATAATAATCTGGTCACTCAGTGTATTTTCCTTATGGAGTTTTAGAGTGCTTTAAATGTTATGGGAATTATCTTTTTATCACTAATGTAGGTTGTCAATATTATTTCTCAGCTTATCATTGGCTTCTGCTGTGTTTTTTATTTTTATTTTATTTTTATGTTTTTTTAAATTTGTCAGTCTTTTCTCTTATAAAATTTGGATTTAGATTCAGAGGTAGTAAGAATGTCTCCATTACTGGATTATAAAGGCATTATCAGATGTTTTTTCTAATAATCTTTTTTAATTTTTCATTTAGACTTTTTCATAGTGTGTAATATGAGATATGGATCTAACTTTATTTGGTTCCATTTATTGATTTATTTTGAAATGCTAAATTCTGATATAATTGTCATTTTAATTTTGGACTTTTAATTTTTCCCATTGTCTGTTTAGTCATGTTTTATAATATATTTTAATATCTGGCAGGACTAGGCCACATTCATTGCTCCTTTCTTTTAAAGGAATTTTCCTGGCTATTTGTTTATCTTTCCATATAATTTTTGGAGTCAGACTTTACCATTCAAAACAAACAAAAGAATACAAAAATCAATAAGTCTCTTGCATATGGTTATGCAATTTTCCCAATACCATTTATTGAAGACTATTCTTTCCCTAATATGTGTTTGTGGTGACCTTATCAAAGATCTTAACCATATTCATGTATGTATTTATTACTGGCCTCTCAGTCTTGTTCTCTTGGACTATGTGTCTGTTTTTATGCCAATACCATACTGTTTTGATTACTACAGCTTTGTAATAGAGTCATGGAGTGGCTGGGCAGGGCAGGACACCTGCTATGAGAGGGAGGGCAGGGGGGGAGGGGGGCGCGCGCGAAGGAATCTATAGGAGCTGAGTGCCCCAGTGAAGACAAGACTGCAGACTCTGGAATCTGCAGTGAAGACAAAGATGGCAGACTCCAGCCAGAGTCTGCAGCAAGGATGAAGAAGACAGACTCTGGCCAGATCCAAGACCTGTATCCTAAGTGTGGGAGGGGTGCTGGAAGCCAAGGAAAGGAAGGCCTGTTGCACGAATCTCTTCACGCAATGGGCCTCTGGTTATAAATTTTTATGTTTGTATGTATGAACCATTAATATCTAAATTTTGTGGGTTTTTTTTTTTTTACTGTTTTATAACTTTATTGTTTTTATCTGTTTTAAATTGTCTTTGGCTTTCTATTTGTAGACATACAAATGGAATTTTATCTCCTCTATTAAAATTTGTTTACCTCAGTTTTCATTTGTTTTTGCCTTTACTGTTATCTCCAGTAAAATGTTAAATAATAGAGGAAATAGGAGACTTTCTTATCTTGTTTCTGACTTTAGTGAAGAGTTCATTAAAAAGAAATGTATTTTATCATGTTTGCTATTAGTTTAGTCTCATTTTATTGAGGGTTTAAAACATTTTTCTAATTAACAAAGATTCTGAGGGTTGTTTTTTTTCCCAGTATCATAAGTTATTTCTTCTTAGTATAATGTGATGGATCATATTAATAGATTTCATAATATTAAACCATCTTTACTTTTCTATAATACATTTCTCATGGTCCCAATGTGTAATTCTTTTTTTTTTTTTTTTTTTTTTAAATATACTTCATTGATTTTTTTTTTTTTTTTACAGAGAGGAAGGGATAAGGATAGACAGTTAGAAACATCATGAGAGAGAAGCATCAGTCAGCTGCCTTCTGCACAACCCTATTGGGGAAGTGCCTGAAACCAAGGTACATGTCCTTGACCAGAATCTAACCTGGGACCCTTGAGTCAGCAGGCTGACGCTCTATCCACTGAGCCTAACAGGTCAGGTCTGTTATTCTTTTAATGTCCTTATAGTCTCTGTCTATTTGTATTTATATTCAAAAACGAAATTGACTTGCAAATTACTATTTATTCCGTCTTTATTAAACTTAAGGGCATTTTCCTTCTTTTTCTAAATTCTGGAACAATTAAAATTGGATTGAAATATCTGCTCCATGAAAACTTGATCTTTTTTTTTTTTTCCTGTTAAAATGAGTCTGTTTCCATTTTTTCTCTTTCCTGGAGTCAGTTTTAGTAAATTATTGTCTTAGAAAATTATCTACCATGCTTCAGATAAAGGAATTGAAGTTAAGTGACATCCATTGATACAGTGAGGATTACAGGCTAGATTTCTCTTCCTCCTGGGCATTGGTCATATTACTAATGTTGTCCTTATAAGCATTGGTTATATTACTAATGTTGTCCATATAAAATACACTACACACTGTTTCCATTGTAATGGTGCATATGAAAGGTGATTGGGGATAGGGACAGGTTAGAGAAATGAGAGAAAAGAGGGCATTCTAGGTAAACCAGTGGCAGAAACTCACAATACTGACAGTGATTAGAAAAGTATACAAACTTAACTTTGGCCTAAATATATTAAATTAATAATAAAAATGTGAACAGCTGGAAACTCATTCCTGAAGTCAAAAAGACATGGGTATATTTGGAAATGGTATTACACATTGGAAAAGGAAATTAAAATTAATTTTGGTTTAAATATATTCATTAGCAATAGGAATGTGAGAAACAGGCGACTGTCTTTTCTGCATATGATTTCAACAATTATTTTCTCTTCGAAAAGGTAACCTTTAAAAAATATATAATTTATAAGATTCTTCAGTCATTTATATTTCTAATAAAGAGAGATAAATGAATATGCCCAATAAACAAACTTTTTCAAACCCCAGGAAGTCCTTAGAGGGAAACATCCTTACATTGAGTCATAACACTGGGTCCTTCAAAAATCATGACTTTTTTTTTTAGGGAATTCAAAGGTTTGGTTTTTAACATTGCAGAAGTTCCAGAATTGAACAAAAGTTCTCAACCTACAGAAGGGCTTGGCAAATACAGAAAGAGAGTTTCCTTAAAGATAAAAGCTGCTAAACACCAAAATCAGAATAACCACAATAGAAGGACAGATGTGCTTTCTGGAGAAATAACTAAGGAATTCTTCAACATAAGTCATAAATCATCTGTAAATCATGGGATCCATATAAAACAAGAATAATTAAAATCTTTGTAAGACAGTAAGAAAACAGCAAATTATCTAAGTTATACAATTTTGAAGTCCTACTCTTATTTCTATTACTTTAGTACATTTATGAAAAGAGGCCTATTTTCTTTTGCTATTTTCCTCTATCCGATCATATTCTTTCTTTAGAGCTCACATGACATTCTTTACCTTATAACATTAAACTAAAGAAGAACCCAAGAACACTTTCCCTTTCAGCTATAGTTTAAAATCATTTGTAAAGATCAATTTTCTAGAATTATGAATGCTTGTAAGAAGCTTCTAAAAAGAAGCTCAAGCATTGCTTAGACCTGTGGTTGGCAAACTGCGGCTCGCGAGCCACATGCAGCTCTTTGGCCCCTTGAGTGTGGCTCTTCCACAAAATACTATGGACTGGGCCAGTCTATTTGGAAGAAGTAGCATTAGAAGAAGTTTAAGTTTTAAAAATTTAGATCTTAAAAGAAATTTCAATCGCTGTACTGTTGATATTAGGCTCTGTTGACTAATGAGTTTGCCGACCACTGCCTTAGACAATTCAAGTACTTAAGCAGAAAAAAACAATTCGAAATATATAAAATAATGAGTTGATCTTCTTTCTACAAAGAAGGAAAATATACCATAAAGGATAAGGAATAGAACCAGACAAAGACAAAGAAGCTAAAGTTGAAGTCATATTAGAAGTTAATATTTTCATTCTCTCTATTTATCAAATGTAATCTATCCTTGTGTCTGGTTCTGGAAAATAATAAAATTCAAGACAAATTAGAATAATTTCCTTTGTGCCGGGACCGGTTTGGCTCAGTGGATAGAGCGTCGGCCTGTGGACTGAAAGGTTCCGGGTTCGATTCTGGTCAAGGGCATGTACCTTGGTTGCGGGCACATCCCCAGTGGGGGGTGTGCAAGAGGCAGCTGGTCGGTGTTTCTCTCTCATCGACGTTTCTAACTCTCTATCCCTCTCAATTCCTCTCTGTATAAAATCAATAAAATATATATTTTTAAAAAAAGAATAATTTCCTTTGTGAGAGAAAATTGTTTAGCAAGAACAAAGGGCATATTTTTAATTTCATGATCTTTCTTATAACTATACACAGTTCTAATCACATCCATGCCAATAACAAGGAAGGGGCTCAATCACTATTTTTTAATAGCGGTAATACACGTTATTATTGATTTCCAATGAAGTAGCCTACAATATTTTCCTTTCATTCCATTGGAAAGAATTGTAATTACATGAAAATTCATGATAATGTATTAAAGATCTCATGTAGCTACTCTACAGAGTACTTAGAATGGAGCAACATTACTTCATACATAGCAATTAGAGTGCAACTAATTAGTGTCACTTACTGCGAGAAACAACTGATTAATTATGTTTAGACATCGCTGCTGAGCGAAAACGCAGAGCCTACAGCTTCTAAATTGCATGCTCTGCCATTTAGCTAATAGAACACCTCTGCTAGCTTGTAGTTACTCCATATTTAATTCAGCCTCACTCTCTGGCTGATACAGGCACCCCTGAAGTTCGGCACTGATGCTATGTTCATGAAACCACTCTATGTCAAATTACAGTGTACTTTTCCCTCCGTCACATTAGGAGGGTAATTAGTGAGGCAGCTGTGTCTGCTACAAACTTCTGGGTTCAACTCAGTGGGCACTAATATATTTCATTGTCATAGAAACAACACCCTAGCACTTGAGCAACCTTATTCAATTTGGAAAATGAAAACTCAAAGGAGCCAAAAGAAGAGACGAGTGCCTCTGTTACTTTCTGCAAAGCTATTGTGTCAAGAAGGCATTTTTAAAGGGACCCAACCCTACTCTGGCTGGTTTGGCTCAGTGCATAGAGCATCAGCCTGAGGACTGAAGGGTCCCAGGTTCGAGTGGATCCGGGACACCGGCAGGTGGTTGATATGTCTCTCTCATGTTGATGTTTCTCTCTCTCTGTCTCTACTCCTCCCTTCCCCTCTCTCTGAAAAATCAATGGAAAAATATCCTTAGGTGAGGATTAACAAAAATAAAAAAATTAAAGGACCCAATCCTCATGCCTAAATTTTACCAAATGCTCATTTACCCTCCAATGTCCAGTCCTGCTTTCCAAAATTCAATCTGATAATCACTGCCCCGCCCCCCACCTCAAGTCATCTCCTTGTTTATGCCACACCAGGGTGGAAATGAGGCCAGATGGTTATTTGAAAACATCTCAGCCTGCTTTACAGCTGTTCTGAAATTTGTTCCTAAAGCCGCTAGAGAAACAATTTAACTTCATATCTGCTCTGTGCAGGGGCAAGAGAGAAGGATCCAAGGTGAGCATTTATTTTCCTTCTAACAAATCCACTTAGTTCTGCCCACAAAGCACGGGGTGAGTTCTAGATTTGTTTTGTGAAAAAATGACCTCTATTTTGAACAAAGCCTGGCCCACTGGAGCTATAGAAAGGAAGGGCCTCTCTAGCCTGAATTTTTAATTTGACAACTTGTAAAGTCAACGAGCATGTCGCCCTCTGTTTTAATTCTTCCATTCTTCTCCCTCTGCCTCTGCCTAATTCCAGGCTTTTATCGACTTTCATCAGTTCTGTCAGTTAGTGTAAGCCAGTCACCTCATTTTCATATGTAGGGGATTACCTGAGAATCTTATTAAAATGTTGTTACTATTGCCAAAACCGGTTTAACTCAGTGGATAGAATGTTGGCCTGTGGACTGAAAGGTCCAAGGTTCGATTCCAGTCAAGGGCATGTACCTTGGTTGCGGACACATCTCCAGAAAGGGTGTGCAAGAGGCAGCTGATTGATGATTCTCTCTTGTCAATGTTTCTAACTCTCTATCCCTCTCTCTTCCTCTCTGTAAAAAAAAATCAATAAAAATATGTTTTTAAAAAATTTTGTTACTATGGTTAACAACACTGTATTGTATACTTGAAATTTAAAAGGAGGGGGAGGAGGAAGAAAGGAGTAACTATGTGAGGTGACGGATAGATGGATGTGCTCATTAGCTTAATTGCCGTGATGATTTCATAATGTATTCCATATCTGAACATTAAATACACTTTAAATATGTCCAATTTTTAATCAATCATACCTCAAGAAAGCTGAAAAATACAGATTGTGAATCTGTAGGTTTTGTGTTTGGCCTAACATTCCTACATTTTTGCCAAATGCCCAGGTTATCTTCATGCTTTTGGCTGACCAATCACACTTTGAGTAGCACACTTCTAAGTGACCTCTTGAATCCAGTTTCTCTGATTCCAAAAGATCCTGAATACTGCATTTGGAGTCATTTCTCAAAAGTGGCATTTCATAAAATGTGACCCCAGGACTTTCAGCAACTAGTCAATTGGATCCCCTAACAGGCCTGATTAATCGTAACTTCTCAGAATGAAGTTCCCATAGCTGCATTTTTATTTTTATTTTTAAATATATTTTATTGATTTTTTATAGAGAAGAAGAGAGAGGGATAGAGAGCTATAAACATTGATGAGAGAGAAACATCTACCAGCTGCCTCCTGCACACCTCCTACTGGGGATGTGCCTGCAACCAAGGTATATGCCCTTGACCAGAATCGAACCTGGGACCTTTCAGTCTGCAGGCCAATGCTCTATCCACTGAGCCAAACCGGATTCGGCTGCATTTTTAACCATTAGCCAGTGGTTTGCATACACCTAAAATTTGAGAACTACTATTATAAAGCAGAGTTCAAATCAGGTTAATTTTTCTTCCCGAAGCATTTTTAGTGGTCTCTACTGACTATTGAATAGAATTCTAAATTTCTTACTATGGCATTTGACTTCTTGCAGTTCCTATTTTCCAGGACTTTTGCTGTTGGTCCCACATGCCCAGAGGAAGAGAAACTGACATAATAAAAATGAGAGTAAGAACTGTCTTTATTGAAGACCTAATTATATCTCATGTAACATACTAAAATCTCACCATCCTTATATAATAATTCATCTCATTTCACTTTTTTTTTAACCCTATGAGTTAGGTGATATTTCCTTCATTTTACAGATTTCAGATCTAAATATCAGATAGAAGCAGGCTTATTAGTATAAGAGATTTAAAAACTCATGTTATTTTCAGGGCCCATGTTTCTAAGCCTTGAATTTGCTTTATTAATGTTCAGCTCTCAAATAATTTTTGGAAAGCAAACAATTGGCAAAATATATGACATTTTCTAGTGCATCCCTTAATATTGGACATGCGTCCTGGACAAAAGGAACAGAGTTTTGCTGTGTTGATGAAACAAAGTATTTCTGCTTCGCCCTTTTATTTTATAAAGTTCTATTAAATTTTGCCTGCAGTATTCTACATCTCAGAATAACCCTCCAGACTAGTTGCCATAAGTAAGCCTTACAAAATATACAGGCCATAAATCCAGTCTAAAGATTTAAAACCAGCTGTGCATTGTTCATCTAACACAGAACATATTTATTTGTACATTTCTCATGCATTTGGTTGTCATAGAATATCAACTAATCATAAAGAGCTGTTGACGAATTTGAAGTGCTATTTAGTATTGTTTACAGAAGGACATTACTGAAAAAAATGTAAAATGTAAAGCGTATTTTAATTTGAGACATGAGACTGAATTCGGCCATTTTGTACATTAACACCTTGTAAATGGAGTGCATAAATCAATCATCAAGTAGCATGTATTAGGAAGCCACAAGCATATGGGCGCTGCCTGAGTAAAGCAGACACATCTCCCTACTCCCCACTTCTCAGACAGAAATGGGGATATGCCGAGAGTACACAAGAAGAGTTTTGTATCTTTTAATGTAATTGTTTCCTATGTTACAGGATTAAGGGAAAGAGTGAAGACAATTTAGCATAGACAGTTACTTTTTATAGAACTCAGGGATTGGAAGATTCAAAGAAATGTGTTCTTCCTGCTGCTTGAGGTACAAAGCTTGGAAAATATGAATGACCTAAACTTAACTGGGTATCATCCATATCAAGCTAAGGATTTTTGAATGGACAGTTAGTGATCTGATTTTCAGAAGACATTAAGGAAAGCAAATCAGTCTGTAAAAAGATCTCACATGACGGTGCTAACATCACACAAGTAAAACCAAATCATTTTGTGTAAGCCAAGGAAATGACCCTCTCAAGTATTTTAATGGTAAGTCTGATCAACTAAGTCAGAGTACAATACTAAATGTCTGTACATTAAAAATTGCAAGTTACATGTATTATCATAGATATATGGGACACAGATGCAAAGTAAAAGTAACACCAGCAACAATAGAAACAATGACAAGGCCCAAAGTAGCAGTTACTATGCTACTGCTATGATTTTTTAATTTAAATTATTTTTCATCTTTTCATTAGCTATATCAAGTAGCAATGTGCTCATTTCTTAGAATATTGTGCTGCTGCATGGCCAGTGTGGCTCAGTTGGTTGAGTGTGTCCAATGCACCAGTGGGTCACTGGTTTGATTCCTGGTCAGGGCACATGCATGGGTTTTGGGCTCCATCCCCATGGGGGCATGCAGGAGGCAGCTGATCATTTTCTAATAGATGCTTCCCTTTCTCTCTCTTCCCCTCTCTCTGAAATCAATAGACACACACACACACACACACACACACACACACACACACATATTAGAGGCCCGATGCATGAAGTTCATGCCCTGGACAAGGAGAGGGGGCGTCCCTCAGCTTGGCTTGCGCCCTCTTGCAGTCTGGGAGCCCCACGATTGATCACCCCAAAGAGATAGGCCTTGCCCACCTGGCTTGGGGTCCACAATGAATCACCCCTGCCCAGGGAGAGGCCTAGGCCACCGACAGACAGGCTGCAGCGGATGGGGGCCTCCCTCTGTGGGATGATCATGGGGCAATGATGGGACCCCCTGACCAATCATATTGCACCATCTTGGCTGGCCTGACATCAATGGGTGTGATAGCATGGCCATCTGGAAGGTCATACCACTATTTGGAAGGTCGTTCTGCTATTTGTCTGTCCGGTCCATTTGCATATTATGCTTTTATTATTATAGATATATTAGTTTATATGTATATATATAATCAGTGCTCCACTCCAGCTGGGTGGCTCAATTGGTTGGAGCACCAATTTATACACCAAAAGTATTGTAGTTTCAATTCCCATCTGGACACATACCTATGTTGCAGGTTTGATTCCTGGTTGAGGCACCTATGGGAGGCAACTAATCCATGTTTCCCTTTTTCTCCCGCTCTCTCTCTCTAAAATCAATAATAACATATCCTTGGGTGAGGATTGAAATATATGCATATATTATGCTGCTCCTTGTTCTAATATTGTCTATTTCCATTTTTCCATAGGATTGTCCTTGTGAGTCTTTCACCTTGGTGAAAAAAAATTCAAATAGATTTCAGCTGCTACTTTAATGCCTGAGATATAGTTCATTATTTTAAAACTGCAGAGTAAAACTTTTCAGTTAAACATTTTTTAGACATTTGATAGATACCGTAGATTCAGGGTTTTCTTATTCAGAAACATATCATATATTCCTGTGTGGCTATCCCCTCTATAATATAATTCATTTCCTCTAGAAATCGACACATTTTTTAGCTTCTAAAATATTTAGTTACTAACCTCAAAAGTTCACATATGTGAATTAAAAAATCATTAAGTATTATAAGTTCAATGGAATTAAGATGGTTGTTTAGCCAAGAACAGGGTGCTGGACCAGGTTTTCTGATATGAATAGTAACCTTCCTTGGAGGCTACACTCTCCTCCTGTTCCAGATCCAGCTATTTTTATAACTCATTCCTGGTAATTAGGAATATGTCTGTCAAGTCTTTGGCACAGATGACTTAGCACCCTTATTCCTTAAATTCAAAGTACTGAATTTTCTCTGGACACAGATATTAAATTTAAAAAACCAATAAAATGTACAGATGTATCCAAAATAATACCTTCAGTAACTGTTTTTCTAAAGGTATGGGTTCTGTCAAAGCCAGGTATTTATTTCCTTTGTTCCATAAATCCTATTCTTAGATGGATAGACATCAGTTCCTCTTTGAATTGTCAGTATTTCTCCCTTCCTTCCCCTTTGTTTGTTTCTTTCTCCTTCCCTCCCTTTCTTCTTCCTTCCTTGATCCCTCCCTTTTATCAAATTCACATTTACTTTGGATTTTATACTCTTTACTGGAAACTGTTCACCAGTAATTATATAGCTGGTTGCAGTAGTCTCCTGATTGTACATGGACTTATAAGAAATCCTATCACAGCACAGATTCCTAATTAATTGACGTTTCCTCTGAAGGATATGGGTCATCAAAATTGACTTTTGGTCTGAGGCATCATTCTGGAAAGGGAGACTATTCAGGGATTTGCCATTTAAGGAAAAATAGAGTTAAGAAGTCAAGTGGAAACTGTTCTCTTTTAAATTCTTTCTGCGTTGTCATAGATGTATGTGTATACCAGTGAGTATAATGACATGTGGAGGGAGCTGCTTGGCAGGAATCATGAAATTAACAGTCAATCTAAAATATCAAAAATTTGGTGGCCATTTAAGAGAGTCTAACAGGAAGTATAATGGTATTGACACATTCGCTCAGAATATTGTTGTCTCAGCTTGCAAAGTAGTAGGAGAGGCCAGTCCTGTTGCTCATGAGTAATTGGCAGCAGTTTGCATCACAGACATTCTTAGGATTGGCACTGAGAAAGCTAAAAACCTTTTACAACTATAAAAATAATAAAAGCTTTATAAAGATAAATGACTCTTCTGCTATACAACAGAGTGGAACGCACATAAAGAGATAAATCATTTGGAAAATAAAAGTTAAAAGGTTGTTACTGGACCAGCATAGATAATGCAAATGTATATCAAAACCTTACTGCATATTACGTATAGTTTTTGTTTGTTCGTTTGTTTATGGTTCCAATAACAGCATGGAACCTAGAGTCAGATGGTCTTTAGATCATTTCTCCATCATTTCCAGCTGTGTGATCTTGAACAAATTATTTAACTTCTCTGAGCCTCAGTTTCCTCATCATTAAAATGAAGATAATAATATAGAAATGATAGCATCCACAGTACACCTGCCATTATGTTATTGATTTTTATTTTTCATATTTCAAGCCCCTCTGGTTTACCTCTCCTGAGCTTTGCTAAAAGCACAGGTTTATTCAGTGAAAAAGCAGAGACCATCTGAGGCAACACATCACCGAGGCACGGGAACAAACTGATGAACCGCACTCATTGCAACTGTGCATAGTACATTGAACATATCTTCTACTATAAAATATATGTCATTCCAGACATCAGACAGTGAGACTACCTTCTCTGTCTCACAGGGTGTTTGAAAGGGTCAAATGGGTTCAGGTGTGGAAAGTGCTTAGCCATCTAGGCCTTGGTGAGCACTATGTAAGTGCTAGATGTTATTGTTATTTGCATAGAGAGTTGAACTTAACATTTACTCTTCATTGTGCTTTTAATAATTATTGTATAATCCTTTTTTTCTGTATGAAATCTTATATTAAAAGACCCTCCAGCACTAAGTGATATGAGGATATGTAGACTGGTGTATCCATCTGACTTTTGTAATTATCATTCTAGGAACCAGAATGGGAAAATCACATTTTTTTTATTAAGATATCAACAATGCAGAAGTTCTGTTTCTTTCAGTAATGTTCTTTCCATGAGGCATTTAGTTGTTTATTCAAGAGAAGCACCTCTCAGGCCCTGAAATAGACTGGGACCAGATGAATTATTCATCGAGTGTGGGCTCTGTACATTAATGGAACAAACTGTTATTAAACATCCAGTTATGTATAGCTTAACACATGATTTGGGGATTGCTTTAACTCACACTCTTAGTAGGTTCCCAAAGCAGTAAAACATGTAAAGAATGACCAAGCCTTTAACAAGTGACCTTTATAGCTGCAAAAACGGCTCCACCCTGAATCAGAGAGGCAAGGAGGACTGGAAGGCAAAATGGACAAAAGTATGATTGAACTACAGGGCAATCTGGCAAATGTAAGACTCCACTTTAACTAACATGGTCTTTAATCATTGGGGGTGGGCAGTTTGTGGTGAGTTTTATAGTGGCTGGAGAATAATTTTGTTTGCTTACTGTACTGTGCCTCCAGAGACTTGTCCAAAAAATACTGAAAAAAAATCAAGACTAGATAAATCTAAAGAAGCTTTTCCTCCAAAGCATGTGCTGTGGATTACCTCATTAGCTCTTCTAAAGGAATAGTGACCTAAATTCAAAGAAGTTTAAAAATCTGAATACTCTTACCTAGCTGGTGTGGCTCAGTGGTTGGGTGTGAACCTATAGACCAGGAAGTAGAGGTTCAATTCCCTGTGAGGGCACATGCCAGGGTTGCAGGCTCAATCCCCAGAGTGGGGCATGCAGGAGGCAGCGAATCAATGATTCTCTTTCATTGTTTATGTTTCTATCTCTCTCTCCCTCTCCTCTCCTCTCCTCTCTTCTCTGAAATCAATTTTTTAAAAAATTTCTACAAACCTATCTTGAAGATTTATAGGGCATATTGATAGGGGTTTGATGAATTCTATTGTGAAGAAAACTTTTTTCACCCAACAGTTTCCAACCATATTGGACCATGGAATCATTTTTTCATGGCACAAAGAGTTTGGAATAGCTTTGGAAAATGGTGCTTTAGAAATGAGCTTCTAGCATTCTCATTTAATTCCACTTGTGGAACACCAATGCTCACAGCAGCGGGAGCCGAATGAAATCTACTGTAACTCCCTGCCCTTCAGACCAGAAATGACTCCTGAATCATTGACTTCTAACCTTCCCTCTTTTCAACTGCTGTGCTCCGAGCCTGTCTCACCTGGCTTTGCAGCTACGTGCCATAACCTTTGCTCAGCCCTCTTGGGGTCGAGAACTGCACTTCAGACTTCTGGTTTCCAGTCTGTATGTAAACAGCTTGGAAATGCCTACTCTGTCCTAACTACAAGTAAAATGTTGAGAAGACTGAAAAATAGACTCTTCTTAGATCCAGAAGAAAGGGGAGGACACACTGCTCTCCCAAGATTAGAGTCAGAGGGAAGGCTTATCAGAGCAGAAATTCGGGAGCGGGAACCTTCCCGAAAATCAGTGCTGTAACTGGAATTGATGAAGTACCTGAACAGCAACTGATGAATTGCTGGAAGCTCCTAGTAGACAAATCTGATTTTAAAATCTTCAGGGGGGCCTGGTCATGGTGTGTATGGGGGGAAGTATTGTGAGATTTACTTTCAGGAGTTTGACCAGATTCCCATAGTAAACTTTAAAGAAAAAGCACCTCCTGCAACTGGAGGAGGAGAAAAGGGATCATTTGAAACTAGAGGCCCGTTGCACAAAGATTTGTGCAATAGGCTTTCCTTCCCCTGGCTGCTGGCACTGGTTTTCCTATCTTCAGTCTTCATTCCAGCTGGAGTGCCATTCCTGTAGCTCTTTCTGTCCCCACCCTACCCCTCCTAGCAGGTGTCCCGCTCCTCCTGGCTGCTGTGTGACTGCACAGGTGCTGCACAGAAGCCCAGAGCAGCTTGGGGGCGGGGCCTCCACCATCTTTGTCAGGTTAATTTGCATAGTCCTGATTAGCTTGTGGGTGTCGCAAAGTGATGGTCAATTTGCATATTTCTCTTTTATTAATGTAGATGTGCCACAGCCCTCAGACCTCTGCTGTTCTCAACCAGGCCTGCCTGTGGCGGGGGAGGAGGAAGTGGGGAGTAGGGGAGTGAAGCCAGTTAACCAGAACCTAACCAACTGGCCTGCAGGTGGGAAATACCCAACACCAGACCCTCCAGCCTCTACAGTTGAGCTACTCCAACCTAGCTATCTTGCTCCACCTAAGCAAACAAACACTTGTGAAGTTCACAGTCCAGAGGCGCAGGCTACCTCAAAGACTGAGGCCTACTCTTAGGACAACAGAATCCTTTCCTTCCTCCAGACCTCACCACCACATCACTGTCAGCCTGTTTACAGCTCCTTTTACCCAGTACACTGTATCTAGAGATCAAGAAAGAAATCATAAGGCATACAAGAGGCAAAAAGCACAATTTGAAGAGGCAAAACAAGCATCAAAACCAGACAAGTCTGGAATGTTGAAATTATCAGGGAATTTAAAAGAAATATGGTTTATGTGCAAAAGAATCTAATGGATAAAGTAAATGAAATGTAAAAACAGAGTAGCAATGTAAGCTGAGAGATGGAAATCCAAAAAGAAATCCTGGAGATAAAAAATACTGCAACAGAAATGAAGACTGCCTTTGATGGGCTTATTAGCAATCTGAACATGGCCGAGGAAAGAATCTGAGCTAAAGGATATATCAATAGAGTCCTTTTAAACCAAAAAGCAAAACTGAACAAAACAGAATAGCATGTTCAAGGACTGTAGGACAACTACAAAAAATGTGATAAACACATAATAGGAATATCAAAAGGAAAGAAAGACATCCCTGGCCGGTGTTTCTAAGTGGTTAGAACATCAGCAATTGCACCTAAGGGTCTCAGGTTCGATTCCTGGTCAAGGGCATGTACCAGGGTTGTAGGTTTGTCCAAGGACCAGTTGCATCCATGTGGGAGGCAACCAGTTGATGTGTGTCTTTCACATCTCTCCCTTTCTTTCTGCCCCTCTTCTCTTTCTCCCTTCCCCACTCCTTTCCACTCTTGCTAAAAATTAATTTAAAAAAAAAATCCTTGGGTGACGATTAACAACAACAACAAAGTTTTTTTTGTTTTTGTTTTTTGTTTGTTTGTGTGTGTGTGTGTGTGTGTGTGTGTGTGTGTGTGTTTAAAGGAAAGAGTGGCAGGGGGGGGGGGGAAATGCAGAAGAAAAGTTTGAATCAATAATGACTAAGAACTTCCCCAAATTAAGACACTAAAGCATATGTCAGGGAAACTCAGACAATACTAAGCAGGATAAATGATAAAAACAAAGAAAACAAATAAGAAACTCTGCACTTTGTTGTATAGTTTTCAAATCACAGAATATCAATGATAAAGGGAAAAATCCTGAAATAAGCCAAAGGTAAAAACACCTTACCAATAGAGGGGCAGAGATAAAAACTACATTCAACTTTTCAGAAACCATGAAAACAGGAGAGTGGAATAAATTATTTAAAGTATTGAGAAAAAGAAAAAAAGATCAACTTAGAACCCTGTACTCCACAAAATTATCCTTTACAAGTGAAGGAGAAAGACTTTCTCAGACAAAAATTGAGGGAATAAGTAAAAGTACAATACATTTTTTGCCTGTTCCTATTCTAATGAGTCTAACAAATAATTTGCTATATATTATTAATATAATAATATTAATTTGTTTTATTGTATATGCTAACGTATATGAGATATATGCATACATATATGTTATGTAGGCTCATATATGGGGAATGAAGAATAGCAATGATATAAAAGACAAATGGAAGGAATTAGAAAGTGGTATAGTGTTATTTGCAAATGGACTTGGATTAGTTGTAAAAGTATATGGCAAACTCTAAGACAACCACTAAAAAAAGTACCCAAAAAAGTATAATTGATAAGCTAAGAAAGAAGAGAAAATTGATTCAGATAAAATGTTTAATTAAAATCACAAAAGACAGAAAAGTAGTGGAAGACTAAAATAGGAACAAAAATAGAGAAACAAATTTAAACAAGTAATTAATATGGTGGATAGTAGCCCAACAATATCTATAATCTGTTTGAATGCTAATGCTCTAAAGTAATCAATTAAAAAAACAGAAATTTTCAAAGTGTTTAAAGAAAAAACAGGATCCAACTATATGTTGTCTACAAGAAAACCATCTTAAATATAAGGATATATATAGATGAAAAATAAATGAATGGAGAAAAATATCCCATGCTACCACTGATCAATCTAAAGCAGGTGTAGCTATATAAATTTCAGAAAGTGCATTACTCAAACTGAGAAAAGTTATCAGGGATTAAAAAAAAAGACCATTATATATTGCTAAAGTATTTTTCAAAGAAGTTATAACAGTCTTTAACATGTGTGCCTAACAGAGCATCAAACTGTGTCATACAAATAGGTATATAATTTCAAGGAGAAAGAGATGAATTTACTATCATGCTGGGAACTCCATCATCCTCCCCCCTCAGAAATGGACAGATCCAGGAGAAATACAATTAGTAAGAGCGTGGTTGAACTAAAAAGCACTAATAATCAACTGGATATAATTGACATCTATACACTACTTCATTCAATAACAGCAGAACACTCATTCTTCCCAAGCTCAATCCCCAGTGTGTGCTGATCAATTATTTTCTCTCATCATTGATGCTTCTAACTCTCTTCCTCCCCCTGCCCCTCTGAACTCAATAAAAATATATTGTAAATAAAAATAAATAAATAGAGAGTCGAGAAGAAAGAAAGAATGAACCATTCTGGTGAATGATTTGATAAGGGTGGAGGTTATGCATTTGTGGGAACAGGGAGTCCATGGGATATCTTTGTACTTCCTTTTCAATTTTGTTATAAACTGAAACTACTCTAAAAAATGAAGTCACTAAAAAAAAATGTAGTCTTGAGTCCAGACTAAATTTGGAATATATTTTGGCTGATGAGAAATCTGCTGTCGATCTAGTTTGACCCCTGATAAGCCACTCTTTTCTCTCTGGTACCTTTCACAATGGTTTCTTCATGCTTGCTGTGCTGCCATTTCATGAGGATGTGCCTAGGTGTGGATTTTATTCACTCTGTGCTGTTCTTAATGTACTATTTCAGCCCGAGAACTTGCTGGTGTTTCTTTTTTTTTTTTTTTTTTTTTTCCTTCAAGTTCTGTAAATTCTCGGACATTATCTCTTTGACAGTTTCTTCACAATTGCCTTTATTCGCTACTTCTGTAGCTTATTAGATCTTGGAGCCTTTCCATCTAGCCATCATTTCTTCAGCTTTTTTATTGTGTTCCTCCCTTCCCCCTTACCTCTGTGCTCTATTTCGGCTGAATTTTAAATACTATTACATTTGTTTTGCTGTGATTAGGTCCAGTTTGGAATTCCCATCTATCAATGTTTTTTAATCCGATGGCTGTATTCTTCATTTCAGTGAATGCTAACTGCTTATTTTTCATATTCATTTGACCTTAATTTATAGCTTTCTACCTGAATTTTATAATTTATTTTAGGGTTAGTTTTCTTTTCTTTTTCTTTCTTTCTTTCTTTCTTTTTTTTTTTTTTTTTTTTAGCTGTTTGAGGATTGTTAAGGTATGTTTAACTCATTTTAATATTCTTTATTATTTACATTTTGCCAGGAGTGCATATAATGTTTTAAAATTGATTTTTGTTGCTTCTCTTTCTTAATGTTACATTTTCTTTATGTGATTGGAAGATTCACACTTGGGTTCATAATAGGTGGAAATTATTGTACTTGTCATTCTTTTCCTCCCCACCCCACTCTGTACCCACTGGTAGACTTTTGTCCAATGGTGACATTGGGAAGATTGCAAATTTAGTCTCTGGGTCAGCTGGTGGTTTGGTGCAGGTGCTGGTTATTCAGCTCCTTCTGCTCTCTCCAGGAGCTTTCAAAAGCCATAGCCCCAGACAGCATTCCCAGAATTCTTCAATGTCTTTTCAAGGGTAGAAAAGGGCAGAACACCTACCCCAGGCCCAGCTTTCCTTTCATAAACTTGGATCTAGTTCCTCAACTGTATATGGTGCTTTTTGTCCTCGTTACATTGTAGGAATTTAACTGCCAGTATAATTTAGTGCCAGGGTCCAGCAGGCTCATGCTTCATCTTCCATGCAACTTGTTTCTGGTTCACAGAGACGTTAGCTTAAAATACAGCTATATATTTTTATCTAGTCTTTTCTTTTTCATTGCAATATATTTGGGTTGCTATGGAGGAACTTTAAAACATAAATTTATAGTGCCACCAGGACCAGAAATCTCTTAAAAATTCCTTAAACTCAATTTAAGTAAATGCAAGGTTATTTCCCCCTACACACACACACACATACACACACACACACACACACACACATACACAAGTGTTTGATAATCTGTGTGCTGTAAATAATTGATATTGTGATTACTGCTGTCAGATTTACAATGGATGATAGACAATACCTGCAGTTATAATAAGTATATTTCCTTTGGAACAATCTAAGACAAGTCAAAGATGTTAATCAATATTAATTTATTCAGGGTCTTCATCTGTCAGATACTACAAACATTTACAATACTTTTATATCATAATCCATTCTATGTCACCAGACTTAATTCTTAATCAGTGGTTTAAAGCAAAGGGTTTCTATATATGGTGTTTGAATATATCCAAGCTAACATAAAAATTATCTCTTGTAACAACAGGAAAAGGTTTCCCTGGAAACAGGAGTCAATTATGAGTGGAAAAAATCAGGTTGAAAAATTATAATGTGCTGAATTCCTCGGGTAGCTGTTCTGCTGATACTTTATCATCATGAAGTGGTATGAAAAGGTTATCTTTTACTATATATATATATATATATATATATATATATATATATATATATATATATATATATTATGATGGGAAGAAGACAACGTAATCGGACACCAACAGCTGGCGACCTAAAATTATAGTTTTCTAAAGCTTGGAGATGGGTGGCAGAAACGTTCAAAGCAGCATCTATGGTTACATAATTAAGGGTGTACAGTTATCCTTAGAAAGAAGTCGCTAAAGAATATTCCAAGGGGTCTGCACTCTGTTACTGGTAAAGCCTGACAGAAGTGGTTCTGAGAATTTTTGGCTCCCTTGTAACTGCTGGAACTCTGTCTGTTTATGTGTAACGTATATGTCATTGTTCTTGCATAGTTGAGCAATTGGTTTCTCAATGCCATCTGGCACTTTTTTGGCTAAACACAGATGCAGCAACATAAGGTAAAATATCAGCAGTAAGAAACGACGGTTTATATTTATCATAATGTACTAGCACAGAGCCAGAAGCCAGCACTTGCTTATTGTCCCCCAAATCTGTCTTAATGTTTATTGTTTTTGTTGCTCTGTTTTTGCTTTGTCTTCTTTCTGGTGTCAGAAGACTGGTTCAGCAATAATTGGATTTTTGAGGAGAAAGGGGTGGTAGAATTTTAGTGGACCTATTTTTATTTTTTGAATCAACACACCTTCTGGTATAGCATGGATGCAGTGGTCTAAAAAAAATGGTTTTGGAATTTTTCAGTTCACGTTTTGATCACATAACCAAGAACTGATGATTGGCATCGGATGCAGTGAGGAACACAGACATGAAAATCCACACATGTGGCATCCACTCAAGTGGCCTGAAACCTGTTTTGGAGGTGACCTTCACTTGGTAGCATGATGAAGGCATTTTAAAAATATAGCATTATAATTGTACTTTTGAGGAAGCAGAAACTCATTATCATTTTCCAGAGCCAATTAAAATTCTGTACTGAAAGAACTTAGGTTTTATTCCTTTTTTTAAGGAAGATAATAAGTGGACATAATCTTATATTCAAAACCAATTAACATTTATTTTTCTCCTGGAAAAAAAAATGGCAACTGGTAGGTGGTAGTCAGGTATAGGAGAGGAAGCTGTTTGAGTGTCTTATTCACTAGACATGTGTGTTTTCACATTCACACTTCGCATGAAGTCTTTGTGTTGACAGCCCTGGTGTAGCTCTCCAGACACGTAGAAAGCCTTTTTATATTAAAACCTGAAGCTTTATTGCAATGTTTTCCTTATAGTAAAACATAAATGTATAACTTGGAAGTGATTAGAGCTTGGTGCAAAGACAGTTGTAATCTTTCGTTCCCAAAAGAACACTTTGATAAACCTGTGAAGCATTCCCTCTGTGCACTCATACTCCTTTCCTGTTATAGACATCATGAAGTGGGAACAACATTCTTTTTCAATAATCCTTTAAATACCGGAAGGCATACCTGATTGTTTTCATCTTCTCCCTTCTTTGAGGTCATCACATCTTTGGTATCTGATTCTTCTATGATACCTGAGTTCCTTCAAGTTCCAAGGAGATCTTAGCAGTCATGTTGTGAACATACCTTGTGTTCAAGTGTCACCATTCCCTCAGTTCTAGATCTGCTCTGACACTGTGGATGTCACTAGTCACACATGGCTATTGAGTATTAGAAATGTGACTAGCTCTAACTGTGATGTCCAAAGTGTAAAATACACTCCTGATTGCAAAGACTTAATATGAAAAATATGGAAAAATGCCTCATTATTGTTATACTAGAGGCCCGTTGCACAAAGAGATTCGTGCAATAGGCCTTCCTTCCCTTGGCTTCCAGCACCTGTTTTTCCTGCAGCACCTGGGACCCAGGCCTTCACTCCAGCCAGAGTCTGTCTTCTTTGTCTTTGCTGCAGACTCCAGAGCCTGCAGTCTTGTCTTCGCTGCAGCACTCTGCTCCTATAGATCCCTTCACGCCCTGCCACTCCCTGCTGCCCTCCCTCTCATAGCAGGCATCCTGCCCTGCCTGGCCACTCCCTGCCTAGAGCAGCTGGGTGGCTGCTATCTTTAGCCTCCTAATTTACATACTCACTCTGATTGGCTATGGGCATAGCGGAGGTATGGTCAATTTTCATGTTTGTCTATTATTAGGTAAGATATTATATATATTGTATATTATTGTATTGTATTGTATTTTTATTACACATTGAAATAATTTTTGGCTATGTTGAATTAAATGAGATACAAAATTTTACCTATTTCTGCTTACTATTTTTAATATGGCAACTAGAAAATTTAAAATTATATATGTGGGTCCTCGCTGGATGGCTCATTTGATTGGAGTACCTGTATATGCAAAGGTGGTCAGTTCCATTCCAGGTCAGGGCACATACCCAGGTTATGAGTTTGATCCTGGTCAGGACTTGGGTGGGAGGCAACCAATTGATATTTCTGTCACATCAATCTCCCTCTCTCTCTCTCACCTTTTCTCTCCCTCAAAAAAAAAAACAAAAAAAACAACAACAAAAAAAAAACAAATAAAAGATAAAATAAAATTAGATATGTGACACATTATATTTCTTATGGATGGTACTATTTTAAAGAGTTTTTCCTCCATTCATCTCTCCAGGCCACTTTCTGGATCTTGTCATGCAGTTTATGGTAATCATTTCTCTAGAGAAATTTCAAACTATAGAAAGTTAGTTAATACTGAGAAAAATGAGGAAGGTTGCTAGTCAGACACATGTTATATGATTACCAGTCGATGGTGAGGGTCCAGTCATGTTGGTGCTCTGATTCTGTAGAGTTCCAGTTTATATAGTTATATGATGTTCTCTACATGCATAAGAAAAATAACAAGAGCAGCATTGATTTAAAGTTGGGTTTTAGAGAGTGCACATGGTGGAAAGATGACAGCACACAGAAATAGAGGGAGCTGGAGAAAGTGGAGGTCAGATTGTCATTCTAGTGTACAAGCTGAGTGGAAAAGGATCAGGATGACTGAGAGAGGGGAAATAGAAAAATAATGAGATTAAGAGAAACACAGGGATTCAGACTATGAAATAAAAGTAAGTTTAGGAGAATAAAAGAAGTGTGAAATGTGTATAAGCACAAACATACACATTTCTTAGATTGGTACCATCCATAAGAAATATAATGTGTCACATATCTGCTTTAAAATTTTCTACTAGCCATATTTTAAAAAGTAAAATTTGATATTTAACCCAATATGTACAAAACTATACTCATTATTGTTATCTTTTTATAGTTACATTTATTCAGTTTCTAATTCCTTATTTTTTTTTCTCATCTAACATTTATTGAATGTCCTTTGTACACTAAGAACAGGAGATAAAGAGATTAAAAAGATCACCCCTTGCTTCAATGAATTGCATCCAGTATTTATAAAGCATTTGGAATAGTTTTAGGAACATAGTAAGAATAATAAAAGTATTTGTTACATTAAAATAAAACAGTGCATACAGTATAGATTATTACTGTACCTCAGAAGAAGAAACTTATGGATGAGATCAATAGTAAGTCAACTTGAGCCTTCTTAATGTGTGTGGTTCTTGTGAATTTCCAGGTGGAGATGGTTATTTCCAGGCAGCTAGAAGTATGGTTTTAGAGCTCAGGATAGAAAATTAAATTCAAGATAAACACACTGGAATCCTCAAAATTTAAGTCATAGTTAAATTTTGATTAAATACTCAGAAATAAATGAAAATAAGAAGCAGTTCAAGGGAAAGCACTGTAAGTGCAAAGAAAGGGTCTTCCAAAGTAGACAACGTAAAATAAAATAAATAAAATAAAATAAAATAAAATAAAATAAAATAAAATAAAATAAAATAAACATCCCCTTCTTCCACACTCCCCACAAAGATGGGCCCACGGGTAGGAGAAAATCTTCATAGAACTAGCTTCTTCTCATCATTAAAACTAGCTCCTAGTTTTATTATTTTCATAGAACTTTCCACCTTTGAAACTGTCACATTATTGATTTACTTGTGTATAGTCTGTCTTTCCTAGCTGAGATGTAAGCTCTTTGAAGGCAGAAATGTTGCCTGTTTTATTAATCACTATCTCACGAAGCCTATGCCAGTATTGCGCTCTTAGTAGATGCTAAGTGAATACGTGTGGAATCAATGACAGTAAAAGGAAGAAGAAGAAAGGAAAGGAGAGAGAGAGGGAGGGAGAGAGGGAAGCAGGAAAAGAAAAGGAAACCAAATAAGTAGCCACTACTTGACAGAAATGATTGTTGATACGTGGATTCAAAGCCCTAGTGTGGTCCACTATGTCAATTGGCTGAAAAGAGCCAGAAATCTAGATATTTACCATATTACATTTCTTCTGAAATATATATTTTTTTCACATTTTTACAACTGAAATCAGGATGTGTCTTATAAGTGACTAGAAGCTTTATGCACAAAGATTCATGCTAGAATGGGCTTTCTTTTTCCAGGCTGCTGCCATCACCTTTCCACTCCGGTCCAGCTCCTTTCCACTCAGGCCCTGGAGCCATCTCTTTCCACTCTGAAACCACCTCTTTCCACTTGGAAGCTGCCTCTTTCTGCTCCAGCCCAGCTTTCCTACACTGCCCAGAAGCCCTGAGAGACCAGGGGTCTGGCAGAATGCCACCCTGTTACTCTGTGTATGCAAATTAACTGCCTTCTTTGTTGGGTTAATTTGTATATCACTCCTGATTGGCTGGTGGCATAGTGGAGGCAAGGTCAATTTTCATGTTTGTCTATTATTAGGTAAGATTGGCATCTTGGATTCAGTGAAATTAAGGATATGAAATTTACTGTTTTAAAAATCACAAAGACTACTTTGGTCAAACAAAGCACTCTGTTTTTTCATTTAAATGTTCCCAGTTGTAATCTCAGAAGTTTTCTTACAACACCTTCCTTGCATCCTTTATCCGCCCATGTTTTCTATTTCATTTCTCCCAGGAATGAAAATGTTAAATCATGAATTATCACGGCAGTTTACTTAAGGGTAGCATTAAGCAGAAAATAAAACATCTCATTATTCTTCACTCTTGGACAGCATACAGTGTGTGCCAAGTGCTATATATTGCACACATGCAGATGCTTGGTCTGTGACTTTGCTTCTAATTATGGGGGGAAATAATGAATAAAGGGGGTAAAAAGAATAAAAAGGAAAAATATCACCAAGGTAGTTCTGTCTGGCATTTACATCTTTGGCTGGTGAATACAGTCCTCATTTATTTTCAGTCTATTTTCCTTTAAGGATTATATAAACTGTTTCTTTATAGTATTTACCAGATCTTAAAAAAAAAAAAAACCTACATAAATAAAAATATGTAAATTCCTCTTTCCGAAGAGAGTGAGCATTTGGGAGAAAGAGTTAAATTGCACTTTAGATATTCTAAGATTTAAGGGGAAGGATACAAAATCTATATGTAATTTTCTACAAGAGGAAAGAACTGTTATTTCTTGCCTCTTTCCTTTTCAGACTGAGGTCTATTTTTATTTTTTTTTTTATTTTTTTTTAATTTTTTTTTTTTTTTTATAATATATATTTTATTGATATTTCACAGAGAGGAGGAAGGGAGAGAGATAGAGAGCTAGAAACGTCGATGAGAGAGAAGCATCGACCAGCTGCCTCTTGCACACCCCCCACCGGGGATGTGCTCGCAACCAATGTACATGCCCTTGACCGGAATCGAACCTGGGACCTTTCAGTCCGCAGACCGACGCTCTACCACTGAGCCAAACCGGCTTCGGCTGAGGTCTATTTTTAGTAGGAAATACTAGTTGAGCTCTAGCTGATGTAGAGTGCTTAGGAAAGAAATGTAAAATGCCTGTTATTACCTTCTTAAATACATAGCTTCATTTTCCATTTAATATGAAAGAATAAAGTACTCTAACTGCCATTTTGATCTCATGATGTGTTTAATAAAAAGCATGTAGCAGTTAAATGGTAATGTTTGGTTCATGTGTTGACATAAATCAATTTATAAACTCTAGGTTACATTTAATGAGTATTTTACATTTTGCAAATAACACACTGAGAACAGTTCAAACGTTACTGCTTTTTATTTAATCACAATTTCAACAAGAATCTTTGATGTTCTATGATGTTAAATCACCTCTAAGGCCTTAACTTATATAGCTATCTGGAAACCCATTTATATAGAAGTTAATCAAATAAATATGAGAATAATTTACTGACAAGCAAGTTCTAATTTCCAAATTAAAAAATATAAAAGAGTATGAAAAATAAGGATTGAAATGCACTGTTTAATGTATATATTTAAACATGAATACTCTTTGTTAGGAATAAGAATTTTGAGAATCTACATTTTATGTTTCTTTTAAAGGAGTGTAACTTTTAAAATAAGCATATTTTAAATAATATTTAACATAAATATGGAACATGTATAAAATTAAATATTTTAGTTCATAATTTACGTGTATTTCCTAAACGTGATATCTATACTTAATGAAAAGAAAATTTCATGGAAAAATGGGAACTATATTATATGGTAAAGAGAAAATTAGATAAGACTGAATTTTAGATGACTGAATTGAATATGGATCTTAATTTAATAGAGCATGGAGTTCAGATTACAGAACTTGGAGTAGGACATGTCTGAATTCAAAGTCCACTTTGCTATTCACTGTACATGTGAACTTCTGTAAGATTCTCTGCCTGTCTCAGGCTCATCTTTCTCACCTACAAAAGAAAAATAATACAGTGCAATTCACAGGATTGTTGTGATTATAAGTGAAATAACAGTATGATCTATTGGTACCTGGTTATCACACAGTAAAACAAATCAATTGTGGCTCAGTAATTTATTCAACCATGTATTGCTTTGTTTTTGTAAAAAATGAGTAGAATATAGGCTTTTATCATGAGCAGTTCATGAATTGAAGGGAATAAGTTGCAAATAAATAATTATAGCAAAATGTACAGTAGTAGGGTCCAGGTAAGTGGGCCACACAGGACTCCAATAAGCCTTGAGGCAACAAAGCTGTTTGAGACACTACCATGTACAGCAAAGATTTGTCCAATACCTAAGAAAAGATGAAGATACTCACGAGGATCAAGGAGAATTAGTTGGGAAAATTTTAATAGAACAATAAGTATAATAGAAGTCTTAACCTCATGGGCCTTACTTAAAAGATGAATGGTTCAGAAAGATTAGAGCCTCCTAAGGTCAATCACTCTTATTATTAAGTGGTATATTTCTTTTACATTGTATTTAATATAGGAATCATTTGTCAAATCAGCAGATATTTATTGAGCACTTTCTATGTGGAGGCTAGAAGCTCAGAATATAGTAGTGAGCAAAATGTACACTTCCTGCCCTGGTGAATCTTAAACTATAGTAGAGCAGATGGACATTATTTGATTAACATCTTCAAAGGAGAAGTGTTTGGTGCCAGAGGAATCTGACCTAGTTACATTGATTTTACCCAGTTAGAATTCTGTAGAAGGGGCCAGAGAATTGAGATCTGAAGTTTGAGTCATTTAGGCATGTAAATGAGGGAAGAGAAAGACTTCCACACAGATTAACTGAGGTACAAAGGCACTATTGAAGAAAGATCAGGTGCTATAAGAACTGGTTGGAGTGGAAATGATGACAGAACATCTCTCTATATATAAAACCCTAATATGTAAATAGACTGAACAGTAGGACAACTGAACAACCAGTCGCTATAACGTGTGCTGACCACCAGGGGGTGTGCACAAAACATGATGGGTGTCAGCAGCAGATGGCAGAATGCTGAACATGGTGGGCATCAGCCATGTTGGGATGGTGGAGCAGGTTAGCAGGGGCGTCAGACCAAGGTGGGACTCCAGTTGCTGTCATTGGGCCAAGCCTCTGGTGGTTACTGAAAATTCTTCACTCCCATGTGCAGTGGTCCCGCAGGGTGCTCGCATCTGCTGTTGGTGCCAGACCACCGCTTGCACTCGCTGCCAATTGCTCGGTGCTGTCAGTGTGTGTGAGTGGCGGCTATCAGGCCAGATTGCCTCTGAGGGCTTCTCCACCTCTTCCTGCTCCTGAGGGGCAATCAGAGCAGCAGCCTCCACTTGCACTTGCTGATGCTGCCACCCTGCTCACTTCAGCTGCTGGCACCAGCTCCACTTGCTCCGCGCAGACAGCAGATGAGAGCGGGGCCGGCACCATCATGTGTGGGAGAGGCAATGGAGGTGGAGACAAGAGCAGGGCTGCCAGCAGATAGGGAACTGGGGGCCTTGGCTGAGGGGCCAGGTGGGTATGCAAAGGATGGGTTGAGACCTGCCCCTGTGCCCACTGCAGCTTCCTATCCCACAGTTCCTTTCAAGGTGCACGAATTTGTACATTGGGCCCCTAGTATGGAAATAAATGAAGGCCAGTCAGATTAGAACAAGCAAAGCCTATTTATTCGAAACTTGCTATAATGAGAGAATCAGCTACTGTCATTTACATACTAGCAGACTAGAGGCAGTCACAGGAGTGAGAAACTTTATAGTGGAAAAAGGAAAGACTTCATATATACCCTGATTAGGAAGGTTACTGGCATAGGGAAGCTGAAGGCAAGCTAACTAGAAATGGGATGTCCTATGTAATTGGTTATGAGTATATACTTGGCTTTCACTGGTTGGTTCTCAGTTTGAGGTGGGGTCAAATATAAGATAAATTATTAATTAAGTCCTGGTTTTCTGGAGCTGATTATTACAGGGATTACTCTTTGGCTTTCTGGACTATAGAAGCAACCTGACCTTCTACAAGTCTGATTTAGTTAGTTGGGCTGGTTACAGCAAATAATGGTCACTGAAGTTTGTGGGCCAAAGTTCTATTTTTATGTGATTGGGCCAATGGCTGTTTGTATATTTAACCCCTCACATCTATACCCTTTTAAATCTATAAACAAATCAAAATGAATATCAGCTATGAATCAACTGACATAAAATGAGCATAACACAATTAACCCTTGCTTACAATTTCGTTGAAATTAAGCAACTCAAAAACTCAAAACATCAGAAGCAAAACATTAAAACTTTCATCCTAGTAGTTCAATACTGACAAAATGAGGCAAAAATGTGACGACATGTACTTTGTACTCAGCAAAAATAAAGTGTTTAAAAGGGAAAAAAAAAATTATTCTACCTATTGTTTCTCACAGTTAGTTTACTAATGAAAAGTTGAGGGTAAACTTTTTGTAAGTAATAGATTATATAAGGACCTAAAAACATCATATAATTACTGCATTCTGCCTGAAATTTAATTTGATCAATTCTAAGTTGTATTCTTCCCTATAAAGTGATAACTTCCGAAATACATGGTGCGTGTTTGAATTTTTGTTCCACACTCATCCTCCAAGCCCACCAGCTCATGATTTTCAAAACATTGCTGAGTTCTGTTGAACACCTCTGGAATAGAAAAAACAAACAAACAAACAAACAAACAAAAACACTAAGCACAGAGTAATTTTAGAATTTTTTTTGGATAATTTTACTTTGAAATATTTATTTCCCTGGGGGTAAGCTTTTATAGATATGTCTCCTTTGCCTTCCTCCTATTCTATCTTCTTAGGGCTCTCCACATGTTGTCGAGGGAGGCTTGAGGCTCTTTAGTCTCTCAGCTGTGGGGTCACAGTCATGAGGAACTACCTGTCTCATAAATGGCTCCTTTCAGTAACCTTTTTATAAAGGAGATTCAGGAGTTTCTACCAACTGGGTCATTCATTTATCTTTTATTTTAGTTTTTTAGAGAACGAATGATAATATTTGAAATTCCTAACAAGGACATTGCTTGGATTTTAGCCAGTTAAAATCTAAATTCCATCTAAAAAAAATTGAAATGATTAGCATGGAAAGATCATTATGATGATAAAATCTTCAAATTTCAAAACTCATTCAAATATATCATTAAAGATGAAAGATTTTTCTAACAGTCATTAAGAGTTTTGTCTTGTTGGGTGGTAATTGGAAAAATCCAGAGTTTATTGAGCCTGAGCTATTTGAGGTACACAATTTATAATCATGTTCTGGCTGCTTCTGTGTATGACGCATCTTTGCTACCCTGGGTAGAATGAATTCCAGACCAGCTCTAGGTTGGCACCAATATAATTAGGTTTGAGTTCCCCAAGGAACAAATTCTCAGGCACATGAATCAGCTCATGCACTATTCTTTCCTCACATCTAGAGAAAAAGGTATCTATTTTCTCCCATTGGAAAGACTGTAAAGAAAATGTTCCTTTGTGGTTTTGATTGTTTGTTTGTTTGTTTGTTTGTTTGTTTTGGGGGGGGTTCTGTGGCAGTTTACAAAATTTACTCACAGACCAAAACTAGGCATTACATCTAAGGACACAATGGGCAATTTGTCCCCCCGCTACCCTCCTCCCCCTAAGCCTTTCATCCTCACACCAGTTAAATCTATGTGCCACATGTATTTGCACCGTATTTTTTCTTCTCTTAAATCAATGTTCCTCTTCTATTCAAAGGTGAATTCTTTCCCATGTGGGTAAGGTCCCACTATCTCTGGCTTCTTACGTACCTCACTCTATTGTTGTTCTCTAACTCAGGCTTTTTCAGCTTCCCTCTTGCTAGAAGATCCTTTCCATGAGCATTTCAACAAGAACCAGTGTTTCACATATTTATTTTGTAAAATCAGTCCAGGTCCATCATTCTCTTCTAACCCTACTTCATTTCATAATCAAAATTTTAAGGCATTTTTTCATTCTCTCAAATTTTTTTTTTTGTATTGAGTGCCTTCTTTGTGCCAGTTACTATTTATTGTCTGGGTTCATGCACTATAGAAGGCACTAGGTAAGAAAAACCACAGAAATTCTTGCCCCAGAAAGGAAAAGCAGAAAAAGAAAAATGACGGTGCATGAAATGGTAAATAGAGGACAGTGGTTTGCATAGAATTTAAATTGCAATTTTAATAGGATAGTCAAACAAGGCCTCATTGACAAGGACATTTTTTAAAATAAATCTTCATTGTTGGAAGTATTACATATGTCCCTTTTTCTCCCCCATTGCCACTCCCCCCCCACAAGCTTTCATCACCCTATTGTCTATGTCTATGGGTTATGAATATATGCATATGAGTTGATTGGTTGATATCCCCCCCACCCCCTCCACCCTTCCTGCCTTCCCTCTGAGGTTTGATAGTCTGTTCGCTATTTCTATATCTCTGGGTCTATTTTTGTTCATCAGTAAGGATATTTCTTAAGTTCTTACTTCTATATATATATTTTTTTGAAATTTCTGTTTGCTTATGTTTTTCTGAATCACATAGGTCGAGGGTTCAATTATACATATTCCTTATTTTGTGACACAGTATCATTAGTGGTCCTTGCTTCCTTTTGTTTTCTTCTCTGTGGCTCTGATTCTCAGCTTCTCAGCTCCACTGGAAATAGACACTGGCTCTAATGTACTTGGAATGTGTCTTTGTGTGTGTGTGTTTGTGTTTGTGTATGAAAGAGAGAGGGGGGAGGGGAAGAGATGAGGAGAAGAAAGGGATAATATGAATAACTATATGTAGAATAGTTGTTTTATGGATCTGTTTCAAGCTATTATCCTGCTATGGAGTTCCTTCTATTTATAAAATTTATTGTAAAATATTATGCAAAATATTTGTATAATTTAAAGAATAATAAAATATGAATACCCATGAATCCACCACTTGGTTTAAGAAATAGAGAATTGGTAGCAACCCACTTGGGCCCCCTCCCTGCAGCAGGGAGTTTTTCTGTAAAAAACACACACACACACACCAAAAAAAACCTGCTTTTGCTTGTCTTTTTGTACACAAACTCATTCTTCATTTACACAAGACAACAAACTTGGACCTGAACAGAAAGATTGGTTATCATCTCTACTGAGATTCTATAGAACAGGCACTAGATTCTGAGGTTGATGGCAGGAGACAAGCTCCCCTGTGCCCACATGGCTTATGGCCATGTGGAACTCTACACATGGACTAACGGACTTTAAAGCCTGACTGTAACATGAAAAAGAGGCTCTGGATACTGACCTGCTCCTGGAACCACAGCTACACCTTTTCCAGGACTGGCTTCTCTCAATAAACTTTGCTCCCACTTAAAAGAGAGAGAGAGAGAGAGAGAGAGAGAGAGAGAGAGAGAGAGAGAGAGAGAGAATTACTTGGAATTAGAAGTCCATGTACCCCCTTCTCAAATGTATCCCTTTCTATACTTAATAAGGGGAACCACACCCTCTTCTGAGTTTGTATCAATAATTCCCTTACTGCCCTGGCTGTAGTGTAGTTTGGTGGTAGTGTCAGTCTATGCATTGAAGGGTTATGGGTTCAATTCCTGGTCAAGGGCATGTTCATTCCCTGGCCCCAGGTGGGCTGTGCAGGAAGCAACCAATTGATGTGTGTGTGTGTGAAACATCCTATCTATATATATAAAAGCCTAAGTGACTGAATGACTGAATGACCAAACAAGTGATTGCTATGATGCACACTGATCACCAGGGTACAGACGTTCAACTTAGGAGCTGCTCCCTGGTGGTCAGTGCGTTTCCACAGTGGGAGCGCTGCTCAGCTGACTGACAGGTGCCAAATACCAGGCTCAGGGCTGGCAAGCACAGCTGCAGTGGCACAAGCCTCTCCTGCCTCCACAACAGTTCACTACTGAGCAGCAGCAGCAGCAGCAGGCACAGTGAGGCTTGGATGACCCACTCTACTACTACTTCCCTGGGATTGGGCCAAAATTGGCAGTCTGACATCCCCTGAAGAGTCCCAGATTGCAAGAGAGAGGTAGGCCAGGCTGAGGGACCCCACCGGTGAATGAATTTGTGCACCAGGCCTCTGGTATATAATAATAATTATCTCTTCTTTACAGACTTGGGAAAACCTATTAATATATATATAATATATGTTTAGGTTTTCCTGTTTTTGAAATGTACATAAGTGAAAACAAAGTATCTTGTGTCATTTTGTTCTCTTATGGATTAAGTGTTGTGATTTAACATAAAAAGTAAACTACCTTTTATCAATAGTTTTACTGCTTTGATGCACAAAACACTTTCATTAGGTTGTAATGTATTTTAATTCTCCTTAATTATAAGTAGACTTTAGCATTTTTCAAATGCATAGAATTTTCCTAATTTTATGTTTTGGTTTCTGCTACCAGTAATTTCTGAATTGCACTAATGTTTAACATGTGAGATCTGTGTGATATTAATCCTTTAAAATTTGGTGATCTTACCTTAAAGGCTAAACATACAATTAATTTGCATAAGTTCATGTGTGTTTAAAATTAACAGGCAAGACCAAATTGTTAGCTCATATCACGTTCTTCCAAAGTATTTCTCATCCTGTTTTATATCCATTAATTAAGCATTATTACTATTGTTTTATGATTCATCTACATATTTACCAATATCTTTAGAATCTTTATCTTTGCCTTCCAAAATTCTTTCTGGACTCATTTTTCCCATGCTTAAAAGCCTTGTGTAGAATTGCTTTAGTGAGAATCTTTTGGCTTCCATTAGTGCTATTAGGAAGTCAGTCATCAATCCAGACTGTGTGGCTCAGTGGTTGAGTGTTGACCTATGAACCAGGAGGTCATAGTTCAATTCCTGGTCAAGGCACATGCCCGGGTTGTGGGTTTGATTACAAGTAGGGGGCATGCAGGAGGCAGCCAATCAATGATTCTCTCTTACCATTGATGTTTCTTTTCTATCTCTCTCTACCTCTCCCTTACTCTCTCTGAAATAAATAAAAACACTTATTTTTTTTATAAAGTCAGTCATCAATATATTGTCATTCTTTTACGATCTTTCCTTTTTTTCTTTATTTCAGTTTTATAATCTGTTAGGTGTAAATTTATTTTTTATTGCCTATGCTTTACTGGGCTTCCTGTGTCCAGAAGTAGATTACTTTTGACAATTCTGAAAAATCATCTGTCATTGTTCAAATATGGCTGCTTCTTCATATTTTTAAAAAAGATCTCCTTTTGAATCTTTAATTAGATGTATTCTAGACATTGATATTTTATATTTAACTCCTAACCTCTTATAACTTATATCTTCATTTCTACTTTGTCTTATGAACAATTTCTTCAGGCATAACTTCCAGTTCTCTATCTCTAAATTTAACTTACTCTTTAGCCATTTATGTTATATTATCATGCCATTTTATTTTCTCAATTTCTAGAATATTTTTTCGAATATTCAAAAACGATTATGTTTTGTCCCCTTCTTCATCTCAGGGCAGACTTCTATTTCTAGAGAATAAGAACAGCATAGAGTTAAGATGCTAGCACAGCTAAAACACGGATACCCATATAAATATGAATTTCAAATACACAGCAAATAATTATTTAGTATATATATGCAAGAATTTCAGAAATGCATATACTAAATAATTATTTGTTGTTTACCTGGAATTTGTCCTGTATCTGTATTTGTGAAATTTGACAAATTTTAGAATCAGATAGGTCTGGTATAGATCTGCCATGTATTAGGTGAATGACCCAGTAAAATTTTCTTCACCTCTCTAAACTTTAATTTCCAAACTCTAAGATAAAGCATCAACTATAAAAAAAGTAAACAAAATAAAAAAGCAAGCAAACAAAAATACTACAAAATCCTACCTTACTGGATTATGAAGAAAAGTATATAATATTTATTATGTAATGTAATGTTTCTATGTATACACTATGTATAGTGTCTGACATACATTAAAAGCTCAGTAAGACATAGCTTTTACTGTTATTGCCATTGCTAATACGTGTATTACAAGTCAAAGGGAGCTTCTGAGACTAATTAACAAATGTTGGTGGTTGAAAATCAACATTTTTGAACAGCACATTAATGGAGCATATAAAACATCTGATTCAATATTGCACTTTCTATCCACCATTTCTTATGTTTGTTTTTTTGCTATCATTGTTATCACCAATTTAAGGAACAAAGCAGGGGAATCTATGGATTTTTCACTCAAGGCTCCCTCTTGTGGTTATAAATTTTACTATTGACTTAGAAAATCTAAGCAGTTTACTTCTTATTTAAAAATATATATATATATTTTTTTATATATATATTTTATATATATATATTGGACAGAATCTTTCACACAGCTAGTTAAGTTCATTATATTTTGTCTGTGAATGTCAGGTAGTATTTGAGTAATTAATATTGTCAATGTTTTTTACCCCAAATATTAACTGCATAGAAGTATATGCATATTTTTTAGCATCTTATTTTCTTGTTGGCTTAACAAAATTATTTTTGTTGAAGGAAACTCTTCTTTGTAAATTATTCTGATGAATATTTGTAGTTATCCAGAATATAGGTATCTTAAAAATAAGGAATGAAAATGTCAGCCAGCGTCATATGTCAGCTAAGTTGTATTTCTTGAGGACATTTTCTACAATGTAATTGCTCATCTGCTAGAAAAATGAGCAAACATCAAGTTTAATTTGGCAATTTTGCAGCAAGATGTGCTTTGAAGTGTTTTTGTCATTCTGTGCAATATTTTGGGGAAACATTTTAGTTACTTACAATAAATTCCTCTGGAAAGTATAAACATTATGAAAAGCACATTTTAGGTTCTAACTTATTTATACACTTCCAAGTACAAACATTGAGATAACTCAAAATCAACATCTATAAATCTCAGGCATATAATGTTGAAAGAAAAATTATGGTAGAATAAAATATAAAATAAAATACATGTGTGTGTGTGTGTTTGTGTGTGTGTGTGTGTGTGTGTGTGTGTGTGTGTGTGTAAACAAGTAGTCAATACTACACAATGTTTATGGATATTTTCAGATATAGTAAAGCCATGCAAGGGAACAGCATCCACCAAATGTAAATTAGTATTGACCTTCATATATATCATGGGAAGAGGGTGGAATAGATGCTTCAAAGTGGGTGACATCCTGAGTTTAACCATATCTAGCCTTTGTGTTAAAAATGTATCTAAGAAAATATGGCAAGATATTGAGATTTAATAGGTCTGGGCAGTGATTATATCATTATCTATAATTTCCTGCATGCTTTGAATATTACCATTAAAATGAGGTGGGCACAACTCTTAATTACTCTCTCCCACCACACTCACATCTCATTGGCCAGGAGCTGAATAATCAAGGCACTGAGAGGTCATGTCAGGGAAGCAACCCCTTGGCAGGAGTCTAGAGATAGATGCACCAATGGGCGGGCTTCAGAGTGGCTGCACAGGTCAGAGGGAGAAAATGTGCCTAATCTAGTTATTCTGTTCAGTGACTTAGAAACTTTAGTGAATGGTGTGTGTGTGTGTGTGTGTGTGTGTGTGTGTGTGTGTGTGTGTGTGTTGGGGCAGGGTAATGGGGGAGGGACAAAAGAAGAATATCTATTTGTGACATGTTTGTGGAAGCAGGATGGAGTGATGAAGCGCTTGTGATTCCAAAAAAAAAAATCTGAGGTTGCCTGTGCTTAAGGGTCACACATTATCAAAGAGATTTTACAATATTTGAAGACTTATAAAATCTTAGCATTGTGTCCACTTTTAGACACAGTGCAGAATACTTAATTATACAGGCAAAGATTGCAACAAGCAAATCTATTCCCCCTCCCCACTCTGTTTTCATTACATGATTTAATTAATAATGGTCAAGTTACCAGAGTAGAGGTTAAAAGGACAGACTACTCCAAGTTGTCTTCTTCAGATCTTGAACATTGTAAGTCACCCATGATTCTCAATATGATTTATTGGGTTGACAAGAAAACAAAACAAAACACTTCTTCAAAGTCCAAACATATGTAAATAAAGTGTAGCATTTCAGTCTATGGATATCTCTGTTTCTTGCATTCCTTTAAACAAACCCTTTAAAGGAGTTGTTTTAGGAGTTTCATCAAAACAAGAGTACCTTCTAAACAAAGTATGTAGTTACTTTGAAGGCAGAGGGATCTGAGCTTTAAAAGATATTTTCTTGGAGGGAAGACCTGGGGAGAGGAGAGGGGAGAGTTTGAGATGTGGAAATCTTGGCAAGAGAGAGTGTGAAAATGAGTATTATTTATACCATTACTAGAAAAAATTATTTGAATGAAATTTGCTTTACACTCCAATTATTTTATCCAGAGAGCACATAGTAGAAATGATTTTTCTTAATTGGATTTGGCTAGAGAGTTAGAATAAAAATAAATAAATAACGGGATTAGCAACATTCCTAGTTAGCCTTTTCTGAGGCACTTCTCAAACTTCTGAGTCATTATAGTAATAAAACAAACTCTAGGACTCTCTCTGGAAATCTCTGTGACCTTGGGTCTTAGATTTGTCATTTCTTATTCTGCGCTTTTGGTGTCATGCGGACAAAAGGACCTTTTCTGGGAATCATTTTGCCATTGAAGTGTAGTAGACAAGTGGCAGTTTTGTTTCAATATAAACCTTTTTTCATGGAGGAGTAAACGGTTGCTAGCCTGCCTCCACCAGGGAAGGGAGCTTAATGGTAAAGACAGCAACAGCCCCATTTCATGAGGCCTTCTTCTCCAGTGTTATTAGCTTTAAACATAACAGCGATCCTGATACTGACGGACAAGCCAGAAAAACCCACCTCTGCACTTGGATCTCATAGAAGACGGTATTATCTGACTTTGGGGAAATATCTGACAATATTTTTAAGAATAAATAAGGTGGTTTTCTTTTGCACAATAAAGTTTATTTTACAAGACCATAGCTTGATAGGCCCATATTGGTTTTGTTTATCCTGGCTCTGGGGAAGGGGGTCTGTGCTCTGTTTCTGATAAATTTCCCCTTGTTTTCAGTTATGACAGATATTCCTTTGAATATGGTGTATGAAAATATTCTAGCATCAAACCAAGGATATCTAACCTTATTTATGTCTGTATTCTGTCCTTAAACACAAACAGCTGTGCACACATACATCTGTCTCACGTCTGACCAAGTACTGCTGTCCAGGACTTCATATACACAAATAAATGTTCCCCTTTTTATGGGAAATCGTGGCTGGCGCAGCAGGAGTTTTGAAACCCACATGCATTTTTCAAGTCTTACTTGCACAAACAAAAAGAGGAAAAATACAGACAAACCAGGTTTGGAATTGCTGGCTTTTAGAGTCGGTACAGAATGACTGGAGAATCTCTATTTTGACCCCCCAAAATGGTAAAGAGAGCATTTATTTTTTTTATTACAATTTGTCAAGCCATTTAGAGCCTAAGTTATGACTTGAAAGAGAAAAAAAGTAATTTTAAATCTTCATTAGGGCAGCTTTCTGGGTGCTCTGAGAAAAAAACTTACTAACTGATCACTAAGTTCACCAGAGGAACAAAATGTTTCATGCCTTTCTTTGTTCCATTATTAAACACCCTGAGAAGTCACAGGCCAAGTGGAGATTCAAGAAATTCCTCATTCTCATGATAGGATTAGAAGACACATTTGTTTTTATTTCAATCGTTATGCTTATATATACTCTCCAATTTTCTACAATAAACATGAACCACTTTTACAACCAATAAAAAGAAGTTATTAAAAATTACCATGTATAAGACGCTATTTTTTTTTTTTTCTAAAATCTTCAGACTGAAAATCGAGGGGCATCTGATACATAGAAGTCAGCCTAAGAGGAAGCCTTAGAGGTGCATAGCTGCCCATACCTTGTCAAACAGGCTTCCGCCAGTCTTAAGCCTTATTGTTACTGACCTCAGCTGATGCCTAATTGGAGGTGGAGGTGGAGAATGCTGAGATGCAACAGGGACCAGAGTGCTATGAGCCCATAAAAATGTCAAAAAATAAAAAGATAAATATTGGTAAATGATTATTTTACTCTGCAAAATTCAAACTGAATGTAATCAGCTATGCAAAAGAGCATGGAAAGAGCGCTGCAGAGAGTCAATTTGGACCTCTCCCACTGAGTGTATGACCAGACAGTGGAGAAAACAGGAAGAACAACTCTTTAAGATGCCAAAAAAGAAGGCCTTAAGAGGAAAACCAGCAAAATGTTTAAAATATTGATTTATTAATTTTGGATTGGAAAAGTGAGGAGCATCTTATACATGGAAAAAATACGGTACTTCCTGCCCATCTGGGGGACTCAGTTGGTTGCAGCATTGACCCTTCCCTTAGACCACATGTGTCAAACACAAGGCCCGCGGGCCAAATCCGTCCCGCCAGGCCTTGCAATGTGGCCCACACTGCGCTGTCATCACTGCACTCCGCTGCGTTTCCATCACAATGACAGTTTATGACTGTTCAGTAAACCATTCAGCCCGCGATTTAGGCTGGATTTTAGATTTTGGCCCCTTCTCTGATTGAGTTCGACGCCCCTACCTTAGATGAAAAGGTTTCTGATAGAAAGAAAGAAAGGAAGGAAGGAAGGAAGGAAGGAAGGAAGGAAGGAAGGAAGGAAGGAAGGAAGGAAGGAAGGAAGGAAGGAAGGAAGGAAGGAAGGAAGGAAGAAAGAAAAAGAAAAGAGTTGTGGGTTCCATTTCCAGTCAGAGCACATACCTAGGTTGCGGGTTTGATCCTTGATTAGGGAGTGTACAGGAGGGAACTGATTGATGTTTAGATATTTCTCATATCGATGCTTTCCCCTCTCTTTCCCCTCCTATCTTTCTAAAATCAATAAAAAATATATCCTCAGGTGAGGATTAATAATACTAATAATTTTCCATACTTTGCCTTGAGATTGATATATTAAACTGACTCTATTAAAAGTGACCAACAGATTTTTAAATATATATACATATATATAAATCCCATGTAATGAAAGCCCAGTGACCAAAATGGGGGAATGACCAGAGACCAGAATGACCTTGGTCCCTCGCCCCAGCTGACCCCATCCCCAGGCAGGAACCCCACCCCAATCAGGGGCATGGTCGGCCTGCAAACAGCCCATGGCTCCTTGCCCTGGCCAGCCCCACCCCATAGCAGAGACCCCCAGCCCAATCCAGGGCCCCCACAGGGCAGGCCGGCTGGCCCCCATCCATGCACTGGGCCTCTCTCCTATATAATAAAAGGATAACATGCAAATTGACTCTAATGGCAGAATGACCAGAACAACTGCTGGACCAGTCACTATGAGGTGCACTGACCACCTCTTGGTCCCTTTTCCCAGCTGGCAGGCTCCGATCGCCTGATGACCACCCACGGCAGGGGTGAGGCCATCAAGCAGGTGAGAATAGCTGACCTCTCCATCCCTTTCCCTGGCCATCAGGCTCCAATTGCCCAATGGCAAATGGGGAACCAGGGGTGGGTGGCGGAGGGGGGCAGGGCTCACTGTGGCAGCCGGGGAAGATGGCCCTGATTGCAGGCCAGGCCTAGGAACCATATCTGTGCACCAGGGGGTAGATGCTAGGGAATTTCATGCGCCAGGCCTCTAGTATAAGTATATATTACCATATTAGTATATTTTTTAGAAAAAATGTTCTATTCTTTACTTTACCTTATGGGGGAGTGGGGGAGGGGCAACACAACACACTATCCTGGAGAATTGATTTCACCATGAAATGAGCAAATGAGAATAAATGGTACAATGTACCACCAGCAAACGAGAAGTTAAGAAAGCTCCTGCAAATGCTACCTAGTTTGTGATCTTTGGCATTCTTCCAGTTATGTTCTAGTCACAGGAGTGGGGAAACATTTTCCCGCCAAGGGCCATTTGGATATTTATAACATCACTTATGGGCCATACAAACTTATCAACTAAAAAATTAAGCCTTGGCAGGGCCAGACCAAATGATTTTGTGGGTCTTATATGGCCCGAGGGCTGGATGTTCCCCACCCCTGGCATATTGCTTTGTTTGTTTAAGGCACATGTGTCAAACACAAGGCCCGAGGGCCAAATCCGTCCCGCCAGGCCTTGCAATGTGGCCCGCACCGCGCTGTCATCACTGCACTCCGCTGCATTTCCATCACAATGACAGTTTATGACTGTTCAGTAAACCATTCGGCCCGCGATTTAGGCTGGATTTTAGGTTTTGGCCCCTTCTCTGATTGAGTTAGACACCCCTAGTTTAAGGTATTCATTTATAAATTAAGTAGAGGCCTGGTGCACTGATTTGTGCACTGATGGGGTCCCTTGGCCTGGCCTGCAGGGATCGAGCTGAAATTGGCTCTCCAACATTCCCCAAAGAGTCCCAGATTGTGAGAGGGCACAGGCCAGGCTGAGGGACCCCACTGGTGCACAACTGGGGCTAGGGAGGGACTGGAGGATGGCTCCAAAGTGTGTCTGGCCAATTTCATCCAGTCCTGATTGGCTGGACCCTAGCAGCAAGCTAACCTATGGTCAGGGCATCTACCCCCTGGTGGTCAGTATGCTTCATAGTAACCAGCTGAACAGTCAAACAAATGGTCAGACACTTAGAATATTAGGCTTTTATTATATAGGATTGTTTTAGGTCATACAACCTATCTGGGTAGTTTTGAAATCTTTCTCAAGGATTCATAAATTAGTTCCATTCTGACTGCCAGTTCAAGATGGCAAATAGAGCATGTCTTCCACTTACCTTCCTCTTCAGCCCCCTTCAATCTCAGTGAAGGTAGATTTATGCAAATACATCTTTAACTGCACAACAGTATCACTGGCCCGAACATTATGAGGGATTCCAATGAAAGACAGACGTAAATTAAAAAATTTTGATGGACAAATCAGTGAGAAACCATGTACCTGATAGAACTTCTAATAACTCTGTTTTTGGCAGTTATGGGAAGAAATAGAAGATTATAATTTGATTAAGAGATTATATGCTTAAAAATTTGAATTAAATATAAACTAAATCTACTAACTCCAACTCTCATGAATACACAAAAACCTTAAGAGCAGACTGAACAAGTATCTTCTAACAGAGATTAAAAGCTATGCTAGGGGTTGTTGGCAAGTTGATTAGTGGGGTTAGTGATGGTTGTTGATTCCTCTCATGATTTCACTTGCCAGCTCCCAGCCCATAGAATGCAAATGGAAGCTTTCCAGTTGAACACTTGAGAACACCTGGCTCTGGAGAAAAACAGATAATCCAGAGATGCAAAGGTCCTGTGTACCAGTGCCTATGTGCATGTGATGCTTTCTAATATGTAGGTCCTGGAAAAGCAAGGAATCGGTCTTCCTTTAGGATTTCAAGCCATAACTATGTAGGCTTGGGGAGGCCAGCTCTACAGTTTCCACAAATGAAGCAAGAACCATCTCTGATTATCCATCCCCCTTATGGAATTAATAAATTGCCTTTATAGAAAATATGATTATAAATAAAATTCAAAATATAGAATCAGCAATTGTTTCTGTTCAACTTGAGAGTACCAAGGGCTACTTGTAGTAGGAAAAAGTTGAAAATAACCTAAATATCTACCAGCAAGGGAAAATGGATATAAAATACAATGGGACATTAAAAACATATTAAACAAAATTATATATGTAGCATTTAATTTTTAAAGTATAAAAATTATATATACAAAATATATTTTTAAATATATTAATAAATATATCATTTGTGATGAAAGTTTAATATATTTATGGGTATAACAAGCTAAAGGTATAAGAAAATGGTTACATTTGGGAAGGTAAAAAAGTGAGCTGAGGAAAGCATCCACTGTGGGCTTCACAATCTGCAATATTTTATTAAGAAGATTTTTTTTTTTAATTATAGCAAAAACACCAATATTGATAGATTTGGGTTGTGGGTGCATGGGTAATTATTTATTATTCTTTGTATTTGATGTTTGATTTTTTTCATAATTACAGAAAATTAAATCATAGTTTTAAAAAGTTATACATCAAAATTTTTTGGAATTTTTCTTCTTATTTATTTATTTAAATCTTTATTATTGAAAGTATTACATATGTCCCCTTTTCCCCCCATTGACCTCTTTTTCCTGCCCCTACCTTTACCCCAGGCCTCCACCCTATTGTCTATTTCTATGAGATATGCATATATGCATATAAGTTCTTTGGTTGATCACTTCCCACCCCCTTTTTCACACACCCCCTCCCCATCTTGCTTCTGAGATTCCAGTCTGTTCCATGGTTTGTGTCTCTGGATCTATTTTGTTCATCAGTTTATTTTGTTCATTAGATTCCACACATGAGTAAGATCATGTGATACCTGTCTTTCTTTGACTGGCTTATTTCACTTAGCATGATACTCTCCAGATTCCTCCATGTCTCAAAGGGTAAGAGATCCTTCTTATTTACTGCTGCATAGTATTCCATGGTATAAGTGTACCACAGCTTTTTTATCCACTCATCTACTGAAAGGCACTTTGGCTGTTTTAAGATAGGGGAGGAAGGGTAAAAAGGGGAGAGATCAACCAAAGGACTTGTATGCATGCATAGAAGCCTAACCAATGAACATAGACCCCGGAAGGAGTCCCTGGGGGGAGGAGGGCGCTGAGGGCATGAGATGGAGGATGGGGGGTCAATGGGGAGAGTAAGGATACATATGTAATGCCTTAATCGATAAAGAGAGAAAAAAATAAAAAAAACAGGTTTATTTTACTCAAAACAATGAAAAAAACCTTGGCGGGGAGTGGGGAAGATTGTAGCTATTGGAATGTTTCTTGTTAACCTTTCACTTACCTGGAGAAAATCTATTCACAGTTCCCCATAGTAAAAGTTGGAATCACTCATAAAATAATAGCCTTGTAAGAGGGGTCTGTCCAATTTATGCCAGCATTAGAGATCAACCAAAAGACTTATGTGCACACATATGAGCCTAACCAGTGGTCAGGGACAAAGTCGGGGTGAGGGCATGAGTGTGTGTGTGGGGCGGGGGGGGGGGGGGGGGGGGGGGGGGGGGGATGGGGGGTTTAGGGCAAATACGTATGTGATACCTTAATCAATAAAGAAATTATTTTTTTTAAAGTAGACTTTAGAAAGAGTTTATATGGAATGAGTTTGCTCCTATACATGATGTTCTCAAGAGAAAAGGAAAAAGAGGGAGCCAAGGGGAAGGAGGAAAACTGATTCAGAAGTTAAAAACAATCAGCTTGGTAAGCTAACTGCCAGAAAGCCTCTTCAAATTGTGCAAGTTTTGAGAATTACAGCTAACACATTCTGTCTATCTTATTATCAGTTAGAAATGCCCCCCAGGTAATGTTTTTAATGTGGTTTAGGACTCTTGTAGGAATGATCTGAATGATAAGATTAAGTCTGGAGGGTGGAATGCTTACAATTCATCTGGTCTACATTCTCTGGGTTCGGTCCATCTGGTTATAACCAACCAAATGCATATTCAGAAAGTGAGAAAAAACACACATGAAAGTCCTTTCTAGTAGCAGGAAATAGTACATTTTGCGATAGCTGTAATAAATCTCACTTTCTGGAGTGAAATATAACTTTTAAAACATCTTTAATATGTGAAAATTTCTTAAATTAAAAATATTTTTGAACTTCTTTCCTTCAACAGTAACATTATGTTTAAGAAAAATGGTGTAAGGCTGCAAATTGATTGGAGCCCTAATGGTTTCTTGTTTCTTTCCAAATTCAAGCTGCTTAGCTCTTTTACTTGCTTTTAATTGAATTTAATTATAGATTTATTGATATTTGTACAGTATTGAATATTATTTCTCTATCAAAGAAAACTAAATATCATTATGAGTTCATTTGCAAGCTTCACTCTAGAACTTGACAGGTTTCAGGCCGTGTATTGCTAAAATGTCCTAAGCAGCTTTACTACGTACACAGATAGTCCCCAACACGATGGCTGAACTGATTTTTCAACTTTAGAATGGTGCAAAAGAGATATTATTATTTACAGTATTACAGCTCTCCCCCAATTTTCCACCCTCTACCTCCCACCTCCCATACCCTACCCCACCTAAGGTCTTCACCACACTATTTTTTCTGTCCATTGTTTATGCATCTATGCTAATAAAAGGGTAAAAAGCGAATTAGACCAGACATCCTTCTGGACAAAGCCAGGTGGAGGGGGCCAATGGAGAGGTAGTTGGGAGCGATCAGACTGGCAGGGGATGGCAATTGGGGGCAATCAAATTGTCAGGGAACAGTTAGGGGGAGATCAGGCTGACAGGCAGAGGCAGTTAGGGACAATTATGCCGGCAGGTAGAGGTAGTTAGGGGTGATCAGGCAGGCAGGCAGGCAAACAGTTAGGAGCCAGGGGTCCCAGAGAGAGTACAGACTGGGATGAGGGACCCCACCCTCCTCCTTCATGACTTTTGTGCACTGGGCCTCTAGTTTATGTATAAAATTCTTTGGTTGATCTCTTCCTATTTTCCCTGTCCTTTCCCTTCTGAGATCTATCAGTCTGTTCCATGCCTCCATGTCTCTAGAGCTATTTTGTTCATCAGTTTATTATGTTCATTAGATTTCACTTTAAGTAAGATCATGTCTTTCCTGAGCTAGTAAGTAAAATGCACTTGTTATGCTGGGCAGAGGCAATGGGTCATAGTACCCAGTCAGGCACAGTCATGGCAGGTAAATAACTGCTATTCCTCTAACTTTCTAGTGCCAATGTAAAAATGTCCAAACCTGTAGATAATTTTTATGAGTTAAATGAGTTTATTTGAGCCCAACTGGGAAGCAAGACTCAGATGCTCCCTTGGGGGTGGCTATGCCAGGAAAAAAGGATCATTCTGGTATTTCAAAGGTCTAAACCTAGATGCACAAGAACAATGGACAGGGCTTGCTTAAGGCAAAGATAAATCTTTTACTACAAAGTTATATACCTGGAAGGTGACCACCCACTATCACCTGCCCCGTTAGGAATTTATAATCCGTTTTCCTGTGAGGTGACTTTCTGTCATTGCACTTCTTCGTTTCATTACAGGACCCCCTTTCTTGTCCACACTCCCCAACAGCCCCAACAATTGAAAAGAAAGAAAAACGTTGCCAATGAAGAGCAATATTGCCCAGTGGTCCATAGCCACCTGTGTCTTTGGTAGAACTTTAAATATCAACATGGCACTCTCTTATGAACCTCTGATGCTAAAACAATGATGGGAGAAGACATAATAGGTGGTTCTACCTGTCCGCATTTGCAGTAGTGAACAAACAAACAATAGCCATTGTGTCTTTTACTTTATGGCTCTTGTCATGAGAAGTTATGAGAAAATATCCAAGGTCACACATTCATGGATGTTTCTGTTATTTCTCCAGCCTTATAACAAGCTAGGAGGAATGCCTTCACTGTTGCTCAGTATGGAGCTACCAGTCTAGTTTGGCTGAGCTCCAGATGTTATAGAGCAGAACCCTCTAACCCTGCCCACACTGATGGGGCTAAAGAATTCCTAGGAAAGAGGGATTGCTTTTTAAATGTAATGGTTCAAAATAAGCATAAACAGTCATAAAAGTTTTGCACATCTGTCTGATGTCTACTCTACATATAGGTGTGCATGGAGGGGTCAAAGTGAGGATCCTGAGTTTAGACTGCAGTTAGAACTAGAATCCAGCTCCTGCACATATTAGCTAAGTGACTTTGAACAAGTTATTTTACTGTGCTTCAGTTTCCTCATTTGAGGAATAATGAGATGGTAGGATATTCATAGTGTAATCATCATAATGTTGTGAGGATCAAGTGAAATAAACAAATCTCTAGTACTTAGCAAAGAGCTTAAATTATTGTTATTAGTATTATCACTGCTATTTGTTCCTATATCTCCACAGCCTATAATACTACTTAGAACATAATTTATACTTAACAAGCATTGGTTGAATTAATTCCAAAGGCAAAAATCATAATTATTGTTCTAATTTTTAGCTAAGTCTAAATAGAGAGTAATGAGTGAGACATCCCTTCTCCCTTTAGTAACTCATGGTGCCCCTGCTCATGAAATCATAGCTGAGACATAAACAAGGCTGACAATGGTGGGCATTTAATCTCCTCCAACAATTCAGTGGCTGGTTTAGAGTACTATATGGCTGAACCACCTGAATAAGTCTCCCGCCTACCATTCAACTAAGTTTAAGTAACCAAAGGATAATATTTGCCAGGTTGTGTGTTGCAAATACCTGGTGCAAAATTGTAACTTCTTAAGAAGATTTGAGAAGAGCCTAAGGATGCATTTAATCATTTTGGGAAGTCTTCACTTGGAATGTGTCTAAAGTTAGTCAGTCTTGGTCACAGCCCATTGAAGAAAGTGTGTATTTAAGGAATTATATACTCTAGCATATGGTGCACTTGTTTATGGAATTGTCAATATTCGAATTGATTCTTGGCCTCAAGACTGTTTTATCCCAGCTGCAGAACAGCATGAAATAAAAATCAGTGCCAATCCTCACTTTATACCAGAAAAGCAAATCCTAAACCTGTTCTGAGAGATAAGCCATATTAGAAGTATAAAGCAAAGTCACTTGGATAGAGGATCCAAGAGTAGACTAGAACAAATGTCACAGCTCAAAATATGATTAAGAGCCAAGGCCAAGAATGACTAAGAATAACAAGTCATCAGAGAATGGGAATTTAAGAGAGAAACAGATGTTTCAAAATGGTTGTAATCCTGAGAAGTACAGTGAGATAGCTGATATCTCAGAAGCCAGGCTGTGTGAATTTATCTGTTATGAGGATCAAATGAGTTATCTATAACCTTTAAAATGTCCTCCTTGGCCTATAATGAGTATTTAGTATCAGTTATATTGTTGTTATTACTATCCAAAAAAATGAAGAAACTTCACAATAGCCTAGGTATGTAGTGCTGCCATTTTTAAAAATCAGCATTTACCTAGACACTCTTAAAAATAGTATTGGAGGCTGATATTTTAAACTACCTACTTGTGTTTCTCAGTGTGATTCCATATGTATCTGGCTTTTGTCCCAATTTATAAATATAGTTCTCCTTTACAAGTTAGTCAACTATATAAATAAAAAACAATATCTTCAAACCACTCATATAGTCTTTATCCAGTGTTTCCCAAACTTTTGACATATATGTACCCCTTCCATAATTTTTGTAACACTGAGTACCCCTTGTAATCATGAGAACGTAAAATTAGGCGTAGCTAAGCACGGTGCAGTGCATATCCCACCAAACTCTTCCCATACCCCTAAGGGTACTCATACAACACTTTGGGAAACACTGAATAGTGTCAGACTATATCAGATCTCCTTTTTGGGGAAGTTTTGATGGTCTAACATCTTCAGGTTCATATTATTAGAAATTTAATGCAATTTGAAGTCTTATATGGAGTATGAAAGAATGTCCAGCACAGAAAATCCATTTTAGAATTTAAAATCTTTCACAAGTCTTCATTGTGAGTTCTGTTGATAAAGGATGACACATATGGAGAATTAATGTTGTTTTAACAGGTTTCAGCTCTTGCCTTATTTCCTCTTCCCCTTCCCCCAGTTCCTGACTGTTGAATCTACTAATGTGTTCTTTCGCAGGCTTTGGCCTGTTCCAGTTGTTGAGCCAAGTCTGACTGGGGCAGGAAGCAATGCAAGCCAAGTCTTCTGAGGGGGCTTCAAATTGAGTCATACTGGAGGCCAGCCTGAGATACTGGGCCAAGTGAGGCCCTGGGGTCTGTGTAGCTGCGTCACCCTGTGCCTTTTCTTCCTCCCTCCATTCTTCCTTGTATTAGATCAGGCTTTTGTGCCTTATTCCACTCTGCAGAACACTCTGCAAAAGAAACAGATATTTAGAAGTCAATTCATTTCTGCTAATTTGTTCATGTAAATGAATATGTTGCTGTAATATGCTGTGCTAGATGATAAACTATCTCAGATTCCGTGTGTGTGTGTGTGTGTGTGTGTGTGTGTGTGTGTGTGTGTTGGGGTGAGAGTATTATTGAAAGAAAGATAGAAAACGTGAATGGCTGAAGAAAGTTTGAGTCTTTGATTTTCAATAGGCTCTTCAGGATGAACACCCAACTTCTTGTGATAGCAAAAAAATAAAATAAAATAAAATAAAATGACATAACCAAATTACCTATATTTTTTTTCCTGGAATATCTGACAAATTGGTACAATGGTAAATTTTTCTGAAATCTTTCTGAATTAACAGTGTTATGTGTTATACTCAAAACACTGATCATTTGCTTAACTTTGTTTACTCATTTACTGAGCATATTCTCTGTGCTAAGCATAAGAGTGAGGTTAATGGCACTTACGTTATGGAGCCGACGGTGATGGCAAAGGTGCAATCAAAATACAGAATAGGAGTGCCTCACTTTCCCAGGGCATGGAACACCAGGAAACATGTCTTACATGAAGGCCTTGAAAGTTAATAAAAGGAGTAATAGAATAACATCATCCATTCATTCGATAAATGTTTACTGAGCATCCATTTATACTGGATGTCATTCTGGAGCTAGGGATAGAGTTATGAAGAAAAACATCCAACACCTCTGACATCACAGCACTTATAGTCTAGTGATGGGAACAATAGCAACAATAACAAAGAATAAACATTAGTATTTTATCTTTTTAACATAATATTTTAGATGGTAATAGAGGCTACTAGGATGGTGAAAAATAAAGAAGAGAAGAGAGAACAAGAGTTTGCGGGGTGGCTACAACAGAGGTAGGTTGGTCAGAGAAAGGCTCGCTAAAGGGAACTTAAGTAACTATCGATGGGAGAAGGAGTGAGCCTCATGCCTGTCTGAAAGAGAAGTGCTCCAGGAAGAGGGATATCAGCAGCAGGCCTGGCACTTTGGAGGAGCAGTGAGGAGGCCAGCATGGCTGGAGCTGAGTGCAGGATAAAGAGATGGTAGGAAATGAGTACAGAGAGGTAATGGGGAGACTAGACTGTGAAAGGCTGTTTGGGTCGTTTGCAATAACTAACTTTTATTTGGCACAAACTGGAAAGAATCTGAGATTCACATGGAATAACTCACATCCTTACCAGATTATTTTGGCTACCTTGTTAAGAAAAAAATCAGCCCAGCCTGTGTGGCTCAGTAGTTAAGCATTGACCTGTGAACCAGAATGCCATGATTTGATTCCGGTTAGGACATGCCCAGGTTTTGAGCTCGATTCCCAGTGTGGAGTGTGCAGGAGGCAGCTGATCAATGATTCCCTCTCATTATTGATGTTTCTATCTCTCTCTCCCTCTCTCTTCCTCTCTGAAATAAATTGAAAAATATATTTCTTTTTTTAAAAAAGAAGAAAGCAAAGAGGAACGAGGTTTGTAAATGCACTGTTTGAATGCCTTTTGCATGCCAGGATTGTGATGGGCATCCTGTCTTCAGGAACTGACCATCTAGTCATGGGAGAAAAACTTGACTGGTTTTGTAAATAGTATGATAGCAATTGATTGTTGGTAATTCTGAGGTCCTTACTCCTCATCTGGCAGTCACCTTGATTTTGATTTAGGGATCCCACTCTCTGACCACGTGGTTTGATGGACCCCATTGCCCAGTTGTAAGAATAGAGTTATAACCTAGATATAAACTAATGAGCAAAGTCCATCCGTCTAACACAAGTTCAAGAAGGAGCAGGTGCCGCAAAGGAGGAACTTTGTGCATTGGGAACACTCTTCTTTGATGGACATGAAGGATCTGAATCTGCTGTGGCCATCTTGCAGTGACAATGAAACTATACCGGCTTGCAGTTTGTTTGTTTTTGGAGGACTGAGACAGTTTTTTTTATTTTTAGAAGTCAAATTTTAATATTTCCCCCCTATTGTCTTTAACAAAATAACAAGCTTTTAAAAATAGTTTCTCATGCTCAGATGGTGCTCATTGCCAAACAGCATTGTGTTGAGTAGTAAAACCAGGAAAATATAAGAAAAAAACATCAAGAAATCCTCTTTTACTGGGACAAAAACATGCATCATTGTAATAATGTACATAGCTCAAATGGAAGAGAGCAATAAAAAGGAATTCAAAAAGGTCAAAAGGAACATCCAGAATATACAAATAGAAAAATTGCCTTTCAAATCACAAGGTGTTCTGCTTGACGAATTCAGAACCCAAAGGGAGAATTTTGTGCCTCGTCTGTAATATGAAATTTCTGAAGCTACTTTTAAAGAAATTATTGGATGACTGATCTTTAAAAACAGCCTTCATCTGGACTGTATTTTGATTGCATCTAAATAAATTGAAGCTAGAATTATTGGATTTATTTAACTGTTTTCCTCATTTAAATATAGGTCAATATTATAGAAGTATTTATTTATCTCTTGCTTTTTACCTTTACCAACAGCTCTTTTAAAAATTATGGAGTAAAATTTAAAGATAGCATATTATATACGACTAGAGGCCCAGTGCACAAAATTTATGCACAGGGGGAGAGAGGTCCCCTCAGCCCAGCCTGGACCCTTTCCAGTCTGGGACCCTTCAGGGGAAGTCCGACTACCGGTTTTTGTATAAAACCTCAAAACAATAGTACTAGACAATGTTTTAGTTTTAGTTTTCAAAGAACAAAGTTTATTAATATTTGTGTCTAACAGTTTTCAGATATCCTACTTCTATAATGATATATGAACAAATTAAATGCTGGTTGTAAATTGAAGGACACATGAGATGAAAAATTCAAAAATATTTTTTAATCAAAGAGGATTTTTTTTCCAGGTTTCTAATAAGATTTTTAAACTATTGATTATATTTGATACATCTTTGAGACAATCTATACCAAAAGATGAATCCTAATTGGATTATTTTCTGATTTGTTTTATTTATTTTATTCACTTGCTGAAAATAGAAATACTATTTTTGTCTTTCATTCCTATCTGTAAAAAAAAAGTGTGGTTCTTTTACCTTTTTTTAATTAAACAGATTTTCCTGCATAAATATGAGATTCTCAGAAGGCTGATGAGATTGGAACCCAAATTTGGAGTCTCATGTTTAGTATTGCTTCTTAACTGGGTCTTTCCCACAGTCATTTTTGTTGTTTGTAATTTTCTTTTTCCTGTCAAACTATGTTATCCTTATAGGACCAATAAACAAATTCATGAAAATTCAAGTGAAAATATTATAGTAGTTCACCCTAAGGTTTCACATTTCTTTGAAATCAGAGGTTTAAAGTTAACAAAAGAACTAATAACTGTGGAATTTCAGGAATTATGCATTCTTCTACAAATATTTACTGAAACCCTAGTAAATTCTAAGAATGAACAGAGTGGTGGAGCATGCACTGGAGCCAGGATGCCTGGGTGAAAACCCAGGTCCAACCATTTGGTCTTTGGGTGACCTCAAGAAAGTTACCTGATTTCCTTACTTCTCTTTTCTTACCTATAAAGTGGGGGTACTAATAATACCAATCTCAAGTAGTTGAAGGTAGTTAAGAAAATTGAATGAATTAATGTAAGTAAAAGACTGAAAACATGTCTGTCTGTTATGAGGATACATATGTAGCAGCTAGCAAATATGATTATCATTATAATTATGACAATCAACCAGATATGGTCATTACCCTCAGAGTGCTAATGAGAGGCATCTTTGAGTTTGCAGTTGATATTCATCAAAGACTTACTATGTTCTAGGTACAGGGGTAGTTATTTTATTTTATTATTGAATTCTTAAACAACTGTTCCAGTGAAGGTTTTACTTTTACCAGTTTAGAGATGAGCAAGTTGAAGTTTACAGTGTTAAAATAATTTTGCAAAAGGTTCAACTAGTAAGTGATGAAACCAGAATTCAAACCAAAGTTCTATTCATTTTACTACAGGAGACTGGTCATTTAGAGAAAATACTTTAATCATGTATTTAATAAGAAGTAGATAGCATTGTGGTTATCAGTACAGACTCTGAGGCACGTCATGAGGACTTGAATTTTGTCTTTCCTATTTTTAGAATATTGGTCGTTGGATAATTTGGTTAACTTATCTGGGGTTCAGCTTTCCACCTATAATAAGATGATATTAATAGAGTTGATACAAGGACTACATGAAATAAAATATACTCAGTGCTTGATTTATACTAAATTATCATTTTTATTTGATTCATGATAATTGGACAACATGAATCCTTGTCTATTTCACCTTCACCTTCCTACTTCATGTTCACAAGTCTCTAAGCCATGTTTCTGGAAATTATGATGTAGGCTCTAGATGACTGTTTAATTTAAAAGAATTAGGCTCTAATTTTCTAGTCTAGTGATCTATAAAGACTGGAACATTCCAGGCAGGCTAATATTCAACTAGTAAGCACCACTACAAATACTGGCCATTAGAATATTGAAATACAGAGCTTTTATGCTAGAGGATAAATGATTTAAACGCACTGAGCCCACGTGTTACCTAATGAGGGCCTGGGAATGGTGGGTGAGGTGCCCCTCAGTAGCTGCAGAGGGGGCTGATATGAAGAATGAGAGAATCTTCAGTGCCCTCTTCTGCTCTGGTGTGGCCCAGCATTCAGGGTGATAAGGCACATGGTAGGGTAGGTGATTGTGATAACAGTGATGCTGGTGGGGTTGAAGTTCATGTAGATCTAGACTAGACCAAGGTGCCCAGCCTCTTGTTGACAGCAGCAAAGCATCAGTGCAAACCTAATATTATCAATTTAATGGGGAGAAATCAGGTTTCTTGTGTCCATTTGTAGTTCAGATAGTTTTAACTAATAACAATAGCATCAAATAAAAGAGTACACCAGTAATTCCCAAACTTTTATAAATGATTTGAAATTATCAGAATATTTTGATGAACTATGAAACTACAACTTCTGTCACTTGGCAAACAATTATATGGTATCTACATCTTAATTTTTTCAGAAAGTAAGAGGTTTTAAAATGCTTTCTGATTTATTAGTTGATTTCTATATTACATTTTTATTTCCAGTGGTTAAATACATTTTAGTAAATATAATTATAATCATAGAGGGACCATGGGTTAATGGTAGGAATGTCCCATATGGATTTTTAAAAAAACAACATTTCTACAAAGAAAGGTAGAATAATCTCTACCAAGCAACTCAAATACTTTAATCATTTTTCTAGGCAAGTTGAAGATTCAGTGAATGAAGAGATAATGTTGGGCTGGGAAAACTGTTACGTTTGTAAAATATCCTAAAGTGAAAGTGTAAAAGCTAATAGTTAGCTCTATAAAATTTTTCACATTACTGTCTTTTTTATATAATATTATCCATGCCTCCTTCCCCTCTTCACTTTCTTTAGTTATTAGTTTTCTCTTTCTGAGAAACATCTGTATGTAGGACAAGTTTGTTCTCACTTTTGCATGTTAAATGCAGAAAATGTATCATCAGAAGACATTCAAACTCAAACAAGCACTACAGAGGTCCAGTTTTCTGAACTTAACTTTGGAAGTGTGGTCAGACCATGACTCCTTAATTCATCAGATTCATCAGATACCAATTCAGATCTCCCACATGCTGTACACAAAGGATGTAGACATGACAAGAATGTCTCTGTCCCCATGGAACTCACAGTCCAATCTAATCTGAAGTCCAGCTTGCTGAACAGTAACACTGTCCTGTAGCAATTGCTGCAAAAGTAGTATGAAGGAAGACAATCCTCTACTTCAGCTATCCTCAACCCTTGTGTGGCAGAACACCAGCGTGTCACAAAAATTTTTTAAACATGCATTACATGACTATTTAGTCATGGGCACTGGCCTTTTTTCCCTAAGATTGTTAAATTTAAAAAATGACAACAGTCAACACAACAATTGCCATCTGGTGTGAATGGATCAAAATTATAACTATTTTTGTCATATAATAAAAAAAATACGTTTTATTAGTGTGCACAGAATTGTACTAATTAGTTCATGGGTTTCATGAGACAAAGAAGGTTGAAAATTGCTGTTCTGCTCTTCTGCAGAAGAGAATTAAATTTAAGGAGACTCAGTCAAGCCTTAGAAGAAAAAGCATTTCCTTGGCTGGCAAGGGTTAGGGCTCCAGGAAGGGCATTCTGGACCAACACAGGCAACAAAATTGGAAACATTAAAAGGACATAATCTGTCCCATGACTGGACAATTTGACATTCTCCAGGTATATATACTTTTTTTCAGGTATATATATTTTAAAAGAAAAAAACAATATTTGGAAGCCTTGGGATCTGATCTTTTATTATTATTATTATTATTATTATTATCATTATTAAACTTATTGGAGTGACATTGGTTGATAAGGATTATATAGGTTTTGAGAGTACATTTCTATGATACATTATTTTCATGTTGCATTTGTGTGCCCACCACCCAACGTCAAGTCAAATCACCTTTTGTCACCACATATTTGACCCCCTTTACCCTTTACTAATCTCACCTCCATTCTTCCCTCTGGTAACAGCCATACTATTGTCTCTGTGTTTGAGTTTTTGTTTGTTTTTCTCATTTGTTGTTTTCAGTTTTATATCTCACATATGAATGAAATCATATGACTATTTTTGTCTGACATTTCACTTAACATGATATTTCCAAGGTCCATCCATGTTGTTCATCCAATGTCAGTATTTTATCTTTTCTATGGCTGAGGAGTATTCCATTGTATTTATGTACCACATAAAATATATATAATTCATTTCAGAGAGGAAGGTAGAGGGAGAGAAAGCTAGAAACATCAATGATGATAATCATTGATTGGTTGCCTCCTGTATTCCCATACTAGAAATTGAGCCAGCAACCTAGGCATATGCCCTGACCAGGAATCGAACCATGATCTCCTGGTGTATATGTTAATGTTCAATCACTGAGCCATGCAGGCTAGGCTGTACCACATCTTCTTTATCTAATCCTCTATCAAAGTTTTATCATCATAATTAGCTATTAATATTAATAAAGAGAGCAAAGGAGAGGCCTAACATTATAAGCATGGTTATGTAGGCAGCATCAGTTTCCCCAGGGAACCACCATTCCATTTCCTACAGACCACTGGGGGAAGGTATTGAGCAAAAGGGGAGATGATCACCTGTGCAGTGAAGTTGGTTGATGTAGGGAAGGTGCTTGCCTGTCAGTATAGCCTGGGGAACAGGGGATTGGCGAGGGAGTGGACTCTATCAGGAGTGCATGAAATCTTGGAAAGTTAAAATTTCTAACCAAAGAGTTTCCCTTCTTTTTGCTTACTTTCTTATTCTTGTTCTCTCTTGCTCCATAACTCACACTTGCCCAAGCACTCACTTGTTCTCTCTCCATAGCCACGTGGCTTAACCAGTTGTATTGCCCATGACCATGCAGACCCTATATGCAATGGATTGCAGCTGGGAACACAAGCTCAGCTAGCCAGATGCTGGACTGGGCCTGTACTTTAATATGGAGCAGAAATTATGGGCAGTGGCCTTCATTCTGGCCCTGCTAAAGAGACAATTAGACTTCTTCCATGGCAAGATGGACAGAGATGGGACCTTGGAGTGAAATCCCCTTAATTTTACACATTCCCACATGAATAAAGGTTTATTTTTCTCCACAACCTCTCTAACACTTATTATTTGTCTTGTTGATAATAGGCATTCTAACCAGTGTGAGGTGGTATTTCATTACAGCTTTGATTTGCATTTCCCTAATAGCTAGTGAAATTGAGCATCTTTTCACATATCTACTGGCGATTTGTAAGTCTTCTTGGGAGAAATGTCTGTTCTGGTCCTCGGTCCATTTTTTAATTGTATTGTTGGTTTGGAGTTGAGTTGTTTGTGCTCTCTATATATTTTGGATATTAACCTGCATCATTGATTAGTCTTGATGTTTGGTTGCATTTTATCCAAGTGCCTTGGATCATTTAGTCTTAGGATGATGCCAGCAATACAGCATGTTGATACAACTGAAGGAGCTTCAGATGATGAAGGAAAGTGATTTTGCCTTTTTGCTCCTTAATATAAATGCATACTGTGCTTCATTTATGGCACCAATCTTCTTTAATGTACCTTGGGTTTGATACTGGAGGATTTTCTCAGTAGGTTACCTTTGGAAATAAGCTCCGGGCTGAATCACAACAATTACAAGCCTGAGATGAAAGAAGCCACGTGTACACAGAGGCCCCTTAAAGACCAGCCAGCCTTCATTTCCTCTCACAATGGGAAGCTTTGAGCTTCTACGGACTAGGATTTAACCACAACAAAACAATATCTCTCTGTGTGGGTTTTAAAAATAAACTCAAGTGATTTGTATGTACAAATGGCATCTTAGGAAAAGGAGTGTAGAAAAGCCAACTTAAAAAGAAAACAAACAACCCCTGAAATCCTTCCCTCTTTTATTTTCCAACAGGTTTTCTTCCTCAGAACTGTAGTCTGGAAAACTCATCTACTATTGCATTGCATACCAAGCAGTTCAACCACCCCAGGTTTTGCTTTGGGATTCTAATGATATTATTATAAATAGTATTATAGTGGGCTATAATCTGGGGTCTTTGCGAGGATAACTAAAAGCCTCCAGGCTTTGAAAAGGAAATGTAGAGAAAATGCATTAGTTGTCTTGGCTATATTATGGACAACGTAAATGATTCTTTGGAGGTTTGAAATGTGGGGTCAGCCATGTCAGCTTACATTTTACTAGTAGGATTATTAGACAGATGAATGACATGCCAGCTTACATTTTACTAGTAGGATTATTAGACAGATGAATGACACTCCACGTTTCATATACTTTTATATATATAGTTTATCTGTAGATGTTGCTAGTAATTTGCATACTCTACTACTTTCACAATTAGGATAACGTGGAGAAATCATCCAACTCTATAAACAATAGCTAGCAATTAAATGTAAGTATATAAGGTTAATTAGAATTTATGTAGACCACTGTCATGAAAAAAAATATTTTTAATTATTATAATTACTAGTCATCAGAAATTAACCACAGGCTCCACATTTTAAATTATTTAGATTTTAAAATTATCTTTAAAAGAAATTAGTATTCCTAGAGACTTATAGACATTAAATCACTAGGTTAAAAAACTAGTTAAGATATACTTTATGGTCAAATTAAGTTTGTATCTGAATGGGCTTTTTACTTATAAGAATCTCCAAGTACATGAAAAATTACAATGACAAGACATTTGTATTAAGATGATATATTTAGGGAAGATAGTTCTGCATAATACTAAAATATCTAATTCTATATAATAAGAGGATAATATGCAAATTGACCCTAACAGCTGACTGACTGAGAACTACCAGTCACTATGACACACACTGACCAGCAGGGGGCAGATGCTCAATGCAGGAGTTGCCCCTGGTGGTCGGTACACTCCCACAGAGGGAGCACCTCTGCTCAGCCACAAGCTGGGCTGCCAGCTGCCAGTACAGCAGTGGTGGCAGGAGCCTCTCCCACCTCCTCCGAAGCGCTAAGCATGTCTGACTGACAGCTTAGACCCACTCCCCATCAGTTGGACATGCCCTGAGGGCTCCCAGGCTGTCAGAGGGATGTCTGACTGTCAGCTTGGGCCCTATCCCTTGGTGAGTGGGTCTAAGCCAGCAGGTAGACATCCCTGAGGGGTCTCAGACTGCAAGAGGGCACAGGCCAGGCTGAATGACACCCTCCACCCACCCTGAGTGCATGAATTTTCATGCACTGGGCCTCTAGTTAAACCATAAAACCTTCAGCCAGTTATTCTGTGTATACAAATTTCAAAACTCTGACAAATGAATATCACGCCAAATATATAGATAATTAAGTTCATAATTGTCAAATAACTTTTTTGCAATAGTTTTAAGACAATAAATAATAACTTTAAAAGTCAATGCACCTTTAAAACTCTGCTCTATTTCTAATGTTCTGAAGCAGGCTTAACACTAGGAAGGCAAAGGTACTTTGATAAAACTCAACAAAACATCCAGGTGGTTCAGATGCCAAGGCTTTCAAATGATTTTTTTTCCTTTGGAGAATGTTAAATTGTTCAGTCATATGGCAGATTATGTGCTAAATAATATTCGAGCTTTTGGACCTGTTAGCCCAGAATTCCCTTCCCACAACCCTAAAATTTTTGTATTAAAGAAACTCTTTCTCTTCCCAGAGTGGGTTAAGAGAGTTGACTACTTTCTCCACAAAGAATAGCTGATTCTTCTAGCTACCTTTGTAGCAATTATTGGATTATAATAATGTAACTATATTGTTTATTTCAGAACTGAGTTTATAGATCATTGCATTTTTAAAGGAAAGATTTTGTTAATTTATAATCTCCCCTAAATCCAAGGATCATAGGTTCATGGGGAAAAAAAGTTTTGTTATGAAGTTTTATGTATCTTTTTAAGTAAATCCAACAGAAACCTGAGTATTGATTGAACATAAGTTTTCTTTTAAAAATATGTTCAAGAATATGATTGAGTAGTTTTAAAAAATAGCCTAGAGAGTTTGAAAAAGTAGAAGTGACATCTCCAAAGATTTGTTTTCCTTTACTTATTTTATTTTTTCTTTAAATTATCTTTATTGTTTAGAGTATTACAGATGTTCTTCCTTCTTTCCCCCATTACCCTCCTCCAACCAACTCCAGCCCCACCCTAGACCATCACTGAACTATCGTCTGTGTCCATGGGTTTATGCATATATGCATATACATTATTTGGTTAATCCCCCCACCTCCACCTGTTCCCCTTCCTTCTGAGATCTGTCAGTCTATTCCATACTTCCATATCTCTGGACCTATTTGTTGATCAGGTTATTTTATTTATTAGATTCCACATATAAGTGAGATTATGTGATTGATTCCTGTCTTTCTCTGATTGGTTTATTTTGCTTCACTTAAAAATCTTCAGATTCATTCATGTATCCAAAAAGTAGAGGGCCTTCTCTATTTACTGCTGCATAGTATTCCATTATGTAAATGTACCATGACTTTTTTTATCCACTCATCTACAATGGGCGCTTGGGATGTTTACAGATCTTGGCTATTGTAAATAATGCTGCTATTAGCATAGGGGTGCATATATTTTTTCTGATTGGTGTTTTGGGATTCTCAGGATGTATCCCCAGAAGTGGAATCACTGGGTCAAATGACAGCTCCATTTTTAATTATTTGAGGAAACTCCATATTGTTTTGCACTGTGGCTGCACCAGTCTGCATTCCCACCCACAGTGCACTAGGGTTCCCTTTTATCTACATCCTCACCAGCACTTGTTTGTTGATTTATTGATGGCAGCCATTCTGGCCGATGTGAGATGCTACCTCATTATTTGAATGTTTTCATTTGAATTTCTCTGATGACTAGTCAAGTTGAGCATTTTTTCATATGTCCCTTGGCCATCCTTAAGTGTTCATTGGAGAAGTGTCTGTTCAGGTCCTTTGACCATTTTTATTTGAATTATTTGTCTTCCTTTTGTTGGGTTGTATGAGTGCTTTATATATTTCGGAAATAACCCCTTATCAGATGTATCATTGGCGAATATGTTCTCCCATACAGTGGGCTCCATTTACATTTTGAGGTTGGTTCCTTTTGCTGTGCAGAAGCTTTTTTTTTTTTTTTTAATGTAATCCCATTTGTATATTTTTTTCCCTTTGTTTCATTTACCTTAGAAGATATAGAGGCAAAAATTCTGCTGCATAAGATGTCTGAGATTTTACTGCCTATGTTTTCTTCTAGGATTTTTAGAGTTTTCTGACTGTCATGTAAATATTTTACCCATTTTTAAAATTAATAAAGTAGATGGAATTTTTAAAGGGAAATTATAAAAAAATCTTGTGTCTTTTTTGTTTCAAAAATGAAAAGATTTGATGGTTACACTAAACCTATAAAATATTTATAAAAAATCACTAGAATTAAGATATTTTGTTTTGAGTCTACCTGGTAAAAATAAGCATCATAGGAATTCCCTTTGGAAATTAAATATAACTCCTGATTTCCCCTCACATGATTAATTTTTTCCAAGTCTTACAGTCTCAGTAAATGTCAAAACCAAACTCTAAGAAGCATCTTTGATTCCTCCCTTTCTCGACTGCCCACACAACACAATGACCCCTTTGCTAAGCACGCCCTCCTCAGGGATCTTGATGCTTCCTTGTTGCCATTTATCTCTCCAACCAAAGGCCATCTCCCAAGTGAATACTTCCTGCCCCTCACAGTCACTCTAGACTAGAGCATCCAATCACATAACTTTGTCCTACTTCCTTTATGTCCCTCAGCACCACCTGGAATTACATTGTTCATTGCATCTTCTCTACCAGATATAAGCCCTCAAAGGCAGCGACTTTTTCTTTTTTGTTCTCCCTAGTATTTCAGTACTTGATAAAATGATTGCACATAATACACACCCAAAAATATATTTTAAATGAATATTTTGAGAACAGAGTTTTGAAAAGTATATTTTATTTGATAAACACCTCATTTGTGCTTAGTATTCTAATAGGTAAAGGTAGCATATGTATTGCAAGGCAAACATTTTACAACTTCCTAATAACTTGATAAAGTTAGACAACTTTACATTTTTCTCCTCCCCCACCCTTGTGCTCATCTCTCTCTCTCTCTCTCTCTCTCTCTCTCTCTCTCTCTCTCTCTCTCTCTCTCTCTCTCTCTCTCTCTCTCTCTCTCTCTCTCTCTCTCATATATATATATATGTTTTTATTGATTTCAGAAAGGAAGTGAGAAGGAGAGATAGAAATATCAACGATGAGAAAGAATAATTGATAAGCTGCCTCCTGCATGCCCCACACTGGGGATTGAGCCCATATTGCAAGCATGTGCCCTGACTGGGTATCAAACCATGATCTCCTAGTTCATGGGTCAATACTCAACCAGTTTCTCTCTCTCTCTCTCTCTCTCTCTCTCTCTCTCTCTCTCTCTCTCTCTCTCTCTCTCTCTCTCCCCCTCCCTCCCTCCCTCCCTTCCTTCCTTCTTCCCTCCCTCCCTCCCTTCTTCCCTCCCTCCTCCTAGGAACCTTGCTCACAGAAAGAGAGAATGATGAAATGGAAATAGCTCTGACTATAGCAGCTATAGGAGTTACATGGGTTTGTGACTTCAAACTCTATGATTTTGTCTAGCTGTTTAGACTCATAGAGGTTAAGTTTCTTTACTTGAAACACTGGAATTATTGCTTCTATTTTACTGCTTGTGAAAACTGAATATAACAATGATTGTGTGCAATAAATAACTTAGCACATTATTGGCTTTAAATAAATGGAAGCTTTTATTGCTATTATCTCAGGAAATGATCTGAGGTCAGTCATGCCCCAAACCAATTTTTTTTTTTTTTGAACAGTGCTTGCATAAGACCAATTTTTCAGGGGATAATTGGCAACTAGCTAGCATACTGGGATACAATATGCATCGTATTTTTAATAGTCTGATTCCTTTCCTTTCCTTAAAAATAAGACAAGACATAATTGTGACTCTGATTCCCATTGCTTCCTGATGCAGCTGCCAGACCTCATGGCAGGCACGGAGGCAGTCTGTCAGTAACAGCTTGAGTAATACAGCATCTTAACGTCAGAAACATTGTGCGTCATCTTATAGCCGGGAGCGTAAGGTCAAGTGGCTGGCTAAGGAAGTAGCATCCAGTGGATATAAAGCAGAGTGAACGAGATCCAAAGCATCTCCAAGAGGAAATGCAAAGTCCATCTGACTTTAGGATATTAAGAAATAATCTGGAGCTGAAAAAATATGTCTCTGCTTCAGTCAGCAGCAATGTAGTAAATTTTGTCAGGAATAATTAAACATGTGACAAGACTAATTTTATTTATTGCTTGGTAGATAGCATTTTCTTATTTAAAACAAGCTCAGTTAATAATTTAGGTGCTTTGGCAAATGATCTAAAGTAATTTCCGTTTCATTTCTATTTGGGCTTAAATCACCCTCTGTTTTACTTCATTCCCTGATTAGGAATTTTAACAAAGTAACTGCATCAAACACATATTAGTCACCAAGTCTAATAGAAATACCAACACTCAAAGGCACTTATTTTTATGTATATGCCCATGTATGTGCACACGTGCCTGCAAGTGCATGTGCATGTGCATGTGCTGTTTCTATAGTCACGCTCTGACCCTGGGAGGTGGGGGTTTGAATCCTCTTCCCCTATAGTTAACTGAGATAACCAGAGGGTAATCTGCCTTCCCACCTCTTGCTCCAACTGGGATAATAGCATGGCCTGGGGTCCACTGTACAATACATAAAGGATTATAGGGGAACCTGGAATTCTGCTTTTGTCTGAAATGGTCCCCAAAAGCAGAATGCTGATGATCTATAGATTGACTAACCCCAGTAGAACAGTTTGATTTAGGAACTAATCCAGATCTACTCTGGATTGAGTCTAATTGGAGTCTAGATTGGACTTGGTTTCTTTTTGTTGTTGTCAATCCTTACCTGAGGATATACACTGAGTGGCCAGATTATTATGATCTCTGAACGCATAATAACCTGGCCACTCAGTGTAGACTGACCACCGAGTTGGGATTTTAAAATAAGGTTTTTCCATATATAAGAACTGCATTGTGGGTAGTTCAAAAGAAGCAGAGGACTTTCTAGCCAGAGGCTGGGGGCCACTATCTCCTGGCCCCTTGACATATCAAGATTTGCAAGCTTTCTCTTATACATAAATATACCGAATGGCCAGATTATTATGCGTTTAGATATCATAATAATCTGGCCACTCAGTATATTTTTTCCAATTGATTTTTTTTTTTAAAAAAAAAGAGTGGAAGGGAGAGACACACAGAGAGAAAGATCGATGTAAGAAAGACACAATGGCCGAGACCGGTTTGGCTCAATGGATAGAGCGTTGGCTTGGGGACTGAAAGGTCCCGGGTTCGATTCCGGTCGGGGGCATGTACCTTGGTTGCGGGCATATCCCCAGTAGGGGGTGTGCAAGAGGCAGCTAATCAATGACTCTCTCATCCGGGTTTCTAACTCTCTATCTCTCTCCCTTCCTCTCTGTACAAAATCAATAAAATATATTTAAAAAAAAAAAAAAGAAAAAAAAAAGAAAGACACAATGATTGTGTTGCTTCCCACACATGTTTTGACTGGGACCCGGGAATTGAGCCTGCAACCCAGGCACGTGTCCTTGACCAGAATCAAACCTGTAACTCTTCAGTCTGCAGGTGACATTCTAACCATTGTGCCAAACTGGCTAGGGTTGGACTTGATTTCTTAAAGTTACCTAAATCTTTCTTGGAGCCAACACAGAAATATCCAACTCCTTTAAATTAGAAGAGTCTCCCTATGACTCCAGCAGAAATAAATTCCTTTAAGCTTCCTAGGCTGATTCATAAGATTTCTAGAAGATCACTACTTGGTTTCCCAAGCAAAACATTTGCAGTAGACTTCAAAGTTAGTCCATGCTGTGGACTTCCACTGATCATGTGTTGAGAGTTAAGTAAGGAATCCCTGATGTCCTATACCTGCTCCAGCATCTGAAGCTGCCATCCCATAATGCTCCTCAGGCTTGTAAATACTTATGCAATGTCTATCATTCCCATGAAACTGCGAGCTCTGTGATGGCAAGCACTCGTCTGCCTTATCATTGTATCCCCAGCATCTATAACCATGCCTATCGTTCAATAAATAGTTGTGGAATGAGTGAGTAAATGAATAAATCCTAACTTTGTATATCTCACTCATGGATTAACATGGCAAATTTGGGGAGTTAGTGAGAGTATTAAATGAAGGCATGTAAATAAAGTAACCGACATAAAATAGGTGCTTGAATACCCACTTCCTCTCTTGCCCCCTGATTAATCGAAGCCCGGGTCGCTTGGATCCACAGGTCACAGAGACTTCTGGTCAAGCTATTTCCCTAGGTTTCAGCCCTTGTGCTTCCTTCCCTTTGATCAAAAGCTTGGCTCAAGTTCTTAACTACAGGGAAAAAGATCAGAGTTCAGTTCTGCTATTTGGCACCAAAGCAGCAGTTCTCTGAGGGAACAAAGTACTAACTCAGAGCAGTTAGTTTCATAATTCATTCTAGAAATCTCCTCAAGACTAAAGTTCTGGCCTTCTACCAACCACCCAATTCATTCAGCTTTCTCTTCTATCAGAATTCTGAATAGCAAAATGGTGCCAACAGTTAAGGGTCAAAACCACTCATAGAGGCTCCTGCACATGAATTAGTACTGCAGGGGCATTTTGAGGGAGGACTTGGAATGAATAGTACTTTAGGATGAGCATTTACCGTCATTTTCTTTGCCCTTGCTCTGTGCTTTCAACTCTCTCCTAAAATGCTACCTTTATATGTTTTAGAGGTATATTTTGTTTAGCTTAGAGGCAGTAGTTGCAGAAGCCAATTCTAAGATGCTCAGAGCAAAAGAGGGAAAGGAAAAGGCCCTGAGTGTTTTCCAGGGTGGTTCTAAGTGTTTCGGAGCATGTTGTGGAAAAGTTTTAGCCATCTGCTAACGGATATTATAAAAGTGGAGACTGTGCTAAAACATAAAGTGCCGGGTTGTCCTTTGCAGAAAGTTAATAAAAAGAAGGAAGTGAAAGACTGCTCATTATTTTTAATGGCCCTGCTTTCCAGCAGAGAGCCCGTATCTCCCTGCCTTTCCTTTCTGCCTTCCTTCAGTTCATCGGGACACACTGGGCTACTACTCAGAACGATGGCTTTGTTCTGAAGCACAGAGTTCATCAGGAGGCCCAGTCCCAGGCTGACCAGTTGTTAAGTGCAGTTCCAGGGCCAAGGTGATGATGTAAAGAAGAGCCCGGGCCAAAACCAGTTTGGCTCAGTGAATAGAGCGTCGGCCTGCGGACCGAAGGGTCCTGGGTTCGATTCTGGTCAAGGGGACATACCTTGGTGGTGGGCACATCCCCAGTGGGGGTTGTGCAAGAGGCAGCTGGTCCAAGTATCTCTCCCATCGACGTTTCTAACTCTCTGTCCCTCTCAATTCCTCAACGTAAAATCAATAAAATATAAAAAATAAAAAGAAGAAGAGCCAGGGCCGTTGTCCACAGAGTAGTCAACCATGGCTGGCCTGGCCTTCCTCAGCACAACCACATCCTTACGGGGATTCAGCTCTCCAGTGCTTCATTGTACTTGGTGGGTGATGCAGGTTTCAGCCATCCACAGAAGTAGTCGTTTCAAAATAGTTCACCCTACTTTGGTCAACCAGGAGGCACTAAATGTGGGTAGAAGTAGCCTTTTTTTTTTTTTTTTTCTTAAAATTCCACATAGAGTAAATACATACTTGGACCATAATTGCCTTATTAGTTTCATTATTTCTACATACTCTATTTGAGCATATAGAGTAAGTAGTTTTCGGTGCTAATATCCTTGGCAATCAACAGCCTCAGATGTCCCAGATAAATTATGGAAATGTGGACAAAAAAAATGTGTTAATAGTGAGATAAAAAGGTAAGAAGTAATCCTTCATTATTTCACCGTGATGCTTAAAGAAGGTAAATGGTTTACTAGTCATGTATATGTTTCATAAAGCAATAAAACAATGTAAGCCCACAAATATAAAATAAGAATATTTATACCACACACACACACACACACACACACACACACACACTCACACACACACACACTCACACAGTAGGAATAAAAAGTCTAGCTCCAAATACTATGTTGGGTATATTGGCTATCTTCATTAGATTTTTTTTTTAAACTTGTCTTTGTTTCCAAATAAGGACTAAACTGGCTGTGCTTTGGAAAGAGCCCTTTGAACTCTCTATTCACAAATCCCTGTGTTTAGGAAAAGAGCTAAGTGCTCGGGAGAGTGCCTGAGACTGACAAGTGACACTGGGCTCTGGGATGGGATTGAACCTGGAAAAGAGGCAGCGGCATTTCCTCTGAACTGACCGTCTTTGGGCAAAATCATCAGAGATTTACCTATTCGTAAACTTGTGCATTGGAGTGACACACTGCCTGTTTTTCCAATGTTTCCATATAAGCATATGTGTTTAAAAAAAAAAAAAAAGGCTTTTTCCCCCCCCAAAAAAAGTATTCAGGCACTATATATAAAAAAAAAAAGCCTTGCTAGGAATAAAGTATATGTTTATTCATTAGCTGTCAGGCACTCCTGGGCTCAGTACCCACACAGACAGGCTGTTTAATGTGCAGTTTAATAACATTTATGTAGAACCGAGCTGGTGACTATCTCGGTGGAGAAAAATCCATACTGACAAAACACACTGTTTTGCTTGTCTTTATCCCAGAGAGGGAAAAAAGCCTGATGAGGATTGCCCTGCTTTATCTAAACTCTGCCACATTGTTGATAAAGAAAAGTAATGCAGTTTACTGTCATGCGAGGAGGGAAGAGTGAAGCCAGCCAGCCAGTTTAAAGAAGAAGAAAAACATATTTTAGTTTTCCCCAAAGCCCCGTAGAGATTCCATTAGAGCTATTTTTACCCTCTCCCCAAATGATTTAACTTTGTTGTCCCTTGACAACCATCTAGAGTTTGTTTGATCTGTTTAGTTTGAAAGAGACAAAGTTGATAAACTGCTGAGCAGAAAACTAATTAGGAAAAAAAGAGTTTGTTGGATTGCAGGGGAAATAACAAAATGAACAGAGAAAGAGAAGAAAGCAAATGTTCTGTCATCACCTGGCATCATGCTGTGAAGGGGAGAGTGTTACCAAAGTCATTTTCCCCAAGGGCAGGCCTCTCTAATTGACTTACTTAGAATCCATCCTAGGAACATTATCAAATGCAGCCATGAGGACGCATTCAAGGAATTGGTGTTGTGAGAGAGTTAGGGGTGGCTAGGTGGAACTGTGAGAAATAACAAGGATAACACCTAGACTTAGAGGGTGAAGAAATACCATTTGGGGCAAATAATTGATTAATCATATTGATAGGTAAACTACACTATTAATGGCTGCTAATTGGGATGTTCAACCCTATTTCCATTTCAGGATGGAAGGCTTTTCTGAGCTCCTGGTTATAAGTATGCAACTTACTAAGTGTATACATGCATATGTGTGTGTATTCTGAGGGTGTATGGGGAGGACATGATTTGAAGAGAGGGTGGAGGGGAGAATGAAACAGTTTCTATTTCATAACTCACTGTTTGGAATTGTACCATTTAAATGGGTAAAAACTATTAACAGTGGTTTGGGATGCATTATCCTCTTTTAAAAGTTATTTTTTTTTTTAGCATTATTCTCTAGAAGACTCAGTTAATTACAAGAGGCAATATTAACCCATTCATAGGAAATAAGATATGTGTAAAGTGCTTTTTATTATCTATAGGGTGTCCCAAAAACATATACACACACTATGAATAATCATAAAGGCAAATGTTTATTAAAATTAACTTCATTTTCAAAATTGATCAATCAGCTGTTAAAGTGTCTATACATTTTTGGGGACACCCTGTATATGAAGTGTGTTGGGGTAGGATAAAATGATGTATTTAGCAGATTGTTGGTTTTCAACTTAATTTTCTATGTACTGGTTATACCAGTTAATAATGCGGATTTTGTAATCAAAGAAAACATGATAATTTCAAGAGAAACATCAAAAGTGCTTTATTCAATGTAATGTCCATGTCTAGCTACACATTTCCCCCAACTTCCAGGTAATTTGTGGATACCATCCCAATAGAACTTTTCTTGTTTTGAGGCAAACCATTCAGAAACCCAATTTTCCACTTCTTCGTATGTTTTGAAGCACTGCTCAGAAAGTGCGTGTGCCAAACCGGTTTGGCTCAGTGGTAGAGCATCAGTCTGCGCACTGAAAGATCCCAGGTTCAATTCCGGTCAAGGGCATGTACGTTGGTTGCGGGCACATCCCCGGTAGGGGGTGTGCAAGAGGCAGCTGGTCGATGTTTCTTCTCTCATTGACGTTTCTAGCTCTCTATCTCTCTCCCTTCCTCTCTGTAAAAAATCAATAAAATATATTTTAAAAAAGAAAAAGAAAATGCGTGTGCCATCGATCAGAACAAGTGCTAATCTGAAGGAGCAAGGTCTGGTGAGTACAGCGGGTGGGTTAATACTTCTCAGGCTAGATCTTTTCACATGTCTTTAACTGGTTTTGAAGTGGGTGATGGTGCATTATCATGAAGCAAAACTACTTTGCTGGGTCTTCTGTCCCATTCTGGTCGTTTTACCCATCAAAGCGTGGTTCAAATTGACCTGGACGTTCTTTGTCTTTCACATCTAAATCATCACTTTTAAAGCATTTAAATCAGCATTCACAAAGTATATTGAGATGGAGCATGTTCAACCCCAAGCTTCCTGAAGTATACGGTAACTTTCAGCAGCACTTTTCTTCAAAATAAAGTAATGAATTAAAACTTCCCACAAATGCTCTTTTTTTGGCGAAATTTTACATTTTTAAGCATAAAAGTATCTATGATGTTAACACCTTCAGAAAACTTGACATCTGAAGTTTTGAAGCTTGTTGTCAATACAACAAAATAGCATACATATCAAATCGCATATGTATCAACATATGTGTAATTCCATCTATTCAAAAAAAATCCACATTATTAATCAGTACACTGAATATTCTGCTCCAATTATTTTTGCTGCCATTAGGTAGCACGGTAGGAATACATTGCTAATAATAAACCCAGAGCCCTGACTGGGTGGCTCAGTTGGTGGCAACATAGTCCTGTACACCAAAAGGGGATGGGATGGATGCCTAGTCAGGCACATACCCAGGTTGAGGGTTCCTCAGGTGAGGTGTGGAGTGTTTGTGATTGCTGTTTCTCTCTCACATCAATGTTCTCTCTCTCTCTCTCTCTCTCTCTCTCTCTCTCTCTCTCTCTCTCTCTCTCTCTCCTCTATAAAAATAAATAAAAAACAACCACACACACAAAAAAACATACCCTGAGGTGAAGATTATTTTAAAAACACCCCAGAATTAGAGCAAAAATAACTTTTGAAAAGCTCTACCTCTTTTATTCTTTTTCTTGTCAAGACTATTGAGCTAATTAGAGCAATAGCATAGAGAGACTGTTCCTAAAAATAGACAGTTATTAAGAGCCTTGGGGAGATATTCTGCTATAATTTACTTTCCGGATAAATTTTTTAAATAGGTATACAAGAATTATTGCTCAATTATAATAAAATTCCCGTGGAATTACACACTCTTTGTTAATCAGTGTGAGCTCATTTTGGCCCACATGTTATTACAATGAATACCACAGTGTTGTGGTGAAAGATCGGACAAGACAGAGAAGCAGATGACGTAGGTAACCAGGGAGCCAAAACTGAGCACAGAGAAGCTACAGACAACAATGGGTCTCAACTGAGAAAAGGGAAGGAGTCTGTGGGTTTGTGCTATCAACTTCTTTGTAGCTTCACTTTCTGAAAATGTTGCAATATCCCATCCATCTCCAAAAGAATAAAGTCCTAGGCTTGGTAAGGAAGGAGTAAATGGAAGCTGTAGAAACATCTTTTTCTTCCAGGAACAATATAAAAAATTTGGCTGCATTTTCTGGCAGAGAAATATTGAATTACAGTACTTTTTTTGTATAATATATGGCCTTCCTATGAGATAATTCTTTAGGGAAATGAACCAGCCTCTTTTCCCACTTTCCCAAGCTGTCAGATTATTTTATCTGTTTGGCAAATTTGAATTTGCTAGAAGTTATCCATTGCGATAGGCCAAGTAGAAGATATCAAAACAGCGTACCACACACAATCACAGTCAACCCAACATAACTGCAATTTCTCATGACTCCAGACTCTCATTTCCAAATCTCATCCATCAGCAGCCAAAACAACTTGAGGCTATTTGGTTTAGTTTTATCTGATAAACAGTTGTCTGGACAGCACCTTACAGAGTTCTTCAGAAAAGAAAAAAAAATAATAACCCAGAAAGTAATGGCGTTAAATAAGTTCCACCTTTCCCTTTCCCAGTCCAGTTGAGCCCCATGGAGGAGGATATCTGATCTCCTGTATGAATGAAACAAAACTGATCCTGGTTCATTTTCTTAAGAACTCCATGATTCTGCATGCTTTCTGCCATTGTTCCCCAATATTATTTGAAACTCAATCCAAGTGGTTTACCATGTTCAAATCATAAAATTCTATATTCTTTGTAGGTAACCAGGAAGCCAAAACTGAAAGCAAGGCTGATCCATTACTCTTGTACAAATTATTTGTTTCCTTTTTCTGTCTATAATGCCTTTACTTTAGTATAATGTTTTATACTAAAATGCTCCCCAAAAAAACTCTTCATATACATTAGACAGTATCTGAATTACTCTGTTAATAATGATGTAAAGTAGAGCAGCAAATTACTTTTCTATTAATAACTGACCATTAATAAGATGTGCCTTAATAGAAGACTCTTGACTAAAATGAGAGCTTATAAATTTAATAACTTTAAAATGCTGTCTTATGAATTATCATCTAGTAAGTACCCTTTACTACTAAAATGAATTATATTTGAATACTGCCCCAATGATCTTTCAGTGTAGATGTAGAAAAAAAAAAAAGACATAAATCCATAAGTAAAAAACACCTAAACAGCAAGATGGCATTAGAGAAAGACTAAAGACAGTGTTATGAGAGTTCAGAAGAGATTATGATTGGCTAAGAGACTTATGAACAGAGACTAGAAGAAGAGGGAAGTGTGGTGAGAAAGCAGGAATACATATAGCCTAGACTCTGGAGCTGGGCACCTAAGTTCAAACTGTAGCTCTATCTGGTCAGTTAGCCATTTGGCACTGGTGAAGTTACTTAACCACTCTGGCCAAAATGGAGATGATAATAGATTCTGCTTTACAGGGTAGTCATGAAGATAACCCTAGTTACATGTGGTCCAATAGCAGGTTCCCTCTACTAACTGGTGGTCTCCTTCTTACAATACTTGGTTGACCTTTAGTAAATTGAAATATTGAAATTATTCAGATAACATCATAGCGTAGAAGGAAATGAGCATCAGATCATCTTTGAGCATGTGATTTTACACTCTGCAAACAGCTACAGCCACATTTTAAGGGACTCCCTTCCTATATAGAATGTGGTCAGATCTGATCCTTACCTCTGTTTCCATCACCTGGTGGAAGCCATCATATTTGCAGTCCTAGTGGCACTAAAATACCTAATTTGGCAGCCAGCACAGTTGCTAAGAATATGTATCCCTCGTGAGGTGGGGGATGGGAGCTTGGGGCGGAACAGGTGTCAAGGTCTTAGATTTAGAAACCTGTGTTGCAATTTTGAAAAATGCCTTTAGGAAACGTGTTTCATAGGCTTTGAAGGATTTATGGTGAAAAGCACCTCAGCTGAGATTCCAGAAGGCAAGAAGGCTGAGTCCAGTGCTTTTTTACTTAAAACTTTCAAGGAACCACAATGGAAATGACATAAGATTTCCAAAACTATAGCATCGTCTTCCACATTCTCCTCCTTGAGTGTCTCATGAATGATGATGCTGTTCATTGAAGTTCTTCTGATCTACCAGAAATCTCTACCACAATTTGGCCTTTCATACCTAGCACAAAGACCTGTGTACATTTTGTCCAGTGTAACCTCCCAAGGAAAATAAACGGTCTAGAGAAATGGTAAATAAATATTCATTAAAATTCAGAGCACAGAGTATCTCCTTTTGTGCAGCTCCATTACCGCACAGTAGCAATAGGAGAAACTACTTCCTCCAAACAATAAGCATGTTTGTTGCCTTTCCTTTAATTATTTTTAAGTGAAAATTAAAATATTATTATTTCTAGATTTAGCTCTCTGGGAAATTAGAACTTGTGCAGTCACTTCAGTCAAAAAGAAAATGAAACTCATTTCAAAAGCCAGGTTTACTTGAATCCAATGTACCCTCTGAGATGAGATTAAATAAACAAACAAATAAATAAAACTGGTATCAGGGTAGTATAATAAAAGCTATCATTTTAAGTTATAAAAGAAGTTGTGTTCACTTTAAAATTTATTTTCTTCCAGTAAATTCCTCTTTTAATGAAATGTCATATATTTATACACCAGTTTTTCAAATAAGGAAGACAAATAGATTATATTATTAAAGGTGGCTGATTTTGTATCCTACTACAGAGAGAAAATTATTTGATTAGTAAAACTGGTATTTTTTATATAGTTGTACATATTTTTCAGACATATGAAATAATTGATTTTTAAATCCTCAATGCATTTTTAAAATTCATTTTTTAAAAGTTTTCAAAATGCATTTCTTAAATATAAAATGAATAAATAGCATTGATGCAAATATACCATTTTTTATCAATAAGAGAATTTTTGGAAGGTTACTATATATACTTTATATATCACTTCAAATGGGTTTGATGAGAAAATTCAAGTAAGAACAAACAAAAAATATTTCTACCCAGCTAAAGCATTAAAAATAATACTATTTGAAAAGAATGAGGAAGACTTCTTTTCACCAAAATTTGGCAGAGGATAGATTTTGACTTGAAAAGAATGTTCTCTAACTAACATCATGGAATCAAAATTGTCAGCATTTATAACTGAAAGAATAGGGTCACCTCAACTCAGTTTCAAGGACAGGGCTGTACCCATTCCAAAGGGAACTTAATGCCTCCCTTGAACCAGCCCAGGGGAGACAGGCGCCTGGAAGAAGAGGGATGCCAGAGGCCAGGAGCAAGAGGAGAGGCAGAGCCTGCTCTGCATCCTTGCTGCAGCTGCCACTCATACCCCCACTGCCTTTCTATGTCATGTCAAGTCCATCTTCTAGAAGAGGATTGTGGAGTTTTGCATCTGAGCGGATGCTTACACTTTTCCTGAAATCGTTCAGCCTCCAAATTGTTAAATAGAAAAATCCCAGTAAAAAAAGGCTTCAGGGAGATATTCCCAGCAGACCTCAGAAGGAAAGGCACCCAGGGAATAGCATCCTTATCCAAGGATCAAAATGTGGGGCAAACGGCCAGAAATAATCAGAAACTTCAAAGCAAAGAAAGAAATCAGACATTTTTCTCCCCTAAAGATAAGGGATTATTCATCATCATATTTCCCACAAGTATTGGGTTCAGAATTGGAGAACAAGTCATAACTCTTGCTGCCTTCTTAAGGTTTTACTGTCTTTAATGTAAAACACTCAAAACCACAGGGAAGCAGCAGTGTCCCCCAGTCAATTTCAGTTTTTATGGAGACAGAGTGGCCTGCAGAGTTGCAGATACATTTGTGGGTTTGATCTTGCTGCTTATTGATCCTTACAGCATTCTGTTAAATTGTTGTAATAGCAGCTATTCTGACACATTATCGTTGGGAAATGAGGATTCGGGCCTAAAAGAAGATGGCAGTGATGTGAAAGCAGGATCCGTTTATTTATTCAGACCTACAACAATGGGTATTTGGAGACAGTGAGCGAAGAGAGAGGTAGAGGTGACTCAACATGTATTGAGAGAGCTTACTGAATATCCATCAATCACGCAGGGTCAAGAAAAGAAGAGATTTTAAAGAGATATGAAACAGAATCTTTATATCACTTTTGTGGCCATCATTCTCAAACATTTGGTCTCACAATCCCTTTATACTCTTAAAAGTTATAAGGATACTACAGAGCTTCTGTGGGTTATATCTATCGATATTTACTATATTGGAAAATAAAACCGAGAAATATTAAAACATTAATTTATTTTTTATATAACTGTAACAAACATTTTCTTAGGCAAAATAAATCTATCCTTCCAACCCCCCAAAATTAGTTGTAAGAGTATACACTTTTGAACATCTTTTAAAGACCTGGCTTAACAAAATTTAGGTAGACTGTCATGTCTGCTTCTGCATTCAGTCAATTGTGGTGTGTTATTTTGGTTGAAGAATAGGAAGACAATGTAGTATCACACGTGTACAGAATTGGAAAAAGGAAGAATATTTTAATAGCCACTTTAGACCTTTATGGCTATACTTCTTTTAAATTATATTAATATTTAAAAAGTGATTGTTTCTTAAAGATTTGTTTCCATATGGGACCTGAAACCATATTAATGAACTATTTTTGTAGACTGTTACATTAGCCTATCTTGAACCACAAATGTGTTTTTTTTGAACAATGCATGATTTTTACAGCATTAAGATTTGTTATTTAGAATATATTGATTCATTTTTAATGTAGGTCTTCCAAATATATGGTGGAAAACTCATGAGAAAATGATCTTTTACAAGCAAATATTGCACTAACATTATTACAAAAATTATTTGACTTCGTAAGTCTCTGCAAGTATCTCTTGGAAAACAGCTGCTCTGTGTTTTTATTATTATTTTTCTCTACATAGTTTAATGCCATCTGTTGTTCCTTTTACTCTTTGATCTTTTTTTGGATTAAAAACATTCATGTCACACTTCTCATTTCAGAATCTTTGCTAACTTCCTCTCAGTCTTTAGTAAAGTTTTAGTTTAGATGCTAGTTTTTATGAAAATCCTACTCTGACTTTCCTTAATCTGCATTAAGTGCCCTGTCCTAGAGGTCATACTAAAAACTATGGTTTGTCTACTGTCCTGTGATTTTAAAATAGATTAATATTACCAATGGGCAAGAATCACAATTATGTAGATCAGTATGTGACATATTTTTTTAAACTTTGTTGTTTTTCAATTTAAAAATCAAAATCAATAAATAATGAGATGAGGGCTGAAATAATCAGATGGTTTTCTGCTACATTAAATTCTACTCCTTCGGTCTAATATTGGACTCTTGATATAGCCATAGTATTTTAGGAGCAATTTTCTCTTTGTAAGCAAATATTTTCTCCCCATTCTTCAAGGTATAGGTCAAGTACACCTCCTCTAAACAAAAAGCATAGGGAGAGAGAAAAATACAGTGTTTCTAACCACCTCCATTCAATAGGTATTGCTCATTCCTCTGAACACATGGGGCCCTACCATATTTGCATATTAATTACCATGTAGCACTGGTTGTTTTGGATTCATATTTTACCAATTAGCAGTGAGCTTCTTGACAGTATTGACCATGTCCCTTCTTATCTTGGAGCCACCCTGTACATGTCACATTTCTTAATACACAGCTGATGATTAGTAATTGGTTTTGACTGGTTGATTGATTTGTCATTGGGATGTCAGTCTGCTTCTCTAAAGCACCATTCCAAAATAACATATCATTGATTTCAAACTTACAGTACTGCCTTATTTTTACACTTTGATCTGAAGAACCTGCACACCACAAGGCAATAGTTATCTACATAAGAAGAAAAGCACACCCTCGTTTAAATTCTTCTTCAGTATACCTTCATTAAATTGGACAAGCCTGTGCCCAAAAGAATGTGTACTTTTTGTAGACATCTCATTGTGTAAGTGATAGTTGCAAGTGACAGAAACTCAAAACACAGTAAGCAAAAGGGAAATTTCTTGGCTCAAAAAATTGTTAAGCCCAAGGATGAAGATGTTTGCATTTAAGCCTGATTAAATCCAGAAGCTCAAACAATAATAGAAGTTTATCGATCTCTTGAATCTATCTAAACATCTATTTGTGTTTTTGTCTATCTTCCTGTTGGCCTCATTCTCTCATGCCATAGGAGCTCAAGGAAGCCCAGGTCTCTAAGGCTTACAGCCTACAATCCACAAGGAGCAGACACTCTCTCAAGCATCTAGAGTTGGACTCTCAGTGGAAGCACTTTGATTGGCCCAACTTAGTTCATGTGATTGTCCTTTTGACCAGTCATTATAGATAGAACCATGGTTGGTCAGTCCCCAGTTCTATGCCCACAACTGTTATTCCAGGATGGGGTAGGGTAAAAGCTTAACTGATATTGAGATGCTGGACAGAAAATGAGCTGTTTTTTTTTTTTCTTTATTTCTTTTTAAAGGTACATGAAGTTTCACAGATTTCTCTGCCACAATAATAAATTAGTATTTGGTCAATATAAGAAGTATTTAAAGTTGGATATAAGAAATATTTATATTTGCATTATCAGACTAAAAAAAATATTGGTTACTTGGGGAGAACAGTATTTCCTCTTTAAAAATGATTAGATTACAATTTGGAAGAGATTAAATACATATTTTATCAACATATTAGAGTTTTGTTTTCCTTTAAGTAAAGTTAACAAATTTTATACTTTTCTCTTATGGTTTCAGGGAGAAAATTAGATAATGTATCTAGAATGGATCTGACATGTTTCAGATCCTCAGTACGTGTTAGAGCCATTGTTCTTTTTTCTAAGTATTTTATTTATTTATTTATTTATTTATTTATTTATTTATTTATTTATTTTAGAGAGGAAAGGAGAGAGTGAAAAATATCAATAGGAAAGAGAAACGAGGAGGATGGAACCTGCAACTTGTGTATGTGCCCTGAGCAGAAATCAAACCTGCCACCTTGTGGTGAACAGGACAACGCTCCAACCAATGGAGGCACACCAGCCAGAGCCCATATTCTTTATTACGTATTATTTTCTTCCCTTCTTTTCCCTCCTCTCTACTGCAAAAGATGAGGAATAAACTGGCCATCTCTAGGGCATTTGAGACCCAAATATGCCTGTCATGTTTACTCTTTTTCTAAATCAGTGATTTTTAATGTAGGCTATAAATTAAAATCACCTAGAAATACCTTTAAAATCCTGTTGCTTAGCTGTGCCCTCCACAAAGCAAGTCACAATCTGGGTGGGGGCTCAAATAAATACTTTTATAATTCCCCAGGTGTTTCCAATGTATAGCCAAGGTTGAGAACCATTTCACTAAATTCTTCAAATCCTTTGGCATTATATAGATATTAGTATGAATTGTGTTGTTAATATTTACCCAGTGATTGCTTCTACTTTCACCATGTCTTATGTTTTCTGATGCTTTGACACCCAAAGCCTTGCTGAGACTGAGGGGCTACTCCTCCCAGGTTTAGCCAGTTCCTTTATGGGAAAAGACTCACCTGCAAGGGTGCTTTTCAAATCCAACCTAACCAATCCAGAGCCCACACCCAAACACCTTCTTTATCAGGCTCTCACACTTCCGCCACTGTCCGCTTGTCCTCATCAACCTGAGTGAGGTACCAGACAACTAGGTGCAACTGTTACGTCTTAAATATGCTAAAAGTACTTAAGTCATCAATCCTAGATCTGCTTACCCGGCCTCACATGTTCCTTCCTGAGAAAACAGATAAAGGCTCCTGCCAGAGTTCTCCCTCGCTCCGCCTCCTTACAGATGGTTCCCTGCATGGAGCCTCCTGGCATGGCTTGTCTCCTCCACTTCAGAACCGTGAGTAACAAGCTATATTGTTAAACTAGAGGCCCGGTGCATTAAATTTATGCGTGGAGGTGGTGGTGTCCCTCAGCCCAGCCTGCATCCTCTCGAACCTGGGACCCCTCTCATAATCCAGGACTGCTGGCTCCCAATCACTCCCCACCTGCCTGCCAACCTAATCACCCCCTAACCACACCCCTACAAGCCTGATCACCCCATAACCACTCCCCTGCCAGCCTGGTCACCCCTAACTGCCCTCGCCTGCCAGCCTGGTTGCCTGCAACTGCCCTCTCCTGCAGGCCTAGTGCCCCCTCAACTGACCTCCCCTGCCAGTCTGGTCACCCCTAACTGCTCTCTCCTGCCAGTCTGGTGGCCACCAACTTCCCTTCCCTGCTGGCCTGGTCACCCCTAACTGCCCTTTCCTGCCTGCCTGGTTGCCCCCAATTGCCTTCCCCTTCAGGCCTGGGTCTCCCCCCTGCTGGCCATCTTGTGGTGGCCATCCCATGTCCACATAGGGGCAGCCATCTTCTGTGTTGGAGTGATGGTTAATTTGCATATTATCTCTCTATTATATAAGATTAAATTCGTCTTATCTTTTTGCCTTGCCATAGTTCAAGCTTTCTCTGAACGCACTGCTCAAAAATGGCTTTCGTCAAGCACACATAAACACTTTGTATGAAGGGACCACACTTCAAATGGTCTGTGTCCACATAGCTCTTAATTTATAGTGTTCAGTGTTCGTTTTTCCATAAACACTTGTTACTTGATTCACTTTAGGACCTATGGATGGAGAATATTGTGTTAAGTTGAACATAATTCACTGGAAAGGCCCAAATATTTACTTAAATCATGTGAATTGCAATTTCCTGTAGCTTCTTTGGGAAAATTGGTGCAGGACAAGGTAGAAGATTAACATTAGGGGTTTCTAATAAACTCTGTTTTTTTCCTTTATATCTTTCACTCATGTACTTTTAAAAAGGAAAAAAAAAAAATGAGGCTCACAATTTGATGTTTTAATAGCCTTTTAAAAACCTGTTCTCACCAGCTTTGAAAACCAACATATATACAGAAGGCCAAGAGCAGGTTAAAAACTGGTCACCTCATTAATACCTGTAATGGGGGCCAAAATCAGATTAGAACTGGGTGCCCTCGTTAGTACCACCCTTAGGTAACTCCCGTGTAGTAGCCAGGGGAGGTATTAACAAGGTGATAGTTCTAATCCACTTTTGGCTCTAGCAATGCCATGGCGCTTAAGGCAGATGAGGACATGTGCAAAGTCCTCGTTAGACATCAGTAATGCAACCCGTCTATAGAAAGTGTATGGTTGAAAGATTGTTAAGAACAACATTAATTCCTTTTGACCCTGTTTCAGACTTAAACCAGGCTATCTTTGCTGGCATTGTGTTATTTCATGCACACAACCATTCTGTATGGAAGGTTCTATTATTATCATCATTTGACTGTTGAGGAAATGAAGAGAGAGGTTAGGTAAGTTATCAAAAGTCATGCAGCAAATAATGGTATGCCTGCCTTTGGTAGCACTTTCCATTCCCCACTCTCAGCCTTGGCTTCTTGCTTTGAAAACATCCCCCAGGGGATGTTGATGCACAGCTGGACATGAGTAGTTCTGCCCTTTTGGCGGTGTTTTATAAACTGTAGCTCGTGACATATTTGTGTGCAATTTGGTGGTCTACAGCAACCAGGAAAATGTAAACAGAATAGATTGAAGTAGAAACTATCAGAGGGTAAATACTTTTCAAGAAGCTTTTTCATACATATATTTGGTTTGGTTGAAAATGAATTTTTTTTTTGGACCATGATTATGGCTTCAAAACGTCTTGAACAACACTGGTCTAGGGGTTATGAATTGGCAGTAGAGTTTGAAGAAAAGCAGACGGCACTGCGTTTGGAGGAAAGCCCTATAGTATTGGTAGAAATTGCCTAACCATTTCTTATCAGAAATGATGAGGGCTGAGATGGCAGTTGGGAGTTGCAGGAATGGCACAGCTTTCTGCAGTAAAAACTGTTGCATTTAAAAAGAAAATGCCTCACTTATTTGTCCTTTAAATGTAGAAAGCCTGGTGGTTCTTGTGGTTACATTCTCTGCTTCTTGGGCTGAAAGTTTTTCAGCTCACATGGCTCACGTAGAGACATGTGACTTTGATTCTTACATGAGGAGCCGGAGGCAGTCTGCATCAAGCTGGCTTACTGTGAGTTACACTCTAATCCTCTCATGGCAACAGACAAGATGTTTCCTTATTTTTGCAGCTGCCACCAACTGGTTGGAACCAAACCACTATCAGCTGCAGAACTGACACAACCGTAATTTTAAATACAAATAAAAAACGAATGTGGTTCAAGAAGATGAGCAAAATAAGTTGTGCCAAATGTTGCAGTTTTATTTTTTCTGAGTAATATTTCTCGGTACTTGGGAAGTTGTTTTTCTCTTTGAGCTTTATTTCATGGACTTTATTTGCATTATCCCCATTTAAAAGGGGCAAAGCTAAACAGGTATAACCTGACATATAACCCAAACTGTCAAATTTGAGGATGAATAAGGTAGCTGCTTCTTTAAACCAAATAAATGCCTTTATCTCTTAGAAGAAAGGAGAAATCCAAAAGAATTAAAAGTAATATTGGACAAATGTTGCTGTCGGTGCTGTCCTGAAGGCTCTATTGTGAGTCCTGTAGACACGTTGCCCAATACTTGCTCACCTGCCACCTTGCCACAAACTGTCTTCTAACCAGGTGCACACAAACGTCCCCAAGAGTACCTGCCTGTCAAAACCGGTTTGGCTCAGTGGTAGAGCATCGGTCTGCGGACTGAAAGGTCCCAGGTTCGATTCTGGTCAGGGGCATGTACGTTGGTTGCGGGCACATCCCCGGTAGGGGGTGTGCAAGAGGCAGCTGGTCGGTGTTTCTCATCGACGTTTCTAGCTCTCTATCTATCTCCCTTCCTCTCTGTAAAAAAATCAATAAAAATATATTTTAAAAAAAAAAGTGCCTGCCTGCACATGTCCATTCTGACCTAAGCGTTTTATTAGTGCTTGTGACTGGGAATACTTCTTGTTTCCCCAGCTAGGCTCCTTCATGAAAAATAGGTACCAAATGAAGGTTTTCAAGTGTTACCACAATAAGCAAAATATGACATCTTTTGCTTATAATTCAAGTTTTGTTATTAAACTCAAGACATTAGGTTAAGGATTGTAGAGGTCAAAATTAGTCTAAACTTTTCTCAAATTCCTCCCTGTTCCCTCCCCAGGTGATATTGTGCAATCACTGAAGTTTATTAGGTTACTAGAGGCCTGTTACATGAAGATTCATACAAGAATAGGCCTTCCTTCCCCTGTCTTCACTCTGGCCACCCAGGAGCCTTTAGTCTTCGTTTCTGGCCAGAGCACTGCTCCGGTAGCTCCCTCCACCCCTTGCCTTCCTCCTCATAGCAGGTGTCCTGCCCACCATCTTTGTTGGGTTAATTTGCATACACACTCCTGATTGGCTGGTGGGCATCATGGAGGTATAGTCAATTTGATGTTTCTCTTTTATTAATGTAGATTACATTCAAAGTTACATTGAAGTTCTGCTAAATTAATGCATAGTGACATAAGCATTTTTTATACAAAGATCTATTTGTGTAGTGGTTTCCAGACACAATTGCTCTCTAGAGGCCTAAAGAGCTTTCATAATATTTCTGATCTTGCTCAGAATCCAATGAAGTGAAGTCCCCTAACACTATCAAATGGCCTAGACCAGTAATTTTTTGGTTATAAAAAATAGATTGAGATTCTTATGAACTAATAAATTATATGTTTCTACCATTTCATTCCTACCCTTTTGATTTAAATATTCTTAATTAAAAAAATTCAAAGTAGAATAAAACATATAAAAGCAATATATCTTTGTTACTAAAAATATTGAAACATATTAAGGTTTCCAATTTTTATCAAAATTCATGTGTCAGAGGATTCAAATTGCAGCCCAAACTTGTTGAGCCAATTTGCATGTCATATGTGGACAATGTTGTCACCATTTGAATCTTCTGCTGTGGTTACATGAAATTATGAATGCAATATGAAAGAATAAATGAATAAAGTAATCTCATTTCTTAATGCTTGGTTATTAAAAAATCACATGACACTTCATATTGTTAAGTGGAGGTCAGCCCATGTACTGATAAATTATCTTGTTGACTATAACAATTTGATTTGCCAGAAGTTTTAATTAAATAGAATACACTTACATCCAAAGTTCTCTACAAACAAAATACAGGTTCCTTCACCATCATTACCAAAAGTGGAATTGGCCTATTAATTCAAGCACTATAAAATATATATCTGTTGGGATCATACAGTATGCTTTCTCTATACCTGGAATGTAACATGTGTTAGAAATAAAACTTAACAATAACAAAAACAAAAAAAACTAGCATAACATGGTGTATATCAGGAATCCAAGCCAGAAGAAGAGAATTGAGTGATGTGTTCATGGCCTAATTATGGACTAAAATTTTCTGTTAGCTACATAATTCTATTGAGTTTTATTTATCCTGGAGTGTTGCCTAAAATATCTATATTCTATATATAACTCTGAAACAGTATTTAGTATACAATATCATAATTGCTTACTTGTTTGATTCCTTAATTTCTTGGAGAGATTATAACTTAATTTTGTATCCAGGGGCTAATACACAAGTATTTCAAAGGATAATTTTTAGTGAATTAATAAACTCAAACCAACACAAAATATTCAAAGTCATTGTATTTGCATATTTTGTACAAAGACACAAATGTATATGTAATACCATACCATTTATAGTAATGAGATTTCCTCTCAAAGGCATTGTCCCACCAGAGACTAAGTGCCTCTGTGTGTGTCTCTGGATGTGCCTGTGTGTGTCTGTGTCTGTGGTTCTCAATGAGAAAAAGTACCAGCACTGTTAAGTTGTACCGTGGGATAGGAAATCACTTTGAGATTGCTGAATCCCTCTGAAGGGGAGTTCTAATAGTTCTGGGTAAGAGGAGTGGCCCCAGTGGAACGCATGTGGTTGCCAGAAAGAAAAGTAGTGTGACTACTCTAGGTTTACAAGGTGGTAGCTGCTAGGAATTTGAACTAAGAGATGAGTGGTGAAAGCTGCACCCTTTACCAATGTAAAAATGAAATGGACAAGCAATGGGCAAGCACTATCTGTCAGGGTATTGGGGGAGGATAAAACAGCACATGGCAGTGAGAAATGATAAAATAGAGTAGGCCATCCCCCTGTAGAGTTTTCAGACAATTAAGAAGTGGGTAGGACACTGGATTTCCTGCAAATATGACATGTGCATAGCAAAGAAATTAATTTAAAAAGTAAAAGGACTGTGAATATATTTCTATCTAAAGGTATGAAGTCTTGCTTTCCTTGATAATTGCTGAATAACCACTCAGCTACTTGAGAGAAGTTACAGTTTGCCAGAGCACAGAGCTGGGGAGGAAAGAAGTCTGCAGTGTGCTGGGAATCTTAATTCCCTGAGACAGGAGGGAGTTAAAGAGCTTGTGATCCTCAATACAGTTTCTGTTCCAAGAAATTCTATAATAAAAGAGGAAACAATCTATGAAAGTTATTTCATAAAGAGAAAAGCACTTATGCTTTCCTTGGGGAGTGAGGAGGAATGTTGTCAGACTCAACAGTAAATGGTCTGTGGATAAACAGGTACACCGGAGCAGGGAGGGAAAGGAAGGTAGGAGACAGGAGTAGTGGCTAAAGGAGAGCTCTAAGGAAGTTCTCAGAGCCCAAAGAAGGAGTCTGAGGCAGCAGTGTCCACCACACTCTCCCCAAGGAAGGAGCCTGAATGATAATGCCAACCAAGCATTAACACAATGGCCAAGTGCTGCCTATGAAAAGCCCAGGCAGCCCAGCGGTTCAGTGGTTGAGTGTTAACCTATGAACCAGGAGGTCAAAGTTTGATTCCTGGTCAGGGTACATGCCCAGGTGTGTGATTAAAGCTGCACCTTTTACCTTTTCACCTTTGAAATCAATTTAAAAAATTGTTTTTTAAGTTAAGGCAATAGATGTTTACAACCAAGAGTAAAACAACTATCTTGTCTTATTCCCATTTTCACTCACCTGTTAACACTGTTCTACTAAAGGAGAGATAAGAGTGATATGTTCAATAAGAGGAGTTTCCATGTAATTTCATATAAAATGAAATATTTACCAAAAAAATGAGTGCTAAGTGAGGCATATTTCTCTATGTAATACATGGAGAGTACTAGACACAGGGTATAAACCTGGTCAATATTATTTGAACTAAATCAACAGATCACTAAATATTTATTGAGTTACCTAGCAAAATATAGAATGAGCTAAGGTCATATCCCAACTCTGTCCACTCTACTCAAACTGCTCTTCCAGTTTAATGCTAATTATTTTAGCATTAATCCTCATAGTAAAACAATTATTTTTTCATGGGTCTATCTTTCAACTAAAATTTAAGGTATAGGAAGGTATATACTATGATTAAATATTATATAGCTGTTGCATACTATTATACAGACATAACTAGCTTTCAAATATTTAGTGGGGTTATTAAATATTAAGTGAATTCTCCTAATCCTGCCTCCATTGCTGTACTATTTGTAGTTACTCAAGTTTGAAGTATTCAGAGTAACACTAAATTTCATTCCCCCATCCTCATCTCTTCTTGTCAAACCTCCCTCAGCCATCCTCTCCTTTATTCTCCCCTTCCCAATTTTTGCTAGTACCTAGAAACTGAAAAGGTTCTTATATTGATCTTACTTTTGATTCTATGAACTTGCTAAATTCTCTAATTATTTCTAGTAGTTTTTTGAATGCTTTAAGATTTTCTACAATGAATAAAGTCTTACTTCTACCTTCCCAATCTACCTAGGACTTCTGTACAATCTATACTAATAAAAGGGTAATATATTAATTAGACTGGGTTGACGAGTCATCTGGTACTCTTTCCAGACAAAGCCACAATGGTGGGGACTGAAGCAGAGGTAGTTAGGTGTGATCAGGCCATTAGGGGAGGACAGTTAAGGGCGATCAGACAGGCAGGAAGGCAGGTGAGTGGTTAGGGGCAACCAGATAGGCAGGCATAGGTGATTAGAGACAATCAGGCAGGCAGGCAGAGGGGGTTAGGAGCAATCAGGCAAATAGGCAGAGTGGTTAGGGGTGATCAGGCAGGCAAGCAGGTGAATGATTAAGAGTCAGTGGTCCCAGATTTGGAGAGGGATGTTTGACTACCAGTTTAGGACATCCCCCAAGGGGTCCCAGGTTGGAGAGGGTGCAGGACAGGCTGAGGGACCTCCCCCCCTGCACGAATTTCATACACTGGGCCACTAGTATTGAATAAAAAGTATGAGAGCCTACTTTCTTGATTTGTTCCTGATTATATAAAACATTAAGTATGATGCTGCAGGTTTATGTTAGATGTCCTTAATCAGGTTGAGAAATTTCTCTTATAATCCTACTTTTCTAAGAATTTTTATCATAAATAAGTGCTAAATTTTTCCCAATGGTTTTTCTGCATTTACTTAAGAATATATGTTTTTCTCCCTTAGTTTTTTAATATGGTAAACTGCAATGACTGGTTACCAAATGATACAACTGAGATAAAATCCACTTGCTAATGATATATCAACTTATTTCTAAATTTTATTTACAAAATTTTCTTAAGAATTTTGCATTGAATTTCTTGAATTCTATCAGTGTATGGCTTTTATTTTCTTGTAATGTCTTTGAGTGTTTTTGATATCTGGGTATTTCTGGCCTCATAGAATGAGTAGGGAGGTGTCCCCTCCTCTTACAATTTCTCATAGGATTGTTTGAAGACAATAAGTACTACTAGTACTGTAGCCTTAGAAATAAACAATATAAAGTGAGATTGGAGTTCTATGTTTTATAATGCTTTACAATATACAAACTCTAATGTTTCAAATAAAAGATAAATATGTCATAATGTAAAGTTATAGATGAACATTAAAATCAATAAAACATGTTATCTAGATATTTTTGTTATTGTGCCTTCCACAGAAATGAGTTACAAATCAAAACAACCTGAAGAGAAGCTCTCTTGTGTCAACAATGTAATAACAGTGTTTTGAAACCAAACCCTATACTACATCAACAAATAATAGTAAATGGGTAGGGTGTGGACAGTAAAGTAGATATGTTGATGTTCTCATCTTATATAGGGTGAAATTAGTTAAATCTTTTCATTCTTGGCTTTCAAATTTATAGAAACTAACTTAAAGAATGTTTTTACAGTACTTACGTTTTATTACTCATAGAATCAAAAGCAGTTTATATAACCACCAAATTTTTGCAGTTTCAAAGAAAATAGAAATGGTCCATATGTTATTTGTATATGAATATATGTGAGTGTGTATCCATTCATACATACATACTGATGAGTGGAAAAAAATTAAACTTAGTATAAGAGCTACATTTTAAATATAGACTTTATGGGGGGGGGGAAACAGTAATTCATTTTAGTTCTCAATTAAATAAAAATTTTATTTTAAAAAATCTATATGCTTATTAAGCAGATATTCTAAAGACAATTGTCAGGTAATGTGCAATAACAGCAACAAAAAAGGTGCTTAAGAATTACCAAGCAATAACATACAAAAAGAGAGAGAAGCAATTGTGGAAGTCAAATCATAAGACAAAACACTTAAGTGGGACTAGAGAGACATGCCAATAAAATGTAAAAATAGGTGATGAAAGAACAATGATATATTAATAGAATAAGTAACTTAATTTCAGGATAATTTTTTTCAAACCTTGGGAAAAAAATTACCGTATTTTCCGGGGTATAAGACGGCCCCCTAATTTTACAGTTAAATGTAGGTTTAGGCCTATATTCGCTGTATAAGACTACCCCCCACTTCCGAGGCAACACCAGTTCTTTTTTTAATTGACCGCCTCTCTGACTCTGGCCAATCTGAACAGGCTTTTTACTAGAATGCAGTGTAGCTTCGGGTACAGAACATGTAACTGTGTTCTGTAAAATTAGGGGGTCGTCTTATACGACAGAAAATACAGTAACCAAACAACTTGTTACACACCAATTACACATGACACACCAATTTCAGCTTTCAACAAATCCAACTGTCATAAAGAATAAATGAATATAGAAAATTTAAATTATGTAATTAGTGAAGTTAAAGGTATTTATTAATGTATATATAACTTATTATACCATGAATTATAGACTCATAGTATTTAACTTAAAATATTTAAAACTTTTCATTAGAGAATGGTAAAATAAACCTCTAGGTATCCATCACTCATCTTTAATAGTTGCTAACTCATAGCCTATATCACTTCATCCTTAGATTATTATTATTTTAATCCTCATCCAAGGATATGTTTTAATTGATTTTTTAGAGAGAAAGGAAGGGAAAGATAGAAACATTGATCAGTTGTCTCCTGTATGCATCCCCACTGGGAATCAAACCAGCAACCTTTTTGGTGTATGGGATGATGTCCCTTCCAACTGAGCCACCCAATCAGAGCTTATCCTTAGATTATTTTAAAGCAAATCAAAGGCATCATAATTCCAACTACTAATATTCACTCTTTATGTCTATAATATAATTTAAATAATGAACAATTGCTATTAAATGTGATCAATACTTTTCCAGTTATTAAATTCCCCAATTGGCTCAAACATTAAAATAAAATTTATTTGTTCAAATCAAGATAATTGCAAGTAAAAAAAGAAGTAATTGCTATCATCAGAAAACCCACTAACTTTACACTAAACTCACAGGAAAAAAAAATCTAAAAGGGAATACATCAAAAATGCTAACAATATTTATAGCTGTTTAAATTGTCTCTTTATGCCATTTAATGATTTTCTAAATTTCCTAATAATACCCAGGAGACCATTACAGTCATTCAGCATGATGATTACACTAAAAATGTGTTTAACAAGATCAATTTGATCCGGTGAAAAATGGTAACCAAATTGTTCACTTTTGCTCTCTGTATTCCTTTCTACACCAATGTGTGAAGGATTTGTCTGTGTATAAAATACAAATAAAAACAGAAGGGATTATCAATAAAAACACATTTTCAATGTTATTTTGTCCTCAAATGTAATTTTGAAGCATTGGTCCCATTAGCCAAACTGTCTATTAAGCTTCAAAAAGTAACTCTCCTTAACCAAGGGCATTGCAAATTCATTTCAGAGCCCAGAAACAGTGACATTAGCAAAAGTATGTCTGTTTGTATTACTATGCTATTTATATCCAAGAAGTTCATTTCAGTAGTCTAGATATTCAGAAGTATGTTTGAACCTTAGGTCCGTTCTATACCTTGTCCTTGATGAGCTGATATTCTGCATGAAACCAACTACTATATTTATTCTCTCCTTGGGCCCTGACTGAGGTGTCTTGAGATATCGTTACAAGGATATGCTATGTGGGCTGTCTAGGAGTGACTCATTTCTATGGTATTAAGGACGCAAAGTGATTTGGCAGAGCAGAAACTCAATTGTGTAGGCCATTCCCTTCTTCCTACTTGTACAAGCTTACACACACACACACTTTTTTGTTGTCTAAGGATTTCTGATGAATCTAAGGCCATTTTAGCTTATATTGGGCTCAAAGATAAGATAAGGAGAAACTCTTCAGGGTAGAAAATAGAGATAAATCCCAGGTATTCCAAATTCTTTGTTAGATACCTCATTTCCTCACAATACTATGTTGGGTTGGTAGTAATCTAATAATGTTGTCTTTCCCAGATGTTTGCAAACTTAAGACTTGGGTTGGAATTCATTGCAAGGAGGCATATTGAATGAAACTTTAGTTCTAGAACTTGAGGTTCAGTCATAGACCACTTGGGGAAAGAAGGTGAAGTAGAATTAGTATACTTGGGGCCAATAGGAGGAGATATTTCTGTAGTAGTTTCCCCTAAATCATGAAATTGTAGTAGTAGTCAATTCTTCTGGTTGTAAGTAGGAAAATTATTTTAGCTAGAAGATCCTCTCTAGAACACTACTCTGTATCTTCAGTACATTCAGCCACACAAGTATATGTGCACACCTAATATATGGCAGAGGTTTTGTACAAAAAGGTCTGATGACTTTCCATAGCCTACTTCAGCAATTGCTTATGTGCATGATTTAAGTGGCACTGAAGATCGTAAGCCCCCATCACTCTTTTGGCTGCCATGGTCTTTACAATAAAAGCACCATTATAGTAACTTTGAGTTATGATAGTTCAGTCCTAATGGGAAAATAATAACATTAACCTATTAAACCCAGCTAACTTACTTGTATTGTTTAGTTTAAAACATTGGCTGATAGCCACCTAGAATAAATGGGCACAAAACATACTGAGGAGAAGAAAAAGGGAATTGGGGGAGGAGCCCTTGTCGGGAGGAGCCCAATCCAACCCAGAAAGCGTGAGGGTGTTGGGTTTCTTAAGTGGTGTCTAATTCATTCATTCATTCATTTCTTTGCTAGCCTTCCTTCTGGAAAATTCAGTCTTTGTTGTGTTTCTCTCCAAACTAATTTTAAAGTTTGATTATGTTGTGCTAGTCCTGTTCTGTGCCTTTCTTCTGGTTTCTTGGTTATGTTTCTCTAACATAGTTTATCTTTATGCCCTGGCGATTTTTAAATCTCAGAAAATAGCTTGAACATGGAATGAAGTAAATGTCTTGGGTTTTACAGATTGTAAATATTTGCACATAAAAAATGAGATGCTTTCATGTTTTGTGTTTAGGTTAGATGTAAGCTGTGTGATAAAATATAATAACCTGAATGTATATCATCCTTGTTTATACAACTGAGCTTCTGAAGTTTGATGTCTACAGGAAAACAGTTAGGTCTTAGCTGAGCAAGACTTTATGTTGGCTTGTTTCTGGGATATGATTCCTTCTAGACTCTAGAGTAGGGGTGTCGAACTCAATCAGAGAAGGGGCCAAAATCTAAAATCCAGCCTAAATCGCGGGCCGAATGGTTTACTGAACAGTCATAAACTGTCATTGTGATGGAAACGCAGTGGAGTGCAGTGATGACAGTGCGGTGCGGGCCACATTGCAAGGCCTGGCGGGACAGATTTGGCCCGCTGGCCTTGTGTTTGACACATGTGCTCTAGAGTGTGAATCTGACTCTCAAATCAACCCTAAAGAGAGGCAGGTGGTGAGAGAAGAAAGTTAACTTCCATAGAACCACTACCTCCGATGACTTTTCTTTGTGTGCTGCTGAGTACATGGTCACCAAAGACTTAAACCTGGTACTGACCTTTGACATAACAAGGAGGAAGCCTAGTTTAACACACTACACTGCAGGTGGATCACAAGCATTCTCCTGCTTTCATATTGCACAGTGTTTTACATAAATGTTAAAGGCACGCCTTAAAATTAAATACCATTGCATTTTGAAGTTATTTATTACATGTTCTCAGAAGCCAATATCTTTTTAAAGTATGATCTTTGTAAAAGGTTTTTTTTTGTACTCGTTCGATAGAAACTTATCTGGCCACTGGGTAAAGCTAGCAATAAAACTACTGGTGCGCAATGTGTTAAAAAGGAGAATCAGAAATGTTATTTCATGACTCCTGCTTGCAAACCTAACTCCCTTGACTTCCAGTTAAAATGTCCATGAACGAACACATTAAAGAACAGCACTTGGCATCCATCCTAAAATAAAGAGAAAACAATGTGTCAAAAATCCAGTGATTGTGTCATTTTTGCAGCCCACTAATATGCCCAACCCTCATGGACCTGGATAGGAGGCAGTCCCAAAGGCAGCATTTCTCCATGCTATTTCTGTGCTCACTCTGAAAAGACCACCAGAGCCCAGGTCAGACAGGCTTTACGTTGGGGTCCTCGTATGGATTTTGGTCTTCATCTAAAATGCAGTGACTCTGTTGAGAGTTTATAAGCAGGATAGGGGGTTATAATTGTAAATAATCACCAGGGCTGCAGAATAGAGAGTGGTTTGTAAAGAATATATTCAAGCCCACGGCCCTGGCGGAGCGCTGAGAAGACGGTCGAACTTGACTATCTAGAGGAAGTAAAAGTCGTAACAAGGTTTCCGTAGGTGAACCTGCGGAAGGATCATTAACGAAGGAGGGAAAAAAAAAAAAGAATATATTCAAGACCAGTAGTAGGATGGGGACAGCATTGGAGACTGGGACAAATACAGAGCTTTAGGCAATAATCTAGGATGAGGTAAAATGGGGAAGTCATGATTGATTGGCTGACAGAGGTAACAGAATAGGAGAAGGAAATAATAAACACATGTTTATCTAAAAGCTGTAAGGAAATTATTTAATCCAATCCAACATCTCTTCCTATTTAAAAACAACAAAAATTGAAAAAAATGTATATTTAGTAAGAAATAAAAGGAAGCTTCTCTCTGGTGACAGACAATATCAATCTGAAAACAATAGCCAACCTCATATAATACAAATGTAGCTGATGCAATATAGTTTCAATTCAAAGATGCCTATTTTAGGATTTAATGTTTTGGAAATCAGAAATATCCTACAGTTATTGGAAAACTTGAACAACTTACTGGCCATCAATCAGAAGAATATGTCACATGCTATTTTTATTGTATAGGAAAAAAAAATCTATCTTTGAGGAGAATTGCTTAGTCTCTTATTCCTTATTTTCTTTCCTAGCTTAGGTAAAATCCCCTAAAAGCAAACGCTCCTCTTTTAGTCCCTCAAGATTACTGCCTTCCCATCACTTTTTATTTTTTTAAATATGTTTTTTATTGATTTCAGAGACAGGAAGATAGGTATGGGAGATAGAAACATTAGTGATGACAGAGAATCATGGATCAACTGCCTCCTGCATGCCCCACACTGGGGATCAAGCCCGCAACCCGGTCACATGCCCTAACCAGAACTGAACCATGACTTCCTGGTTCATAGCTCCGTGCTCAACCACTGAGCAACACGGACCAAGCTCCATCACATTTTAATTCTTCTGTTTAGTAGAGTCAAACAGATTCAAATTTCACATTTCCCCCTTATTAGTTACATCACCTTGATCAAATCATCTAACCAATCAGAATTTTAGTTTCATCATTTTAAAGTAGGTGTGCATGAACACATACTCCAGAGATATTTTAGTGTTTAGGAGCGATGCATTGTAAAATATCTTGCATTATAACTGATTAAAATAGAAGCTCAATAAATGGTAGTCATTATTATTTCACCAGATGCTCTGTTCTGCTATCATGATATGCCACAAAGAAGGGAATGTTGCTATATTATATTACAATAAAATCAACATAATACGTACCAAACTCTACTCATCATATCATCACTTCAACATTTCTTCCATGACAGCTTCATTTCCTGATTGCTTTGTTCCAGTTAAGTATAAACTTTCCATGCTTCTTTGATTTCCCCATCGCACTAGAATTCCAACATCTGTTCTGTTGCTAAGTTGTACTTCTTCTGTCTCCAAAATATTGATTATATTTGTCTCTGTCTTCATTTTTATTATTTTTATTCAAGTCATCATCAACTTCTTTTTTTTAATCATCAACTCTTTAACTATCAGCAACTTGAACTCATTGCAGTAGACAACTAATGAGCTACCCACTTCTATTTTCTCATCCTCTGCCAGTATTTGCTCTTCCACCTGTGCCCGTTGTGCTGTATTCTCTCTTGACAACTTCTCAGAAGTCTCCCAATAGTCAAATATACCACTTAAGCCTTTCTATGTCCTGTTTACACTTGACTCTTATCATTTTCTTTACCATGATTCTTCTACAGGAACTTCATAGCTCAACAACACTACACTACCAGCTGCTTCACAAACACGCTGATTTTTTTTTTTTTTCTGTTTGACTCTTGGCTCTTATTTTCCTTCTACCTGGGCATCTCTTCTTCCTAAAACCAATGCTTGAACTCCTATTTCTTAAGGTTTTGCTAAAATGTCCATTCTTCTCTAATGTGTTTTCCTTGATTCAGCCCGTTTGACCAACTGAATAAGAGTCCGTTTTCCTCTGAAACTTCATAGCACTTTTGGCCTCATATATGCCCCTCAGCTTATAGGGATATACACTGTAACTTTACAATGTTCATCATATCTCTCAGCGTCTGGGTTATGAGGGAACCTGTAAGTGCTTGTGAAGCTAATGATTTTATGCTTGTTCAAAAATACACTCTTTAGGTTAAGTGTTCACTATTTATTAGGAGAACATGTGCGTTGCATGGAGAATAGATAGAAGTAAGACATCATGATTCAAACTGTTCTCTCTAAAAATTCAGCCTCAGATTCCCAAATGATCTCAGTCTGTAAGCAAAAGTCAATACACTTACCCTAAAAACACATCCTTGGAAGTGTTCCTCACCTTACAATTAAACTATCCTATGAAAAGAGTCCCTTCCACCAATTACACTCCTCGGTGTAAGGATTTCTGGTATCCACATTTTAAACATTGTGTTACATGTATTATGCCCCATTGACGTTTTAGTGTCATTTACACTTATATTGTAGGCAAGTACTGGTTATCTTGTTTCTCCTATATTTTTATCTCTGGGGAACTTTCTGGTGCTGAAATGATTTCAAAAGAGATCCCAACTCTTTGAAGCAAAATAAATTGTCACAAGTAATTGCTTATTTTTAGTGCATATCAGTTCAATCAATACCTATTTTGTGGGGACAATGTGAGTTCAGGGCACATGGGAATAAGATATCTGATGGCAAGAAGTGATGGAGGGGAAAACCAATTTAACTGGGTACCAATTTATTGCCTCCCTTAGCTAGGTATAGCCCAGCTTTGACACATCTTCACTCACTGGCAGCTACAATTTACATTTTATTATTTGATTGTGATATTTAAGTTTCTGGATGTGAACTCTTATGCAAATGTTGCATATAAATGATGAACTATTCTGAAGGATTGCTGACATGCACACACACACACACACAAGATGTTTGTTTTAATTGTGCTGCGGTATTTGTAGTGCGATACAACGATGAAAACAGTTCAGATTAATGACTCTCTCATCTCCCGTCTTGACAGCCCCCTTTTTGGTACACTAGTATTACCCACTTAGAAAGTGGATTGATGCCAATGCTCAGAGCACTACTGCTTCAGTACACCAGATGGTACTAACAATTCAAAATATTTCCTACAACAGCTGTATCTTTGACAACAAAATTAATACCAGCCGAAATACCACTGCTATGTGAAGGGCATAATGATCAGGCTCTTCAGTCTAATAAAACCAGCCATATTCTAGGGTACAGTTAGAAACAAAACAAAAACAAAAATCATGATGTGAAGATGAACTCTTGCTAGATGTCAATCAGGTGTTCTGTCAGGTAGGAAAAACCAGAAGTGTAAGTCCCCATTTATCATGGGACAGCTGCTTCTCTCAGGATGTGAATTACACCTTCCCTGGAGCAGCCATTAATCCGTCCACACATTTTCATCGTGAAGCTTCCCCAAAGAGCATAGTATTTTTATTCTAAGCTCCATCTTTATTTGTTTGAGGAAATAAATCTTCCAAGGAGAATTTTGACTAGAAGTTTATCTTAGGTTTTTTTGTTTGGTTGGTTGGTTGGTTGAAATAATATCTTTATACAAGATTTAGAAGATCTTGAGAAGAGTAGGAGGATTTTAAGTCTGGTTTAAAACCAAGTTTGAAATATGTACCTGGAAGCTAATAGTTTGATGCACCTTATATCTGATTTGTACATATCCACAAAAAGGCTAAACAGATTATGAATTTGAAAGTCAGAGAATCAAAAAGTGGAGATGTGATGAGTACCTTAGTTTATGTGTGAAGGTAACTAAAGTACTAGTAAACACTTGCCAGAAGATGGAATGATATTCATGAGGATATACTGTGATTCTTTTCCACTGCTTAAGTGAGTAAAATAACACAGTAGGTAACTATTCCAAATGGTTGTAAGAAAATAAAGAATGCAGAATTCTTAGCTTTCAAAGGAATAAGTTAGGGGATACTATTAGCTTTTTAAGAGAAATTTTGCTTCAATAAAAGACTAATTTTTAAATTATTTAGAGACCTTCCTATATGAATTTAAAATATGTATGTCTCACATGAAGTAAAAACACATTATTGTGGGTATCTAGATTTTTTGAAATGACTATCCAAGTTGATCTAAAAAAAGGAAGTTTGCTGAAGGACTCACATAAAGTATAGATTATGAAAATATCTTCATTTGTATTTTCATCTCTAAGAATCAAAGAAATCAGATTTCCTCAAATATGCTTTTTACTTATTTATCTATTTCTTATTATTCTTTACTGTTGAGAGTATTCCAGATGTTCCCCACTCCCCATTCCACCCCCCCTTCATAAATCCCTCTACTAGCTCCTGCCCCAGGCCTTCACCACCCTATTGTCTGTGTCCAGGGGCTATGCATATACTCTCTGAGTTCTTTGATTAGTCTCTGCCCCCTTCCGTCTGAGATTCATCATCCATGTTTCCATGCCTTTGGTATTATTTCATTTATCAATTTATTTTGTTCCCTATATAAGTGAGGGCATCTGATGTTTATCTTTCTCTGACTGCTTATTTTGCTTAAATATACTTAGAATGATAATTAAAAAGCAATCAGTAATTCTTGATAAGGGGAGTGAAGGCTGCCAATCTCAATCTTAAGACAGAGGTTTTTCAGCCTCAGCACTAGTGATTTGGGGCCTGGATAATTCTTTGTTGTCGGGGAGAAGGGCTGTCCTGTGCAGTTAGGATATTTAGCAGCATCTCTGGTTCCTCCACACTAGATGCTAGCAGTACCCCCCAGCTGTGACAACCAAAATATATCCAGGTTTTACCAAATGTCTCTTAGGATACAAAATTGTCCTCAGTTAAAAACCACAGCTTTATAATGACAGTTTGCAATTCTTAGGTATGGATTTTATTTAGGTATATCAAAATAATGGCAAAAACCATCTGACTATGAGCTCCTTGGTAACTTTTTATCATGAGTTAGTATGGTTCTTGTTTTCAAAAGAGGCAATGAATGAAAGAACTATTCATTTTATAATGAGGCACACAATATATAAAGATGCAATTTTATGACATTAACAACCAAAAAAGGTGGGGATGGAACTATAATAAAGTATTTTTTGGTATGGTATTGAAGTTAGGCTGGCATACATTCAAATTAAATGGTTATAATTTTAGAGTGTTAAATGAAATTCCCATGGCAAGCACCAAGAAAATAGCTATAAAATATACATGAAAGTAAATGAGAAAAAATTCAAACATTTTACTACAAAACAAGACAAAACACAATAATGCAGAAAATGGAGGCCAAAACTACAAAGTATATAAAAAAGCAAATAGTATGAAAACAGAAGTAAGTCCCTTCATATCAGTAATTACTTCAAATGTAAATGTATTAAATTCTCCAATCAAAAGACAGATTGACAGAATGGATAAAAATATATGAGCCAATTATATGCTGTCTATGAGAGATTCACAGAGGAAATCCAAGAATTACACGGGTAACTATATAAGCAGTGGTCACAGGCTGTTTACAAAAAATAAAAAAATAAATAAAAAAAAAAATAGGTGGCAGATTTAACCTGCAGGCTGTAGTTTGCCAACAGTAGTCTATGTGAATGGAGCATACAAAGATATCCTCTTTAAAGTTGTGCTCTCCATGTCAAGATGGGTTTGGCTCAGTGGTTAGAGGGTCAGCCTGCAGACTAAAAGGTTCCAGGTTTGATTCCAGTCAAGGGCATGTACCTTGCTTGCAGGCACATCCCCAGTAGGGGGTGTGCAGGAGGCAACTGATCAATGATTCTCTCTCACCGATCTTTCTAACCCTCTATCCCTCTCTCTTCCTCTCTGTAAAAAAAAAATTAATAAAATATATTTTTTTAAAATAAAATAAAAATAAAGTTATGCTCTCTACTATGTCTTATGCAACTCAGAAAGAGACATAATCATTGAGTTTCTTTGCATTTTGGAAGCAAGGTATTGTTTCATTGGAGTATAAAATACAGCATTTTTACTTTTGACATGAAGGCAAGTTTTGATTGGTTGTATAGAAAGATAAAGTGCTTCAATTGGTTCCAGCTACAATGAATGCAGTTCTGTGACTCACCTGACACAGTGATTTCAATGGTTGTCAAGATATTTCCAGCAGATTAAAAACCACGTGGAGCATTCGGCATGAACCAGCAGAACTACTCCGTAGGACCCTGGTATTTTGGAGCAAAGCCTTAAATTCTTTGACAACTATTACTTTTGAAAAGTTTTCACCTGGTAAATGGTGTACCCTAGGTGACCATACAATCCTACGTGCCTAACATGAACTAGATACTTTGATACTTTATAATCTACATTAACATAAATTCAGACATTCCAAGCAGTACTTCATCTAAAATAAAAGTTAAAAAAAAAAAATCTGAATTGGTCCTGTGGAAACAAGTTGTGTGAGCCAATTGCTTATACTTCTTGCCTTTCTATGTCTGCTGCTTTGCCAGCCCTTATTCAACACATCTGATGGTTTCATGGGGGCATTTGCTATGAGGAGATGATGGAAAAGTATAATCAATTTGAATTATTATATATATATATATATATATATATATATATATATATATATATATATTATAGGCATTCTGGTACCAGCTGAAAATGGTCTGTAGATGCATTGAAGCCCCATTAAAATGTGACCACAGTAGATAAGAAGGAATATTTAGCCAATGCTAAAAAAAAAAAAAAAAAAAAAAAGAGTAAAATACCTTATTTTTTGTTCACAATGGAAGGAGAGATGATGGTCTAAGATAAGAATACATACACATCTTAAAAGTCTGTGACACATACATTTTTAGGAAAAGCTATGGGGATAACCCCACTCAGTGGCCTCAATGTGTCCCCTGTGAATGCCCACCAGAAGCCCCCCTTGTTGACAAGTTCTGTATATATCCTTGAGCCTCACTTTTCATTGCTAATGGCTTCATGGCACATTATCAGAAGTTCTGAGTGTACTAAGTAGAACTCCTCCTCTTGCTCTGGACCCAATCAAAAGTGACAGGCTTTCAGATCAAAAGTAAAACATTATATTTATGATTTTATATAATATACAGTGTGGGGCAAAAGTAGGTTTACAGTTGTGGATATGCTACTTGTTATTTATTGTAATTTAGCACAATTCTCTTCCAGGTCCTTCTATCCTGATGCAAAAGTAAGATTTCATTTTTTTTTTTAACCAGCCAAGTAGTATTCTATTGTGTAAATGTATCACAGATTTTTTATCCACTTAACTACTGATGGGCAGTTGGGTTGCTTTCAAATCTTGGCTATCGTAAATAATGCTACAATGAACCTATAGGTTCATGTATTCTTTTGAATTAGTGTTTCAGTATTATTTGGATATATTCTCAGAAGTGGAATTGGTGGGTAATAAGGCAATTTCATTTTTAATTTTTTGAGGTAATTCTGTATTGATTTCTACAATGGCTGCACCAATCTTCATTCCCACCAACAGTATACCAGGGTTCCCTTTTCTCACAGCCTCACAAATCTTCCTGTTTGTTGATTTATTGATGGTAGCCAATATGACAAGTGTGAGGTGATATCCCACTGTGGTTTTAATTTTCATTACTCTGATGATTAGTGGTTGAGCATCTTTCATATGTCTATTGACTAGCTGTATGTCCTCTTTGGAAAAGTGTCTATTCAGGTCCTTTGCCCATTTTGTTGTATTATTTGTTTGTTTTTGGAGTTGTTTTATAAGCTCCTTATAAATTTTGGATTTAAACCCTTAACAGATGTATAAGTGAATATAGTCAACCATTCAGTAGGTTGTATTTTCATTTTGTTGATGGTTTATCAAAGAAAAAAGAAAAGAAAGACTCAGGGGCACATACAGCAGTATGGTGATTGGCAGAGGGAAGTGGGGAGAGGAGGTAATATGAGGTAAACAGGGGATAAATGGTGATGGAAGGAAACTTGATTTGGGGTGGTAAACACACAATACAATATACAGATGATGTACTATAAAATTGTATACCTAAAATCTTAATAATTTTATTAGCAAATGTCACCCTAATAAATATTTAAAAATGTGTTTAAAAGCTACATACTCACTTTCTAAGGCTCCTGTGTAGAGATAGTGGCAATTTCCTTTGGGGGCAGCAATGTTGGAGCAGAGTTCTGTTTCCAGGAGTGCAATGACAGGAGTGTCCCTCAGTTATAGGGGTGATGTCCAGGGCCCAGCATCAGCGGGGAAAGCTGGGCATCCAGTGCTTAGTGGCACAACCCTAGTCATCCTACTCATCCAGGCCCCAAGCCCTCCCCTCTGACAGCTGTCAGTCTGTTTTCTGTCTCTACTTTGTTAGTTTATTTTTTTCTGGCCTACTGGTGCAGCATGCTTTGCCTGCAGTTCTAGCTACACAGCCTCCCTTTCATGTTGGGGCCCAGTTCTCTAGCCTTCCACGTGAGTCTGGGTATCTTTCAAAATATTTTGAATAAAATGTTTTTATTGCTTTAACAGACCTGAATCCCTGAATCAATTTCTGATGTTTGCCTTTGAACTGTGATGCGCATAACAATTCTTCATTCACCAGATTTATTTCCCTTCCCCCCAAATTTCTTTCAAAAAAGTGAAATCCCAAAAGCATGTATTTGGGTTCTCCCCCCAGTTTTCTAGAATAGACTTTTATTTTCTGCCAGCTGTACTGATGTATTCATGTAACACTTCTATCCAAGCTCCATTTTGCCTCACAATAAAAATTCTTCAAAGAAGGAGGGGTTTCCATAGTTCAACTTAGCTTCTTTGTTACAAACAAGTAATGTAAATTTTGAAGTGAAATAAGACATAAATCTACTTGAAGCAAAAGTATTAAATTATATTTGGCAAATATTATATCATTAGTTATTTTTTTCTGATTTCTGGAAGTCTTTTATTTCTCATTAAAAGAACAAAACTGAGTAGGAATAAATTCTACAATTTACCAATTAAGAATCAGGCATTGCTTCAGTAGGTGGCCTGAGATTAAGCAAAACAAGCTACTCATTTCTGAAGTTCCTGGCAGTGTTTTTCTTTGACTCCTGCTTAGAAACATGGGGTAACTTCCTGTGCTCTGCCTTCAGGCTCTTGCTTGCAGGGTCCCTTTGTTGTTTTCCTTGAGGCCCTGACTGGTTTGTTGTCACTGAAGGGGAGGAAGTTGTCAGCATATACCTCTCTGTAATATTAATGACTACCACCTTTGTGAGGACCCCAAAGCTGATCGCATACCAGTTTTGAAACCCAGACTATTGTCATTGCTCCAGACTTAATTGCTGGGTTTAAATTCTTTTTCATGTGAACATGTTGGGCCCCATTCTCAAATTTTATGGGTTTACACCAGTGACACCAGAACAGATTGAGCACTTCTCAGCTGGAGGATAAAGTGCCCAGGAGAATAACACTTGCACACCTGCTATCCATCTATCCAGACAGTGGGCACTCTACAGGCTCCTGGAGACTCAAGACAGAGTCCCAAAGGCCAAGGCAGTGATGAAGACATTATTCTTCATGGGATTTGACAGTAGAGGTTCAGGAGAAAGTAGGAACACATACACACACTCTCTTAACACAGCTCAACAATGATTGCATGCTCTCCACTACTAATCGTTTTAGCCTTACTCATCTAATAAGTTATGTCTCTTATAACAAGAACAAAAACAAAAGTTCTGTTGGTCCCACGAGAATGTGACTCCTAATTGACAAGATGGTGAAGAGAATGTCATATGTAGCACCACACTGGAAAAAATGTGCTGTATTTAAACAAATACAGCAAAGGGGAAGAAATTTTACACCACCAACTTGCTTTTCAAATATTTCATTTTACTCTGTTCTCTCCTGTTTTTAATCCGCTTACAAATCAGTTGTCTTCACTACTTCAGTAACTTTTAGGTATGGTACCCCACAGTATTTTTGCCAGTATGTCAGAAAACAGGGTCAAAACAAAATGTTTGTGTCACAGCATAGTTCCGCATCCATCAACTCTTCTGTAATTGCATATTAATTTATTTACCATGAAATAAAACCTTTGTGGGACCTTGGCTTCCTGTTCCTGAGATATACATACAATCAAATGAAAGTTGAAAGTAGGTATTTTACAGAGTTAATATTTTAACAGACCAGACTAATTTGATATTGCTAGGTGAAATTTGCAACCTCTTTTTGTATACTAATATACTGAGTGGCCAGATTATTATGACCACCTGACATTGGTAGGCAAATTAGCCATACACTGCAATGTATGGAATATGGAAGCCAAAGGACTGTTTGAACACCTTTGCTGTCTGCAGTTACCAAGATAAAATGTCTCAAATTTGCACAGGAACACAAGGATAGGACAGTCAAACATTGGAAAAAAGTCATGTGGTCCAATGAATCACGTTTCCAGTTGCATCATGCAAATGGCAGAGTGAGAATTTTGTGGAAACAGCATGAAAGCATGCCCCCCACATGCATGAGTACAACCCTTCAAGCTGGTGGGGGCAGTGTTATGGTTTGGGGCATGTTTTCCTGGCATGATTTGGGCCCTTTAATTCATATGGAATAATGTCTGAATAGTACAACATACCTAAGTATTGTTGCTGATCTAGTTCATCCTGTCATGTTGATGGCGTATCCCAATGGAGATGGCTTCTTCCAAAAAGACAATGTGCCATGCTACAGTGCTTGTATTGTGCAGGAGTGGTTTCAAGAACATGAGGGAGACTTTACCTTGCTTAGGTGGCCCCCACAATCACCAGATCTCAATCCAATTGAGAATTTGTGGGATGAAGTAAAATGAGCCATCAGGCAGCTGATTCCACAACCATCAAATCTCACAGAACTGGACAGTGCTATTCATCAGGCATGGTGTCAGATTCCTTACATCACCTTTCAACATCTCATGGAGTCAATGCCAAGAAGAATCACTGCAGTATCAGGTGGCCCAACAAAGTACTGATGGGGTGATCACAATAATCTGGCCACTCAGTATATATATACCCAATATGCTAAGTGTTCAGTCATTCAGTAGGTCTTTCAACCAATCAAAGCGTAATATGCCAATGATATGCTAAGGTCACTTAACTGCTCGCTATGATGTGCACTGAACACCAGGGGGCAGATGCTCTGACCAGTAGGCTAGCTTGCTGCTGAAATCTGGCCAATTGGGACTGAGTGAGATGGGCCATACATGCCCTGGAGCCTTCCTAGTGTCCCTCCCCGGCTAGCCAACCTCCAGCATTCCTCCCCATCCCTGATCATGCACTGGTGGGGTCTCTCTGCATGGCCTGAGCCCTCTAGCAATCCGGAACCCCCTCGGAGAATGTCAGACAGCCAGGTTTTGGTCCAATCCTGCAGGCCAGAGGGAACCCACTGGTGCACGATTTATACACCAGGCCTCTAGCAACATATATATATATATATATATATATATATATATATATATATATATATATATATATATATATATATGTGTGTGTGTGTGTGTGTGTGTGTGTGTGTGTGTGTGTGTGTGCTATATATGTAAATTTATATATATATATTGGTTTCAGAGAGGGAGAGGGAGAGAGATAGAAACATCAATGATCAGCTGCCTCCCGCATACCCCACACTGGGGACTGAGCTGCCACCCAGGCATGTGCACTGACTGGGAATGGAACAGTGACCTCCTGGTTCAGAGGTCTATGCTCAATCACTGAGCCATGCTGGCCAGGCTGACAACCTCTTTAAACACAACAGAGTCTGGAATCTATAACATTCATTCAATTAGATAGGTGGGGCTGCTTATATTGGGAAAAAAGTAGGCAACTGTGTATAATTTTTTAATTAGCTTAGCAATTCATAAGTAGATTGGTTTAAGAAAGACTGTCAGGTCAGGTTAACAAAATTGGATATTATAATTCATAAATTATCTTGCAATTCCTGAAAATATCCCCTCAACTCTGTCATTTATTTTGGTCACCTTTATTTCATAAAGTTTATTTTTCAGTTGAGATTCCATTTGGTTCTGCTTAAGGTTTTCATTTCTTTGCTGAATTTCCATTTCTCCACTGAGACTTTTATTCATTAAAGCATGTCTTCTGGCTTTATCTTTTGTGTGTGTGTGTGTGTGTGTGTGTGTGTGTGTGTTTTATTGTTGTTGTTGTTTTATTTTTTACATTATTGAAAATAATTATAATATCACTTTAAAATCCTGGTCTCATAGTTTCAACATGTAATTTATCTTAGGTTGAGACTGAATTTTCTTTTCTCCTGAGAATGTGGTTTTTTCTCACATTTTAGGTAATCTTGGGTAATTTTGGGTAATCTTCATATTTTGGGTAATCTTGCCTTGTATCCTAGATATCATACATTTTAAGTTGTGAAGATTCTGTTACTTTTCTCTGACCATTATTTCTTTTGTTTTAGCGAGTAATGTTCTCAACAGATCTTGAAATTCAAACTTTCTGGATTTCTCTGGAATCTCAATTTAGCTATTTTACCTTTAGCTGGACTGTTCTGAATCTGCTTTATGTATACATGGTTCAGGGATCAGTCAAAAATGTGGGCAGACAAAATTCAGGGCTCCCATTTTTTTTGGCTTTTACCCTTGGGAGGTTTACTTGCTCTTTTTAGTGGGCCAGGTTTTGTGTCTACATGTTTCTAGTTTCCCCGTGAGGAAACTGGATCTTTCCCTGTGAAACCCCCTCTGTGAGTAGCCCCTGGGCTGCATTGAACCCAGAATAAGTCTGTGGAAAAGGAAATTTTCTTGAAAAGAGCCTCCAGTGTTCCCTACTCCAAGTGAGCATGAACTTCCCACTAGGTCTGTCTGCTGTTTACTGCCCACTAACTTCAAGTGCTTGTTTTATGTGTTACTTACAGGTTTTATAATAATGATCTACCAAACTACAAAAATATCATTGAGACTATGAATTCAACTTGGACTTGAATTATCTTTCTTTTATTTTTAAATATATCTTTATTGTGGAAAATATTAGATACCCACTTTTTTTTACTCCCCTCCTCCCTATTTCTGCCTCCTCCCCCAGGCTTCACCATATAACCACACTATTGCCTGTGTGCATGGGTTATGCATATATGCATATAGATTCTTTAGTAAATCTCACCTCTCGCCTCCACTCTTTTCCCTCTGGGATTTGTCAGTCTGTTGCATGCTTCCATGTCTCTGGATCTATTTTGTTTGTCAGTTTATTTTGTCATTAGCTTCCACATAAAGATCATCTGATATTTGTCTTTCCCTGACTGGCTTATTTTGCTTAATATAATGCTCTCCAGGTCCCAACCCACTGTATGGTAGAACATATTTGCCAATGATACATCTGATAAGGGATTAATGTCCCTAATATGTACTCATATGACTCAGCAAAAGAAAGACAAACAACCCCAATCAAAAAATGGGCAAAGGACCTGCATAGACTCTTCTGTAAAGAGGACATACAAATGGTCAAGAGACATATGAAAAAAATGCTCAATGTCACTAATCATCAGAGAGATGCAGATTAAAATGGCAATGAGGTACCATTTCACTCCTAGCTACTTCCAATAAATCAATAAACAACAAGTGCTGGCGAGGATGTGTAGAAAAGGAAACCTTAGTACAGTACTTAGTACAGTGGTGGTGGGAAAGCAGATTAGATTAGTACAATAACAATGGAAAACAGTGTGGAGTTTCCTCAAAAAATTAAAAATGAAACTTCCATTTGACCCAGTGATTGCACTTCTAGGAATATACCGTAAGAAACCTAAAGCACCAATCAGAAAGGATAAATGCACCCTATGTTCATAGCAGCTTTATTTACAGTAGCTAAGATCTGGAAACAGCCCAAATGCCCATCAGTAGATAAATAGATAAAAAGACTGTTGTACATTTACATCATGGACTTGAAATATCTTCTGTATCCAACTAGAGACAACTCCCCTTGTTATTAGTGAGTCCAACATGACTAGATTCTCTCAATTAGTCAGTGTTGGCCAGTCTTGAACATCTAGATTCCAAGAATTTCTTATGTTGCCATTATACCATATTCTTGCCTTCATCAGTACGGCCATTAACCTACATCAAATGGTAACATTAAAATAAGCTCCTAGTCATTGCTTTAAAAAAAATAGAGAAACCAGGCAGTTTTGACTGCGGTAAGATTTAGGAAATTCCATAGGATCTGTTTTACCATTGTAAAACCTTGCCTCTGTCCCTGTTTTAGGGGGTACAACTATTCTCCCAAGTTTTGTCTTGAAACTGACAATCTATTTTATTTGACGAACTTATCAGTTTACTCATTGTATATTTGCTCCACTTTTACTTCTTTGCAATTGCAGTTTTTCTCTGCTACTTATCACTGTTTCCCATGTTTACTTCTCTCCTCATGGACCACCCACCGAGCCTGTGGCCTCCCCTTAATATAACTTCTTAACTGAGCAGTTCTTGTATCTTTCTTTTATTCTCAAATGTCTGCACATTTATGGTAGAAACAGGTTACAAAAGCTTACATTTCTTTTCTTCCTTGCCATCGTCTATTTCCACGTAACAACAGACTGACTTAGAGTTTTCTTGAAATAGTATAAATATTTGCTTAGGATTACATCCTTATACCCCATTCAGTGAGACATCAGTGCTAATAAAATAGCAGGGACATGTCACTGAGCATTTTCTACATTCTACAACTTAACTACTAAAGGGAATCTTTATCTAATTAAAATTTTATATCTGTCTTATCTCCGCTTATAAACAACACTAAATTTCTCAGGGCCCTTATTTGCATTTTCCATTTCCTTTACGTTAATGATGTCTTGAATTTTTTTTGCTAGACCTCATCAGAAAAGTCATTTTCCCTGGAGTTGAGTAACAAATGGAGAATACCTCATAGACATACTCTAGATTTCCCAACAGTTTCAGAATGAAGCAGGTCACTGCCAGAACCATAATGCAAACAGATGTATCTAAAATCCCACAGGTCTGGACATCGAGTCAGAGAAGTCAGACAAGATACAAATAAGTTGCCAATTTTTAAAATATTTTATTTTGCCTGCAGGTTAAAAGAAAAAAAAATAATTTGGTTTTCTTTGTAGATATAAACTAGTTCCATAATACTTATTCTGTGTCAAATACTGTTCAAGCACTTTATCAACATTTACTCAACTGTGATGGTTTCTGTTATTATCCTCATCCTGCCAAAGTTCAGTAACTTGTATATATGTTATCATATATCTAGATTTAGGCTGTGGGGGGATTTGAACCCTCAAGCACAATACAACACTGTGCTCTCTTAGCATTTAGGTCCTAACAGAGAAGAGGACTCAAGAAAGGTCTCACCTCCAACAATAAATACAATAGAGATATCAGCCTGAAATAAGCTGCTTCAAATATCTTAGGCTGTGTGGTTAGATACAAATGAGTAATAAATAAAGTGCATGGAAATGCATCATATATTAGATTAAATCATATAAAATTGCCATTTTTATATAAAAGTTATATTTAGATCAATTTAAAATGGTTAAACCAAATATTAAACAAAAATACTTGAAATAGATACTTAAAGGGAAACCCTAATAGTATAATAGGTTGAAATGAAAACCAAAAGCTGGTTTAGTAGGATCTATACATTAGTGAGATGTGGCTCGGTGAGAGACAAGAAAAAGAATATTCATGCAGGTCTCCTCTGTCAGTGAGGAGGCCTGGGAAGTAAACATGTGCTCTAGGTCTTATCTTAGTGAGGAGACACACAGCTGGATACAAGAATGCCTTAGAGCAGTAGGCAGTGGGTCAGTGTCTTATTTTTGTAGAAGAGTGGAGAAATATGTGTTTGATTACAAACTTCAAAAAAGGAAGTCTTTCTGGGAAACTGACCTTCACTGCAGGCATGTAGCCAGAGTCTGCAGAGCAAGCAGGTCAGGAAAGGTGGTGGGTGTTCAGGACCCCACCCTGTACAAACCCCTTTGGGAATGGCGAAAAGGAATTTCTCACACCTGGTCAGAGCTTCACTCTCTGTGGGTGGTATCCTCCACTGCTGTACATAATCTAAATATGCGAGTGTCTTATGAGCTGCCTCTGGTGGAACACAGCATAAAAATATTGTGACCTTCTCTAGCTGGTTTGGCTCAGTAGATAGAACATCCGCCTCCAGACTAAGAGGTCCTGGGTTTGCTTCTGGTCAAGGGCACATGCCTGGGTTATGGGCTCCATCCTGAGTAGGGGATGTGCAGAAGGCAGCAAATTAATGATTCTCCCTCATCATTGATGTTTCTATCTCTCTCTCCCTCTCCCTTCCTTTCTAAAATCAATCCTATCTAATAAAAGAGAAATATGTACATTAACTGTACATTCCCTACACCCACAAGCCATGCCCACCAGCCAATCAGAAGCGAGTATGCAAATTAACCCAACAAATATGGCAGTGGCCACGGAGCTAGAGCAAGCAGGAGGCTTGGGTTGCCCCTAGCAATGGAGGAAGCCAAGCTTTCCACCCCACGTTGGCTGGCCCTGACCTCTGCTCAAGGCTACAAAGTTTCAGTTATAGAAGATAAATAAATCCCAGATACCAGGGCCTCCACTTGGGTTGCCGGGGGGGCATGGTCAGCCTGCAAACCACCACAAGGGAACCTCGCCCAGGCCACCCCACACCCCAAGGGAACCCCCACCCTGATCCAGGATATCCTTCAGGGCAAACCAGCTGGCCCTCACCCCTGCACCAGGCCTCTAGCCTATCTAATAAAAGAGTAATATGCAGATTGACCATCACTCCAACACACAAGATGGCTGCCCCTCTGTGGACACAAGATGGCCAGCAGGGGAGGGCAGTTGGAAGAAACCAGGCCTACAAGGAAGGGCCGTTGTGGACAATCAGGCCAGCAGGGGAGGGAAGTTGAAAGGGACCAGACCTAATAAAGGAGGGCAGTTGGGTGGGAGGGTAGGCTTGCAGGGGAGGGCAGTTAGGGGCAATCAGGCTGGCAGGGGAGTGGTTAGGGGGTGATCAGGCTGGCAGGCAGAAGTGGTTAGGGGCAATCAGGAAGGCAGGCAGGTGAGCAGTTGGGAACCAGAAGTCCTGGATTATAAGAGGGGTCCCCGATTGTAGAGGGTGCAGACTGGACTGAGCTACACTCCCACCTCCTTGTTCACGAATTTCGTGCACTGGGCCTCTAGTAAAAATATATTTAAAAATATATATTGTGACTTAAAGAAATTGCCCTAGTTTGAACTCTAGGCAATGTAGTAAACATTGCTGGCATTTCTTGATGTGAATTTGATTGTAGTTTCTAGCATTCTTTCTTAATTGGTTTTGCCTAGACTGAGTCATACTTATGATTAAAGTATTCTTAATAATTACATCTATAATTATTCAAAAGTTTTTAAGAAACTAAAGCACACTACTAAACTGCTTGAGATGAAACTGACTTTGATGTTCATGAATATGAATAATTAGAAGAGAGATTTAGGTAAAATCTGAAGGACTGAATTTTCAATGTTGTCCATTTCATTTCTTTTGCCTATTGAGCAGGGTGCTCTCTGAGCCATTGGGCATTTTATGCTTGTGTAGTATTTGGAGTGTGTTTGGAGAGGCCTGAGATTTCCTCCCTCCTCCCTCCCCACTCCCCCACTTGCAGCCACACGCACACATAATTAGCACAACTAGTTACAACTCCAGAATTATTGAAAAGTGAAATTGAGAAGAATTCAAAATTGGGGAAAACACTAATTTGAACATATTCTTTGCTAGGTTTATTTTAGCATGATATAGCAAACTTAGTGAAAAGAGGGGAAATGTGTGAACTCCTATATTAGAGCAAAATGGAAAAGAAATTTCCTTGAATTAGAAGTAGCAACATGACTTATGACCTTATGGAAAAGGGGGCTCATTGGAATCAATTGATCCTGTGATAGGCTACTTGTCCATAAGGCTGCTTAAAAAATATATATATATATATATGTGAAAGTAAAGTCATACCTACCACTGGGAGTCAATGCATCAGTGCCCAATTTTTACTAAAGATAAAGGGCAATTCAGAAAAGCCAAATCATTAAATTATAACAATGTTGAAATACTTTGTCTGAGATATTTAGCTGATGACATCATCCTCTTTATACTCTTGGCAAGGTATAAAAAAAAATGTTGAGGAAACAAAAAGAAATATAATAAGGAAGAAAAGGGTTATTGAGTTGATACAGGTGGAATTTGGGGCTCTGGAATGAGCATAGAATAATCACAATCCATATACCCCCCTCAAATAGCAGATAAATATCAAAAACATAAATATAAAAAATATCATTATTAATAAAAATGAACTTAGAGTGACACAATTTACACATCTCTTTCAGGATCATATATAATTAGTAGAATACAAAAAAATGAATTGTGTAAAATAATTTTTTAAAATACCAACCTAATTGACTTAATTTGTGTGTGTGTGTAGAGTGAGCATGAGAAAGGGAGAGGGAAAGAATGTTGGTTCCTGATATTAGATGACTTCATTTTAAAATTTCACTGATATAAATACAAAATCAATTTATTTTTAATTTATTTTGCCACAAAGGAAATCTAGATAAAATCAAAGTAGTAGAATTTTTTTACAGGCTCCAACTTCTGATCATAAATGAATAAAATTTAAAAAGGTAATGAGGATGATTAGTGACTTTGAGCATGTTTTCATATGACTCTTGGCCTTCCTTAAGTCTTCTTTCAAAAAGTATCTATTTAGGTCGGTTGCCCATTTTTTTTTTTTTATTAGGTTGTTTATCTTCCTTTTGTTAAGTTGTATGAATTCCCTGTAAATGTTAGAGATTAAAGATTTATCAGTGATAATATTGGCAAATATGTTCTCCCATGCAGGGCTTTCCTGTTATTTGTTGATGGTTTCTCTTGCTGTGAAAAAGCCTTTTATTTTTATGTAGTCCCATTTGTTTATATTCTCTTTTGTCTCCATTGCCCTAGAAGCAGTATTGGTGAAGAAATTGCTTCAGCATATGTCTGAGATTTTGCTGCCTTTGGATTCTTTTAGTATTTCTATGGTTTCCTCATAAATCAAAATGACAATGCCATCTCAGACCTGTCAGAAAGGCTAACATCAACAAACGACAAGTGCTGTCGAGGGTGTGGAGAAAAAGGAACCCTCGTGCACTGCTGGTGGGAATGCAGACTGGTGCAGCTACTGTGGAGAATAGTATGGAGTTCCCTCAAAAAACTAAAAATGGAACTCCCATTTGACCCAGTGATCCCACTTCTAGGACTATATTCTAAGAAACTAGAAACACCAATCAGAAAGGATATATGCACCCCTATGTTTTATAGCAACACAATTCACCATAGCTAAGATTTGAAAACAGCGTAAGTGCCCATCAGCAGATGAGTGGATTAAAAAACTATAGTATATCTACATAGTGGAATAATATGCTGAGGTAAAAAAGAAGAAATTCTTACCATTTGCAGCAGCATGGATGGAATGGAAGAGCACTATGCTAAGTGAAATAAGCCAGTCAGAGAAAGATAAATATCACATGATCTCACTCATTTATGGAATATAATGAACAACATAAACTGACAATTAAAAACAGATCCAGAGACAGAGAAATATTGATCAGACTGTCAAACCTCAGAGTCAAGGTAGGGGCAGGATGGGGTTAAGAGGAAGAAATCAACCAAAGGACTTGTATGCATGCATAGAAGCCTAACCAATGGACACAGACGACAGGGGGGTAAAGGACATGAGTGGGAGAGTGGAAGGCAATGGAGGGATAAGAACACATATGTAATATCTTAATCAATAAAGGGGAAAATAAAAGTAAAATAAATAAATAAATAAATAAATAGGAATGAAAAGAAAAGAAAAAAAAAAAAGTAATGGGGAAGCATTATGAAACAACCTAGAAATTAAGTAATCTTTCACCCTAGCCAGTGTTGCTAAATGGTTAGAGTGTTGGGTTGTAGGCTTGATTCCTAGCTGTACCTGGGTTGTGAGTTGATCCCTGACCCTAGTGGAGTTCCTGGGCAAGAGAAAACCAATCACTCTGTCTCTCACATCCATGTTCTCCCTCTTCCTCTCTCTTTTCCTCTCTTTCCCTCTTCCCTTTCCTCCCTCCCATTCTTTCTAAAAATCAATAGAAAAAATATCCTCAGGGGAGGATTAACAAAACAAACAAACAAACAAACAAAAAATAATCTTCCTAAAGAACCTTTAAATCACAAGCTAAAGGCTAAAATTATAAAACTATGTATATTACAAAGAGAGATCATTATACCAAAATCTGTGGGATATAACTAAAACTATAATACCTTGAAATTTAAAAAAGGAATATGGTGCAAACAGTAGAAAAAGACCAGCAAAATCAACCAAAAGAAGTTATATAAACAAAATTAATACAATTTTTGGAAAAATAGAAGAAAACATTTGTGAAATTTCAGATATACCCAAATTGCAGTTTGAGATGCCAAGAAGAAAACAAGAAATCCTAGCAAGCTTGATTTAGGGAAAACTACCGGTACAAAAAAGAAAAATGATACAAAGTTTAAAAATGAGAAGACATAATGCAGTTGGTAATATAGGAAAATATAAAATAATGCCAGCTCTAATTTAAATACAAAATAATGCCAGCTCTAATTAATGGCTGGGATTTCTAAGACCCAGAGAAAATTGATTATTTCTATGCAAAATATAAACATTTACCCAAGAAGGAGTAGAATGCTTACATAAACTAATTACAAAAGAATGGGTTTAAAATGTGAGGAACTTCCTCATGCTACCTATACCCACACCCTGGTCATTGTGTACTTCACCACTTGACTTTGAGCTTAGCCATAGGACTTTCTTTAACCAATAAAACATGGGTGAAGGGTGGTGCTCTAAGCCTTAACTTTCAGAGACTTCAGGTGTTTCTCTGTTCCTTCTCTTTGCTTCTGTTACAACCATTGAAAAAGTATGTCCTGGTTCACCACCTGCCTAAGGAAAAGAGACACAGGTCCAGCAGAGCCCAGCACACCTCAGGGATAACAACAGATGTGTAGGTGAATGAGCAGATCAACTGAGATAAGCAAAGCTGACCCAGATGATCCACAGACCTGTGAGAGAGAGCCTTTTTCTTTATTGATTAAGGCATCACATATGTGTCCTTATCTCCCCATTGCCCCCTCACCCTGCACACATGCCCTCACTCCCCTGTTGTCTGTGTCCATTGATTAGGCTTATATGCATGCAAACAAATCCTTTGGTGGATCTCTCCCCCTTACCTCCACCCTCCCCTACCTTCCCTCTGAGGTTTGATGGTCTGATGGATGCATCTCTGTCTCTGAATCTACTTTTGTTCATCAGTTTATGTAATCTCTGTTACCTAAGAGATGAAGAGCCCTTGGTTCTTGTCTTCTTGAGGGAAAATTTTCAATCAGGAGACAAAGTGCCTAAAAGCAAGCAATAATTTATTTGCCATAGCAAAAATATCATGAGGTTCCTTAAAGCAGTGTTTTTCAACCTTTTTTGGGCAAAGGCACACTTGTTTCATGAAAAAAATCACGAGGCAACCACCATTAGAAAATGTTAAAAAATTTAACTCTGTGCCTATATTGACTATATATAAAGTAATTCTCTTGAATAGGAATCAAATAAACACAAAGAAAGTATTTTATAATTACTTTATTATGAAATATTAAGTAAACAAAATAGTGAAAAATTATAAAATTCTTGTCTTGTCTGCACCTACGGCACACCAGGCAACATCTCGTGGCACACTAGTGTGCCGCGGAACAGCGGTTGAAAAACGCTGCCTTAAAGGTTAGGGCACACATGCCTGTGAGGGCAGGAGCGGGGAAGGGAATGAATGACATAGGCATGCTCCCTGGTGGGGGAGCACACTGGGGCTTTCATTTTCAGGGGTTTTAAAGGCTGGGCGTTTAAGAAAGGTCTTAGGGGAGATCAATAGAATATTCATCATCAGCTTTATGCTGAGGAACCAAAATGAGATTTGATCCTCTTAATTTGTCTGTCCTTGGGTGTGGTTTGCAAATGGCACTAATTGGATTTCTGTTAAATCTCCCTGAGTAGGGTGATTTAAGCTATTTACTCTCTGATTGCGGAGGAGAAGTACAAAACATTTACTCTTAAGTGTCCTTAGTTTAAGGAAGATAGGATTTACTAGGTGGCTGAAAACTGCTGTTAACTATGTCTTGGTTTTTCCATTCTGCTTGTCCTGGAATTTTCCTAGCTTCCTATTATTCTATAATATAAATATAGGATTGGTTTGTTATTCAAGAAGAAAAAGATATACAGACATGGAGATAGTGAGAGAGAAATAGAGATAGAAGAGAGGAAAGGAGGGAGAGGCAGAGAAAGAAAGGGAATGTGGAGAGAAAAAAACTATAGGCCTATCTCGTGTTTTCATACAGAGCAGAATTTGTAAATAATTTAGTTTCATAAATCTGATTAGTAGCTGAAAGTATTGACATTTTCTGCCCAAGAACAGCTTGTTAAGGAATGAATGCACTATTAGTTTTATTCTTTTTCTCTCTTCTCCTTCTGACAGACTGATTCTATGCTTTTTGGATGAGTATTATCCTATAGCTTTTGGGAGTGTTCTGTTGTATTCTTTTTGTTCCCTTTTCTCACAGCATAGCAAATTGGGTAATGTGTTTTGACCTATCTTCAAGTCACCAATGCTTTCCTTCGCTTGTTGAGCCTACCACCCGGTGCCCATCAGAAGCATTCGTTTTCCTGAACATGCTTTCTATTTCTAGCATTTCCATTTGATTTTATTTTGATAAATTCCCAAGTATACTTGGGAAAAAATGTGATTATGTTGTTGTTAGATGTTGTCTTCTATGCGTGTAAACTACATCTTCTGTACCTTCTGTATGTAATTGAAAAAGGTGTGTTATGGTCTACCACTAAGATTACAAATTTGTTTGTTCATATTTGAAACTATGTGATTACATGCATACATATTTATGATTGAGATCTTTCTGCTGTAAGACATCATTCTGAAATGTTCTTCTTAATCTCCTATGTATTTTGTGCCTTAAAGTTAACATTTTCTAGGACAAGTGTAGTCATATCAGCTTTTTCAGTAGAGTCTGTGTGATAGTTTTTCCCATCATTTTTTTTTTAACTTTCTGTATACTTATATTTAAGAGGTCTCTTGTACGCTCCCTATCATTGTTCGACTCTCTATCCAGTCTGACAATCTTAATCTTTTCCTTGGACTACTTAGTCCATGTACTGGTAGACAAATACATGTATTTTTCAGATCTTCAAGAAAGGCCTTACTGCCCTGTTGTGTGTAGAGAGTGTTATCAGCAGACAGCCTCCCGCTCAGCTCCTTCAGGGTCTGCCTCCACTTCAGAGAAGCAGTTCCTCCAAAGTCCTCTGCAGCTTCTAGGGCAGCATGCGTCTGGTCATTGAGCACGTTCTGTAGGCCTAGCTCAGTGGTCAGCAAACTGCAGCTCTTTGGCCCCTTGAGTGTGGCTCTTCTACAAAACACCATGGCCTGGGTGAGTCTATTTTGAAGAAGTGGCATTAGAAGAAGTTTAAGTTTAAAAAATTTGGCTCTCAAAAGAAATTTCAATTGTTGTACTGTTGATATTTGACTCTGTTGACTAATGAGTTTGCCGACCACTGGCCTCACCACTTCAACTGGCACAAGACAACTCAGATGACAATACCTGCCAGGTTAGCAGAGAACTTACTGGACCTCATTTTCAACCTCTCCTTCTGCCCATGCAGTCAACCTCGGGGTCTCCCATATTCCTAAGAATTACCCTATGATGGAAGCCTAACAAGTCTGTCCCCTCAACCCTGACTATTGAAGACCATGCTCTGCTGCTCAGAGTTTGCAGCCCCCTGCTCAAAGCAGCTTCAAAATCTGTCAGACGCAAGAGGGAGGCCTGTGGAATGGTTTAAAGCAGGTCTTCATTTTCTGAGCTCTAAGATATTGTAATATATTCATTCTGCCCTTACACTGTAGGCCCAGCTCCTGGCCTCCTGAACAGAGCAGAATGCAACAACTATGCTCCCTGCTTGGATAAGCCCTCAGTTGGCCTATGGCCATGCTCAGAAGCAGCAAAACTTCTAGTAGAGACAAAGAAAGTAGCTAGAGATCTCACATCAGAATCTTTCTCTTTCACCTTTTAGTTGTTCTAGTAGGCCTTACTTATACAGCTGTCTGATGCTTTTCAAATAGGATTTTAAAAAATCATCCAGCTTTTCTAGATGTTACAGTAGGAGCATTGGTGTACTGTGACCTCCTGCATCTATTCAAGAAGTCTGTTACCTATTAATCCTCCCTTTATTTTTCTTCATCCATCCAGCTGCCAAGCCCCATTGATTCTATTTACAAAAGGTTGCTCAGATCTTGTTCTATCTTTTTCTTTCCATGCCACTGTCCACTGCTTTAGGTTGGTTGTTTCGGGATCATAACAATTGCTCTACTTTCTCCTTCACATCCCACTGGACTCTGTGGACTAACCATTATCGGGCACTGTTCTGGTGATATTAGTCTCCAGATAGAATTTTCTGTGGTTTTTATCAAATTTTGTCCCAAGCTATCTCTTGTTTTATGATTCCGATTACTTATGCTTCACCCAAAGGAGACTACTTAGTGCTCCATTTACATGCTCCACAAATTGCCACCATGTGCCCCTTGTCCGTGCTACTTCCTCTACTTGACAAGTTATATTTAATCATGTTCCCGCTAAGCACCTGCTGTGGAAATGCCACCCATGGTTCAATTAAATGCCACCTCTCCCATGAAAACTTCGTTTATGCTCTAATAAAATCTCCTAATTTTGTCTGCCCCTAACTCTGTTGCATAGTTTTATCTTCATCTTTTGGTGCTTACTAAATCCTGTCCAGTCTTATATTTATTTGTGTATCTCTACTATTAAAAATATAAGACTTCAAGGTCAGATACCTACTTGTTCTATCCAGTAAAATATACATTTATTAAGCACACTTTGTACAACAAAGAATAAACATTTGTAAATGAACAAGAAAGTGAGTCACATAAATGATTAAAAAATAATAATAATAATAATAATAATAAGCTGCCCTGGCTCAGTGGTTAGAGCATTGGCCTACTTACTGAAGGGTCAAGGGTTTGATTTCTGGTCAAGGGTGTGTACATGGGCTGCAGGTTCAATCCCTGGCCTTGGTCAGAAGGCAACTAATCTATGTGTCTCTCTCACATCGATGTTCCTATCTCTATCTCTGTCTCTCTATCTCTTTCTGCCCCCTCCCTCTCACTTGCTTTTTAAAAAATCAGTGGAGCCATAACCAGTTTGGCTCAGTGGATAGAGTGTCAGCCTGAAGGGTCCCAGGTTTGATTCTAGTCAAGGGCATGTACCTTGGTTATGGGCACATCCCCAGTAGGAGGTGTGCAGGAGGTGGCTGGTGGATGTTTCTCTCTCATCCATGTTCCTAACTCTTTATCCCTCTCCCTTCCTCTCTGCAAAAAGTAAAATATATATTTTTAAAAATCAATAGAAAAATATCCTCAGGGGAGAATGAACAAAAATTAAATAAAATAAATAAGCTGATGTGGAATTATATGAAGAGATTTTTTAATGGGGAACCTATTGTCTCCCTTTCTCTGCTTTGTCTTTCATCCTATGTCTGCAGTGTTGGGGTGGGAGGTATTTAGATTACCTTTTTTTTTTTTTTTTAAATAACAACTTTATTTTACATACTATACAATTCAATGTTTTTGGTATATTTTTTCCAATTTATTCAGACACATAAATTGCCAGTTTTAGAACACTTTTATCACCTGAAAAGCAAGCAGCCCAGCCAGTATGGTTCAATGGTTGAGATTTGACCTATGAACCAGGAGGTCGTGGGGTTTTTTTTGTGTGTGTTTCTTTTTAATTTCTTTATTGATTAAGGTTAGATTACCTTTAATAAATGCTTAGGTCCACGTAAACTTCCTTCTTGTGTTTCCTGTTTTAGCTTGATCACCTCCACAGCCATTGTATAGACTCTATAGAGAGACATGATTTGGAGCAAGTACAAAAGATTGCCCTAAGCAGCATAATTTGTTTCTTCATTTACAAGTCCATTTTGAAGTTTAAAAGTAGAGTCTATAGAGTGCTTTTAGCAACTAAGAATGTAATCCAAATGCAAAGTGCCATTATGTTCTCTTTAGCTTCTCAGTTTATGGATCATGCTTGCTTGTTACTCATGTGGTTGATACTTTACATTTCTCCAAATCCTTCCCAGAAACGGTCCCACCCTAAATAAAACTGTTCAAAGTGAAGATCCTCAATTTTAGAGTAAAAATAAATAAATGATGTAGCTGGGTAAAGTGATCTGTTAGGCCCCATTGGAACCAGAAAGCATCAATGAGAAACTTTATAAATGGTGCAGAGCAACATGTATCTGTTTATCAGTAAACTTCTTTCTCTATTGCCTGCAAATTATCAACTGTCGTGTTCTATAAAACTCTGTGAGTCATGAGTTTCCAGCAAGTACTTATCATTGCCCTTCATCGGCCTATGTGGACTTGGAGTTGGGGAAAACCAGTACAAGGATCTCAAGCTTGAAAATATTAATAACATACTTGAAAGAGATTATATAAGGAGTTCTGTCTGCTATCATTGAATAATCTGATATTGTAAATAAAACTACTTAGTTCAATAAATCTGGTTTAAAAGTAGGTACACAAATAGATAATAGAAGCTGTGTAGCCTATATTTTATACATGTAAATAATGTAACTAAACCAACATAGATGTTTTGATATGCATAATTTTAAAACACACACTCTCTATTGCTAAACTCCAGGATTAAATTGAAAAGCAGCTGAAGGTGAAAACCAGGGTCAAGGTTACAAACTCGAAACCAGAATCCCTAGGTTCAAATCCCCAGCTCAATAATTAGCAAGTTAGTTAAAAATCAAGATTTCTCTATATTTCTTACTTTTATTGGGTATATTCATTTGTCAAACCCCATTTAATTGAACATTTAAGATCTGTGAGTTTTTTGTTTTGTTTTTAATACTAGAGGCCCAGTGCACAAAATTCACGCATTGGGAGTGTGGGGAGGGCCCTCAGCCCGGCCTGTGCCCTCTTGTAGTCCGGGACCCTCAGAGATGTCTTATTACCAGACATCTTGTAGTCTGGGCTCTCATGGTTCCGGACCTGGGAGAGGCTCCTGCCACCACTGCTGCATTTGCCAGCCATGACCCCAGCTTCTGACTGAACAACACTCCCCCTGTGGGAATGCACTGACCACCAGGGGGGGAAGGTCCTGCATCAAGCATCTGCCCCCTGTTGGTCAGTGCGCATCATAGCAACTGGTTGTTCTGATTGTTCTGCCTTAATGCTTGTTTAAGCTTTTATTATATAGATACATTTTATTTCAATAAAAAAGTTGTTTGAAAATCAGCATTCCTACAAGAAGGGAAAAATCATAGTAATTATTGCATATGTCTGCTGTATGGATAAAATAAGAATGCATATAAAATGCCTCATAAATCTTAAGTATTATCATTTGAATAAGTGATGTTTTTGTTTTAAACCAATGAGGACTCAATGAGAGTCTCAGAAATCTGTACTAATTTGCCAAAGATTTGAAGCTGAGCTTTAACCTTGGTCTGTGTGGACTTTTTAGAGGAAGTTTAGCTGGATTGAATGAATATTTGGTGTAGATACTGGGTGTTTTTTTTTACTTACAGTTCAACCATGGGAAAAGAGCTCACATGATTCCAATGTATTAGTTTAAGATATTCTTTTCACAGAAAATTCTAATTTGAATGTTTGCAATTAAAAATTTTACAATGGATAAAATAGGGAGTGATAGTATCATTGTGAAAGATGGGAACTCCATTCTTGCTTTCAGTTAGCTACTACAGGGATATTTTGTTGTTTCAACTGTGTTTAGAATTGGTGCTGTTCATACTGACAGCCTAACGGGTATACTAAAAAACATAGAGACTTTGTGTATGTCTTCCTCAGGCAGGATGGGGAAATATATGCATAAACATAATGATGTGGCTAACAACATGTTGGTTATATGGTCCGAATAGAAAGAAAAAACCATCATGAGTTATACAGTTTGTTTTTGTATACTATTTCCAAGTGACATTGTCGGTTATAAAATATTTATCTAATGTTATCATTTCAAATATAAAATACTTTCATTTAAAATGTTTCCAAATTTCTGCTAAGTCACAGTTGAATGTAGTTCCACCTTTTGCCATATGATTAGTGTAATCTTGGAGAACTAAATAAAATTTTAAGTAATGAATTATCAGTCTTGATTCTATGTACCTTACAAAGTTATTCATATATATATATATATATATATATATATATATATATATAAAATTCATTCCCTCTGATTTTTGAAATTCTAATATTTTACAGAAATTATATAGAAGGCTAACTGTTCTTTTGAAAACCTCATTCAAAATACTTAAGTAGCCAGCATCATAGTCATATAGAAAAATCAGGACAGTTTTTATTTATTCATTAAAGTAGGCCTAACAATCACATTTAGAAAGAAAAATCCTATAATTGTCAATGATTGCTATACAAAGGCATTGCCAAAAAACTTTCAATTTAGCAAAGTGAAATAAATTTATGCTGAAGTGATTATTATAGAAGTCAATATTTAAGGACATCTTAAGTATTCCAAGCAGTGGTTCTCAAAGTGTGCTCTAGGGAACCCAGGGGGGGGGGGGGTGCGCAACATGAAACTTTCAGAAAGTCCATTAGGTCAAAATATTTTCATAATAATACTAAGACATTAATATCCACTGTTACCCTCATTGTCTTACTGTTTACAGTGGAGTTTTCCACAATGTGTGACATAGCAAAAGATTGAATGCAAAAGCAGATATAAGAAGCCAGGTGTTTTCTGTTAAGCCAGACACTAAAGAGATTTATATCAACATGAACAAATGCCATTCTACACAATAACAATGTCATTGTGTTAGAGAATTTTTATTTTCATAAAAATAAGCCACAACCTTTTGCAGCAAGGATTAGGGATCTGGAAAAGGGGTCGGCACACAAGCGAATGCAATAGACAAGAAATACAAATTTAGAAGGCATGGGGGCCAGGTGGAAACCTTTTTCTAGTGGAGAGGCTCTCCAAAGTCCTGGCCCTGTTAGCTTTTACTTAATTTTAGAATACACATCTTACCCTCAGGTAAGCAGATAATTCGGTAGCAGATAGACTATCTTAAAGGTCAGTAAATATTAGTAAAGATTTACTTTGAGACTATTAGGTCAGGAAATTGCTTGAGCCTCCACTCTCTCCACAGAACAATCAGTGAATAGCTTTTAGCCCCCTCTAAAGCTCAAGGTTCATCAGCCTTCCTAGTTCCTTGTTACACTTTCATGATAGTGTTGACAATGACTAGTTTCCAGCAAAAATATATCAACATATTATAGTTATTTCACAATAAATTAATAGATATTTTTAAAGTTTTCTATTTCCTAACACAAAACATAGTATATACAGGTATGGGAAAAAGTAGGTTAAATTACCAGCTATCATTACTTAAAAGATAAGTCATAAGTGAGGATATGAAATAACAACAACAATAATAACACAAATATTACATAATACAGTAATTAATAAATAATAATACAATAATAAACTGTTTTGCCCTAGCTGGATGGCTCAGTTGGTTGGAGTGTTGTCTCACATATCTAAAGGTTGTGGGTTTGATCAGGGGCATATGGGAGGCAACCAATCAATGTTTCTCTCTCTCTTTTTCCCTCTTTCTCTGAAAAAAAAAAAAAAAGAAGAAAAAAAAAAAAAAAAGTCTTACTATCCACACTTTTGTCCTCAAAGCTGAGTAGTGTCTGATGACTTAAGATCTCACCAAGGACCCACAAGCACTTTTTCTCTAGAAAAAGTTTCCCAACCTAGCTTTGTCCATCCCTGTATGTATAGCTCTAGTTCTAGCTCTATCTCAGTAGATATAATGTGCCTATGCAAAGCTCTTTGGGGTCTTCATTAATGTAAGATTAGAGATCCTGAAGCCAGGTTGGAGAACTATTTCTTTAATAACTGTTTGGCCTTGATATAGACTCAATCATGACTGCTTGTGGCTATATCCAACAATTCTGTAAACTTGTAGTAGACAGATTTAACAGGACATCATTTGAAATCTAGCCTTTTTGAGGTTTTTTTCAAGCTCTCTGCCAGAGGTGCCAAGTTCAGTTTCATCCAGACTGGCTTGGGCCAGGTCTCCCAGGATATCCTGGGCTGCCTGCTGCAGAATCACCTGTGAAGCATCTTCAAAGGAAAATTCTTGGGTCTCACCCAGAACTTTCCAATGAGCTTTTGTGGTAGAGCCCATCTGCTTTCTATCAGGAGTCCCGCATTGTTCCTGCGAACACTGCTGTGCAAGTGTCTTGTTTTAGTATATTTGTGGTGTACTTAGAGTAAAGAAGAGACATCATAAAATGGTGGATAAATCTCACACAGAGTCAAACATTTCCACTCACATGGAATTTCTGTTGCCACAGACGTAGGTGCTTTTCCATTAGAAGGTATCTTGTTTTCGGACAAAAATTGAGAGTTCTGTTGTTTATGGAACTTGTCCAGAGAAAAAGTGCCCATGGGTCCCTGGTGAGACCTTAATTCATGAGACACCACTCTGTTTTCATGGAGGAAGAAGGTGTGGATTGTAAGACTTTAGTGTGCAAAGGAATTACCAGAGATTGTAGAGCCTAAGATATTTATTGTACTTTCTGGTCATTAACAGAAAAGGTTTGCCCGCTCCTGTTTCTAGATCAGTACTTTTTCAACATTACCAAATTCCATCTTTCAAGATCATGTTAAATGAAAATTCAGATTCAGTGGATCTGGGGATCCAATTAACTCCCAGGAAATGCTGCTGACCCACTGGTCACCTCAGAGCTGGTGTGAAATGCAGAAGAGTGGGCCCAGCTGTAGTCCCATTGAGTTGGAAGCTGTGTTTCACCAGGATCCACAGATGATCTCATGCCCTTTAGTGATTACCCCGGAAACACTAGTGTAGGCTACAGAAAAAGAGCGTGACTTTAGACAAGTTGGATTGAAATCTTTTTGTCTCACTTATCAGCATGCAATTCAAACTCTCCAAACCTCTTTCTCTCTAAAGTAGGTACAAAAAAGTTTGTTCATTCACCTCATAATTGTTGGGAAAATCAAATAAAACAAGAGAAATAACTTATAAATAATAGCCAATGCATATTTATGGCTTACTATATGTAAGCTGTCATGGTGAATAGTTTATAAAGAAATTGATGTTCAGCGAGGTGAAACATGAATTTGTTCAAATTCATGCAACAAGCTAGAGAAGGGTAAAACTGCACAGTAGTTGCCTGATCCTGAGCTTTTTATGACCACTCTAGAGGCCTGGTGCCCAAATTTAGTGTACAGGTGGGGTCCCTAGGCCTGGCCAGCGACCAGGGCCAGCTGGGGCCTTCCTTCCCCAGCTGCTGTCTGCTGGCCTGAGGCTTCCTTCATTTGCACTGTCCTCTGATGGTCAGTGCATGTCATAGCGAGGAATTGAACTTTTGGTCAAACTCCTGAGGGGACACTTTGCACAGTAGCCTTTTATATATATATACTAGGGGCCCAATCACGAAAATTTATGCAAGAGTAGGCCTTCCTTCCCCTAGCTCCTGGCATCAGCTTCCCTCTGGCACCCGGGACCCAGGCTGTGTCCCTCCTCTGGTCGCCCGCAGGTGCCCAGGACCTGGGCTAGTTTCCCTTGGGCCACCCGTAAGTACCCAGGACCTGGACTGACTTCCCTCTGGCCCAGACTTCATCAGGAAGGACATCTGGAAGATTTCTGGTCTAATTAGCATATTATCCTTTATATACATCCTAATATATAAAAAGCCAGGGCAGTCACGACCAAAATAACTGGATGAATGATTGAACACAGGCTGTGTGGGGTGACCAGGTCGGCAGAGGGGGTTAGTGAGGACAACCAAATGACTGAACAGCAGGCTGCATGGGACGACCAGGCCAGCGGGGAGGGAGGGAGGGGTTAGTAGGGGGTAACCAAGCCAGTGGGGATGGGGGAGCAGTTAGGGTGATCGGGTCAATAGGCAGAGGCAGTTGGGGGTGATCAGGCCAGTGGAGGGGGGGCAGTTGGGGACAACCAGGCCAGCAGGGAGGGCAGTAGGAGTGACCAGGCTGGCGGGGTGTGTGGGGGGGGGGACGGGCAATTGGGATGACTGGGCTGGCATGGGAGCAATTAGGGACCATCAGGCCTTTAGGTAGAGGTGGTTAGGGGTAATCAGGCTGGCGGGAGGGGGTGCAGTTAGGGGCAATCAGGCAAACAGGCAGGTAAGCAGTTAGGAGCTAGTGGTCCTGGATTGTGAGAGGGATGTCTGACTGCCAGTTTTGTGATGTCCAACCCCCTACCCTTGTGCAAAAATTTTGTGTACTGGGCCTCTAGTATATATATATATATATATATATATATATATATATATATATATATATATATATATATGTGTGTGTGTGTGTGTGTGTGTGTGTGTGTGTGTATATATATATATATATATATATATATATATATATATATATATATAATTGTGCCACCTTGAGGATTTTCAAGCCATATTCCAATGTCTGTATTGATGATTTCTATTGTTTTGTTTTTTGTTTTTTTTTTTGCAAACATATTCCAAGACACATCTCCATGCATAAATGAGAGAAATGTATAAACTAAACCAATAGGGGAAATGCTGCAAACCATAGTATACACACTTGACCTTGTCAAAAGTCCAAAAGCAGTGGAGTAAATCAAAAGTTGTCCAAAGCCATATCCTTTGTTAGGACAACTTTGTTTACTAGATAGTACTCATAATTAACATCAAGCTTCCAGAAATCAAAAAATGGTCGACTCCTATGATGACTAAATAATATATTAAAGAAGATAGCAGTGTACAAGTGCCTCAATTATATAGTTTCCTTGTCTTTAAAATCACCTTAGAACATTACTCCCAGGACAGTTTTGGCACCAAAGTCCCCATCTGCTTATAATTTCCCCTGCATTTTCATAGCTTTTTCAGCCCTTGCTCTCTTGCTCAACAGGAAGTCAAATTGGGTGAATCATTTCACCAGGCATTCTTCATCTTTGCAACTCAGTTTCATTTTCCCTTCTTGCCCTTAGTAGAAGGTCACAGTCCTGGGAAGCTTTCTTTGAAAGAGCACTTTATAAAAGATGCAACAGCATCCTCTACTGACTGTGGCTCGTAGTGTCAAAGGGGCACCAGCTCATTTGAGTGTCTGAATAAAGTTTGGATCGCCCCTTCTTTAGTGCACTTAGCAGTGATTTTTATTTCCTTATGTTACACTCTTTTGGAGTGGAAAAAAATATTTGTGTTTAAGCTAATTTAAAAGCCACTTTATTGAAGTAGGACTAACATTAAAAAGTTGTACATTTTAATGTATACAACTTGATGAGTTTGATATCTTTGAAACCATCGCCACAATTTATTCCATATATATATATCTCATTCAAACTTCTCCTTCCTCCCTCTTTTTGTTGTTGTTGTTGTTATTATTCGTGGTAAAAATACTTAACAGAAGATCTACCCTTTTCACAAAATTTTAAGTATACAATACAATACTGTTAACTATATGCTCTATGCTGTATAGTAGCTCTCTAGGACTTATTCATCTTTCATAACTGACCCTGTATCTTTGACTGATACCTTCCTGCTCCTCCCACCCCGCCCCTGGCAATCCCCATTCTACTCTCTGTTTCTATGTGCATGATTATTTTACATTCTTCAGATAAGTTGTATCGTGGAGAATTTGTGCTTCTGTATCTGACTTATTTTATTTATCATCATGTGTTCCAGGTTTATCCATGAAGTTTGAAGTTACAAATGGCAGATTTTCTTCTTTTCAAAGCTGACTAATATCCCATTGTATGTATATATCACATTTTCTTTCTCCACTCATCTTTCAATGAGCATTTAAGTTGCTTCAATGTCTTAGCTATTGTGAATAATGTTGCGACGAACCGGATGGCTTCACCGGTGTATTCTACCAAACATTTAAAGAAGCATTAATACCAATCCTTAAACTCTTAAAAAAATAATAATAATAAAATAAATAAAAAGAGGAAACTTTTAAACTCATTTTATGTGGCCAGTATCATTCTGATATCAAAGCCAGAGGGGGAAAAAATCACAAAACTACAGGCTAATAGCCCTCATGAACATGTATGCAAAAACTCTTAAGAAAATATTAGCATACTAGATGAAACAGCACATTCAAAGAATCATACACATGATTAAGTGAGATTTATCCAAGAATGCAAAAATGGTCCAAATAGATCAATCAATGTTATACACCATCTAACAGGACAAGAATGATTTACTGATCATTTCAATAGATGCAGAAAAATCATTTGACAAAATTCAACACTCATGATGAAAATGTTTAACAAATTATGTATAAAAAGAACTTATCTCAACACAACAAAGATCTGGAACAAGATAAGGATGCCTATTCAACATAGAACTGGAAGCCCAAGCCAGAGCAATTAGGCAACAGAAAGAAGTAAAAGGCATCCAAATTGGAAAGGAAGAAGTAAAATTATGTTTGCAAATGATACTATCTTGTGTAGAGAAAATTCTAAAACTCCACAAAGAAACTATTAGAACTAATAAACAAATTGAGGATATAAAAATCAACATACAAAAATCATCTGCTTTTCTCTACACCAACAACAAACTATTCAAACAGGAAATTAAGCAAATGGCTTTTGCACAGTGAAATATAATGGCTTTCAGCAGAATAGCATACCAGTTGTTTTTTTAAAAAAAACATGTTTCTCTCCAACTGGCATAGCCTTACTCCAGAATTCAGCTCCTGCCATTCTGATTCTTCCACTAAGTCTTGTCACAAGTTCCTCACATATTTTTCCACCATTACCCCTCCAACACCATAGGGTCTGTCAAATCTCATGGTCCAAGTGAGGGCTGCTTGCATCTCAGTCCTTTCCTGCCTTAGGCCACATCACGTAGTCCAGTATAAGGGCCATTTGTATTTTTACTTGTGCAATATGCTGCCTCCAGAATCCAAAAAGCTTAACTTGCATGTTGCTCTCTTCTTTTTAGTAGGAGGTGTAAAATATAATACTTCAATTTTTATCAGTATGGGGTGTTCCAGCATACTCTTGACCATTGGATCCATAAAAATCATACAAATGTGGCAGGCTCTGAGGTTTATCTCCTCTCCTTTGGAGTGCATATCTATATAATAAAAGATCAATGGCTGTAACAACTAAAACAACCAAACGAATGGTCACCAGGAAGTGCATGGAGCACCTCTCAGTCCCTCCCCCACAGCCCATATGCTCCTATCAGAGCAAGGCTGGTGACTGGCGGGCAGGCAGGGTGGTGGGAAGGTGGACAGGGCAAGATGGGCATGATGAGAGTGGCAGTGCCAGATCCACAGCCACTGTGGATCAGGCTTGGAGATAGGCCCAGAGAGAGACAGCTGTCAGCGAGGCCATTCTGGATTTCCCAGAAGAGCCAATGGCTGCCTAGGAAGCAAAGCTTTTGATGCTGACTGGCATACAAACTGACCAATCAGAACCAAATCTGGGTGAACTGTGAGGAGCCAATGGCTGCCTAGGAGGCAGAATTTTTTATGCTGACTGGCATAGATACTGACCAATCAGAACCTAATCTGGGTGAACTATGAAGGCAGAACCTAAGGTGGGGGCTGAGGAGGGGTTTTAAGGGCAATAGCTGTTTGTTGTAAGGTGTAAGAAAACAGTTCAATTTTTTAATAACTGGTTTCGCAATATAGTGCTTATGGCTGGCTATATTCCAAAAGAATCTCTTCTTGCTGAAAAAGACCCTCCCCCCCATTTAAGCAATAATATCCTATATAATTTATCTATATTAATAAAAGGGTAATATGCTAATTAGACCAGGTCAACTGGCCATATTTCAGATGCCCGACTTCCTTCCAGACAAAGTCATGGTGGTGAGGGCCAAGGCAGAGGCATTTAGAGGCAAAATCGGACTGGCAGGGAGATCAGTTAGGGGGGAGATCAGGCCAGCAGAGGAGGGCATTTGGGGGCCATCAGGCTGGCAGAGAAGGGCAGTTGGGGGTGACCAGGCCAGTAGGGGAGGGTAGTTGGGGGTGACCAGGTGAGCAGGGGAAGGCCATTGGAGGCAAACGGGCAAACAGGGGAAGGCAATTGGGGGCATTAGGCAGGCAGAAAGGTGAGTGGCTAGGAGCCAATTGTGAAAGGGATGTCTGACTGCCAGGATTGGGCCTAAACCAGCAGTCAGACATCCCCTGAGAGGTCCCAGATTAGAGAGGGTACAGCCCGGGCTGAGGGACACCACCTCCGTGCATGAATTTTGTGCACCGAGACTCAAGTCTATAATAATAAAAGTGTAATATGCTGATTAGACCAGATATTCTTCTGGACAAAGCTGGGACTGCAAGGGAAGCCCAGGTCCCAGGTGCCAGAGGGAAGCCGGTGCCGGCAGCCAGGGGAAGTGTTTTTATAAGACATCCTGTGTGCTTGCCCTTCTTGCTCATTTGACCAGATCTGCACATAATCATCTTTGTAATGGGTCAATGCAACTTCAATGAGATGCCCAGTTGGCCCATATTTCTTTGAACTACATTATAGGAGAAGGTGGGAGAATTAATATAGCACTGCAACAAAACTGTAAGTGGGTAATTTTTTTTTCCCCAATTCATGTGATTGTGAACTATAATATTTATAATCCTCTTTCCACATTGGTATAGAAAAGAATATATTTGACAAATCAGTGGCTACAATATGGAGCCATATTGATCTGCTTTGGCATCAAGGCTGTGATGAGAACTATTATTTGATTGAGTATGTGGCAGTTGGTAGTCATCTTCTAGGACCCATCTAGTTTTCACATGGAACAGACATGAATTCAATGGAGATAAGATGGGGAAACAACCTTTCTATCCATTTGATCTTTAACCTTGGCACCAATCACTGCCATCATCTTACAGCACCCACCACTACCAAACTGTGATAATGCTTCTTGGCTGGGTAGCGGCAGACTTTTCACATGTCTATTGAACATCTGTATATTTTCTTTGGAGAAGTGTGTGTCCAGGTCTTCTGCACATTTTTAATTGGGTTGTTTGTCCTCTTGGTGTTGAATTGAATAAGTTCTTTATAAGTTTCCTATATTAACCCTTTATAAAATGTATCATTGTCAAATATACCGTATTTTTCGGACCATAAGACGCACTTTTTTCCCCCCAGAAGTGGGGGGGGGGGAAAGTCCCTGCGTCTTATGGTCCAAATATAGCCTACACATATACTTTAAAAAAGAAGTTTTTTTACTTGCCCGGCTCTGTGTGGTCTCTGTGTGCTTGCCCGGCTCTAAAATGGTTCTAAATGCTGCTGTTTACTTTACAGGGTTGATTACATGTGTTTATGACTGTGATGTTGGGTTTTAATGCACATAAAATATTTTAGGACACTATTTGTTTCAGAATCTTTTTTTCTTCATTTCCCTTCTCTAAAAACTGGTGCGTCTTATGGTCCAGAGCGTCTTATGGTCCGAAAAATACGGTAATAGTGGATTGACCTTTAGTATACAATATTAGATTACCCTTTCCATCCCTATGTACTATTAGCTTGGCTGTGCATTTTGTTGCTGTTCTGTCTTATTCAGCATCTTTGCAAGTCTATAGTGAGGGAGAGGTCTGTGTTACCCCAGGCCCACAGAGTGGCTATACTCAGAAGTCCATTCTAATGATTGAGCCACTTTGAGTTTTTTTTCTTCCATACAAACACATCCTAATGTATAAAGTTCACTTTATCTTCTTATGCGGTGAGGATGTGAGCAGGCTTTGTGAAGTTTCTCCCACAGCACAGCCCTGAGCCCAGAGGAAACAGACTAGTTACTTCTCTTTGTACCCTGTATCCTGGATCAATTTGAATCACACCACTGTTAGAAGTTTACTTTGTAACTGGCTAGTTTCCACATTAGAATGTGGGGTAGAGGGTACCTAATTCAGGTGTGTCCTTAGCACTTTACATAGCACCTAGAGAATAGTAAGTATGTAAGTGATGATTCTTAAATGAGAGAATATTGGATAAATGACATGTTTTTAGGGTAGGAAATCTTAGGTCTATTTTTGAAATTTGGTCGTGGTTCAGACAGTTTCCAGACTTTCTTATTAAGGTGGGTAGAATAGAATCTCAATATATTTTTAACTCAGTATATTTTTAACTAGAGCAATTCATAACCTCCTGTATAATAATAACAGTAACATTATAACTAACATTGTAGCCCTTTACAAAGAGCATTTATATCTGCATTTGATATTAATCCTCAAATGTAGTTGTAGAACTGCTCTTCTTAGAACTGACAGTATTGGCAGGAGGCATGCCCCATTAAAAATGTACAATCAGATATTATGTTTTTATTTTTAAACAAGACTCAATCTATTTTTAATTTTGCTAAAACCTATGAGAGACCCAGGCTTTTTCTTTTGCATTGTTGTGAAATTCATGTCTTTAACACCAATTTTTATTTAAGTAAGAGTGTAAAAGACTCAAGAAAACTATGATGACCAAGAAAAGAAATGTAACTATTTTATGTGGATTATGATTTGCCATAAGATTAGAATTAGAAACAGACTTCTATCTCAAGTTATTGAGAGAATTACCTCTAGCAACATTGAACATGGATTGACATGAACTATGGTTGCCTGGATAGCAACCATTTTTTGTTTCATTCCTCACTCCTGGTTCATTAAAGATAAAATAAAGTATGAGAGTATATCTAGTTGAAGCCAGTGGAAAAGGTCAGAATCACTCCAATAGTAGGTGTGCTGAAGATTTGCTGACATACTAGCAATGCATCAGATGCCTCAGCTTGCTCTGCTGCTGCGGGATACTGCCAGGAGAGATCCCGCTGCTGCCCCTGAGTCCTGGATGTAGCCATCAGCAGTATCACCAGCTGTCACTAGTCTGAGTTCCGCACATAATCTCTCCTTGGAAATCACTAGCTTCTGACTAACCTCAGAGATGGTCCTTCTATTGTGGGAGTTGAGGTTATATGCCTGTCTTAGCCACAAGGAAAGTCAGGAAAGCAAATATCTGATATTTTCAGTCTCTATACTAAGAAGCATGGTTCACCTGATAAGTTGGGGTATTCATGAAACATAAGAGGCTGTACACTAAAATAAATGATAATCGTCCTCCAGTATGTTTCTAATAAGACTTTAAAGCAAACTCTCTTTGCCCTAGAATCTAGGGCCTAGATTGTCAAAAGCCAATTCCTGCATGACAGCAAGGCTGAATCATCTGGATGGCTGAGGGCATTTCCCCAAACCTGAAAAGGATGCATAAATGATTGCTTGCTGCCAGACAGCTGAGGGCATTTCAATCTACATGTTATTGCCTCCTACTGGCCAAACACCTAAACAGCCAAAGGCAGTTCCCCCAATCTGACAATGGATTCTGTATAGTAAACCTTGGCCTTTGATGTGTATATCTACCTTGCCTTAGGAAAAATTGTGCTAATAAAGAGCAAGGGGTCCTGAAACAAGGAGAACTCAGTTTCTTTAGATAAGTCTCCTCTGGCTCCCCAAAATGCCTTCCAAAATTATGTTTCCTCTCTGGACTCTTGATTAATTTACTTGCAGTGTCTTCTCCAGATTTCTGAACCCTTCTAGATGCCGAGAAACACACACCAGCACTAGATTGCATGCAATTTTCAGTTACTCTTTCTCATACCACTTTCTAAATCCCAAGTCTGCTGAAACCGGTTTGGCTCAATGGATAGAGCATCGGCTTGGGGACTGAAAGGTCCCGGGTTCGATTCCGGTCAAGGGCATGTACCTTGGTTGCAGGCATATCCCCAGTAGGGGGTGTGCAAGAGGCAGCTGATCGATGACTCTCTCTCATTGATGTTTCTAACTCTCTATCCTTCTCTCTTCCTCTCTGTACAAAATCAATAAAATATATTAAAAATAAATAAATAAATAAATAAATAAATAAATAAATCCCAAGTCTGGGATTTGCCCTTCCTATACCCCAAAGGCACAATGCTTCCTGTGTTGGTCCTAACTAAATGAAAGAAAACAGATACTGAAAACAGATAGGAAAGAATAGATGGGCAGATTCTGAGCAGAAAGAGAGAGCAGCTGATGGTCTTGTGCTGTGAGTGTTTATCAGCAAGCTGGGAGACAGCGAACACCAGAAGAAACTGCTGGGGGGCCGCTGACAGGGGTGCCCCTCACAGGGAAGCACCCACACGGGGCAAGGTCCCTTCCCGGAGCTACCTACCAGCTTGGACGGGGAAACCTCGCCATCTTGAGAAGAAGATTGGATCGTGTCAGAGGCCTGAATATCCACAGCCGCAGCGACCACCAAGCAGCTGTGACCCCCCAGAACCCTGATCCCAGGCAGCGCGAACATTTGGGCTCACAGGAGTGCCCCCCCCCCCCCCGCCCTCCGCACGGTGAAAAGGTCAGATTTCGAGGCGAGAGGGTGAGTGAGCGATCTCGGCAAAGACAAAGACCAGTGAGCACAGGGCACTCGGAAACTGGAGGACAGGGGCGGTGATTACAAGTAGAAGCCCCAGCTGTTGGGTGTCACCCGTGAAATTGGACGGGGCTCCTCACAGGGGAGATATCTAAAGAGCAACACATTTGGATCTGGCTCGAAGGGATATTGGAGAGTTGCGGGAGATTGCAGTTGGCTTGGACTTGCCCCATCCCGACCTCCATAGATCCTGCCCCAGGGGCAAAAGAAGCTGGAGAGGCTTTAGAGCCTGGGAAGTCAACCTAGAAACATTGCCACCCAGAGGCTAATTCACAAATTGACTCTAGTGTAATAAAAACAAAGCAAAACCTGCTTAAAAATCAGGACTGGATCAATAGAGGAAGCGAATGAACTTCATTACTGCAAATTTTATTTAAATTTTTTTTAATTTTTTAATTTTCGTTTTTTATTTTTGTTTTCATTATTTGCAACGTTTACTCAAGAAACTATTTTTTTCTTCTTTTTCCTCATTTGATCTTATCTTTATAATTATTACATTGTACACGTAATCAACATTATTACTACTAATATTTTACCTTTTTTATCTTATATTTTTGTTTATTTTTATTATTTTTATTTTATTTATTTTTATTTTTATTTTATTTCAGGATTACTGTTCTACAGTCTTTATCTATCTTTCCTTCTCCAAGGCTTTATTCTATCTCAACCCTACCTTTATGCCTTCACTCTCTTTCCAACCTTTTTCTTTTAGTACCCTGTTTATCTTAACCCTTTCCTGCTCTAGATTTTCCCCATTCTTTCTGTCTACCCCCTCCTAAAATTTCACCCTACTTATATATATCTAATTTCTAACCCCCTGCTCCAAGCCCATTCACACTTTCCTCGCCACTGTCCTAAAAACAAAACAAAACAACAACAAAAAATAAGTCTTTCACTCTAACTCTTTGAAGTTGTATGTTGATTGTTAACTATACTAAAGTTGTATGGTTTTTTTATAAGATTGATTTGCCTATTCTTTTTGTTTGATTGTATGTTTTTGTTAGCTGGGTTCTAGTCACCTTTACTAGTGGTTATTAATATCTCAAACACATTTCTATTCAGTGCCTTGTGTGTTGTACCTGGTTGTGTTGAATTTTGTGCCTTTAAATCAAAGCAGGAGCGAGAACTACACAACCAGACATCCTAAAAAGAGAGATCATGGGGAGACAAAGAAACAGCCCACATATGAAAGAAAAGCAGGCTTCACCTAAAAGGAAGTAAATGAGAGAGAGGCAAGCAACCTACCAGAGCAAGAATTCAGAGTAATGATCATAAGATGGCTAAAAAGAATGGAAGACAAATTTGACAATGAGTATGAACCAAGAGGAAATGAAGAAGAACCAAGAAAAAATGAAAAATGACATCGCTACTATAAAGAACTCAATAGAAAGCATCAAGAGTAGACTAGAAGAAGCAGAGGACCGCATCAGTGAGCTAGAAGACAAGATGGAAAAAAATACCCAATTAGAGCAGCTTCTGGAAAAAAAAATTAAAAAGCAGGAGGAAAGTCTAATGGAACTTTGGGAGAATACAAAACAAAACAATATTAGAATAATAGGGGTTCCAGAAGGAAAGGAAACTGAGGAAGACATAGAAAATGTATTTCAAGAAATAATGACAGAAAACATTCCTGAGATAGGGAAGAAAAAACCCACACAAATCCAAGATGCTCACAGAGTCCCAAGCAAAATGAACCCCATAAGACCGACTCCAAGGCACATTATAATTAAACTGGCAAGCACCAATGACAAAAAAAGAATTTTAAAAGCAGCCAGAGAGAGACAGAAAGTTATATATAAAGGAACCCCCAACAGACTAGCAACTGATTTCTCCACAGAAACTTATCAGGCCAGAAGGGAATGGGATGAAATATACAAAGTCAAGCAAAGGTAGGGTCTGAATCCAAGAATACTGTACCCAGCAAGGCTATCAATCAAAATTGAAGGTGAAATCAGGAGCTTCACAGACAAAAACAGACTAAGGGAATTTATCTCCACCAAACCAGCAATGCAAGAAATGTTAAAGGGTCTATTGTAAAATTAAAGAAATAGAAAGCAAAGAAGGAACACAGGGGTATAGAATAAAAATGGCTTCAAATAAGTACCTATTAATAATAACTTTAAATATAAATGGACTAAATATTCCAATCAAAAGGCATAGGGTAACGGATTGGATAAGAAAACAAGACCCATATATCTGTTGTCTACAAGAAACCCACTTCAGAAAAAAAGATGCACACAGACTGAGGGTGAAGGGATGGAAAAAAGGTTTTCCAGGCGAATTGAAATGAAAAAAAAACTGGTGTAGCAATACTTATATCTGACAAATTAGATCTCAGAATGAAGGACATAACAAGAGATAATGAAGGCCACTTCATAATACTAAAGGGAGCAATCCAACAAGAAGAAATAACCCTGGTAAATATATATGCATCCAATATGGGAGCACCCAAATACATAAAAATAAATAAATAAATAAATAAATAAATAAATAAATAAAAATTAAAAAAATTAAAAACTGCTGGAGGACATTAAGGGAGAGATTAATAGCAATACAATCATAGTAGGAGATTTTAATAGCCCACTGTCACCCTTCGACAAATCATCTAAACAAAACCAGCAAAGAAATATCAATCCTAAATGACTCCCTAGACCACATGGAATTAATCGACATCTTCAGAACATTCCACCCCAAAGCCACAGAATATACATTCTTCTCAAGAGCACATGGCCATTCTCAAAGATAGACCACATTTTGGGACATAGGCAAAGTCTCTTCACATTCAAGCAGATAGAAATCATATCAAGCATCTTCTCAGGTTATAGTGGCATAAAACTGGAAATTAACTACAATAAAAATAATCCAAAGAAATCAAACACATGGAGACTAAACAGCATGCTATTAAACAAGGACTGGGTTACCAGAGAAATCAAGGAAGAAATTAGAAACATCCTGGAAACAAATGACAATGAAAACACAACAATCCAAAATCTAGGGGACACAGCAAAAGCAGTTTTGAGAGGGAAGTTCATATCCCTACAAGCCTATTGCAAAAAAAAAAAAAGAAAGAAAAAATGGTAACAAATTATCTAACTCTACAACTCAAAGAGTTAGAAAAAGAGCAACAAGAAAAGCCCAGTGTAAGCAGAAGAAAGGAAATAACAAAAATCAGAGCACAGATAAACGACATAGAGACCAAAGAAACAATACATAAGATCAACAAAACCAAGAGCTGGTTCTTTGAAAGGATAAACAAGATAGATGAACCTCTAGCCAGGCTAACCAAGAAACAAAGAGAGAGGACTCAAATAAACCAAATCAGAAATGAAAAAGGTGAAATAACAACAGACCCCACCGAAATACAAAGGATTGTTAAAAAATAATACTAACAACTCTATTCCAACAAACTGAACAACCTGAAGAAAATGGACATATTCCTAGAAAAATACAACCTTCCAAAACTCAATCAGGAAGAATCTAAAAATCTCAATAGAGCAGTGTCTTGGAAAGAAATTGAAACAGTCATCAAAAAGCTTCAGGCAAACAAAAGCCCAGGGCCAGATGGTTTCACAGGAGAGTTTTACCAAACATTCAAGGAAAAACTAAAACCTATCCTCCTCAGACTATTCCAAAATATTCAAGAGGAAGAAACACTTCCAAACTCCTTCTATGAAGCCAGCATCACCCTAATACCAAAACCAGATAAAGACAACTCAATGAAAGAGAATTACAGGCCAATATCCCTCATGAACATAGATGCCAAAATCCTCAGCAAAATTCTAGCAAATCGGCTCCAGCAGAGCATCACAAAAATCATACACCATGACCAAGTAGGATTTATTCCAGGAATGCAAGGTTGGTACAATATCCGCAAATCAATAAACGTGATACATCACATAAACAAATTGAAAGATAAAAATCATATAGTCATATCAATTGATGCAGAAAAAGCATTTGATAAAATCCAACACCCTTTCCTGATAAAAACTCTCAACAAGGTGGGAGTACAAGGATCATACGTCAACATAATAAAAGCTATATATGATAAACCCGCAGCCAACATCATACTCAATGGGCAAAAACTAAAACCATTCCCTCTAAGAACAGGAACAAGACAGGGATGCCCACTCTCGCCACTCCTGTTTGAAATAGTACTGGAAGTACTAGCCATTGCAATTAGACAAGAAGAGGAAATAAAAGGCATCCAAATTGGAAAAGAAGAAGTAAAGTTATCCTTATTTGCAGATAACATGATATTGTACATAAAAAAAAACCAAAAGACTCCATTAAAAAACTAATTGACTTAATAAATGAATTTGGCAATGTAGCAAGATACAAAATTAACACCAAGAAATCTATGGCATTTCTATACACCAACAGTGAGCTTATAGAAACAGAGACTAAAAAAGCAATTCCATTTACCATCCCACCAAAAAAATTAAGATACCTAGGAATAAACTTAACAAAGGAAGTAAAGGACTTATATGTGGAAAACTACATGACACTGAAAAAAGAGATAGAGGAAGATGTAAACAGATGGAAGAACATACCATGTTCATGGATTGGTAGAATCAACATCATCAAAATGTCCATACTTCCTAAAGCAATCTATAGATTCAATGCACTCTCCATTAAAATACCAACGGCATATTTCACTGACCTAGAAAGAACTCTCCAAAAGTTCATTTGGAACAATAAAAGACTCTGAATAGCCACAGCAGTCCTGAGAAAGAAAAGTAAAGTAGGAGGGATCACAATACCAGACTTCAAGCTGTATTACAAAGCCACTCAAAACAGCCTGGTACTGGCATAAGAACAGACATATAGATCAGTGGAATAGAATTGAGAACCCAGATACCAACCCAAATCACTATGCTCAGTTAATATTTGATAAAGGAGGCACAAATATACAATAGAGTCAAGAAAGTCTCTTCAATAAATGGTGTTGGGAAAATTGGAAAGATACATGCAAAAGAATGAAACTAGATCACCAACTTACACAATACACAAAAATAAACTCAAAATGGATACAGGACTTAAACATAAGACAGGAAACCATAAAAAATACTAGAGGCATCCACAGGCAGCAAAATCTTAGACATACACCAAAAGAACTTCTTCACTGATACTGCCCCTAGGGCAATGGAAGCTAAAGAGAAAATAAACAAATGGGACTATATCAAAATAAAAGCTTTTTTACAGCAAAAGAAACCATCAACAAAACAACAAAAAAGGCCACTGTATGGGAGAACATATTTGCAAATGTTATCACTGATAAAGGTTTAATCTCCAACATCTACAAACAGCTTACACAACTAAATAAAAGGAAGATGAATGGTCCAATTAAAAAATGGGCAATGGACCTAAATAGAATATTTTCAAAAGAAGACAGAAGGAAGGCTAAGAGGCACATGAAAACATGTTCGAAGTCACTAATTATCCGAGAGATGCAAATCAAAACAACAATGCGGTACCATCTCACACCTGTCAGAATGGCCAACATCAACAAATCAAAAAACGACAAGTGTTGACGAGGTTGCGGAGAAAAAGGAACCCTTGTGCACTGCTGGTGGGAATGCAGACTGGTGTAACCACTGTGGAGAACAGTATGGAGTTTCCTCAAAAAACTGAAAATGGAACTCCCATTTGACCCAGTAATCCCCCTCCTAGGAATATATCCCAAGAAACTAGAAACACCAATCAGAAAGGATATATGCACCCCTATGTTCATAGCAGCACAATCTACAATAGCTAGAATCTGGAAACAGCCTAGGTGCCCATCAGCAGATGATTGGATCAAAAACCATGGTACATCTACACAATGGAATACTATGCTGCCATAAAAAAAAGGAATTCTCATCATTTGCAGCAACCTGGATAGAACTAGAGAACATTATGCTGAGTGAAATAAGCCAGTCAATGAAAGAGAAATACCACATGTCCTCACTCATTTATGGATATTAAAGAACATTATAAACTGATGAACCAAAAGTCAGATATAAAGACAGTAAAGCAACAAGCAGACGGTCAAATTACAGCTGGGAGCATAGGGAGATTTGGGGGAGATAAGAGATCAACTGAAGGACTTATATACATGCATATAAGTACAACCAATGGACACAAAACTTTAAGGAGGGAGGGTATCTATGGTAGGGGGGGCAATGTTAAGATATGTACACAGATAATAATTTAATAAAAAATATTAATAAAAAAAATAAAATATGCTATACTTGGAATAAAAAAAAAAGAATAAGAAAAAAAATATATCTCCACTAGGTACCACCACTTCAGTAGTTTCTGAAAAATTATGATTAACTACATCCTTTGTTATTGCAGGGATTGTGTCTACATTCTCAACTGCTAAGGTGTAGTGTTCGGGCCAGAATTGGTTTCAACAAATATATTCATAATGACTTTGGAAATTCTCTCTCCCCACTTAATTAGTCCACTAAGCTAGGGTCTGGAGAACTCCATTGTTCCTGTGTGTTTTTTTTTGTTTTGTTTTTTCAGAGAGAGCAGGGATATATCCCATCATTGCGCAAATGCAATAAAGAGGTAGCAGTTACCTGGGAAACTATCATATACTAAGGACAATTTTGATAATACATTGAACTGATAGCAGGAAATGTCTTTTTTATTATTTAAATGTAGCTGGTATAAAATATTATGTTAGTTTCAGGTTTATGAATAGTGTTTTGACACTTATTACCTTATAATGTGGTCACCACACTAAGTCTAATAAGAATTTGCTGTGCAAAATTATCACAACACTGTTAATTAGGAATTTTGGCTTCCTCCATTGCCTGGGAAACCCAAGCCTCCTGCTCACTCAGTGGCCACAGCCATTTTTGTTGGGATTTATTTATCTTCTATAATTGAAACTGTGTAGCCTTGATTAAAGGCTTGTGCCAGCCAGAGGGTGCAGTAAGGTTGGCTTCTTCCATTGCTGGGGAAACCCGAGCCTCCTGTTCACTCTGTGGCCACAGCCATCTTGGTTGGGTTAATTTGCATACTGGCTCCTGATTGACTCATGGGTGTGGCTTGAGGGTGTAGCAGAGGTGCAGTCTATTTACATATTACTCTTTTATTATATAGGCTCTTTCCCTGGGTAGAAGATATTTAGTTTGATGTAGTCCTATTTGTTTAAGTTTGCTTTTGTTTTCCTCATTGGAGGGGACAAAGCTAAAAATATTAAGAGTGATGTCAAGGCCAAAACCAGTTTGGCTCAATGGATAGAGCATCGGTCTGCGGACTGGAAGGTCCTTGTTTTGATTCCAGTCAAGGGCATGTACATTGGTTTCGGACACATCCCTAGTGGGAGGTGTGTAGGAGGCAGCTGGTCAATGTTTCTCTCTCATTGATGTTTCTAGCTTGCTATCCCTCTCCCTGCCTCTCTGTAAAAAAATCAATAAAATATATTTATAAAATAAAAATAAGAGTGATATCGGAGCTTGTGGCTAATGTTTTCTTTCTATTTATTTTATAGTTTCAGGTCTTATATTGACATCTTTAATTCAATGGGTTTATTTTTGTATATGGTGTAAGGGCATGATCCAGTTTTTTGTTTATTTGTTTTTGCATGTACCTGTTCAGTTTTCCCAAGACACTGTCATTTCTTCATAGATTATTCATTATATACATGAGGGTTTATTTCTGGACTCTGTATTCTGTTCCATTGATCTATGTCTGTTTATGTGCTGGAACCATACTGTTTGGATTATTATAGCTTTGTAATATAGTTTGAAATTGCTGTTAATTTTCCCTTTATCTCCATCAATATTTTCTTTATAAGTATTGCTATTCCAGATTTCTGTTTGCTTTTATTTGTTTGAATATCTTTTTCCATGCCTTTCCTTTCGGTGTGTGTGTGTGTCTTTCAATAAAGTGAGTCTCTTGTAGGCAGCATATACTGTAGATGGGACTTGGTTTTTCATTTATTCAGCCACTCTATCTTTTGCTTGGAGTATTTTGTCCATTTATATTTAAAATAATTATTGATAGGTTATATATTTATTTTTGTTTTGTTGTCTTATAGTTGTTTTTATAGTCTCTATTTTTTTTTCTTCTTTTGAATTCTTTCCTTTTGGTTTACTGGTTCTTTTTAGTATTTTATTTGGGTTCTTTTCTCTTTATTTATTGTGAGATTTTTTTAAAATATATTTTATTGATTTTGTACAGAGAGGAAGGGAGAGAGATAGAAAGCCAGAAACATCGATGAGTTAGAAAGTCATCGATCAGCTGCCTCTTGCACGCCCCCTACTGGGGATATGCCTGCAATCAAGGTACATGCACTTGACCGGAATCGAACCCGGGTCCCTTCAGTCCCCAAGCCGACGCTCTATCCATTGAGCCAAACCGGTCTCGGCTATTGTGAGATTTTTAAAATTTTTTTTTTTTTTTGGTATTTTCTTGGCTTATAGACGCCATGAGGTTCCTATATACCCATCTATATCTATTGCAGTCTATTTTAAGGTGGTAGGTGTTTGAGTTCAAACATATTATAAAAGCACTATATTTTCACTCCCTCTTCACATTTGGTGTTTTTAATGGCACCACTATATATATATATATATATATATATATATATATATATATATATATATATATATGGCACACACACACACACACACACACACACGTGTGTGTGTGTGTGTGTGTGTGTGTATCCTCTATTATAATTATAGTTAATTTTGCTGCTTGTGACTTTTAACCTTCATTTTAGCTTTTTAAGTTGCTTATTTACTGTGCTAATTCTGTGCTTGCTTTTACCTGCAAGATTTTTCCTTTCTTGTATTTTCTTATTTCTGGTATTGCCTTTTATTTCCCACATAAAGAAGACCCTTTAAGGTTTCTTCTACAATGTGTTAGTGGTTGGCGAAGAAATCCTCTAGTGTTTGCTTGTCAGAAAGATTAAGTGATTTTTCCTAATGTCACAATGCTTACATAAGCAATAGACCTAGAATTTAGACCCTGCGGAACCTACCTTTTACTGCCTACATTGCTTTCAAAGCTATTATCTATATTTAAAATAAGGAAATGTAACTAATGTGGCACTTTCTACTAAATAAAACATATTTACAAATATTCATTTAACCTCATAGTTTTTATTTTGGGAAGGAAAGCAGGGCATTTTTTTTTCTACCTATTTAACAATTTGCAATATTAAGGTTGAGGTTGTGTGTTTTATTATGAGACCACACAACTAGGAAGTGTCAGAGCATGTGAAAAACTCTGGTCTTCTTACCTCTGAAACACCAAATATTAAACAATGAAAGGAGCATATCTTTGCTTTGTTGGGTAAGCTGAACTCTTTTTGTATAGGAAAATGGAAGTGCAGAATGGTGGGGTTTTTTTTGTTTTGTTTTTGTTTGTTTGTTTGTTTTTGTTTAACTCAGATTGAATCTTAAGTAACTTTATTTCTAAAAAAAAAAAAAAAAAAATAGTAACTGCAAAATAACGCACCAGACACAAATTATACATATAAACTTTTTGAGCTGGAAAATACCTTAGAAGTTTTTTAAATCTCTAAGTTTACAGCTGAGGAAACAAACCTACCTAAAGTTTAATATTATATATCACTGTTTAATATTCGTGCTTGGTCTAGAAAGCTGGGTATCCCCAAGCACTTGCTCCCAATCCAAGCTTCCTCTATTTATGGCATAAAGATCATCCCTCCAAAACTATGGCACTAAAACAACTTTTTCTGTTTGCTCCTGGAGACTGAGAAAGGTTTTATTGATATATTGTCAAGAATGCAGATTGAAGTAGTGAAAAGAACACACGTATGCTAGAGGTATAGCTATGGAGATGACATGGATATATAGGTATTAATTCTTTCAGTTAGATTAAGGAAAACACAAACGCAGGTTGCCTGTTGCATTTCAAGCAATTACTCCTCAAGCTCTTCAGAAAATTGCAGAGAAATGTTTTTTTCTTCATCCTACTGAGGAATAGTTAAGAGTGGCCAACAGATGCCACTATTTTAAGTAAATTTTCCTGTTTCAAATGAAGAAGAGTAATTACCAGGGTAAAAGATGTGGCAGGTAAAGTGTAACAAAAATAGGCATGTTATCTTAAAATAAGTGACAAAACTAATGCACAATTGGGTCTTCTTATTTGCCTTTAAACAAAACATTTAAATAGTTGTCAACTAAAACACAAGCTAAATTATTAGAAAAAATTGAATAAGAGTCATTTGTGTTTGAAAATAATAATATTTACAAATCAAAATATGTTGAGTGATAGCTATATTTTCATAGCACAAAAATATATCTTATCCTGATATATGACATCAAAGAATAAATTAAAACCAATTCTGTTCTTTTCAAATGATTGTGGGAACTTGGAACATTAGTATATATCAAAGCTATACTAAGTTATGAGTGAGTTGTCATTGAAAAGTGTGGCTCTACAGTGTGTGTGCAACAATGTCTGTAGGTGTGAAGTCTTTTAAAGTAATTTAAAATATGTTGACCAATGTCACAATAAATTTAATAATTTTTTTAAATTAGTAGACCTATAAAACTTACTCCTTGAGAAAAAGCATACATGGTAGCTACTTCCAATCTGGTCTCCCATATCCTGTTCTGGGGTGTGATTAAAACTCTCCAGAAATACCTATATCTTCCTGAACATATTCTTGGGATGGCTCTTCAATTTTTAAAAAACATCAATCCCACCAAATATCTCTAAATTATAGTTCATATAGATGTTTTCATATATTTTCTTGTGGAAGTGAATTGCTAAATATTTTAATTTATTCACAATAAAATATTAAATCTCTACTGTATAAACAACACTCTGATAGTTGCCATGAAAGATTCAGAATAAAGTAATATAGTTGCTATCATTAAGTGAAGAATATGATTGAGTAAAAAGTAAGGCTTTGTGTCTGGACAGACATGCACTGTGCTAAAAAGTTTCTGCCGTTATATAAAACTAGAAGCCCAGTGCAGGAAATTCGTGCATGGGTGGGTTGGCGGGGGGGGGGGGGGGGGCGTCCCTCAGCCCAGCCTGCACCCTCTCCAATCTGGGATCTCTGGGGGGATGTCCAACTGCCAGGATTGGGCTTAAATTGGCAGTTGGACATCCCATTCACAATATGGCTCTGCTGGCTCCTAATCACTTGTCTGCCTTCCTGCCTGATCTCCCCTAACCACTCTTCCTGCCAGCCTGATAGCCCCCTAACTGTTCCCCTGCTGGCCTAATTGACACCTAACTGCTCCCCTGCTGGCATGATTGTCCCCAACTGCCCTTTCCTGCTGGCCCTATCATCTTCAACTGCCCTCCCCTGCCAGCCAGATCACCCCCAACTGCCTGTGGGCCTGAGGGAGCTGGGGGACTGAGGCTGGATGATGCTGGATGCTGCAGGGACTGGGTGAGGTGGGGCTGAGGAGACTGGGGACTCTGGCTGGATGATGCACATGGTGGCTGCCGACCCCAGCAGGGCTGAGGGGACTGGGGGACTGAGGCTGGATGAGGTGGGGTTGAGGGGATTGGGGGACTCCAGCTGGATAAGGTGGGCTGAGGGGACTGGGCACTACCATCTTGTGGCTGTGGGCACCACCATCTTGTGAGGGCATAGAAGTCAATTAGTATATTCCCTCTTTATTGGCTGTGAGCATTGCCATCTTGTGAGGGCGCAATGGTCGATTAGTATATTCCCTCTTTATTAGATAGGACTAGAGGCCTTATGCACAAAATTCATGCAAGGGGCTCAGCCCCCACCACCACAGTGGTTGCCTCAGCCCCTGCCCGCTGCAGCTTCATCTGGAAGGACGACTGGTCTAATTAGCATATTATTCTTTTTTATTATAGATGACCTTTAAAATGGTGATGCTTCATAAGGTTGTACAGATTAAATTATGTCATGATGTAAAGTGCCTCTCAGTATGTGGCATAAAATAGGAACTAAGCAAGTACTAGTTTTTTACTCAAATAACCATCTTGGAGAGCAGGTAAGATGGGTGGTCAAAATCCTAATCACATACCAGGTAGAAAACAATAAGTGGCATAAGAAAGGAATACAATACATGAAAAATTTAAAATAAAACATTCCCAACAGAATGGTACAGGAAATATTTATGAAGGAGGCTACAAGGAGCTATTACTTGATAGAAAGTCAAGTATTTATAATGTAAAATAATATAAGGCTGAGAAAGAATGGTATATAGGAGGAGAACTAATTAACCATGATACTTACCTTATTATCTTTTCTAGCACTGGTTTATCTGAAAAACTAATTAACCATGATACTTACCTTATTATCTTTTCTAGCACTGGTTTATCTGAAATAAACTGTTTCAGAGTCTGTTTAGAAATTAAGTGGTGAAATTTCAAAATTGTACCATGGTTATGCAAGAGAATATCTTTTTTCTTAAGTATATACTAAAATATTATGGAATAAAAGATCATGAGATAATCAATAACTCAAATTAAGAATAAATATGTGGATAGATATGTCTGTGTATATCTATACTATCCTATATAATAAATGCCTAATATGCTAAGTGTCTGCTCATCTGGTGACCTGTCGACTGTTCAACCAATCAAAGTGTAATATGCTAATGAAATGCTAAGGCCGCTCAACCACTCGCTATGATGTGCACTGACCACCAGGGGCAGATGCTCCAACTTGTAGGTTAGTTTGCAGCTGGGGTTTGGCAGATTGGGACTGGAACCCTTCTGAGGTCCCTTTTCCACGCCAATCATGACTGGTGGGGTCCTTTGGCCTGGCCGGTGCCCTCTTATAATTCAGGAACCCTCAGGGGATTTCAGAGAGCTGGTTTTGGCCGGAACCCACAGGCCACTCCCATCATGAGAGTGTCAGACGTAGGGCTCATGCCTGGGGAGTGCTGCAATGTTGGGAGCCTCCCCCAATCTGGACTGGGTGGGCACGAGCCCATGGCAGGCACAGTGGGGCTGGGATGAGCGGGAGTAGCAGGTAGGAGCTGCAGGCAGCATTGGACTGTGGGTTTTGGCCTGATCCCCACAGCCTCTCTCCCACCCCCCAAGGGACCCACGTGTGCACGAATTCATGCACCATGATCTAAAAAAAGAGAATGATGTAGCTAATGTGACAAAATGTTAAATTCGTGATTCTAGCTGAATGACATATGGTAGCTATTTGTACTATTCTTGCAATTTTTTGTAAGCATTAAATTATATCAACATTTATAGGTATAAGTTTAAAAATGTGAAGGTGAATTATGAACATTTTGATAAATAAAAACTGGATTTGTGTCAGCCAACTCACACTAAAAGAAATAATAGAAACTTAGATCTATAAGAAAGAATAAAGAGGGACAGAAATTTTAAAAGACACTTGATTGGCAAAAATTTATATGAAAATAAATTCAGAGTTTATAACACTTGACATATATTGTGATAGGTTAAGGATATATCCTATCAAATAAAGAGGTAATATGCAAATTGACTGTAAGTCCAACACACAAGATGGCTGCCCCCATGTGGACACAAGATGGCCACCACAAGATGGCCAGCAGGGGAGAGCAGTTGGGAGGGACAAAGGCCTGAAAGGGATGGTAGTTGGGGGGTGGTCAGGCCTGCAGGGGAGGGCAGTAAGGGGTGACTGGGTCAGCAGAGGAGGGCAGTTGACGGGGGGACCAGGCTCACACAGGGAGGGCACTTAAGGGGTCCCAGCCCTGCAGGGGAGGGAAGTTGGGGGTAACCAGCCCTGCAGGGGAGGGCAGTTGGGGATGGGGGACCAGGCCTGCACAGGAGGGAAGTTGGGGGCAACCAGGCTGGCAAGGGAGGAAAGTTAGTGGTGACTAGGCCGGCAGGGGAGGGCAGTTAGGGGCAATCAGGCCATCAGGAGAGCAGTTTTGCATAGATCTGGCTGGCAGGGGACTGGTTGCAGGGGTTCTCAAACTTTTTAAAGTGGGGGCCAGATCACGGTCCCTCAGAGAGCTGGAGGGCCGGACTATATGAACTACTAATTCCTACTGTAACACCTCGGCTGCGCTCACTGCCCAAAAAACCTGGCGGGCCGGATCAGACTCCTCTGCGGGCCGCATGTGGCCCGCGGGCCGTAATTTGAAGACGCCTGGTTAGGGGGTGATCAGGTTGGCAGGCAGAAGCATTTTGGGGAGTAGTTGGAGCCAGCAGTCCTGGATTGTGAGAGGCATCCCAGAATGGAGAGGGTGCAGGCTGGACTAAGGGACACCCCCCTCCCGTGCACAAATTTTGTGCACTGGGCCACACTAGTACACACGCGCACACACACACATACATGAATCCCTGGGGCAAACAAAGAACTATATGTTATATATATATATATGAACTATATGTACTATATGTACTATATATACACACTATACTTTATATACATATAGCATATAACATATATGTATATTATAATATATATCTGTATCTATATCTATTTATCTATCTATCTATCTATCTATCTATCTATCTATAGTGTACTTTCTTGCATCATTACATATAAATGCAGTGGTAACCCTTGTATGAATGGAAGCTTTTTAAAGGCATTCTAAGTTTTTGTCAGCCTCCTGCCCATGTTCCCTTTGCCATCAGAAGGGTGAACAGCTGTTTCCATCCCAAGTGCAATAATTTCAATTAAAAATTCCTTAGAATTTCTGAAGTAATTGAAAAGATCCACAGACTTTTTTTAGTGAAGGATTCTTAAAGAAGGAAAATGAAAACATGGTGTTATTGTATAACACAAATATTTTTATTATTTAAATGTTTATAAATTTAAAGATTTTAATTATGAATAAAAACATTTATAGCAAATGTTACACATTTCATATTAATGTTTGTAACTGATGTAAGGCACATAGTGCAAAATACTTTATTTCTGATACAGAGATCCCTAAATACTTAGCCACATTGGCACAAAATTGCTTTAGTACCTTATATGGTACAATATACCTCTAATAAATGTTTGGGGGGAAACTTTGTGGGTAAAATTAATATTCTATTATTAATTCATAAAATTTTATTAGTAGGTTTTCATAGAAAAATATTATTTGTCTATGATTAGTTTAAAACCACATTATTATATAATACACAATTATCCACCTAAAATTTTTTTCATACCTAAGAATTTGTCCAGGGATAGATAATTTTTACTATCTTTTATGTTCCAGCTTTGAGAAATCTTGGATATAAAATAACATGAACATCTCTAATGCAAATTTTGCACATGTAAAAATAATTTTGTTTATTGAATCTTCAAAATTTCAATAATTCTCACTTCTATATTTAATAAAATACATTATAAACTTTGAGAAAATAGATTTTTAAGAATAGATATATACACATGTAAGAGTTATAAAGACATAGAGAGCATACACATTAAATTAGAGGTAGGTGTTTTAAAATTCTACTACATTATACTTTCTTTTGTATTATACCCACAAAAGTTATTTAGTATTTAACCCAAGCACACATTTTTAGGATTTTTAAAATTTGAAGCACCATAATTCACAATTAAAGGAATATAAAACAAGGTACCTATGCTGTATCAGTAAGTATAATGGCTATGTACTCTTTTGAAGTAACTGTTGATTTACTACTATTCACCTGACATGAAATAACATTTATGGTAGTTTTAAATAAGTTCATTTTCCACTTAACAAGCAGAACAAACATTTCATTGTATAGTAGGATATTGAGTAGAGATTTACATGTTTGTTTATAGGTTTAACTGTGGTCCAGTCGAAGCTATTAACTGCAACATTATCTTAGTATAATTCATTCAGACATCCCTGGATATTCTACCATAAATTATGTACTTTAAAAAATATCCTGATTAGAGTTATATACCTATTAAGTTGAAGGCCTTGAAAAAATTAAGTGGGGATTTGACTACCTGGTGAGCACCCTAAACAAAGTCACAGACCTTTTGGACACGGAAATCTCAGGAAGGGAAGATGAAAGAAACAAGCACCGGTTATTTGCAGATTCGAAGACTGTCTCCTCTTTGGGATGTACTTCTCACTTCTGAATGCTCAGATCACTTGAATTGGGAGACCAGTCATCAGGTGAGGAACACACTTTCCACAAAACCCTCCACATCTGCCATAGACTTTGGTTCCATCCTGAAAATAGGAAGGGGCAGAAATACAGGAGAATCGAACACATGCACGAGACAGAAAAAGCCAATTAGCCAAGGTTTCCTATGACAGTTACACTTGAGGTAAATGCCATGACAGGATGGGTGGCTTATGGCAATGAGATAACCCACCTGAGATACACATTAGCTTCTTAATAATTATTTTATACCTCTCTATAATTTAAATGATTCATCTCAATCCACATATTTTTCATCTAGGCATCTATTTGCTTTAGTGAGTTTAAGATTTCCATAGACTAAATAAAATATATTTATAGAAATACAGCCTGAAGAAAAGTATACAAGTGGGGAAAATTGGACTGAAAGTAATCATTAGAAGAGAACTTTATGTTTTCCTTTTATTTTTTTAATTAATTTATTAATTTATTAATTTATTTGTTTGTTTTAGAAAAGCAAAGCTATTCACAGAGAAATGATGGTCAGAGGTGGGTGAAAGGCATGGTCAGGACAAGATAGATGTTCTTTCTGGACTGCCTTCCATTTTTAAGTCCAAAAGTAAAAAAACACAAAAAATTGAAAACATTTTGATTGGATGAGGCAAAAATAATTTAAACTCCTGCATTTTTTGGAAAGGTAAAAGTAAAGTTATTTTGTTATTGTTGTTTTTGTGTGTGTTTTTTTCTTTTAACCTAAAGAGGGAGGTTTCCTGGGACATTTTGGGATGGATGTTTTGAGTTCAGGGGTTTTCAGAGTTGACTTTTGTTTCAAAAATTTTTTAACTCTCAAGAATCTGAGTAAGCAGAAAAAAGGGAATGGAAGTAAAAATTCCAATTTACATATTTTTATATCCCAGATTAAGTAAAAACCTAACCTTGGTTAAATATATTGTGTCTGCATTCCCATAAGTATATTTTGGTTTCAGTTTCACATCAGATTTCAGGAAAAACCTCATGTAATATTTTGATTAAGGGAGAAATTCTCAGTTAATCTTTATAATAGAATTAAATAGAAGCAAAAGGAATGATTGCATAAGATATTCATATCTACTGGTGATGTCAGCTAGAGTTCAATCTTCACATTTAACAAAAAAAAGATTTAAAAGCTGGATAAATAAGGTCAGAATATTTCATTGAGCTCTATGAATATACCTGTTCAGAATACATTTTAATTAACTTATTTCCATTCTTCTACCAAAATGGGCTAGACCTAAAAATGCCACATGCAAATAGCTCTTTATTTTCAATATGTTTTAAAAGCCTACTGCTTACCAATATGCAGAACAAAAGTTTAATTCTTTATTAATTAAAGCAATTTCAGTCTTCAGAAATAGAATGTTTAAATTCTATAGTATAAAAAATTGAATTTCTTTACAAATATTCATAAAAGTAGGCGCATAGCAGAAATGTATTTAAGGATACATTCTATTATTTAGTCTTTATCAAAAGAAAACAATCAAAGCAGTAGGTAGGGGCTATTGGTGGTATTGATTTATGTACAATGAAAGTGGTAACAGTTATAATGTAGATGCTAATTTACTATGTAGAGAGCCATGCTAAGACATGGTAACTCTAATAGGAGCCACCTCCTACAGTGTATGTGCTAGCACTTCGTACCAGCAGCGAAATTAAATGGATTCTATTTTAGAGAATGTACAGGGAAGGGCAAAAGTAGGTTTACAGTTGTGGGTACATGAAACAGTTTATTTTGTATTATTTTTTATACAAACCACTGAGAATCTACTTTTGGCCCATGCTGTATGTGTTAGAGGTGAACGCAAATAACAATGCTTTCTATATAGATGAAGGGAAATATGTATAAAACCATAAAAATAGACTTAAAGTCTATAGAGGTTATGTTTTTAAATGACAAATGGCTGTAGCACCATCCCATCACTAAATCAATGCAATGAAATAAATAAACCCAAAACTTACTTTTCACTTTGAAACATTAAAACCTACAAACCATTCAAGTTAAAAGCACTACCTCTATCTGAAGTACCTGCCTTTCAAGTCATTAGCCCTAAACTTGAGCTGGATAAAATCTATATGCCCTGACATTACTATTCATGCTCAGATACCTATAGCCTGTACAAGAATTTACATATACATACATATATATATATATATATATATATATATATATATATATATTTATGCACATCAATAAAAATGAACCCTATTCCATAATTTCATAAATTAATGTTATATTCCACTAAATACAATAACCCAGTCACCAACCTCATATAGCTCTACATTGAGGTAGAGGCCCTTTAATGCAAGTTCACCGCACAGATGTATTTCAGAAAGCCTTCCCGGGCCAGCAGGACTTACCTGTGACCTGTGTATGACGACAGAGGCGTAGCTACCCTGAGCCAGCCACCTTGCAGTGCTGGGTATCATCATCCCAGTTCCTGCCAAGTTAATGCTGAACCGTCCCTGGGTGTAAACAAAAGAAAACAAAAATAGATGGAAGTTATCAAATGTTCAAGAATGCTCTCGATTGGAAACACTTGAATGTGAGTTATATAAGAAAGGGCTCAAATTGCTTGTTAAGGGTTTTCTTTATAAAAATGAAAGAATATTAACACAGCCTTGCTATAAAGAAAATGAAGCAGCTAAAAATCAAATTTAAATTGATGACAAGTCTTCTCATATGAGAGACAAGTGAATTAATACCACATATCATTGTTGGTGCGAAAGTAAATCTGCCCATCCCTTGGACTCTAAGACTTGACAGCTAGGGCCAGTGTTCCTGTAGCAGCTGGCTAGTCCTGATAGCGGGACCTCCTCCAGACTTGAACATTTCTCCTAGTACGGTTTCTGACCTCTAGTTGCTAACTTCCCTGGTAAGCTACACCTGGTTTGATGACTTTTCTGTTACTGTAAATTAGCAAATACTTACATGAGAACTAATTCTAAGGATACATTCTATTATTTAGTCAATCAGATATAATTGTGCACTGTATATCTTTGGTGTTAAGAATATTAGGCCCTAATCCACCACATAAAACAACTGAATGTGGTATTATTTCTTGTCCCAGCTGTTACGTCCTTTGTAAGTACCACAAGAGTATGTGGAGGTGATGCCACATGCTTTACACACGTGGTGTGTGAGCCCCCTAGTGGCTATATGATCTAATTCTTTTCAAGAAACAGAACCAACGAAGTAAAAATATTTCTATCTCCATTAATATTTAAACTTTAACTGAGAAAAATGCATAAAATATGTGTCACATTTACATAACTTTGCAATACAGAATTATACATTGAGAAGAGTACTTAATGCTAATTTACATCTGCTGCCAATGTTCAATACGCATACAAATATTAAGACATTCTGGGAGCACATCACAATATCCTGTGGAAAAGACTCATGAATTTTGAATAAGACTAATAAAACACTGGGGGTTATATTATGTGAATGAAGGGCTAAATGAATTTTAAATATATTTATAATATGAATTAATACTATTGCTAAAAAAACAAATACATATCAATTTAGTTTATTTATTTTGTTTTCTGAGCCATCTTTATATTTATATTTATATTTCATATTTAAAAACCAAAATAGAGATTCAAATACATTTTAATACAGTGATAAAATGAAGAATTTTATCCCTAACAGAAACAATTTGATTTCGATAAATTCCAAAGAAAACTTATTACATGTATCATTTGGTTATGAAATGTAAAATATGAACAGTATCTTTGCTTCATTGCTGTATTCTCAGAGCCCAGAAGTGGAACTACATTAATACTCAGTAAGTGCTTTTGAATGATGAATTCAAAAAGTAAAGATATATACATCTAAAATCTTCATACTCTATAATGAGTGATAATAACAGTAGACACATTAATATGTAATTGGCAAATACTTGAATGAGAACTAATTCTAAGGATACATTCTATTATTTAGTCAATCAGATATAATTTTGCACTATATTCCTCCATCTGATGTTAATAAATAGGCTTCTCACCAAATAACATTTCTTAAAAATGGAAATATGTGAGGTAAGTTTCCTATCACCAGCCACTTACTGAGTGTCCTGGTTGGGCCATGTGATAATTTCAAAACCAAATATTATATTCTTCTATTTATTCTTTTCCTCCCTGCTCAAGGTTGCTTGGAAGCATTCAAATATATAGACACTGGAAGTGAAAGGAAAACAGCTGACAGGCAACTTCACTATTTCTAGACCCAACTGACTGTGTTAATGAAATGACAACCTGTTTTTCCATTTCTCTGGACTAATTTTCATAAAATTTTTTTATTCCTTGTTAAAAAGCAATATAATACAATCTGAAAGAAATGAGAAAGCAATTCATCTAAAATTTGGGATGATATTGCTAGAGGTGAAATACATTTCACTCAGTCAGAATGGAGTGGCCAACCTGGTGTCAAGTACTGGTGGAGACAGATATCTATAAATCTGATGAGTGAAAAACATTCGTGGGGAAATGGATAAGGGTGGTCAAAAGATACAAACTTTCAGTTTTAGGATAAATACATTCTGAGGATGTAATGGTCACTATGATAAGTATAGTTAACAATACTGTATTGTATATTTGAAAGTTACTAAGAGAACAGATCTTAAAAGTTCTCATCACAAGAACAAAGATTTTGTGTCTATATGAGGTGATAAATGTTGATTAAATGTATTGTAGAAATAATTTTACAATATATAAGTAATCAAATCATTATGCTGTGTGCCTTAAAATGTTACATGACAATTATAAGTGCCATGAGAATGATAATGGTACATTCCTATGAGACTTCAGAAGTAATAAGTGATTAAGTAAAATTATTAAGTAATAATTCCATTCCAAATACTTCATTTAAGATTAAAATGTAAAACTTCCTCAAACCTAGTTTTTAACTTGAAAAATTAGTTCAACATAGGAACTGCATAAAAAATGTTTTTCAAAAGTAGTATAAGTTTACCTCCGCTTCTACTCAACATTTTTTTAGAGGAGGCCACTATAAGAAGTAAAATTCTTGCCGAAACCGGTTTGACTCAGCAGTAGAGCGTAGGTCTGCGAACTGAAAGGTCCCAGGTTCAATTCCAGCCAGGGGCATGTACATTGGTTGCGGGCACATCCCCGGTAGGGGGTGTGCAAGAGGTAGCTGGTCCATGTTTCTCTCTCATCAACATTTCTAGCTCTCTATCTCTCTCCCTTCCTCTCTGTAAAAAATCAATAAAATATATTTTCAAAAAAGAAGTAAAATTCTTACCACTGTTAAAATGTTCATACTACTCAAAGGAATCTACAGATTCAATGCAATCCCTACCAAATACCAATGATACCTTTTTCACTGAACTAGAACAAATAAACCTAACATTTATATGGTGCCACAACAATCTTGATAAAGAACAAAGATTGGGAAGTATCATGCTACCTGAAATCAAACTATACTCCAAGGATATAGTAATCAAAACAACAGAGGAACTGAATAGACATTTATCCAAAGTGCACATACAGAAGGCCAATACACATATGAAAAGATGCTCAATGTTACTAATCATCAGAGAAATGCAACTTAAAACCACACTGAGATATTGCCCCACACCTGTCAGAATGGCTATCATCAATAAATCAACAAACAAATGTTGGTAAGTATGTGGAGAAAAGGGAATTCTTGTGCACTGTTGGAATTATAAATTGTGCAGCCATTGAGGAAAACAGTATAGAGTTTCCTCAAAAGTTAAAACTAGAACTACCATTTGACCCAGCAATTCCACTCCGGGTATTTATCTGAAGAAATCCAAAACACTAATTCAAAAATATATGCACCCCTTTGTTCACTGAAGCATTATTTACAATAGTCAGGATATGGCCATAACCTAAATGCTCATTGATAGATGAATGGATAAAAAAAAAGAGTTGGTACACATGTAAAATGGAATATTACTCAGTCATAAAAAGAAGGAAATCATAATTTGTGATAATGTGGATGGACTGAGAGGAACAAGCAGAGTAAATCAGAGAAAGACTAATGCCATATGATTTCACTTATATGTGGAATCAAAGAAACAAAATAAACAAACTCACAGAAACAGAACAAACTAACGGTTGCCAGTTATAAAAAGAGTCAGAGGGATATAAAGCACAGCATAGGAAATAGTCAGTAAAATTGTAAATGCTAGGTATGGCGTCACGAGAATCGGACTTAACGGTGATCACAATGTAAGCTATATAAACATCTAATGGCTATGTTGTACACCTGAAACTAATATAATATTGCAGATCAAGTGAATGTACAAAATAAAAAATATTAAAGAAGTATCAATAGAATTCTGATAGCCAATTCAAAAGAACCATGAATTTAAGAATGTGAAGTATTTGCCTTTGAGTAATTGGCTCCACCAAAGAAAAAAGTAGTTACGGATATAAGATAGAGGAGAAACATACAGGGAGATGCAAGTTTTACTCTGTTTCACTTCTTTGACTGACCTGTGTGCTCATTCCATCATTGTTTTACAAGTTTAAAATGTGTTGTATGTTTTAATATAAATGGGATCTAGACCTAGAGATGTAATGCAAATAATTTATTTGTAAAAATATATTTTTATTGATTGAGAGACAATCATTGACTGGCTGCCTCCTGCACGCCCCTTACTGAGGATTGAACCTGCAGCCCAGGCACGTGCCCTTGACCAGAATGGAACCCGGAACCCTTCAGTCCGCAGGCTGATGCTCTATCCACTAAGCCAAACCAGCTAAAGCATAAATAATTGATTTTAAAAATGTATAAGGAAAGACAAACATTTAAAGTTAAACAAATTTTTTAAAAGAATGAAGTTGAAGGACCACACTGACTTCTTTTAATGCTCATTAAAAAAGTATCATAACCAAGACAGTGCTGTGTTGGTGAGAAGAGAGATATGTAGATCAATGTGAGATAATAGAGAGTCCAGAAATAGATACTTATAAATATGTCAATTGATTTTTGACAAAGTGGGAAGACAATTAATTGTATTTTCAACAAATGGTGTTAGGACAATTGGATATCTATATTCAAAAGCCTTCTCAGACTTCAAAATCAATCATAGGTCTAAATGTAAAGTAAAACATAGGGAAAAAAATCTCTGTAGCTTTGAGTTAATCAAAGAGTTCTTAAATTTGATACTAAGTGCATAACCCATAAAGAAAAAAATAATAAATTTGAATTTTATTAAAATTTAAAATTTCCTCTTTGAAAGACACTTAAGAGAAAGAAAATATAAGGCTCAGATAAAGAGAAAATGTTTGTAAATGTCCTATCCAACAAAAGAATTGTATCAAGAATTCTAAACACCTTTCAAAACTAAACAGGAAGCAACCTTATTTTTAAAATGAACAAAAGACATGAACACACAGTTCACCAAGGAGGATATAAAAATGGCAAACAAACACAAAAATATGCATAACACCATCAGTCATCAAAGAAGTGCACATTAAAACCACCAGGAGATACAACTGAAGATGGGGGAAACAAAAAGCTTGGCAATACAAAGTGCTGACAAGGAAGCAAAGCAACAGGCACTTTAATCTTTGCTGCTGGGAATATAAAATGGTCCAGCTACTCTATAACACAGTGTTGCAATTTATTTTAATGTTAAACATACACATACCATATAACCCTACAATCTTACTCATAGGTGTGTATCCTAGAGAAATGAAAATGTATGTTCAAAAACCTGTACATAAAGGTGCATATCAGATGTATTCATAATCTCCAAAACAGTTAACCCATTTTCTTCCAATGGATGAATGGACAAACTGTGGGACAACTATAAGATGCCCATATGATGGAATAGTTCTCAGCAATTAAAGAGGAACAAATTATTGATAGCATACAACAGCACAGATGGATATCAAAGACATTATATTGAGTGAAGAAAACCAATCCCAAAAGGTTACATACTGTATGATTCTATTTCTATGACATTTGTGTGACATTTCAGAAAAGGGAAAACTATAGCAACAGAGTTTACCGAGAATAAGGTGGAAGGGAACTGTTCTATATTCTGATTATGGTGATGGTAACATGAATCTGTACCTATCTATGTTAAAACTGTATACCAAAAAAGGCAATTTTATTGCATGTTATTAAAAATGTATTTCATGTGAATGGGTATGACATCACTTAAAGAAAAAAATTTTCCAATTGGATTGCAAACAAAACCCAACTACACACTATGTCATAGACAAAAAAAAAAAAAAAAAAAAAAAAAAAAAAAAAAAAAAAGAGAAAGAGATTCACAAAGGCCATAAGAACAACCTGATAGTAGGAAATTTTACTATATCACTTTTAGTAACAAGACAGATCAAGTAGGCAACAAGAATGAAAAAGAAGATCTAAAATAATTAAAAGGTTAGATCTACACTCTTATAATAAAGAATACAAGTTCAAAAATAGTTTACAATGGGTTCTGAATACTCAAAATGAATGCTGGCCACGATCCACTGGCATTGGCTGAATGTGGTTCTCTTGCTCTTATGTAATCAATATTAATTACAAAACAGCTAAAAGGATACACTTTTTAAAATTTTTGTGGTTCTGTAAAAAGTACTACTTTATTTCACTTTTGATATATGCATTCTAATGTCACACCACACTCCTTAAACTTCATCTTATATTGCAACGTGGCAAAGTTTATTTTCCCTAAAGACTGCCATATGTGTCCCTTCTCTTTTTAGCATTCATGTCCTGGGGTACCCTGTCATATGCAAACACAAAGGATGTGGTTTTGATGAATCCCAAACAGAATAACTTCTTTCTGTGACATCAAACATCTGGAGAGTATCCATGCAAATGCTGTGTAACTCAACACAGAATCTGGTTTATATATTTGACAGAACATCTCTAAGAATGTAGGGCAGTGTGTATTTTTTGTAACAGTAACCTCAGGCAGTTGAATAAAGACTGAATGAGTATAGCTCCTTTTGGCAGCTTATATCTTTGCCCAATAATGTCTAATTTTGGAACTGAGTTTTGTATTCCACAAATGGCTAGAGAACTATGAGAGGGAAGCATCTCACCTTGATGGGCAGAGAGTATTTTATTGTACTGGTTCTGCCTCTGACTTTCTCAACAACACTGGACAGGTTATTAACATAGAGTGTTGTGTTTCTCCAATTATAAATTAGGATTACATAGTTTACAACTGTATAATTTTCTAAAGATACTGTAGGGAGGAATACAGTTACATGAAATGAATGGGCATTGCTGTCTTATTTTAAAACCTGATTGTGCTAATACCTCTTATTCCACACTCACTGAGAAATATTGTTGATAATTAGCTTTCTGTTATTTCCTATAAGGAAAGTTCACTAATAAGATAACAGGAGTTTTGATTCCACTTGAAAGTTATATGATTTACTTGTATATCAGTCTCCTATAAATTGCATTGTCTCATTGACCAGACCTTACTCAATGCAACATGTAATGCAAAAACCAGAGTCCCAGAACTTGGTGGCCTTCCCAAAGTTATGGCATCTGTGAGATCTTGTAGTACATTCTTCACATCTCTAGGAAGCATTCTCAATTGACTTCCTTCTAATTACATCAAGTAAATGACCAAAAGGCATACATTAGAAATAGGATGAGATGTTGGATAAAGTTGACCGGTCTTCACATGTGTTGCTCATTGGAGGATGAATACTCTCCAGTTAAGAGGGTCACAATGAAAGTGTTATTTTTAAAAATCCATATGTGAGGGAAAAGATTGTTTAGAATTCTAGACGTTTTATATTACCCTCCTTGACTTTAGAACAGGTGTCCAAAGGACATAGTATCAGACTTCAGAAAGGGAAGTTCAAAGGGTAAGAAAAGCCCTGGGAAAAGAATTGACTAGAAGATATTGATCAGGGAGTCTCCAGCTGGGAGGTAGACCAATATGACTGGAGTAGGGAAGGAGAAAAATGGGTGTGAGTCCAGCTAACTAGCCTCAAAGATTAAATGAGATTCCTCTGAAAAGTTAGCTACCTTTAAAAAGATAGCCAGTTAAATAATCATAGATGAGAAAAATTATAAGTTATAATAACCATTTAAAGTCTCTGGAGATTGTCCTAAGGTTATATAATAGAGAAATATTTATGCCCCCCCCCCCCAAAAAAAAAATCTGTGAACTCTAGGTAAGAACAGTGAAGCTCTGTGATTTTTTAACAATGACCCATCTTCTCCTCCTCCTACCTCAACAAGTGAGGGTTATACCCTTGATGGGTACAGAGAAGAACATTGGACTTTCTCTGACTGGCTTATTTCACTTAGCATAATGCTCTCCGGTTCCATCCATACTGTTGCAAATGGTAAGGACTCCTTTTTTATTGCACCATAGTATTCCATTGTGTAGATGTACCACAGTTTTTTAATCCACTCATCTACTGATGGGCACTTAGGCTGTTTCTAAATCTAAGCTATGGTGAATTGTGTGATCTCACTCATTTATAGAACATAATGAACAACACAAACTGATGAACAAAAACAGATTCAAGACAGAGAAACATGGATCAGACTGTCAAACCTCAGAGGGAAAGTAAGGGAAGGTGGGGGTAATGGGAAGAGATCAACCAAAGGACTTGTATGCATGCATGTAGGCCTAACCAATGGACACAGACATGTGGGGGGGGGAGTGCGGTGAAGTCATGAGTTGGGGAATGGGGAAGGTAACAGGGAAATGAGGACATGTATGTAATAACTTACTCAATAAAGAAATTTTTAAAAAGAACAAAAAAGAACACAGGACTTTGTTTTCCCCAGATTCCGGTTAGAAGTGCATTTTCTTCCCAGGAAAGCAAGACACCAGCACTTCCCATATCATTCTGCTCTGTGCTACAGAAGATGTAGTAAAGGCAAGCGTGGCTGAAAGTCTGAGCTTCCTCCTGTCACTCAAGCCTTGCTCACAGAACACAGAAGCTACCCCAGGCAGGCAGGCCAAAAGCACAAGGCCCGAGGCATCCCACTCAAGTAACTGTGGGGGAAGTAACTGTTGGGGAAGAGGTTCCATGCTGAGAAGGACAAGCTAAGAGTATAGGCATTACTGTGACCTAGTCGCGTGCTTATTTAATGGGAATGTTAATTCTGAGAAGTGGGCCAGGTCTCTAGATACACAGAATTGGTCAAAGGCTTCTTCTTTGGGAGAGAATCAAGTTGTAAAAACAAAAAGTGCCAAGGATTTTTCTAAAGGGACTGAGCTTATTTGGGACAGAGCATGGGGAATTTCAAGCCTAAAGATGCTGTTGTAAACACAATTTTAGTGGTGCACAGTTAGGAGGATGGTGATAGCTTATTGGAGTAATAAGCAAAGTGTTAGATCAAATTAAAATTTAACAGAGAGAAACAGGGAAAGGGACAGCTAAGATGGGCTCATCTTGAGGTCTGATTATGGTGATGGTAACATGAATCTGTACAAATGATAAAACTGTATATAAAAAAAAGTATACCTGACCTTAAAGACTGACTGACCTACAAGACTACTCTGGCCAAAAAGCTTGAAATGGATCAATCCATGGAGTAATTTAGCATAGACCAATCATCTAGCAATTAGTGGAGGCTAAGAGCTGAGTGTGATATCTACAGAGGCAGAAAAACTATAAATTTTTAAAGAGGAGTCAGAAAAAGGGACAAAGAGCCCAGCTTAAAAAAAACACACACACACACACACACACACACACACACACACACACACAAACAAAAAAAACAAAACAAACAAACAAACAAAAAAACACAAAAACAAACAAAACAAAAAAAACCTGCCATTCCAGGAGAATCATGATGACCGTGTACATGTTCAGAGCTGCACCCTCTGAGTAATAATTACAAAGACTGCACAGGAAATACATGTCACTGAGATAGTCTAGCCAAAGAACTAAACAAATAAGCAAGCAAACAAAATTAAGTCCTAGAGCAGTGGTTGACAAACTCATTAGTCAACAGAGCCAAATATCAACAGTACAACGATTAAAATTTCTTTTGAAAGCCAAATTTTTTAAACTTAAACTTCTCTAATGCCACTTCTTCAAAATAAACTTGCCCAGGCCATGGTATTTTGTGGAAGAGCCACACTCAAGGGGCCAAAGAGCCGCATTTGTCTCGAGAGCCGAAGTTTGCCAACCACGGTCCTAGAAGATAGGGGAGACTTTATATATTTTAGCAACTATGGATACTATCTAAAATGCCCAGCTTTCAACAAGCAAACTGGAAAGGATGACACACATACAGGGCAAAAAGCAATAGAAACAAACTTTGAGAGGCTTCAGATGTCAGACAGATAAAGACTTTAAAGCAGCTAATATAAATATGTTCAACAAACTATAGAAACCCATGTTTAAAAAAAGTAAAGGAAGTTATGATAGTGTCTCATCCAATAGAAAATATCAGTAAAGATACAAATTATAAAAAGAGCTGAATTTATGTTTTTAGAGAATGTAAGAGAGGAAATGAAAAAATTACATATTCATAGCTTTCTAAATGATTTAAAAAGTACAATACCAAAATAAAAAATTCACTGGACTGACTCAAACAACAGATTGGCAGAATAAAAAATCAGTATACTTGAAAAAATATCAATAATGATGATACAATCTCAAGAACCAAGAGAAAAAACAAATCAAGAAAAATAAACCGGCTCAGAGAAAATAGGATACCATTAAGTGCTCCAACATATGCATAATAGGAGTGCTAACAGGCGAGGAGAAAAAGGAGGAAAGAATATATTTGAAGAAATAATGGCTAAAAACTTTCCAAATTTGATGAAATGAATTAGTCTACACATCAAATGAGCTCAATAGATTCCAAGTTGGGTAGATACAAAGAGATCCACATTCAAATATCTAGAGAAAAAATATCTAGAGAAAGCATGGAGAGAAAAATGACCACATACATGGAACCCCAAAAAGATAGTTGCCTTCTATTGTTTATCTAGAAGCCAAATGACAGTGAATGACATATTTAAAGTGCTGAGAAATACATCGCTTCTCGGCCTTTTGGCTAAGATCAAGTGTGTAAAGTGCTGAGAAATAAAATTATAAATCACAAATTTTATAACAAGAAAATCAATCTTTCAAGAATAAAGGCGTTTAAACAAAAGTGTGATTTGTCTTACAAGACATAGTGAAGGAAAAATTTTAGGTTGTAATCAAGTGACATCAGGCATTAATACAAATCAACACAAAACAACCAAAGAGTACTGGGAAAGGTAATTATGAAAGACACTATAATTGTGTATTTCTTTTTTTTCTCTTAACTGACTTAAAAAGCAATTACTATAAACCAATACATACATAATTGTACTATTATCCTGTAATATACTTGATCATAATGGCACAAATGAGGCAGGTGGAAACAAAGCTGTTTTAGAGTAAGAAAATGACACCAGCTGATATCAAATCTATAGAAAGAAATGAAGAGAATCAGAAATGTTAAATAAAAGATTCCTTAAAAAAAAAAACTATGGATATGTAATTTTTTTCATTTCTTCCCTTACTTTCTCTAAAAACATAAATTCATATATAGAGTAATATTATAAAAATGCTTTTGATTTGTTACATATGTAGGATGTGCGTGTTTAACAAACAACACACAAAATGAAGAAGAAATAGAGCATATAGAGGACTAATGTTTTTATATTTCGCAGAAAATACATAGGATAAATCTGAAGTAGATTCTGCTAAGAGGCACATTGTAAGCCCTTGAGCATCCATTAAGAAATAAAGTTAAAATAATGAAAATTATTAAGGAAATTAAAATGTCACACTAGAGAACATTCATTGAATAAAAAAGAAAATGGTGCCGAAACCAGTTTGGCTCAATGGATAGAGCCTCGGCTTGGAGACTGAAAGGTCCCGGGTTTGATTCCGGTCAAGGGCATGTACCTTGGTTGCGGGCATATCCCCAGTAGGGGGTGTGCAAGAGGCAGCTGATCTATGACTCTCTCTCATCGATGTTTCTAACTCTCTATCTCTCTCCCTTCCTGTCTGTACAAAATCAATAAAATATATTTAAAAAAAAAAAAAAAAAGAAAAAGAAAATGGTCAAGGACTGAAGGAGCAAAAACAACATAAGATATGTAGAAAACAAACATTAAAATGGCAAGTATAAATTCAGACATATCAATAATGACATTGAACAATGCAATCAAAAGGCAGAGATCCAAGAAAGTACTCTCTATAGAAGACAAAGATATAAATAGACTAGAAGCCTGGTGCATGAAATTTGTGTATGAGGAGTGTGTCCCTCAGCCCAGACTGCACCCTCTCCAATCTAGGACCCTCAAGGACAGTGGAACATCGCTCTCACAATCCAGGATTGCTGGCTCCCAATTGTTCACCTGCCCGCCTGCCTGATTGCCCCTAACAGCTTCTGCCTGCCAGCCTGATCACCCCCTAACCACTCCCCTGCCAGCCTGATCAATACCTAACTACTCCCCTCCAGGACCGACTGCCCTCCCCTGCAGGCTTGATCACCCTAACTGCCCTCCCCTGCTGGTCTGATCACCCCTAACAGTCTACCCTACAGGCCTGGTCACCCCCCAATAGCCTTCTCATGCAGGCCTGGTCACCCCCAACTGCCCTACCCTGCAGGCCTGATCACCCCTAACTGCCCTCCACTGCAGTCCTGGTCCTCCCCAACTGCCTTCCCCTGCAGGCCTGGTCTACCCAAAACTACCCTCCCCTGCAGCCTGGGTTCCCTGCAACTGTCCTCCCCTGCAGGCCTCATCGCCCCCAACTGCCCTCCCCTGCCAGCCATCTTGTGGTAGCCATCTTGTGTCTACATGAGGGCAGTAATCTTTGACCACATGGGGGCAGTCATTTCACATGTTGGTGTGATGGTCAATTTGCATATTACCTCTTTATTATATAGGATTCTACCCAAAGATAAGTTTAAATAGGTTAAAACTAAATGGGATAAAAACATATATACCATGTACTATAATCAAGCTGAGTGGCCATCCTATTATCAGATAAATTATATTTTAAAACATAGTTAATACAGTTAAAGAGCAACATTTTATGACAAAGGGAAATATATCAGAAAAGTATGACAATTATAAACATATAATCATGTACAATAAAACCCCAAAGTAAATGAATCAAATACAAAGTTAGCAAAAATATTGATAGTAAGACTGAAGTGAGAAACAGACAATTCAACATAATAGTTGCAAAGTTTCAGTGTATAGGACTATTAAGCAGAATATAAACAAGAAAATGTAAGAGTTAAACAAGACTGTAACTAGGCCTGACAGACTTCACCCAACAATAGAACATACATTCTTTCCAAGCACACATTGAACATTTTCCAGGATGGCCATATGCTATGTCATAAAAAAAGTCTCAATAGATTAGAAGGGTTAAATATTAGAAAGTGTGTTCCAACCACAGTGGAATGAAAATGAAAATCAGTTTCATTTCAAGAAGGAAATCTGGGAAATTCACAAATAATCAATGTATCAAAGAAGATATAAGTGATAATATAAAAGATTAATGAAAATAAACACACAAGATATTAAAACTTCAAGGATGCAATGAAAGAATTGAAATTGTGTAGCTATAAATGCCTATATTAAAAGAATGTCAGACTTTATGATGGACTAAATGCTTTCCCCCTATAAAATCACAAATAAAATAGGATGTCTACTCTCACCACTTCTATACAACACTATTAGAGTTTTGGTTAGAACAATAAGGCAATATAAAGAAATAAAAGGTGTCCAGGTTGCAAAGAAAAGAGTAAAACTATCTTCATTTATTAATAACATTACTGTGTATATAGAAAATCCTAAGGAATCTAATAAAATAAAATAAAATAAAAACCTATTACAATTAAACAATGAGTTCGGCAAGGTTGTAGTATTCCAGATTGATTTATAAAAATATAGGCAAAGATTAGTGGTTTGTGCCTCATATTTAGGGGGAGGAGTCTCTTTATGATAATTCTCCCAGTCGAAAAGCCTCCTTTATCTTGAGCTGGAATTTGCTGCCCTACTAATGTTTCCTGAAATGAAACACACTGACCTGTTTCATGGATCTCTTTAATTATTTAAAGACAGTTATAACATTCTACTCCTTTCCTAGACACCCTTTTCATTTTCCCTATGTGACATAATTTAAACCTTCTTTTGCCCTCGTGGTTTCTACCTCCTACTCCTAGATAGAGTAAAAATTTACTTTTCACAACAGAAATTTAAAAATAAATATAATATTTCATTGTCAAGTATAAATAACATTTTGGTCTCAATATTGTGTTTTGGTACCTTATGATTATATTAGATGGTTTATAAATCATTCCATGTTCTACATGAGTTATAACAAACTTACAGTGCTTGAATAAACCCCTGTCTTTCATAGGACATTGCCAAGTTCAATTTGCATTTCTGGACCTAAGACATACGTATTTATTATAACCTTATTTGGTTCAGTCCATAGATCTAGTGTCTTTTTATCTCCTTTAAGTTTTCTTCTCTAACATAGAAAATGCCCTTTTTTTCTAACATAAGCATACCTTCTGTGTCAATATTGAGAACTGTGAATAGACAATTCCAAGAACAGAGAGCTATGACAAACCATTAGCTACTTTCTTCAATATGGCATATTAAATTATAATTACTATCTCTTGTGCATTAATTAGCTAGGAATCTACCTAACAGTGCTATATTTGTGTAAGCTTTATATCTCTCCATCTATACAGTAGGTCCTCGAATTATGTCAGAAATTCATTTCTACAGCACGACATAATGTGATTTTCACTGTAAGTCGGAACCCAGCTGCATAAGAACCTAAGTCACTCACATAGAGCACATACACAGCAGTAATGAAGTGAAACAAAACAAAACAAAACAAAACAAACAAAAACAAAAAAAAGAAAAATTCTTGACCTTACTTGTGGTAAATAAATAATAAAAAACATAAAGCACATATGTTGAAATGATGGAACTTTTTTTAAAATAAATAAATGGGAGATGGCGATGGCGATGTAACCACGAAACAACATACATTGACCGAGAACTGTCTGTATTATAGCTTAAGCGACCATTGGACCATCCAACAGATAGTTATGACATTCTGACGAGTAGCTATGATGTGCACTGACCACAAGGGGGCAGACGCTCAATGCAGGAGCTGCCAAGCTGTGGTGACTTGGCAGCTCTGGTTCTCAGATGACGCACCCAGAAACAGAGGGGAGGGAGCCCAATTTTGGGGTGCATCACTCGAGAACCACCCTCTCGCAATTTGGGACACTTTGAGGGATGTGGGAGAGCTGGTTTCAGCCTGATCCCCACAGGCCAGGCCAAGAGACCCCATTGGTGCACAAATCCGTGCACTGGGCCTCTAGTCTTATCATAAAAATGTTGTTCACATTTTAAAAAATTAGTATGTTGTCTTCTAGAAAGCATATTCTATTCTGGAAATCACAGATAACATAGAAGGGTGTGTATAGAGAACTCTGGAAATGAAGGCATAAAAAAAGAATAAAGATGTGAAAATGTATTATTCCACAAATGATAGGAAGTTATTCTGGTAAGTTATAGACCCAGGTCACTGTAACTGATGTTTGCAGCAGTGTAGAAAGTCACATACTTATGATCCATTCCTTATACTATATGTCCATTCATTTCCATGGACTTAGTGGAAAGATTAAAAATAATAAAGCATCATGGAAGATGAAATAAGATCTGAACAACTTGAAACTTTTGTTTTACACCTTTCAAACAAATCCAACATTGGCAAAAATCACCCAAAGCTTACTATAACCTTTAAAATAAAGTTCATATAGGAAGCCTTTCATTTTCTATTTACTTATGTTTCTTATAATATTGTGATCAAGAAAATGAGTTAAGGGAAACAGTATCACTTTTTTTTCACAGTGAGGGAGAAACAAGCAAATCTGAAATACCTGTGGGCATCTGGCAGCACTGTAGCAATCTCCAGCAGTGGCAAATGGAACTGCTCTTCCAAATAGTGTCTGAGTAAATAGAAGGTCTGTAGCTAGAATGCAATATATAAAACTCTTTAGCAATGAGACCCTATATGTTTTCCAATCTTCATTGCAAAACATAGTATTCATATTATCTTCTTAAATGCATTTTATAATTAATTTAAAATTTAAGCAAAAATGCTATATAATTATAGAGTGGGCTCTCAATAAATAATTATTTTCTTTCTTTCTCTCTCTCTTTCTCTCTCTCCTTCCTTCCTTCCTTCCTTCCTTCCTTCCTTCCTTCCTTCCTTCCTTCCTTCCTTCTTTCTTTCTTTCAAGAGAGAGAGAGAGAGAGAGAGAGAGAGAGAGAGAGAAAGAGAAACATTGATTGGCTTCCTCCTGCACACACCCCAACCAGGGACTGAACCCACAACCTGGGTACCTGCAACCTGGGTGTCTATTAGGTTTCATTAATCTGTTTGGACTTGACCACACTATAAGTTGCTTCCTAAAAGGCAGCAGGTCCATAGTCTGGGATCTGTGAATAGGAATTAATTGCATCACTTGCAACAGTGTGATGCAATTCTGCCTTAACTAATTGTTTAAAAGATTAAATGAGAGAATCTATGGGAAAATGCTTTACAAATTGTAATCTGAAATTACTTTAAGCCCTACAAAAAGTTTATATAATTATGTTACGATATTAACGTTATCCCTAATGTAATGGGCAATTTGAAGGTCATATCTTGGAAGGACACTATGAATCTCAATCACTATCATTACCACTACATTTTTATGAAGGTCCCTACCACCCATGTTATTGTAGAGGAGGTTTATGGCTAATAACTTTAAAAAGCAACTTAAGTAACTATTTCCCAATGCTAGGGCGTTCACTATACCCTAGCTATTCTGATACATACCAGCACACTGTTGGACTTCAGTTAACAAAGGGAGGCTCTTCATTTTGCAAATAGAGATCTGGTACTTACTTTTAATTTGCATAGAAGTGAGATCAATTCTTATCTTGCTGAAAACAGTGTGTCCAGCAGCCAGGTAGTCATTTGTACATTCACAGTCTAGCCTCCTACTTCCATTAAAAGGACATTCGTATGGGTTTTGGAGTCTGTAACCACATTAGAATATTTTCATTATTAGATGCCACTACCATCCCACAGTGTAGGTAAACTTTGGAAGTGGAAGGTAAGATACACTCTTCAATATGACAATGTCTATAAGTTAAATGAGAAAGAAGTAAAAATCACTCAAGGTTGACATATGAAATTATCCATGGGGAATTCAAGACCGGTGGAAAAATAATCCAGCTCTAGATCTCTTAGCTTCTGTTACTGGAAGTAATGTGACTTCTATGAAAATACACAGAGCTCTTAAATTCTCCCCTTCTCTGTTCTCCCTCATCTCACCCACAGTGTCCTTCTGAGCCCATCTCTCTGTGAGTACATGTTGATACTCAATCAAATATTTGGGCTCGAACAGACATGGGCAACGTCTAACTTAGAGCCTAATATGTCCGCCTGCTTTTGAATTACTTGTCCCACTTGCAAGCTATTCAAGTATCACTCTGACTGCTGGGACTTCTGATTTTCTTGAAGGACCATAAAAAAAATGCACTGATAAGCCAAAGACACATCTCCTACCTGAAACCATACACTTCAGAAAAGTTGTCTTCTTCACCTTTGACCAGCGATATATATTCCTTGGGGTCCGCCAAGTGCATATCTGCACAATAAACCTAAAGGGAAAATGCAAACACCTAGAAAAGCTTTTCCCAACGTCCACAGTCAGTGTTAAAGTCAAGTAGTGAAAGTGTTCACAATACCTTTATTATTCTCCCCTCAATGTTAAGGTAATAGTCACCATCCTCGGTAATGTTGTTTTGCCCTTGGATTTCTTTGCAGCTGGTAAATGTTTTGCCTTCAAGGATGAGTGAATACAACTTATCAACAATGAACAAATTAAAAACACAGTATAATTTTAACTCAATCATGCAAATATTATGCTAAAAACTAGGCACTTCATTTTGGGCGGGCATATGATTTACTGCAAATATTCATTTTCAGAATTTTAATTAAAACTCTTGGGAACACTAGGTAGATTTTTAAAGTCTGTTACTTACAGTCATTGGCATAACATTTCTTTTGAGCATCTGGCTTTAAACGCTTTAAACATAAGTCACTGGACCAACCGTTTTCAGCCATGCATTCCACTCTTCTCTCCATTATCCCCACTCCACAAGTCACTGAGCACTGTGAACAGAGTAAAATTTGAAAGTAAAGCGTATAATGGGTAATAAGACCAGTCAATCCACATCTCCTTTCAGGCTAGGTCCTTTTGGAACACAATAGTGCCTAGACCTACTGCAAATACAAAAATACCCTATAGACTGGACAGTCACAGATGGGAGGAGTTTGTTAGTCCTCAGTTAATGGCTTTGTTTCATTTATTTCATATAGTTATATCAATATTATATTATAAATACTTGATAAATATTATTAATGTTAGTTTTTAAGACTACTTAGTTTGTTCTCATTGTCATATGCTGTTTGGAAAGAAATATTTACTTGCTTTCTATCCATTAAATTGGAAATGGATTATAGTGCAAGTAATTTTTATTTCTCAAATATTAGATTTATTTCACTTAAAATATTCATTAGTTAAGTATCTACTCAAACTGCAAGTCACTGTGCAAGGCTTTTAGAGGAATAGATATAAGTAGATTATAGTAAGCATAGAAAAAGGGATAAGATAGTTATACAAGTAACTAACAAAGTAAGTGGTTTTTAGACAACAGGGGTATGAAAATTCTGGGACCGAGCTAGACATGCAGCTGCACAGGCATCCACACCTAGAAAGTCTCATTCAGAAGGTTTTAAAATCATAATTATACACTGACCTTGCTCCATTTTCCAACTTTCCAAGTGGCCATGTGCAAACAGCTCCTTAGATTGCACTTGTAAGCCTGTGGCGAAGGCAGCACAGGGCATTCTCGATAATCTATAGGCCAAAGCTCATGGAGTTTATATCTGTCAGTAGACTGAATCTCAATGCAATATGTAATCCTTTGTCGGTAACTAAATCCACAGTTACCAGCACACTGAAAAATAATCGCCAGGCGGAGAAGATATCCTTAAACTTAACCAGGCCTAATATTCACCAGGGGTGTGTGTGTGTGTGTATGTGTGTATATGTGTGTATGTGTGTATGTGTGTGTGTGTGTACACACATATAAATAAAAATAAACACACTATACAATGTTACACCCACAGCAATCCTATTCACTAGCTTCACTTACAGATGAGTTAAAAAAGTTTCAGAGACATTACATAACTTTCCCAGAGTTGTACCAATAAATGGAAAGGATCCATATCCAGGCTAGATATGGTGTCTAGTTGTGGTGTCTGTTTTGTTTTCCCCTCCCATTAAACTACTAAGACTATCTTAATTGAATGAAAAATTTTCTCCCAATAGATGCAGCTTTGGAGAAATAAAACATGTGAGGGTTCTCACCTGAAATAAAAGACATTAATTAGGGAATAGCAGAGTACTGACCAATGTGTACACACATGTGAGGACACCACCTGTGGCCAAGGAATGAACCAATCAAAAGACATAGAAATGACTGAATCTATTACTCACATGGGACCAAATATAGTCTGGCCCCTCCAGCCAGACTGGCAAAACTTACATACATGTGTTCTACAACATGTGGAACACTCAGAAGGGTCTTGGCACAGTAGAGGGGAATAAATTAACCCTAAACAATGCACTGGTATGATGTGACAAAGCTTAACAGTGAGATAAGAAAGGGTCAAACTGCATTCGGACAGAATAAATGTATTCTAGAGCCAAGGTCAAAAGATATGTATAGAAATAAAAATTACCCAGTAGCTAAAATAGTAAAATTTATAATGTCTGATATGCAATAAAAAATTAACTGTCAGCCCTAGCTTGTTTGGCTCAGTGGATAAAGCATTGGCCTGTGGACTTAATGCTCCTGGGTTCGATTCCGGTCAAGGGCACCTGCCTGGGTTTCAGGCTTGATCCCCAAGAGGAAGTGAGCAGGAGGCAGCTGATTAATGATTCTCATCATTAGTGTTTCTATCTCTATCTCCCTCTCCCTTCTGCTCTAAAATCAATAAAATAATTTTTTAAAAGTTAACAATTATGCAAAAAGCAAGAAAATATAACCCATAATAAAGAGAAAAATCCATCCATCAAAACAGAATCAGGGGGAAGAGTAAAAATGCCAAGGAAAGATCTCTGAAGATTCTCTTCTCCATAAAGCTATGAGAAAACTGGCAAAATTTGTCAGAATTAACTTTTTCACAACTCTGAAAATTCACCAAATGCATCAATAAACAAGGTCAAATCTCCGAAGAGGGAGCTTTGTGGTGTTTTAACTTGTTCTACCCCCATTCTCCCTTTTAACTCTACAGTAGCCTTGAAAATCAATAGCCCCACAAACATGATGGACCCAGCAGCCTGGCGGCCACAGGGGCAGAACAGGGTTGGGAGACTTTCAAAGACTCTGTTGCAGAGACTTGTTGTTATTTGAACTGTTTGGTGGGTTTTCTAGAAGACTCCACTTACCAGGCTTTCATTATTTAACTTAACTGGAGCTTACCCACTGCTAAAAGAATTTTCCCTCCAGGGGTACTTGTTGAAATGTTTAACTGTAAAGCTTCCAGAAGAAGTAGATCACAGTTAGGGTAAGCAATAGGCTCATAAATATATATATATATATATATATATATATATATATATATATATATATATATATATATATATATTTAGAAGGACAAGAAGAAATGTTCATAGGGCTTTTAAAAGCTTCAATATATCGACAGACTCCATAAGGCCATGGATATGTACAGGGTTGCTCATATGTCCAGGACTGCACATGCTCAGGAAGCATCTGGAAAGAGCCTGCACACTCACCTCTGGCCAACGTCAAAGCTCTTGTACAAGCAGGACTAAGGTTAAGGAAGAGTTGTCAGCTCCCTGGCTTAGTGTTAAAAGGACCCAAACATACACACAGAAGCCCTAGACAAAGGAGATGATTGGTTCCAGGTAGCTAAGGGAATCACTGTCCAATCATTAATTGAAAACTTAAATGAATCAAGCAGAGACTTCAGTGACTGAATGTGATAGGAAATACAGACTTTACAGTGAATTCTGGAAAGTTGCTAAACCAGCAAAAACAAACAGCTACAACAATGAACCCTGAAGAGTAGGAAGAATCTGAATACACTTATAACAAGTAAAGGGGTTGAATTAATAATCCAAAAACTACACACAGGGAAAGCCCGGGACCAGTGGCTTCACTGGTGAAATCCACCAAATGTTTAAAGAACTAGCATCAACTTTTCCAAAATTCTTGCAAAAGAAAAAAGGGTATGGAGCCAGTATTTCCCTCATACCAAAACCAGGCAAAGTCATCACAAGGAAACAACAGACCAAAATATTTTATGAATGTAGATGCAAAAATCCCCACCAAAATACTAGTAAAAAATTCCAGACATACATAAAAAGAATTATACATAATTACCAACTGAGATTTATTATAGGAATGTAAGATTGTTTCAATATATGAAAATGAATTAATAGAACACATCTATTCTACTAATAGAGTAATAGACAAGAACCACACAAGAATCTCAAGAAATGAAAAACAAACAAACAAACAAACATCTGACAAAATCCAACACATTTCATGATATAATAAGCCCTAAGCAAAACAGAAATAGAAGAGTACTGATAAAAGGAATCTATAAAAAAAATCTGTATCTAACACAAGCTCCCAACTGTTCTGATCTCCAGTTCCACAGCCCACAAAGGGGTGCACCAAGAGTGTCCACCTCAGGTAATTGGGGAGGCTGAGCCACTGGGACCAATAGGACACCTAGCATACAAAGCCACTCTATCAATATAGGGAAGCAGCCAAAATGTGGAGACAAAAAAACAGGTCACAAATGAAAGAAATAGAGGGGAAAAAAACAACTGGATATAGAGCTCAGAACTACCATTATAAGGTTACTCAAGAATGTTCTAAAAAAAAAAACTCTGAGAAATTTAGTGAGACCTAAATGAAAAAAGACCAACCAGAAATTAAGCATATACTGACTGAAATAAAGAATAATATCCAGAGATCCAACAGTAGACTAGACTAGAGGATCCCAAGAATCAAGTCAAAGATCTGAAATATGAAGAAGCAAAAAACACCTAAACAGAAAAGCAAAAAGAAAAAAAAGAAAAAAATATAAAGATAGTGTAAGGAGCCTCTGGGACAACTTCAAGCATACCAACATCCGAATTATGGGCATGCCAGAAGAGAGAGAGCAAGATACTGAAAACCTATTTGAAGAAATAATGACAGAAAACCTCCCCAACCTAGTGAAAGAAATAGACTTACAAATCCAAGAATGGCAGAGAACTCCAAACAAAAGGAATCAATAAAGGACCACACCAAGACACATCATAATAAAATGCCAAAGGCAAAAGGCCTTTTCTTAAAATCAGCAAGAGAAAAACAGTTAGTTACCTACAAGGGAGTACCCATAGGACTATCAGTTGATTTCTCAAAGAAACTATGCAGGCCAGAAGGGATGGCAAGAAATATTCCAAGTGATGAATAGCAAGAACCTACAACCAAGATTACTCTACCCAGCAAAGCTATCATTTAGAATTGAAGGTCAGATAAAGAGCTTCACAGATAAGAAAAAGCTTAGAGAGTTCATCACCACCAAACTAGTATTATATGAAATGGTGAAAGGCATTCTTTAAGAAGAGGAGGAAGAAGAAAAAGGTAAAGATAAAAATTATGAACAAAGTGACAACAAACACCTAACTACCAACAAGTGAATCTAAAAATCAAGTGAATAAAAAGTCTGATGAACAGAATAAACTTGTGAATATAATAGAATCAGGGGCATAGAAAGGGAATGTACTGACAATGCTTGGGGAAGGGGATGTGAGGGTGCAGGAAGAGCCTAAACAAGAATCATACATCTATGGATGAGGACAGTGGAGAGGGGGATTAGAGTACAGGATGGGGTGGGAACTAGATGGAGGGGAGCTCTGAGGGGAAAAAAGAGGAACAACTGTAATAATGTAATAATATGAACAATAAAGTTTTATTTTTTAAAAAGTAAGCCAACCTAAATGTTCATTATGTACTGATAAATGAACAAAATGTAACATAGTTCTATAATAGAATATTATTCACCCATAAAAATTAATGAATTACTGATATATGCTCAGTTTTAACAATATCATGCTAAATGAAAGAAGCCAGATACAAAAAGTCACGTATTATATGATTCCATTTATATGAAAGGTACAGAACAGGCAAATCCAGAGAGTAAAAAAACCTGGTTGTTTGGGATTGGGGTAAGGAGAAATGTGGAATGACTTCTAATGGGTATGAAGTTTCTTTTATGGGTGACAAAATGTTCTAGCATTAGACCATGGTAATGGTTTTTCAAACTTGTGACTATATTAAAATTCCCTTAAAAATGCACATACAAAGATGTTAAAATTATCTAGAGAAAGACACTAAACAATTATTAGTAACTCCAATACATTCAAAAAGTTAAGTTAAAATTTGATTTCAGCTTTTATATATATATATCTTCCATGGACATGAAAGTTTATATTATCTGAGATGAAAAATAGATTGATGGGGAATAATAGCATCACAGAAGAAAAGTTTAGTGGACATAAATATATCCAAACAGTGAGATATTATTCAATAACAAAATGAAATGAATTATTGATACATGAAACCTGGCTGAATCTCTAAATACTTAAGAGACATTAGATAAAAACAGTACATACTATATGCTTCCATTTATATAAAATTCAAGAATGTAAATTAATATGGTAATGGATAATTTCAATAAAAATAAGATTAAGTTACCTGTGGGATGGGGAAGGGAGAGGAAGAGAGGAGGGAGGAATTACAAAGCAAAACAAGGAAATTTTGGGTAGTGATGGAGATGCTGTTTATTTTAAAAATGATAATGGATCTAAGGGTGTAGCTGTATCCATACATCAAAACTTATCAAGCTGAACACTTTAAATATTTGCAGCTTATTGTTTGTCAGTTATACCATAATAAAGCTGTCGTTATACATATATGCATAGCTCATAGACACAGACAACAATGGGGTGAAAGCTAGGATGGGGGCTGAGGGCTGGGTTGAGGAGGAGAAAGGGGAGAAGAAAGGGACATCTGTAATAGTGTCAACAATTCTCTAAAAAACTGTTTTTAAAAAGCAGGCAACTCTTCTGCCTTCCCTCATAGGTTGGGCAGTCTATTTAATGCATCTATGACTCTGGTTCTATTTTTGTTAATCAGTTTATGTTGTTCACTATATTCCACAAATGAATGAGATCATGTGATATTTATCTTTCTCTGACTGGTTTATTCACTTAGCATAATGTTCTCCAGGTCCATCCATGCTGTTGCAAATGGTAAGAACTCCCTCTTTTTTATAGCAGCGTAGAAGGGGGGTGTGGTGTGTGTGTGTAAGGGGGAGAGACCAACCAAAGGACTTGTATGCATGCATATGAGCATAAGCAATGGACACAGATTGGACGGGGGGGGGGGGGGGAGGGCATGTGTTGGGGGGGGGCTAGTGGCAGGAGGGAGGTCAATAGGGGAAAAAGAAGACTTAGGTCATACTTTAAACAATAAAGAATTTAAATTTTAAAAAAAGGAAAAAAAAGAAAAAATGGAGGGAAGGAAGGAAGGAAGGAAGGAAGGAAGGAAGGAAGGAAGGAAGGAAGGGAGGGAGGGAGGGAGGGAGGGAGGGAGGGAGGGAGGGAGGGAGGGAGGGAGGGAGGAAGGAAGGAAGGAAGGAAGGAAGGAAGGGAGGGCAAGTTTGCCAAACTGTTCCCGGTAGTTGATTTCAAGTAGGCACTAACTGACACTGGAACTGCACTGAGTTTAATATCCATATTGCTCTTGTTCTGTTTGCATCATCCAACTGTAGGTGGCTTTTATTCTTTAGATCAATATGGATACTGTTATCTGCCCCCATATTCTAATTTAGACTCAGTTTCAATTGCATCAAATGTTAGACTCAGATGCTTTTTCCAAGAACAAAATTCTTTGTCTTACCTGAGATGAGTCTCCTGTTACCACAATGTACTTGCAAGGAAGGTTCTTACACTTTTTGGTGGAAAGAGGTCTGGTTGAAGGGTCACAGAAACTTTCATTCACTTGAATGTTTTGTGCATCGATGCACTGCACTTGCCGATGCGTCTCCTTCATTTTACATGATGTTAAACACTAGAGACACAATGACGAAATGAGTAACACGCCTTTTATGCAGTTGAAACCTGACGGGTCAATACTCACATCTGACCACTCTCCAGTCACCCACTGGGACTGTATGCAGTCCTGACGCCAGCACTGCCTCTGCGCGTGAGGCCGGATAGACCGGTCACACATTTCTTCAGCCACCGGACCGATGCCTCTCAGCCTGCAGTACACATCCCTTCGCTCAACTCCAAGGCCACAGGTCACGGAGCACTACAAAGAAGCCCAAATGACTTGAACGATTCACTAACCAACATTAAACTATGTAAAACAAACAAACAAAAAAAAGCAAAATAACGCCATGACATATTTTCTTGTTTCATTTAAACATAGCTTGGTGTTATATCATGTATTAGACACAAAATACATGCAGTAAGTATGTTCAAGACTGTCTGGTGTGAAGCATACAAATAGGCAAATACTATTGTAGTAGATTTTATTTTGCAATATCTACTCAAGTCTTCTGGAAACTATGACAGGTTCTACAAGACACTCCAGCCCAATTAATAACATCTCCTCTGACTTAAATGTACTTAATATCTATAAAATCACACAAAACTAATCTACATTGTTTTTCACATCACTTAATTCCTTACACTGTCTGCATAGCCTCCCTGAAAGAAACAGTCATTTCCAAGATTGTGTGATATTCATCTTTATAGCTGCTGTACCTTCTATACTTTGGGGATCTAATAATTTGCTAATTTGGTGGTTCATGATTATATTTCAGTGGATGGGGTTTTAAGAACCTGGCTGTATAAACATAAACTGAGACAAACTTGTCATTACCACTCCTGGCCTTGTTTTTCTGATCTATTCAATGAAGATGTTGTGTTATTTTTAAAAGGTCATAGAACACTTCCCACACATTTATTCTTGGCAACAGCTCTATGATGGAGGTACCCAAGTTGAGGATGGCAGACACAGAGGTGTTAGGTGTTAGTCACTTGCCTGAACTGCTGCCTATGGTTAGCGGTGAAGCAGGTACAAGCTCAGTTCTTCCCCAGATTCTGAGCTCTCCCTGCCTATGGCTAACCTCAGGGGAAAGATCTGGTAATAGCTCAGGGCTCTTTCAGCTCTAGGATGCCAGTTTATATAACAACAGAGCTGGACTACAACCACAATGGGATGCCAATATTAGTAAAGTGTGGAGAATATCCAGGGATATTTAATATATGAGTTTGGATTTTTTTTTTTTATAGCTACCCCTTGCTATTCCAGAAGAGAATGAAAGTCACATTGAGTGATAATTTTGGGATTGAGTAATAGTTGGGGACTCATCTGATATTACAAGTGTAAGAAAACAACAACAGGTGCTTCATTAAATTCTCTATATCTGTAGGAGTTCCAGAGTAAGTAAATCTTCCCACAACAGTAAATATATATCTGCAGTATATGGTTTTACCAAGAATGAACATTAAAAACCAACAAAAGCTAAGGATTTAGATTACCTGGTAAACTCAAATTCCTCTCACAGGCTGTGCAGCATTTTTATTCTAAAGGCTCTTGAAAATTGTTTTCTATCTTGCATGTATAAGCAGAAACAGACTTGAAAGATAATTTGTAATTTTTAACCTATGGAGAATATGATGTATGTCTACATACTTACATTGACTTTCATTTTATGCTGAGGCAGGTGAATTGTGCCAACTCATTGAATCTTTTCACAAAAAATATACATCTCCTTCCTATGAAGGCAATAGTAATGCAATATGTGCTTTGTGCAGGGTACCATATCAAGTAGACTAAAATATCTGTATGTAGGTTAGCTTATCTGAACCTCTTGTGAAAATGATTAGTCTACAAAATAAGAATCCTGCAAACATTTTCCAGGAGTAATTTCAGAAATGGAAATTATATTTGGAAAACTTCCTGCCTCTAAACCTGAAAAAAACACAAACCTGAAAAAAAATAATTCACAAAACACAGCTTAGCAGTAAGTCCTATCAGACAATATAATTTTCTATAATTCAACAAACCACAATGATTTATTGCCCCTTCTATCACAGCATGCATTTAGAAAAAAAAAACCCTGAAGACCATAGGTAACTGCTATTGGGGAGTCCATTTCCCTAAAAGGAAACAAAATGGATTACTGCTTGGAATAAACAAATAACATTTGTGTTTTTGTTTTTGTTTTGTTTTGTTTTTAGAAATAAAATATAAAAGAGTGAATTGATGCAATTTTATATTTGAACAGATAACTTAAGAGTTACATAAAATACTGTTTAGCCTGATCTCATCAGTAAACCCTAATTGCCAAACCCAGTAAGAACTTTTAAAATCTTCACTTACTCTCCCTGACACTCTCAGCACCACTGACCACTTTCTGCAGAGCCATGAGCCATGCTGGCTTCTGGGATTCAAATCCCTAGGGTCCCAGAGCTCTCTCTCTCTCCTCTTCTGAGATTGCACCTTCTCAGAGTTCTTAACTGACTGTTTTCTCTGTTCAGCCCTGAAACATTAGCATATTTCAAGGTTCTGTTTATAACTCGCCTTTATACACGCTGAACTCGCTCTGAGCAATTTCTTCTATGCACCAATAATTTCTATGGCTGTTCTCTTCCACCCTGGTCATAATTCTGAGCTTTACATTTATACCAGTATGTTCACTAGAGGCCTGATGCGTGAAATTTGTGCAAGGGACTCAGCCTTTGCAGGCGCGTTGGCTTCCCTCAGCTCTCACAGCCACAACTTCATCCAGAAGGTCATCTGGGAGGATGTCCGAAAGGTGGTTTGGCTGTCTGGTCTAATTAGCATATTACCCTTTTGTTATTATAGATATGTTTACATATCTATAAAGTTTTATGTATCTAAAAAGTTTTATGTACTTACCAGAATTTTCATGTATTTTCTATATGGATATGTCAAAGGCACCTCAAATTCAATATTTCTAAAACACAGCTTCCTGCCTCTTCCCAGCCCATTTCCCCTGCATCATGCTGGGAAGATATGATCACCCACTCTTAAGTCACTTACTATTAATAGAAGAACTTCTAAAGGTACATCTCTAACCCAAAATATGCACCATTACTCAGTAGCTTTATAAAACTACATATTTATAAGCATTTAACATTTTTTTAAATCTAGACAACACATATGAAGCCAGTGTGAGGCTATTGTTACAAGTATAACACAAATAATTGGTGGGATTGGATTAACTCACCAACACTGTATAATTAAATTTGAACAGAAAAAAAAATCAGCCAACTATCCTATTTATACACAGATATTCTGTAACATTGCAAATTCTAGCACTTGAAATACTTGACAGTGGAAGTGGAGAGATGAATTTTATCCCATCCACAGATTACTGTAGTTAATGTCGCTATATTATAGAGCAGAGGTAAAGAGATGTTAGAACATGCATTGCAAAAATAGACTCATTGAGGCTGACTCACTTTGTTTAATAAGGTTACTTAAAATGCAAATATTTTCTATTGATACATTATAATTTCTCATTAAGGGAATAAGATTTTGGCTTTATTATAGTTGGTTAATTGTAACTATGGCTTATTTTAAATGGATCAATAATGTAGCAGTAGTAGAGCATTGTGAGTTAGAAAAGACTTTAGGAATATCTAATTCTAATTTCTCTTCAATTCTGAAATCCCTTTTATACTTATAGTGAATAAATGATCATAAAAACTATACATAATTCTATAGCCTCAGTCTGGGTATGTTCACGATATCATGAACGCTGTTATTCCATTTTTGAATAATTCTAATGTTAGTGAATACTCACTTATATGGAACTGAAATATTCTTTGAACATTTACTCACTGTCTGGAATCTTTCCCTCTTACTAACATAACAAATACAGACTTTTAACATGAATAAGTATGCAATGAAGTCAGCACAGCACAGAAATTAAGTTTCTGTTGATTGCGTTAACAGTCTCAGTTGTTGACTTCAGGTGCCCTTGTGAGAGGGGCAATCAATATGTTACCAAGGAAATAAAGAATGAGTTATATATGCTGATACTAATTTAATAATCATGTAAGGAAAGTTCAAATAGACCTGGGTTTAAATGCCTCCCCCAACCCCCTAATTTCCTGGCTTGTGACCTGCACAAGCTAGTTAACCTCTTAAACTGTATTTTCCTCATCTGCATAATGAATGCAAGGATATCTAGGTTGTGAGAAACACAGAAGTCTCTCACACAATGTAAGGAAATGACTGTCCCTTTTGTCCCTTTCTGCTTCATTCTTAGTCCCATTTTTTCCTTTCTTATTTCTGCCTTGAACAGTTTCTTGAGACATGCCTCAAGCCAAACAGTGTTAGTCATCTCAGCCTGATCAAAGAAAGGCCATTTTTATTTCAATCAAGATGATGAGGAAAGTAATAGGCAGAGTAGAAATGCAAAAACAGAATTGTTGGCACTAGCTAGAAATGACTGACAGGTACGGGTCATTCACCCAGTCACTGAGCAAACACACATCTTCCCCATCCTCCACTGCCTCCTGTCTTCACTGCTAGTAAAACTAAAACCAGGGGTAGAGATGAAATGTTTTAAGCTCTTGGTTAGAAGAAATGGGGCTTTAAGAAATACCTACTGTGTTTCCCCGAAAATAAGACATCTTCCGAAAATAAGACCTACTTACAGGTTTCCTTCTGAGTGAAATATAAGGCATCCCCCGAAAATAAGGCGCCCCCTAGGCTCTGTCTCAGAAACTTTGTGAAACCTAACTTGCAAGAAGTTGTGACTTGGATGAAGAATTCATAGGAGAAAATCACTGACAGTTGCATTGCAAATGCACTGAGAGCAGGCTACCTTGACAAGAAGTACTCATTTAAAGACAGTGCTATTGCTAAACATGAGAGATTTGGTCTACTGATTCTGAAAGAAATGGAGTCACAAGAAATTCACCAGGAAATTCAGGAATTGGATTGTTATGATGATGTTCCAGAAGATGATGACATGATTGTCATTGAATAAATGAGTAAATTCTTGATACTGTAGGATTCACAGTTTGTCTGGTTTGTGTTGACAACTACCGTACTACCATACCGTATACAGGTAATAAATTTCCTTTATTTTCATTTAACAATAAATGTGTACCGTATTCTTCTTCATGGAAAAATAAGACATCCCCTGAAAATAAGACCTAGCGCATCTTTGGGAGCAAAAATTAATATAAGACACTGTCTTATTTTTGGGGAAACAGGGTACTTACTATCTTTTCAGATTATAAGAGACATAATATGTATACATCAGAAAATCTTGAAATATAGGAATTTATATATGTTGGAAATATAGAAAATATAAAATCACTTAAACATGCTAGCATTTAGCATATACGGTGTTGTTTTTGTTGTTTGTTTTTGTTTTTGTTTCTTGCGTGTGTGTGTGTGTGTGTGTGTGTGTGTGTGTGTTTCTCAAATGATGGGCTTTGGGAAAGAAACACACTGACCATCAGATCTGTGAGATTTTAGTTCCAGCTCTGATCTTAAAATACTAGAAAGAAAATGATGGGTCTCAGAAGGGGACCTGGGTAAGTGGTTGATGTCATGTGGCTCTAGAGGTATTTGTTAGGTAGTCAGTGAGAATTTTTTCATGTATCTTTGTAGATTTCCAGCAGGTTTGCCATTATCAAAGAGAGGTGAGAATTCTGATTTCTTTTTTTTTTCTTTTTCTTTTTTTTTTTTTTTACATAAAAAAATTACATTGTATGGGGAAAATAAAACACACTCATAGACAGACAAAAGTATGATTATCAGAGGAAAATGGGGGTGAGGAGAGGTAGAAAGGAGATAATGGTGATGGAAAAAAACATACCTTGGGGTGTTGAACACCATACAAAGTACAAATTATATAATATAGAATTATATACCTAAAACCTACATAATTTTATTAACCAATGTAACCCTAATCAATTCAATGAAAAAGATTACATTGGATGGCACTGAACTAAGTAGATAAGGCATGAGACAATGAAGAATCTAGCACCATTCTATCCTTAAACATTTGAATTTATAAGTGAAGCTGGTATTCCCAAGTAGGTAAAATTAAGTGGGGGGAAATCTGCCAGAAGCCAATCCAACATGTCATAATTACAAAAGTTTTATCAAAAGGTTGATGAAGCTTGGGGACTCAACAAGGGCTGAGTCACATATGTAATCATCTGTTGGAACTGCTGAAAAGCATTTCCCCCAAACCTAAATAGGATAATCGTTTGCTGCCAGACCTCTCAGAGCATCTTAATCTACATGTTATTGCCTCCTGTTGGCTAACCACCTGAACAGCTGTAGGCTATTTTCCAATCTGACAATGCTTCTGTACCCTACCCTTTTAAGTATATTATCTCCACTTTGCCTTAGGACAAATTGAGTTAATAAAAAGCAAGGGGTCCTAAGACAAGAGAGTCTTTTAGCTTCTTTAGCTGAAGCTCCTCTGACCCCCAATGTCTTTCAAAATTATCTTTCATCTTTGGACTCTTACTTAATCACCTACACAGAGCCTTTCTCCAGATTGCTGAAACCTTCATAATGCTGGGACAAGAACCCTAGCAAAAGTCTTTTTGGTTCCAGAAGGGGGAGGGGTATATATTTAAAAAAAAAAAAAAAAAGAAAGAAAGAAAAAAGAATTGTAGTATTTAATTTTCCTCTAACGGTATACATTTGGACCCAGAGGACAAATGGCCCTGGATAGCAATGTTTGTTCCTGTTTAGCAGCAGAGATTAAAGTGTATTACTAAATCCTTTCATTAAAAAAAAAAATGATATCAAGCATGGAATGAAGGTGTTACATCAAAACTCATTTGAGCCCATGTCTGGTCACAATTTGCCAAATGAGTCTCTCCATTTGAGGAATAATGTAAAATAGTAATAAAATAAAATTATTTTATAGTGAGTGATTGTATTAAAGCTCTGTTACAATTTATGCAGTCAGAACCAAGTAGCAACCAGTGATTATCTCCTAACTGCCTCTGAAATTACACTTCTGTTGGACATTATTATATGTAGTGCAATGACAGCCTGCAATTGTTAATTAGCTTCTTGTGGGTGCTTTTTATAGCATAAATCAAAAGCCACCGGCTTCACAAGTGGTCATTTGTTTCTGGCAGAGATGTGGGGACTGTGTGGGCATCTGCAGCTAATTTCTGTGGCGAGGAAAACCAACTCAAAGAGAAGAAAGCGGGGTCTGTACAAGACCATCCGTGTTCTATGGCCTCTGACTATTCCTAGCTGTATCTGTATCTAAGAAACCCCTGAAACATGCTCCTTTAGGAAATCCTACAGAATGCCATACTTGATGTAGGCCAAGGCCAACGTGTTAGCACTGATGATTGATTCACTGTTGCGGGGTTGGAGGTCAAGAGTCAGAAAGGGTCCCCCCTGAATACTAGCCCCAGCAGCTGCAGAATCTGGGAGATCCGCAGGAATGCTGGTGGGGAAGAAGAAGCAAAAAGTCTCTCTCACTTCCACTCCCATCCCTAGCAGCTCCTGCCTGAGGTCCGAATTGGGAGGTATTTGCCCCCAGCTAAATTCAGTGCCTTTACTCTGTTCCATCCTCTGTGGTAACTACTTTGCCATTTTTCTGCCACATCAAGGTCCAGATAAAGTAAGGTAAATCCCCCACTTCAAGCAAAATCACAATATGACAAAGATAGCTTATAAATGATGAAGTGGCAAGTCCTTTTTGCAACTAAACTGCGGTATTTAAAGCCAGAAGTGTTAAGCTAGATTAGGGGTGTCGAACTCAATCAGAGAAGGGGCCAAAATCTAAAATCCAGCCTAAATCGCGGGCCGAATGGTTTACTGAACAGTCATAAACTGTCATTGTGATGGAAACGCAGCAGAGTGCAGTGATGACAGCGCGGTGCGGGCCACATTGCAAGGCCTGGCGGGACGGATTTGGCCCGCGGGCCTTGTGTTTGACACATGTGAGCTAGATACTCAGGGAAGTGCTTAGTGAACAAGAAATCCATTAGTGTCCAAGGTTCAGTGGCCTAGGATAATGCGGAAGAAGTAAGCATGGGTTAGGATTTGGATTCGCCCTCTATACACAAGGGTAAGTCATAGACGATACCAAGTGACATGGTCACATCCGAGTTCTTCTAAAGATCACACTATATACAGGTAAATAATGACAAAGATATGTACAAGGAGACCATTGCACATTTGGGAACAGATGAAGGTGAACTACCGTATTTTCCGGTGTATAAGACGACCCCCTAATTTTTACAGTTAAAACATAGGTTTAGGCCTATATTCGCTGTATAAGACTACCCCCACTTCCGAGGCAACACCAGCTCTTTTTTTAATAGACCGCCTCTCTGAGCAGGCTTTTTACTAGAACACAGCGTACATGTTCTGTACCCGAAGCTGCACTGTGTTCTAGTAAAAAGCCTGCTCAGATTGGCCAGAGTCAGATAGGGGAACCTCTATTTTTCTAATAAACAGAATTCCGCCAAAACCGGTTTGTCTCAGTGGATAGAGCGTCAACCTGCAGACTGAAAGGTCCCAGGTTCGATTCCAGTCAAGTGCATGTACCTTGGATGTGGGCACATCCCCAGTAGGGGGTGTGCAAGAGGCAGCTGATTGATGTTTCTCTCTCATCGATGATTCCAGCTCTCTATCTCTCTCTCTTCTTCTCTGTGAAAAACCAATAAAGTATATTTTTTTAAAATAATAAATAAAATAAAATAAATAAACAGAGTTCCAACATCAGACAGAGACAAGGAAGCTACAGCAGCCAAAAATTAGTTTCTTTTTCCTGTTGCAGGACTAGGCCCTTTAAGGAATGGGCAAGCACCCTAAGGTGCCACTGAGAGCAACCGGAGGCTGAGTTGAAAGCCCAAACTCATTGGAATCAGTTCTCAGGCAGTTGTACTAATTAAAGTTTCTGACTTCATTTGTGGCCTTGACTCTTACCTTTCCCAAGCTGGTCTTTACTTGACAACCATGCTGTAAGGTCTGCCTCCTCCTATTTAGATTTTTGAGTTTACTTCCCCGATTATCCAGGGCAGGTATTGCTCATCCTTCTTTTATAAATTGAGTTCTCAGCCTGGATGCCAGCTGTGTTCCAGCTTCATTCTTTTGCTGAGTTTTTTTCCAAGTGTGTGAGATTGTAGTCTTAGTTAGGGCTGGGCACCGAGTTCTGTCACTTAACTTTCAACCTCCAGTTAAAATTCCTCTGGAACTTAACATTCCCTTTTCCAAGATTCAACATTAGCTCAAACCCAAGACTTTGGTGTGGAAACAAGGCATTTACTAAATACCTCTTCCTATGTATTTCCTGTTAAGGTATCTGGAACAATATTATGATCCTCAGTACCCCCATTAGTATTCAGTAATAGAATTTCTTATAAAGTTTACAGCCACACACACAAAAAAAATGAAATGATTAACTTGTTATTTAACTAGACCGTTAGCAAATGTGGTTAACACTGTACAGCATTAATTCAGAAATTAGTACCAAAAAAAGTGTATAACAGGAAAAAAGCACATTTTGGTGGAGTAAGACTTTCAAGGTTATTCAAAGCATATGGAATAAACTAAGATATTCTCTTTAAATGCAAAGGTATTGTCTTTAAATTTATATAATTATAAAAATGAATCACATACCTCCTTCCATCTTTTGGCTTTCCATGAAGGGCACCTGCCAGATCTACAAGCTTTGTGAGTTCGAGGTTTCCGGAGATGACTGCAGTATTTTTCTTCTAATTTCCCTTGAACTTGGTCAACACAAAGCACCTCACGGTACTTTAAACCTTTCCCACAAGAAGCTGAACACTAGAAGACAGATACAAATGCACTTGATTCATTTTATCTTAATTTAAATTTTTCTATAAGAAGTATGTGACACAAAGCAATCAAAACCCCATTGCTTTGATATTTCTGATTAGAATTTAAAAGTTGCCAGTATACCGTGGGTCAATGTTGATATCATAAATTATTCATTTAATCTATTAAAAATATTGTCAACAATATACCAAGCACTTTTCTGGCACATATATGCTTTTAGATATTTTAAGATTTAAGACTATCTGAGGTTAACTCCTGTAATCACACATATTCCAACAAAAACTTCCTCTCAGTTTTTGACATATTCAACAAAAACTTCCTCTCGGAACCAACTCTTCTATTTTTAACCCTCTATGCTTTTTCACACTGCAAAGTATGTCTGGGATGTTTAAAAAAATGCAGTGATCTCTTGATGCAGACAACTGTAATTGAGAAAGCTGAAAATGTGTTTTTAAAGTGCAATTTGGTTCTGGCTTTGTTTTTGCATCAACCCGGGAGATGTATCTCTTTACCATCAGCCTTCCAATATACTAGTAGTTTAGTACAAAACAAAATGACTAAAGTCTCTGTAAAGATATAGGTAAACAATGATTTGAATTTGTTTCAGCCAGTTGCCATTTCATGAGTGAGGCCAGGGCAAGGTAGTGGAGAGAGCTTGGGCTCGGCATTGAATACCAGCTCTGTTACTAACTAGTCCTAGTAGGGTAACTTTAGGCACATTTTCTCACCTGCCCAAGCCTCAGTTTTTTCACTTATAAAATGGGGATAACAACACCAATATTACTGGTTTATTGTGAAGGTTAACGTGAGACATGAGATAAAGAATATGAAATGTCTAACTCAGACCCATCACCCATGGTGCATCTTCAGGAAATAACAGCTTCCTCCTCTATTATTTTTCTTCACATAGTCTCAGAGAGGATACGTACATGTGCGAGCCTGATATATGCACCAGGGGAAAGTTAAGCAAAGATGCAAATTCCAGACAAGTCCTCTCATAACTCTGAGACAGCTGCTCACATATGGTTTCATTTAGAAACATATCCCAAGTTCTGAGGACCTCAGATAATATATTATAGATTTTATGTATATTTGGAGTTCCAAGATTGTTAAACTAATTCAGATTATTCGATGCTTAAAATACTATAATTAAAAATAGTTTGGGAATAATTTACCTGTTTATATTACCAGTAACTTTAAATCTCATTTGTGTAGACAATTAACTTAAATTGTTGTCTTGAGTATTTACTTATTGTTATCATATCTGAGATGTTCTCTTCTCTTCTCATTAACACATACAGCCTTTGGGAACATATCTACAGGTCTCCTAAACTGTATTACATGTACATTATTTCCTGCCATTGACTATCTTTTTCAGACCTATCTATTATATATGCTCTACTCATTTTGGTCACTTATCTTGGGCACTTCCCTGCCAGTTTCTTTAGTTCACTGTTTATTTTTCAATGAGTATAACATATTTTATACCCAAAACACCATATAGCATCAAGTATTAAGAATATACTTTCAGGGAGTACACATGCATATTTACACAGAGAAGAGAGTTTTTTTCCTAAGGTATGTTATTTTTTTCTAAGTTTAAAATTGTAACCATTTGAACAAAAGAAAATTAATTACTCTCCAAGTTAGTCCATCTTTAAAAAGTAGTAATTATTGTGAATATTAATTATGGCAAAACAGTAGTACTTGTGAAAAATGAAGAAATATTATTTTATTCATTATAAATATTACTTTCTACAATATACCAAGAATTGCAGATTAGTTAAACACCATCTCTTGCTTTTGCCCTAAATTTACCCTTAAAGTACTCATAATATAAATGACACATGCATCTATTAAATTAATAATGGTAGGGTATCCTTAAATATTAAACTCAATAAAGTTCAGAGAAAAAACACAAGACACTAAAGACCATTAACATGATACAATAAAAATTATAGATTTAAGAAATTCATGGGAACTGGTCATTTCTTTCTGAGTTATTTTATAAGTACTAAAGTTGAAATTAATATTTAAACTCAGTCTTGAAGAAGTAGGTTTGTTGATGAACAAAGATGGTTTTATATATTTCGATATGTCTTATCTAGATATTGCTTCTGTGTGTCTAATTTGTAACTTCTGAGTTCTTTTAATAGTTCCAAGAATCACTCAGTAAGTGTTCAATAAACTGTTTATAAAAACAACCAATTCATTTACAAAACCATGTAACATAAAAGGAGAGAGTCATTAAAGATTTTTTTCTATAGGCAGTATCTGTGAATGGCCTGAAAGTTGGACACTGCAATACACTATCAAAATTAAGATTATTCTCCACAAAACTGCATATTCTAACTTGAGGCCATCTTTTATTCTTTCTCTTGTTCGTCCCTCAAGAACTGGCAAAGGCTCTTTATTGTCTTTAATAGTAAAACCCAAAACTTAGTATTCTTCCTTGCTTTCTTCATCCACCAAATTTCAGTTAACACACCTTTCCAACCTTACTTTCTACCATCAACCTTTGCTTTACTCAGGGATTATATAATCACTTCTCTTTAATGTGACATAGTCATTCAACAGCAGTGCCTTATTCAGACATTTCCTTTTACTTCAACTAATCATTTCCCAGCTCTCTAAATATTATCCTTAAAGCTCCGAGTCCACCCCATTTCTAGGGTAAAAACATATCAGCCTTCCATTTCTCTGAACACTTCTGTCTGAGGCTCACTCTGTTTTTATCACTTCATTTTCTATTTTTGCCACAGGCTTCATCTACTCAGCCTTCTGTAGGTCAAGGAACTTTTAGATTATCCACAAAATGTCAACTACAATAAATATCAGCTGATTAACTGAGGTCAATCCTTGGTATAAACAATTCTTATTTGTTTTTAGTAAACTATAAAATAACTTATTAAAACATTTTAAATTCCATGAAAAAATATTTATTGGCTAATAAACTCAATTTCCTCTAGAAGAGAGACAAAAGAAACAGAAAATTAAAGTATTACAACATAGATTTTTATCTTTGTTTTGCTTTTAAAGCAGTGTTTGCTTTTTCCAATATTAGAAGAAAAATAATTACGTTATCATATCTGACTAAATCCATGTAGGGATTTAAGTAAAAAGAGAACATGTTATACCAGGAATGATGTATTAGTTGGAATGAGGCAATATTAGTATAAATAAATAGTGACTTGCTATCTTCCCTCTCTCAAACCATTCTGAGTTGTAAAGATTCCACAAAAATGCCCCATTTAGTAGAAATACCCAACATGCCAGTTCTTTTTCTTGTATCTCAGCAATCTTTTATTTGTTATACCTCTGAAAACATCTTATTCCCTTTAAGTTTTATTGATACTGTATAATTCATTTAAAGTAATTCTTGTGCAAAGAATTTTTCTTAAAAATCACCTTTATCATTCTTCGTTAACATAATCTTAAATTCTCAGATTTTTTTCATAACTACTATGAAATAGTAAGTAGGATCTTCAGAAGTGGCAACATTAAATGCAAACAACTTACATTAACCATTCCTATAATTTAGGTGAAGACAACTGTCTACTTATAGAAAACAGGACATTTAAAACAAATACAGAATTTGTAAGCCCTCAGACTGTAATAGATTTTGCAGTTATGTAGGTTGCTGGCACTTTCAATACCAAGGTGAGAACTGAAATCAATCAGTCCACTCTTAACATGATTAACTTTGAGACAACTCTATTCTTATTTTAAAGTTTAGTTGTATGTTACAGAATAAGATTACTTTTGATATTTAAAATATGGATTATTGTTTCATTTGTATAAGAATACTACAGCCTGACTAGTATGTCTCAGTGGTTGAGTGTCAAGCCATGCACCAAGAGGTCACAGTTTCAATTCCTGGTCAGGGCACATGCCCAGTTGTGGGCTTAGTCTCCAGTGAGGGTCATGCAGGAGGCAACCAACTGATGTTTTTCTCTCATTGGTGTCTCCCTTCCTTCCTTCCTCTCTAAAATCAATAAAACCATTTTTTAAAGGAAAGGAATTTAAAATATTCAGTACAGAAGAGTGAATGAATTGACTTAATTTGTGAGATACTTGATTAACTCTGGAAACATAAATTGCTAAACAAAATAAGGAAATAAAATATATCTTCAGGTCTAGAAAATGGGAAACCGTGTGTGTGTGTGTGTGTATGTGTGTGTGTGTGTTTTCATAAACTATTGTTTTCTGATTTTCCATGCTCTCTGACAATAGTGGAAAACACACTAAGAGAATTTATATATAACTTAATAGGTAATAAAATAGCCTGACCTTAGGTATACATAAAATGGCTTTTATAGACTTTGCAAACTGGCTAACCATAGGTAACTTATTTAACCTCACTGAACCTCTATTTTTCATATGTAATTTTGGTAAAATAACATCTATTTCATATAAATATTTAGGTAAGGATAAAGAAAATGACCAAACTCAGAAAACTCTAAAACAAAAGTACCTATTCTCACCACTTTCATTGAACATTGTATTCAAAGTCCTAGGCACAGCAATTGAATAAGCAAAGGAAATAGAAGTCCCTATTTGAGAGAGAATGATACTATATAACCTTAAAGATTCCACTAAAAAACTATTTATAATTCAGTAAAGATGTAGGATAGAAATTAATATTCGGAAATATGTTATATTTTCATATACTAATAGCAAATGATTAGAAAGAGAAATTAAGAAAACAATCCCATTTACAATTGCATCAAAAAGAATCATAGCTAAGCTGGTGTGGCTCAGTGGTTGAGCACTGACCTATGAACCAGGCCATGGTTCGATTCCCTGTCAGGGCATATGAGCACATGCTCGGGTTGTGGGCTCGATCCAAGAGTGGGCATGCAGGAGGCAGCAGATTGGTGACTCTCCATCATTGATGTTTCTATCTTTCTCTACCTCTATGAAATCAACGAAAATATTTTTTAAAAAGAATAATATACTCAAGAATAAATTTAACTAAAGAGGTAAAAAACCTATTCTCTGAAAACTATAAGACATAATGAAAGAACTGAATAGGAAACAAATAACTTGAAGGATATACTGTGCTCATAAATTGGAATATTTACCAAAAGCAATCGATATATTCAATGCAATGCTATCCCCACAAAATATAAATGGCATTTTTTATAAAATTAGAATAATCTTAAAAATATATAAAACCAAAAAAGACCCTGAATAACCAAAACTGTTGAGAAAGAACAAAGTTGGAGGTATAACACTCCCTGATTTCAATCTATACTACAAACTATTATAATCAAACAGTATGGTACATAGGTCAATGGAATGAAATAGAGGGCCCAGAAATAAAACCATGCTTATATGGAAAATTAATCTATGAGAAAGGAAGTAAGAAAATACAATTGTGTAAAGGCAATCTCTTCGGTAAATGGTGCTGGGAAAACTAAACAAATACATGCAAAAAAAAATTAAACAACTGCTTTCTTACACCATACACAATATAAAGTTGAAATGGATTAAAGACTTAAATATAAGACTTGAAACCATAAAAGTCTTAGAAAAAGTCTTAGATTATAAACTATTTGACATTGGTCTTAGCAATATATTTTTGGATGTGCCTCTAGGGTAAATGCAACAAAGTGAAAATAAACAGTTGGGGGACTACATCAAGCTAAAAAGCTTTTGCACAGTGAAGAAACCATTGACTAAACAAAAATGAAACCTGTTGAATGGAAGAAATTTGCAAATGATATACCCAATAAGGGGCAATCAGCCCAAATACAGGGTTCATAGTTGTGAGCATGCAAAACACAGAGTTTATACTTTTATTAACTTCTGTCACTTATTAATTACTAGAGACTCAGTGCACAGATTATGAAAAAGCCTCAAAAATTTAAAAATAGGACTACCATATGACCCAGCAAACCCACTTCTGGGTGTTTATATGAAAAAGTCCCAAACACCCTATGTTTACTGCAGAATTATTTACAATAGCCAAGATATGGAGGCAACCTAAGTGTCCACCAGCAGATGAATGGATAAAGAAATGTGGTATACACAATAGAATACTACTCAGCCATAAAAAGATTAAAATCTTTCCATTTGTGACAACATAGATGGACCTAGAGGGTATGATGCTAAATAAATCATACCAAGAAAGAGAAATATATGATTTCACATATATGTGGAATCTAAAATAAAAATTAATGAATAAACAAAAGAGAAACAGATGCACAAAGAACAAATTGATGGTTATCAGACAAGACGGGGGTAGAAAATGGGTGGAAAACATAAAAAGATTAAGAAGTACAAACTGCCAATTATAAAATAAGTCACAGAGATGTAAAGTATAGCATAGGGAATATGGTCAATAATATAATAACTGTGTAGGGTGCCAGGTGGTTGCTAGTCATATTATGGCAATAATTTTGTAAGGTATATAAGTGTCCAACCACTATATTGCACATCTGAAATGAGTACAATATTGTATGTCAACTATAACCTAAAAATAGTTAAAATAAATAAAATCAGCAGAGGTCAGTTAGTCATTCAAGGTCAAAATCAGAAATAGAGGTATCTTATAACAATAAAACTACTGCTCCTTTTAACACTCCTCTCCATTTACTGATCAGGAAAATATTTAAATTTAAACAGGATATTTTAAAATGTGACAATATTATTGTAAACATTTTATTCAATATTGCTTAGTCACAAACCATTTCATGGATGGTTAAAAATTATGGCAATTTGTTTTTCATCTATCCTAAATACTCTAACTAGACATAAATATAATAAATTTTCTCTCAGACATTTGCCTTAATTTTAGTTTTCTTTTTTTTTTTTATAATATATTTTATTGATTTTGTACAGAGAGGAATGGAGAGAGATAGAGAACTAGAAACATCGATGAGAGAGAGTCATCAATCAGCTGCCTCTTGCACACCCCCTACTGGGGATATGCCCGCAGCCAAGGTACGTGCCCTTGACCGGAATCGAACCCAGGACCCCTCAGTCCCCAGGTCGATGCTCTTCCACTGAGCCAAACCGGCTTCGGCTAATTTTAGTTTTCTAATGTTGCTATTAGACCAAAAAAAAAAAAAAAAAAAAAAAATGGCTAACAAGAAAATACTAAATCATATAAAAATAAGTGGTGCATTGCTAATAACTTTCACATTGCTTTTCAAAATATTTGGAATTTTCTAATTGCTTTTTCAAAACATAAACCTCATAAGTCATCAATCAGGTAAAGAAAAAAAATTTTACTTTATTTCTAGATATGACATCTGTCACAGGTCCATAGTCATCCGCCCTCACTGGTTTAGCTCAGTGATTAGAGCATTGGCCTGCAAACTGAAAGGTCTCAGGTTTGATTCGGGTCAAGGGCACACACTTTGGTTGCAGGCTGGACCCTCCAGCCCCAGTCTGGGTGAATGCAGGAGGCAATCAGTAGATATGTCTCTCTCACATCAATATTTCTCTCTCCCCCTCCCTTCCATTCTAAAAATCCATGGAAAAATATCCTCAGGTGAGGATAAACAAAAAAGCATAAAAGCTTACAGCCATGTGGCTGGGTGACCTAACCAACTGTTCACTGCATGGCAGATAGTAGCTAATTTCTTCAGACAACCAAGGAAAACCTACTTCTTGTGACCAAGTATTTTTATAGGATTTTTGCTTTAGGAGAGTTAAACTCACAGAAATGTAATCATTACACAGTACAAGTCTAACCCTCTCATTACAAACCATAAATCATTTCCATCAGAACAAATTCATCTGAATAAGAAGCATCAGTTTAAAATGCATAAAATGGAGTGATTCTGACTTAAAAACAAACATATTGGTATAGCTAACACATATAATAATTAGGTATAGAGTGTTTCTCTTGGGATAACTTGAGGGAATATTAGTTAGTGTTTTCTTTCATCTCAAGGAAATTCCCGAGTCTTCAGGAAAAGTCCAGAGTATCAATGAATTCCTCAGTATAGGTACATGTAGTATTTATTTTTGTTTTGCACTTTTTATAAATCAAGCTATTTTATGTTTCTGCAGCGAAGTTGATTTTTTTTTAATGGAAAAATTTTAATCATAGTTATTTTGGCAAAGATTTTATTAAATGATGTTTTGGTGATTATGTTAAATATCTTTATAATACTACTAGTGACCCCATGCACGAAATTTGGACAGATTAAAATGAAATTAATTAGAGAAGATATTTTAATATTACTATTTGCCCTTTCTCTATAATAGAAGTGTCACAGATGAAAGAAAATTAGTAAAATGTGTATGAAAATAATATATACATTTATTAAGAAATAAGCAATAACAGCAACATGTCCCTGGTTGGTGTCAGGTGGGGGATGCAGCCTCACATCCATCCCCCGACCTCCCCATGCAAGAGCCCCGCCCACCTGTGCCTGCCAGGCACGCAGCCTGCTGCTGAAGGGTCATTACAGCATGAGGGCATCACGACCATTTGCATATTACCCTTTTATTAGTATAGATTATGAAACAAGAGGTATGTCTATGAAATGACAAATTAAATAGGGAATTGATAGAGTTCCAGGTCAATATAGACCAAAAATTAGATAATATGTATTAGAAATTAGATAATTATATCGCATGTATGCTTCTATTCATATATGTGTTTTTTTCTTTCTTTCCAATTTTTAAGAAGCCTATACCATTTTCTAAATAAAATAGAGGCAATATCTAAGCCCCAGGAACAAAATGGCTTTGAAATATTCAGGAAGCTAATGATACCTACATATCTAAGAGAATAACCTCTCACTATATTAAAATCTTAGATAGAAGTTTTATACAATTACTTCATAATTAAGGGCATTATCTACAGTGGTGGAACACTTTTAAAATGAGCTCCTCAATTACTAGAGAAGACATTAGTTAGACTAAAATAAAACATCCACAGTTGAGTAAGGTATCCCTCTGTTTAAACAAAAACAAACAGAAAAAGATAAAACATTCATATTAAGATAAAGTGTCAAATCTGTAAAATACTGCTGCTACTGTTCCTTTAATTTAACACATATGTGCACTAAGGAGTGAGATACTAAATCTATCAACAGAGACTCCATTCATAGTATTTCCTGAAAGATTATACTTAGCATTTTAAAGTTTAATGGAGTTTGAAATTTTCCTTTTTAACCTGTTACAGACATCCATTGACTATGCAGATTTAATAAACCAAGACAGCATTTGGTTTTAAAAATATTCATTACTAAAATATTTTGTTCTATTGCATTGTATCTGATTATATGTAAAACTGGGACCTTCAGACATTTAAAAATTTTTAAGGCAGATTCATTTGAAAAAATGTTGAGTTCAACTTAATGGTCAAAGAAATATATGCTTAATAAAATCCTATAAACTTTTATATCTTTATAATATTGGAATTGTAAAACTATCTTCTATTTTATGTTTTAAAATTTTACTTTTGAACATATATGTGTATAGATTTATATAGTCACAATAGATTTAAAGTATTAAGCTAGTAAATGCAATATGGCTCATTCAACTGGAAATAATATTTAAAGATATATTATAATCTAATTGTTAATATTGTCTAAATTATGACTTTGGAAAAGTTTTGTGATTATTTTCATTTTCAAATATAAAACCTGGATGAGCGTTGCAATAACTCATGCAAGTACTTTATACAGAAATTTTCACTTATCATACAATATTATTTCCCATACATAAAATAAATCAGCATGAAAAGTCACCCAGTTGTCTGATAATCACTCTATTATTAGATTAGTTTTGTACAATAGAAAGATTTGATAAGCAATCATTATTAACCTGCAAACAGTACTGAATGAAGATTTATTTGCAAGAAGCAACAGAAGTTGTGATTCTAGTTCAAACTCTTAAGCACCATCTGTAACAAGAAACACTCAGGAAAAACTACCATTAGTTTAAAACTTGTAATTTATTCTTTTACCTTTCTAATAGAATGTAGTTTGTTTGTACTACAAAGGGGTAATTCACATTTCAAACTCTCCTATAAAATCTGTTTAGCAAGTGGAACTAATCTAAGAAGTTCCTGTTTGGATTTTTTATTGACATTGAATAACACATATCTTTATAATTATATGATTAAGAGGGGGGAAATGCTATTGCCCGTGTGAGAATAATATAAATCGTGTCTAGTTTTAACTATCCTTTTGGGGCCATTACTGCAAACTTACTTTTTCTGGATGTCTTTATACACATCATAGCACACGGGACTTGTAACACCATATGGCACATCTTATGATGAAAACCCCAGTCCTGTCTCACCCCCTAGGAGCCTCCGTCAGAATCAGGAGCATCTGCCTTCCTGTAGGAAACAGAGCACATCCCTCTACCCAGTGAGGGCAGACTATGGAAAGGTAAAGAGACCAGGAAAATAACTAAAGCATTTAATTTTTTTCCCCACGTTTAAGGCACTAGTTACTATGGTAACATTTACAAAATTCTTAAAATCAAGTGCCAACAGAATAGCAGGATTTACCATTCCACATTTCTACAAATGCTTTTGTGCTAGCTGTGGGAGTTAACAGAAATAAAGCCAAGAAGTTTGCTTTTAAGTAGGGTTATAAAGATCTGAAAGGAATATGCACAGAGAACTCTCAGATGAGAAATAAAAAGGGAGCTCTATGAATACTTTGACAAAGGGAAAGTCAGAGCTGAAATTAAAAAATGCGCCATTCCACATAATTGTGTCTCTTTATCATATGCAATAAAAATTTTGAGGCAAGGATGTTTTAGGGATTGATTTAATATTTTAGGGAATTAAAACTAATTTAAAAATTATCTTAAGATAAATATGAATTATTAGTGTTAAAATTTAAGGTGGGGGTTCATATTATTTACTACTAAGGAGTAGAGGATAGAATAATAAAAAGGGCCTGGAATGTGGAATTAAAAAAAAAATTACATTTGATTCTTAGTTGTCAGTGGCTGAGCAACCTTGTAGATGCTTATACTTAACTTCACTGGTCCTCGGTCTTTTTATCTTAAAGTGGCAGTAATAATACCTACACCTCGGGGCAAGTGTGAGATTAAAGAGAATGTATGACTGAACCTAAAACAGGGCTTGCCTCAATATACTAAATGCATGTGAAACCTCCATTCTCCTTTCTTTTTCGTCCTTTCCCAAATACTGAGGAAATATAAAAGAGATAGTGGAAATATAACTGTGGCATGGATTCCTCTAGTCAACACTTGAATGCAACATGATCAAGACTTTTACAGTGAGACTCATTCTGTGGTGAGATAAGGAGGGTAAACACTCCATATGGAATTTCAGTAAGATCCTGTCTGTTTTCCCTATATGGTGAAAAACACATCAGACATACTTCAAGTTATTTCCAGGGTGAGGAGAAGGTAGAAAAAGTGAAACAGAAGGTGAATAGATATTGGGTTAAAAAACAACAACAAAACAGATTCAGTTAAAAACAGCGGAGTGACTGACCATACATATTCATTTCTTCTCCTCAATTGTTTTCAACCCACAAAGTCAAAGTAAATAAAATAGGTTTCAGTAACCTCAGAAGCAGCAGAGAGGATAACAAGAATAGAGGTCAATGTGAAGCAAGGCCAACCTGTACCAACTCCTCTACTCTGCAGTCATACAGGGGCGTTTCCTGGCGGATTTGACCTGCCTGGGCTTGTGTTGGGGATGCTGGGGTAGAAAGAAGGGAATTTCTCACACTGAATCTTGACCCATCCTTTCTCTGCCTGTACTACCTTTCCTCACAAACAGGGGACTAGGGGTTCTCTGACAAATTGGGTCTCCAAGAAAAAAAAAAGAACTTAAAATATTGATTTGCAGGGAAAATAATCAGTCACTGAACTCTATTGCAATTGCAGAGCTTTCAGTGAATTCCCTAGTGTTTTACTGTTAAACAAGAATAAGCTGCAGAGGTTCGTCAACTTTTGAAGAAAAGCTTTAGTAGGAAAACTAGAAAACCACTAGAAAACCTAAAGAAAGGGTGTTGGGGATAAAAAGGCAAATGAGAGAATTTCCCCCTCAAAATAGAATTTCCAACATTTACAGATGACTGATACAACTTAAGGAAGATAAATGAGCCAATTAAAAAAATGGATAAGGGACCTAAACAGAAAATTTTCTAAAGAAGACAGAAGGAAGGCCATGAGACATATGAAAACATGCTCAAAATCACTAATTATCTGAGAGATGCAAATCAAAAGGACAATACAGTACCATCTCACACCTGTCAGAATGGTAATCATCAACAAATCAACAATCAACTGCTAGCGAGGATGCAGAGAAAAAGGAACCCTCATGCACTGCTGGTGGGAATGCAGACTGGTGCAGCCACTGTGGAGAACAGTATGGAGTTTCCTCAAAAAACTAAAAATGGAACTCCCATTTGACCCAGTGATCACACTTCTAGGAATATATCCCAAGAAACTAGAAACACCAATCAGAAAGGATATATGCACCCCCATGTTCATAGCAGCACAATTCACCATAGCTAAAATTTTGAAACAGCCTAAATGCCCACCAGCAGATAAGTGGATTAGAAATCTATGGTACATCTACACTAGGGGTGTCGAACTCAATCAGAGAAGGGGCCAAAATCTAAAATCCAGCCTAAATAGCGGGCTGAATGGTTTACTGAACAGTCATAAACTGTCATTGTGATGGAAACGCAGTGGAGTGCAGTGATGACAGTGCGGTGCGGGCCACATTGCAAGGCCTGGCGGGACGGATTTGGCCCGCGGGCCTTGTGTTTGACACATGTGATCTACACAATGGAATACTACGCTGCTATAAAAAAGAAGGAATTCCTACCATTTGCATCAGCATGGATGGAACTGGATAGCATTATGCTAAGTGAAATAAGCCAGGCAATGAAAGAAAAATACCACATGATCTCACTCATTTATGGAAAATAAAGAGCATTATAACCAGATGAATAAAAAGATAGATACAGAGGCAGTAAAGCATCGAACCCACTGTCAAATTACAGTGGGAAGGCTAAGGAGTGTTGGGGATGGGGAGAAAGAGATCAACTAAAGGACTTGTTTGCATGCATATAAGCACAACCAATGGACACAAGACACTGGGGAGTGGGATGAGGGCATGCGACATGGGGTAGGGGAGGCTGGAGGAAGGTCAATGGGGGGAAAAAGGAGATATATGTACTATTATATGTAATATTTTAAACAATAAAAAAGGAAAAAGAAAATGTCTGCATAGAAATTATCTAAGAAATAATACAACCAATTTCTCAACACCAGTCTCCTTAATAGAGGGACCTACAGAATATCTGGCAAACTAATTTGAAAACATTAAGTTACTTCATGATAAAATATCAGAACACTAGGAATTAAGAGAAGTAACCAAAAGCTCAGGTATAAATAAAAGGTACATACAACAGACTGGAATTAGATTACCAGACTTCATAATAGCTGAGTTTGCTAGAGGGTAAGGTAATGCCTTAGCTATTCTGAAGAAACTTTTCAATCTATAATCATCAAAATTATTAATTAAATGTGAGGGTTTACTAAACACATTTTGAGATTTGCACAAATGGAAAATGAAACTTTTTAAAATATATTTTTATTGATTTTAGAGAGGAAGGGAGAGGGGGAGAGAGAGATAGAAACATCAATGATGAGAAAGAATCATTGATTGGGCTGCCTTCAGCAAGCCCCAAATTGGGGATTGAGCCCACAACCGGGTATGTGCCCTTGACCGGAATCGAATCTGAGACCCCTCAGTCTACAGGCCGATGCTCTATCCACTAAGCCAAATCAGCTAGGGTTGTACCTTTTTGTTTTTTTAAGATACAGAGAAAAGAAGTGGCTATTTCTTTTTAGAAAAACTATATGATTATTGTTCTTCACTTTGAACTGAAACTGATATACATATATGAAATATTCACCTGTAATTATTATTCTGCATCTTGAAGTAAGACTACATCCAATTTCACAGGGCTAATTAAAAACAGTTGTTTTTCTCTTTTTGTTTTACTGGTTAAATTTATCTATCTAGTCCAACTCTTTAATTATCCCAATTTCTTAGTCATGACCCTCTCAAAATGTGGCATCTTGAGTTTCATTCATTAGTAAAAACATGGAAAAACATGGTCTAATTGGAAAGAACATAGCTGTAAATGGTATTTATATCCTTATTATGAACATTGCACCCAACATAATCAAACTGCATCAAATCTCATTTTTTTAGTAGTCACCCAATTTTCTTAAATTGTTGATTATATTTGACAAAGAAGGCAGGAAAATACAATTGCATAGAGAGTCTATTCAATATATGGTGTTGGACAAATTAGACTGATAGATGCAAAAAAATGAAAGTAGGTCACCTTGTCACACTATACACAAGAATAAACTCAAAATGGATTAAAGATTTAAAACTAAGTCTCAAAACCATAAAACTCCTAGAAGGAAACAAAGGCAGTAAAATCTCAATCATTTATCTTAGTATTATTTTTTCTGATATAGCTCTTCGGGCAAGGAAATCTAAAGAAAAAAAGTCTAAATAAACTAAAGAAAACTAAAAGTCTTTGCACAGCAAAGGAAACCATCATCAAAATGAAAGGACAACTACTGAATAGAAGAACATATTTGCCAATGTTACACCTGATATGAGGTTAATTTCCAAAACATATAAAGAACTTATATAACTCAACACACACACACACACACACACACACACACACACACACACACACACATCCAATTTTAAAAATGGGCAAAGGATCTGAATAGACACTTCTCCAAAGAAGATATGTAGGTGGCTAGTAGACATATGAAAAGATGCTCAAGTCATTAATCATCAGAGAAATGCAAATTAAAACTATAAAGAGATAGCACTTCACACCTGTAGAATGGCTACCATCAATAAGCCAACAAACAGCAAGTGTTGGCAAGGATGTGGAAATAAGTGAACCCTTGACTGTTTATGGGACTGTAGATTGGTGCAGCCACTGTGGAAAGCAGTATGGAGTTACCTCAAAAAATTAAAAATAGAATTGCCTTATGACCCAGCGATCCCACTTCTGGGTATATACCCAAAGAAACCTAAAATATTACTTCTAAGAAATATACACACCTTTATATTTATTGCAACATTATTTATAATAGCCAAGATATAGAAGAAACCCAAGCGCCTATTAGTAGATGAGTGGATAAAGAAGTGGTACATATATACAATGGAATATTAATCAGCCATAAAAAAGAATGGAATCTTAACATTTGTGACAGCATATATGTCCCAAGAGAGCATTTTGCTAAGTGAAATAAGTCAGACAGAGAAAGGCAACTACTATATGATTTCACTTATATGTTGAATCTAAAGAATAATATTAAAGAACAAAACAGACCAATAAATCCAGAGAACAAATTGATTGTTGCCAGGAGGGTGTTGTGGGACTGGGTGAACATGGTAAAGGGTTGAAGTACAGGTTGGTAGTTACAAAATAGTCATGGGGATATCAAGTACAGCATAGGAAATACAGTAAAAAATGTTGTAATAGCTGTGTTTGAGTCAGGTGGGTATTGGAAATATTGAGGGGTAACACTTTGTAAAGTATTTGATTGCCTATTATACTGTATACCTGGAACTAATATAAAATAATATTTAATGTAAACTGTAACTTTAAAAAATTAAAAACTGTAGTATTTCAGTCAAAAAACTTCTTGAAATAATATATTCTTTTGTAGAAGAAATATCATATTGTTTATTCAAATGAGAAAATGCAGATTTCTGTGTATCTGAATTATGGGGCTTTATTTGGTAGGAAAACATGTCATCCTTTAGTTCTTAAAAATTATCAAATAAATCTGATCATTTTATATTGCTTCTTTTATTGAGATATCAGGTACTTATATGAAATCCTAAAGTTACTCCCAGACTTTTAAATTTTAGTTTCTGATAAAAGATATTTCCACAGAGGAAGCTGCTTTTTGTTTTAACCACAAGCTAAAATCTTTCCAATCAATTTCCCTTTTAAAAAAATGCTTTAGTCTTCCTAAGAATCAACAAAAATATAAGAAAACATTTCCCCAATCTATGAGTATCATTCATAACATGGTTTTCTCCATATTTTGAATTTAAAAGTAACCATAAAAAATCTTCAGTTTGACAGAAAAACTTAGAGATAATTTTTAATTCCATAAAACACACAAAAAAAATCTCTAAAGAACTCCTCAATATAGACCCTATTTTTAACAGTCTACTTTGCCATATCTAAATAAATAGAATACCTACTAACACAATAAAAATTAGGATATTATGATGAGTTTCATGTATAAATTACATATCATCAAAAATAGCTAGACTTTCTACCTTTATATGCCCAAATACTACAGTTGCTGAAGTGAATTATAAGTGAGAATTCTAAATTCAATGAAGGCAGAAACCATATCCATAAATGTTTACAAATAAAAGAATGAATGAATGAATGAATGCCATGTAGAAAAAAATATATATGAATAGCCTGGCCAGTGACTCAGTTGGTTGAGTGTTGTCCTATACACTGAAAGATTGCCAGTTCAATTCCCAGTCAGGACACATACCTAGGTTGTGGGTTCGATCCCTGGTTGAGCACATATAGAAGGCCCAATTGATGTTTTGATGCTTCTCTCTCTAATTGATGTTCCTCTCTATCTCTTTCTTTCACTCTCCTGGACCCTTTCTTCCTCTCTTTCTATATCCTTGGGTGAGGATTTCATATATATATATATATATATATATATATATATATATATATATATATATATACACACACACACACACACACACACACACACACACACATCTACACTAATAGAAGAGAAACATGTAAATTAACCAACACTCTGCTATGCCAAGCCATGCCCCCCAGCCAATCAGGAGTGAATACGCAAATTAACCCAGTCATGGCAGCCAGCCATGGAGATGGAGCAAGTGGGAGGCTTGGGTTTCCCTGGCAATGGAGGAAGCCAAGCTTCCCACCTGCCTTGGCTGGCCCTGGCCTCCGCTCAAAGCTACAAAGTTTCATTTATAGAAGATAAATAATTCCCCCCAAAAAAGGTGGTGGGCACAGAGCTGGAGCAAGCAAGAGGCTTGGGTCACCCCCGGTGATGGAGGAAGCCAAGCTGCCTGGCCAGCCCTGGCCTCCACTCAAGGCTACAAAGTTTCAATTTTAAAAGACAAATAAATCCTAGATACTTGCTTCCAGCCTGCCCTGGCCTCTGCTCAAGTATGCACTGAAAAAAAAAAGAAAAGCCGAAACCAGTTTGGCTCAATGGATAGAGCGTCGGCTTGGGAACTGAAGGGTCCTGGGTTAGATTCCGGTTTAGGGCATGTACCTTGGTTGTGGGCATATTCCCAGCAGGGGGTGTACAGGAGGCAGCTGATCGAAGACCCTCTCTCATCGATGTTTCTAACTCTATCTCTCTCCCTTCCTCTCTGTACAAAATCAATAAAATATATTAAAAAAAAAAAAAAAAAAAAAGGGGGCCGGGACCTTGGGTTGCCCTGAGGTGTGTGTGTCTGTGTGTGTGTGTGTGTGTGTGTGTGTGTGTGTGTGTGTGTGTGATCAGGCCAGGATGGGGTGGGATGGGCCATTGATGGTAAGCAGACCTGCAGGGGAGTTAGTTGGGGGTGAGCAGGCCATCAGTGGGGGTCAGTTGGAGGTGATCAGGACAGCAGGGGGGCAGTTTGAGATGATCAGGCTGGCAGGGAGGCATTTGGAGGCTAGCAGTTTGGCAGGCAGAGTGGTTAGGGGCAATCAGGCAGGCAGGCAGGCAGACAGGTGAGTAGCTGGAGCCAGCAGTCCTGAATTGTGAGAGGGATTATGACTGCTAGTTTAGGCCTGATCCCTGCAAACCTGCACTAGGAAATCCTTTGAGGGGTCCCAGATTGGAGAGGGTTCAGGCCAGGCTGAGGTACACCCCTCCATGCACGAATTTCATGCACCAGGCCACTAGTATACATATAAAGCTATTTTAAATATGCAATCTGATTTATCTGAATGAGGTAGAGCTGAATGATCTTTAATTCTACAAAAAGGTAATACAGAACAGAGAGCTTTGTGTAATAGATCTATCTTCATAGTTTTTGCTGTTGTTCTAATTCTATGTGGCGCCCTGTAGAGATAAGAAGGGCCTTCTCCTGGTTTCATCTAAGATTGAGATATTGCCAAGCTTAGCAGAGAAATGCTGACATCGACTCTGGATCCCCTATGGACTACTATTTTTGAGCTTCTTTCCTGACTCTGAAGAAATGTCCCAGAGTGAGAGAAGTACTGTGCCTGATTATCTTCCCTATTTCCAGATGTGAAAATTCTCATAAGACCCACGAATAAACAGTAAAGAAGTTTCTCTCAGATGGAAGAATGAGAACTCTATCTGGTGGCAGAACAAAGTTAGTTTTTATTGGTGTGGCAATATAAATTTCCTCTTATTCTTTCAATCTCTTAAAAATAACATATTCTCACAGAGTACACATTATCATTTATACATTACTAGAGGCCTGGTGCACAAAATTTGTGCACTCAGGGGTGAGGGTCCCTCAGCCCGGCCTGCATCCTCTGGCAGTCTGGGGCCCCTTAGGGGATGTCCACTTGCCGGCTTAGGCCTGCATCCTGAGGGGATTGGACCTAAGCTAGCGGTCTGGCATCCCTCTGGCAGCCCAGGAGCCCTCACGAGGCCTGCTGACAATTTTAATTGTTGCATCCAAGTTTTCCTTCACAGAATTCTGTTTGATTTTTAATTATGTTGTTAGTTTAGAGTAGTCCTTCTTGTCATTAATAAATATTTCATTAAAAGAAGGTGGGTAGGTAGGAAGAGATCAACCAAAGAACTTGTATGCATATATGACACAAACAATAGGATGGTGAAGACCTGGGGTAGGGGCAGTTAGAAAAGGTCAAGGGGGGGGGGGGGGGGACTAGGGCATAAATAATACTTTTAACAATAAAGATTAAATAAATAAGTGGAACATTAGTTACAAAAATAATTTGATTGTCATCTGTTTTAATATATCTTTAAAAACATTTTTTTTTACCTGCTATATGGTGAACTTTATGTCCTGATTTACTCTCCACACCTAGAAAATATCACTAATACACAGTAACTGCTATATCAATATCTCCTGAATGAATTAAAATAGAAACTAATGAAAATTAAAAATTGGGATTTTAAAAAATAATTGGAAAAGAAATTGGCTAATTGTTATTCTCTTAAAATGGCAAAGTAGGAAGTTGTAACTCTTCAAAAAAAATTTATGTCATTAAAAATAAACATTCACTATGGATACAAGCCATGAGCCACACTTTCCCTCATATTAATTTATTTTCATTTTCTCTGAATCACTCATCTACCTACTTAATGGCAAGAAGTGGAAATTCCTTTACTATTGCTATTTCTTAGGAGCTATGGCTGAGACTGAATGACAGTAGAAGACTGATTCTTCAATACATATATCCCACTAGGGACTTATACTCTGAGCAAAAATTTAACTTTATAAGTCAATAAGATAAAGCAGAAAATTCAATAAAAATACAGATGTAGGACTTTAATTTGTCTGATGCAATTTATTATACCTGGACCTATGCATAAATTAAGACCCTGCAATTCAACTGCTGGCTACAGATCCAATAGATCTACATATGCATGTTCACCAAAAGACATTCCCAACAGCATTATTTGTAAGTCTCAAATTAAATATAATCCCTACTGCTTGTCAAGTGAAAAATAAATATTCATACAAATCATATTCATTCAATCTATACAATAAATACCAGATTCCAATGAAAAACTAAAATTACACACATGAATGAATCTCACAAACCTAACATTACTACTCTCACAAGCAAATTAAGTCCCATTTAGATAAAGTTCAAAGGCAGGCAACTTACCTATGATATTTGATGTCAGAATAGGGGTTACCTTTTGGGTGACTTTAAGTGGATATTTGGGTGAATTTCTGGGGCCACAATTTTCTGTTTGGGTGCAAGCTACCCATGTGTGTTCATTTTGGGAAATTCGTTAAACTGTACCTTTATGACTTCTGCTGGATATCTTGTTTCCATAAAATTTTTCTTAAAAAACACACTCCAGTTCAAACTGATTTCTCTCATACTAGAATCTAACTTGCTTCAGTGGCTCTCATGTTATTAGCTTTATCTACTGTATTTGGATTCTTAAGCTTCTGGGCGAATTCCTAGGAAATATCTACTTATTATTCGGTAAGTGATAATGGCCAAGCAACATATATTGAGCCTTTATGCAGCACACTCCATGTCAACCACTTTACCTATTGCTCCATTTAACCCTAATAAAATGGCTTCTTTATGTAGCTACTATTTCTAGCCTATGAAAATGAACTCTAAGAAATGTTAAGTAATTTGTTAAAGGTCACTCAGTTACATAATAGCAGTTGACTCAAGCCTAGGCATTCTAACCTCAAAACTCACTCAACTACAAGATCTAGGATAAACTTCATAGTTAACATTTCAGCTATCTTAAGAATATCTTCAAATTCTTTTGGTAAATGAAAGTTTACATTTCTCTTAGTGAAAGCAAAAGTACATCCTATTACATGAGACTGATACATAAAATCAAGTTACGTTCCATCAAATGGGCCCTGAACCTGCAGTTTGTAATCCAATGCTCTAAATTGAACTCGGCTCGTTGTCCAAGTTTTTTACTCTTTAAACACAAACTTGACTGACCTCATAATTATCATGACTTTTCTCATTTTTTCACTACAAAAGAAGCTTGTTCCGTATTTGCTAATTTTTTCCTATGATAGTGACAAAAATGTGATATTTAATAGATAATTTTTTTAAAAGACCCATCTTGTATCCTTTCAGGTAAAGGAGATATTTAAGAGTGAATGAGAAAGCCTCTGCTTTTGGAAAAGTTTACTAAATTCTAGTATTATGTGATGTTATCATTAACACCATGCCAACGATAAAAACTCTCAGAAATGCATATATTTAAAACTTTGAAGGATAATTTTCTCATCTGTTTAAATAGCTTCCAAATCTTTCAAAGTTGTATTAAACATGAATGCCATTTGTTAAAATATAAAAATATTATTCTTTCTAGTACTTAAAGAACTAAACATGACATCAAGGAAACTTGAAAATTTGTGAGACAAGCTGAAACTGGTTTGGCTCAGTGGATAGAGCGTCGGCCTGCAGACTGAAAGGTCCCGGGTTTGATTCCGGTTAAGGGCATGTACCTTGGTGGCGGGCACATCCCCAGTAGGGGGTGTGCAAAAGGCAGCTGATTGATGATTCTCTCTCTCATTGATGTTTCTAACTCTCTATCCCTCTCTCTTCCTCTCTGTGAAAAATCAATAAAATATATAAAAAAAAAAAAAAAAAAGAAAATTTGTGAGACAAATTTCAACAAATGTTTTGAATAATTAGTATACTGGACTTAAAATCACTTATTAATATATGAAAGGTGCATTGGTGATAAACTTGGCTTTATGAAAATATGTATTTTTGCAAGGTAATTTTTCAGCTATGGAAGCTACTGATATCACATATTAAAACAATCAGATTTTTGAACTGCTATAATAGTGTTGATAAAAGATTTTCAAAATTAATAAAACATTCTGTCATTTTCTTAAAAATGAGATAATTATAACAAGACTTCAGTGAGAGAAAAGTGTTACTCATAAAGTAAAAATTATGTTTAATATTATATATTCACCTTATATTTTTAAATCCATATTTGCATATATTCTACAAATCACAAAATATACTTACATATTAAATATATTTGCAATGTATAAATATATTATAAAAATATATAAGGGTCAGTCAATTACATAACAGCAGTTGACTCAAGCAGCCTAACCCTTCTTTTCAGTCCCTCAATGTTCTTTTGTTACACAAAGCTGTTAAAATCAACAAACTGCAGATTTACTGGGTGTGTGTTGCTACCACTACTCACTTCTGGAAGTACTTTTGTTGCATTCTGTATATATATATATTTAGTATACACACTATATTTTATATAGAGATTTTTAAAGAATAGACTTTTGTAACATTTTGTAATATATATATTATAAAATGTTGCAGAAGTCTATTCCTAAAAAACAAACAAACAAACAAAAAATTACATTTTGAGAAAAAGTGCCAGAATCAAGAGAGTTCTAGTATTGAGATTTCGTTTTTTAAAAACAATTTTCTTATTTTTGTGTGTAAAACACAATCTTTAATGGAAAAGAATACTTTCTTTACTTCTTCTAGGTCATCACCAATCCCAGAACACACTGAAGTACTCATTATTTGTCTTACCAAATATGACTTAATTCTATGTAGCGAATAAAAACATGTAGGGAAATGAATCACTTAAATGAGACTTAGTGGGAAAATACAGAGGTCAATATAAATTTATTTAAAGAACATTTGTTGCAACAGTTTGATTATGTTATGTGTAATATATATATATATATATATATATATATATATATATATATATGGAAGAGGAAAATAAAACTTCACTTACCTTTTAAAGACTATCTTGACCATAAGCACATTTATTTTTAATGTACTAACTTTGTATCATAAATTTTTATTGTTTATAACATATAAAAGGAAATTATAAAATTTCTAGTAATTAGAAATTGATAACTAAATAAATCATATTTTTAATATCAATGTTAGTTTCTAAAAATTATCTGAAAAATAGCAGCAGCTTATACATATACTAAGTAAAATTATAAAAACATGTACTATTCAAACAATTAAATGTTTAATTATAGAAATGAAAAAGTTGTTATTTAAGGAAAATATACCACCAAAAGAAAAGAGGCAATCATTACAATAAAAGATTTGTTCAGCAACTTAAAACATTTTAGGCATTAATCCAAGGAGTAAAAATACAACATATACATATGAATTAGCAAAGCACAAAGCCACAACACATGTTATTAATAACAAGGGTTACAATACAATCATTTTACATTGACTAATCACAAAAAAATAATCATTAAATTAACAGACATAGGTTAAGACTTATTTATTCCTTTCTTTAATCATAGTTGTAAGTTATTACAAGATTTCCCACAACATGGAGAAAATTTAAATGAACAGTAACAACTTTTTTCTTAGTTACATTTTAATGATTTAGCATTTCATATTTTTAATTTTGCTTTAAAATGAAAAGTGTTTCTGAAATTTCATGACATTGATATATATGTATATGTATACACATACGTATACACACACATTCTTAATTTTCTAATCTAGTGAACAGGACCTGTTGAAATTAAAATTATCCATGAAAGAAGATTAAACTGATATGTTAATAAGAGGTATTTTGAAGTTTGGCTAATATGTAGCAATACTGAAAGAGGTAAAAGTTATATCTAACTTTAACAAAACTTCAGATCCCTTAAACCCTTTTAATATAAAAGGCTAATTTAAGGAGTGAAATTCTTCATATAATAAAAGGAATCCAGGAACTCTAATGATATATATATATGTGTGTGTATATATATATATGTATATGTATATATATACATACACACTTTATACTTATAAAGGTAAATAAATAATTTTGTAAAAATTCTGATAGAAACATTTGTGATTTTTAAAATTCACCTTCAATTTATCAGAAAAATAAAGATTACATTTCTTCATTAGTGCAAAGACTGAATTAATCAATGAACTCCATTTGGAATAGATTTGCAGTAGGCAATGAATTATGTAATTTTGTCTTACTATTTATAATTTTGGCTATTATTGTTTCCTTGTTCATTTATTTTTGTGAGATTGAAGAAGTCATCTATGCACGGGACTTTAGTGAACATCCAAGGTTTTTCCCTTATATCATTTACATACAAAAACAAGCATGATACAAATAAATATATTGGAATATTATATATTCCAACATAATATGTAAATTTGTGACACTGTTCACATTAAACTTACGTGATGATATAGACCAATTATATGTCATAAAGCTGAAAAAAATTTCTGTGAATACCACAGTGAATATATAGAGAAGTTTGATAGATCTTAAATTGTTGTGAAAATGAAACAAAGTGTTAAAAAAAAAACTAAAACTGACTCTAAATGAACATTTGTAATTCTAATATTCTATAACTATAATTACATTTTATGTTAAATTTTAAAAGCAATTTAAAGTTTATTAAATAAAAGAGAAGTCAGCATACGTTCCCCAGAAAGGGCCAAATAGTAAATATTTCAGCTTTGAGGGCCATTCAGTCTCTATTGCAACTAATCATCTCTGCTTTATAGTGCAAAAACAGCCATAGATAACACATACAAATGTGCTTCACTGTGTTCCAATAAAACTTATTCACGAAAGATGCCATAGGCCAGATTTAATCCATTGGCTGTAGTTTGCTGACCCCTTAAGTAGAAAATCAGACTCAAAAACACGGAATTTTAGTTACTTCAATAACTAGCCCAAAGCAGAAGACATTACGTAAATGTTTAATGCTCTGAGAATTAATGAAGCCATGAATGAGAAGGGAAAATAAAACCTTGTGCTCGGAAACAAATGCCATTACGATTCAATATCTAATTAGTGGTTAGGAATCCGTTTTCCTAATTGGGGTAAAATTCCAAGAGGGCAATCCATAGCCTTATTTAAGACCTACACTTGCAAACTAAAACCAATAAGATGAAAGAAAATATAGAGATCTAGCCAAAGCCGGTTTGGCTCAGTGGATAGAGAGTCGGTCTGCGGACTGAAAGGTCCCAGGTTCAATTCTGGTCAAGGGCATGTACATTGGTTGCGGGCACATCCTCTGTAGGGGGTGTGCAAGAGGCAGCTGGTCGATGTTTCTCTCTCATTGATGTTTCTAGCTCTCTATCCCTCTCTCTTCCTCTCTGTGAAAAATCAATAAAATATATTTAAATATATATATATATATTTTAAAAAAAGAAAAGAAAATATAGAGATCTAGAAAAGAGAAAGTGAATTTTCAATCTAAGATGGCTAACAAAAAAAAAATGATACCTTTTTGTGTTGTTTCTATAGTATTTTAAATCTCTCCAACTAGATTGTAAACTCCATAGGAGTAAGAAACATCTTTACTATCTCTGTAGCCTAGAGTATAGTAGATGATCAGTAAAGTTTATATGAAGTATACATGTAGATGCTTTCTAAGGCAAAATATGTCTTTTGTTAATTCCCACAAAATGATGGTACTCTGATGCACAACTTAACTTTAAGATCCTCCCATGAAGTTAAAATCTTCTGATGTTTTATATCATCAGCCACATTTTGATTGTAAAGATGAATTTCTGCTTAAATTAGAACATGACCTACTAGTCCTTTTCAAATAGCCTAAGTGGAAACATGGGTTTACTTATCACTGTAACGCTTTGACTTGGACAAAGAAAAACAACTGTACACATCAAAATTGGTTATAAAACCAGAGTTATAATTGTGTTTCAAATGCAGAACTATTTAGTTGTATAAAATTAATTATAAATAGATTATAGATTCAAATCAGTTTTCACCTGAAAGAAGTGTACTTGGTTATTCATGATTTAAAATATCAAAAGTGACCAAAATGCTAATTTCAAAATATATATATATATATATTAATTATTCTTCAAAGCCTAAATATTTAAAAATACAAGAAAAAAAATAAACCATTCACAAACAATATTTATGAATTTTGTCTATAGCTCCAAAAAATAAACAAAAAAATTTAAAACATCCTCAAAACACAGTAACTCCACACAGTGGAAGAAATGAATTTTCATATAAATTACTATATAAATCATACTTTTCCATGATGTATGCAACAAACTGTAAACAATTAATTTACTTTAGCAATGTAAAATTCTCTATCTTTACTTTTATATAACATTTTCACATTTCAAAGCAAAATACTAAGTTTAACAATGATGAAAAAAAAAGTTTTAAAGAACGTTATTTGCTTTTGGATCAGTAACTAGACATCGACAGACAAAAGAAAGCCACAGTTATGCACTCAAACAGCACACCGCCTTAATTTGCCATGGTTACAAGCACAACATTAACATTAGATACAAATAGTACATATTTCTGATTAGAGGGCAAGCTAAAGATGTACCAGAGTAAAATATTTCAATTAGAATAGGACTATGGTTCAAAATTCATTGTAAAAAAATAAATACATATAAAACTATTGTGTGTGTGTATATATATATATATATATATATATATATATACACACACACACACACATTACAGTACTTGAAATTGAATGGATTGTTCTTCCAAACTATCATATTTAATAACACAAGCCCAAGATGACTAATGGTCCTTAAAAAATAATGAGAAGACATAGTGTGCATCACAATTCATAAAAAAAAGTAAGTGAAAATAAAAGAGACACAGTGAAACAAAACAAAAGGTTAAGAATAAGAATACTATCGTACCGATTTCCATGGTCCCCGATGCCATGAGACATCATCAGGGCAAGCATGCACATGACATTGTGCCACACTAGGTGGCTTGTTCAAGATTTCACAGTTTTGCTCCTGTGACACTTGGCCGTTGGGAAATTGACATATTACAAATCTTGATTTTATTCCTCCTCCACACGTTTGTGTACACTAAAAATAAGAAGAAAATTCAAAACTATGAGGCTTTAAAGAGAATATTATATTGCTTTATTCAATGTTTAATACATAATTAGTAATGCTACAATTTAAAATTTATTCTTTCTTCATAATTGTCAACATTTCTTCTTGGGCAAAAAGTAAGTCAAACTTTTGTTTTCATAATTTTAAAAAAATAGAATTTTGAAAATTAGTACCATGAGATAGTTCAATAAAATATGAAGCATCTATAATACAGACTCTTGGTAAGTTAAAGACCTGGCAAAACTGCCGAAACCGGTTTGGCTCAATGGATAGAGCGTCGGCTTGGGGACTGAAAGGTCCCGGGTTCGATTCCGGTCAAGGGCATGTACCTTGGTTGCAGGCATATCCTCAGTGGGGGGTGTGCAGGAGGCAGCTGATCGATGACTCTCTCATTGATGTTTCTAACTCTCTATCTCTCTTCCTTCCTTTCTACAAAATCAATAAAATATATTAAAAAAAAAAAAAAAAAGACCTGGCAAAACTGATTTACTTATCAATAGACTAGAGGCCCAGTGCATGAAAATTCATACACTAGAGGGGGGTCCCTCAGCCTGGTCTTCCCCCTCTCACAGTCCAGGAATCATCAGGGACGCGAGGCAACCTGGTGATCAGTGCAAAGTGATGCCCCCATTACACCTCTGCTGCTGCCACTGCCAGCAGTGCAAGCTTCTGCTGGCCCTGGTTACCCGAGCCTTGGGCAGCCCTGAGCAGCTGGCCAGCTGCCATCCGAGGCTTGCCTATGCTTCCGGCCAGCTCTAGGCAGCTGGGGGACTGAGGGCATTCTGGTCACACGGTGTATCTGCCACCCCCGAGGCTAGATTGAAAGGACTGGGAGTTTCCAGAGAGGCTGAGGGGACTGGGTGCCGCCATCTTGTGGCTAGGGACACTGCCATTTTTGTGACAGTGTGAGGTCAATTTGCATATTACCTCTTTATTGGATATGATTACTCTGTAGCTGTGAAAGCTAATAAGGCAGACCTAAATTTATAAACATGGAAAGGTTTTCAGTATATATTACATAAAGACAGCAGGTGGCAAAGCAGCATGGGTAATATAACCCTATTTCTAGATCACTATAAAACAGAAGTCTGGCAGGAAATGTATCAATAGGTTAAAAATTCTTATCCTATATAATAAAAGCCTAATATGCTCTGTCCAGTCATCTGTTCAACCAATCCTATCTAATAAAAGAATAATATGCAAATTGATTGTCACTCCAACATACATATGGCTACCCCCATGTGGTCAAAGATAACTCCCCCCATGTGGACACAAGATGGCTGCCACAAGATGGCCAGCAGGGGAGGCAGTTGGGAGGGACCAGGCTGGCAGAGAATGGAAGTTGGGGGTGACTAGGACTGCAGAGAAGGGCAGGTGGGGGGGTAGGGAGGGACACTCAGGCCTACAGGGGAGAACAGTAGGAGGAGGGGGGGGGAGATACCAGACCTGAAGGGGAGGGCAGTTGGAGTGACCAGGCTGCAGAGGAGGGCAGTTGTGAGGGTGAGGAGGGACCAGACCAGCAGGGGAGAACAGTTATGGGTGATGAGGCTGGCAGGGGAGGGCAGTCAGAGGTGACTGGGTTGGCATGGGAGGGCAGTTAGGGGTGACCAGGCCAGCAGGGGAGGGCAGTTAGGGGCAACAATCAAACTAGCAGAGGAGCTGTTAGGCATCAATCAGGTTGGCAGGGGAGTCGTTAGGGTAGGGGTGTCGAACTCAATCAGAGAAGGGGCCAAAATCTAAAATCCAGCCTAAATCGCGGGCCGAATGGTTTACTGGACAGTCATAAACTGTCATTGTGATGGAAACGCAGCGGAGTGCAGTGATGACAGCGCAGTGCGGGCCACATTGCAAGGCCTGGCGGGACGGATTTGGCCCGCGGGCCTTGTGTTTGACACATGTGCGTTAGGGGGTAATCAGGCTGGTAGGCAGAAGCAGTTAGGGGCAATCAGGAAGGCAGGCTGGCGAGCAGTTGGGAGCCAGCAGTCCTGGATTGTGAGAGGGACAGTTGGACATCCCTCGAGGGGTCCCAGATTGGAGAGGGTGCAGGCTGGACTGAGGGACACACACACACATGCACAAATTTCATGCACCAGGCCTCTAGTCAAAGCATAATATGCTAATTATATGCTAAGGCTACTCAACCAGTCACTATGACCCAGCCACCCAGGGCCAGCCCGAGGTGCAGGCAAGCCTCGGATGGAGGCTGCCCAGCCACCTAGGGTCAGCCTGAGGTGCAGGCAAGCCTCAGATGGCAACTGACCAGTCACGTAGGGCTGCCCGAGACTTAGGCAACCAGGGCCAGCTGAGGCTTGCAGTGCCAACAGTGGCAGCAGCAGAAGTGTGATGGGGGCATTGTCTTTCCCTGATCACTAGGTCACCTCCACCCCTGAGGGCTCCTGAACTGTGAGAGGGAGCAGACTGAGCTGAGGGACGCCCCTTCCAGTGCATGTATTTTCATGCACCAGGTCACCAGTATGCTAAAAATATGCTAAGGCTGCTCAACTGCTTGCTATGACATGCACTGACCACCAGGGGGCAGATGTTCCAACTGGTAGGTTAGCTTGTTGCTGGGTCGGCCAATCGGGACTGAGCGAGATAGGCCAGATACTCCCTGGAGCCCTCCTGCAGTCCCTCCCTGGCTGTGTCCCTTCCCAGCCCTGATTGTGCCTCAATGGGGTCTCTCAGTCTAGGCTGCTCCCTCTTGCAATCCGGAATCCCTCAGTGGATGTTGGAGAGCAGGTTTTGGCCCAATCCCACAGGCCAGGCCAAGGGACACCACTGATGCACAAATTCGTGCACCAGGCCTCTAGTAAAAGAATATCTATGAGTAGAACATGGTTGTAGTACTCAATAAAATAAAAATATTTCTGCATAGTGTAGTATAGTAAGATTACCCATCAGTTAACAGTAGGAAGTGCTTAACTTCTGGTGTTCAGAGATGTCGTACTGTCCACAAGTTTAAGAAATGCTTTGACTTACTTCTCCCCAGCTCCCATAGTTCCACTGTGGACAGGGTCCTGAGTCACAGTGCTTTGCCTCGGGGGGTTTGGCAGCTGCATCACAGTAATGGGCATTCTGTCCGTTTTCATCCTGGCAGACCACAGCCCGACGCTGAACACCGCCAGCACAGCTGCTGGAGCACTGACAAGACACAACACAACTACAGATCCACATCATGAAGTTACATGGTGAAAAAAATAAGATTTTTGACTCAAATTCAAACTCCCCACATAAAAACTCCCCTTGTAGGAATCATAATTTGGATTGAGAAAATCTGTCAGAACACTTGAGTTTCAGTAGAGGCTGCATTAGAGTTTGTTGATGAAAGGGTGACTGTGTTTTTGTGGTTTGTTTTTTTTTTTACTATTCTTGACTTTTTAATTTTCATATACATTTCAGAAACAACTTAATCTCTGTCCCCTACAAGGAGTCAAAGTTTGACTGGTATTTCATGGAGTCTACATGCCAATTTGGGGAGAATAAACATCTGTATTAATGCTGAGTCATCTAATCCATGAAAAAGCAATATCTTAAAAAAGCTTGCAATAGGAAATTCACCTTTTTCCTAAGTATTAAGTAAAAAGAAATTAATGTTTTTAAGGTCTCAATATGAAGGAATAACTAGCGTTAAGTTACTTAACTTTTATATTGTGTGTTTCTTTATATTGCATCATTAATCTCATGTAAAATATGAAATACAATCATACCTTCTGTAGTTTATCATATTTTTACACCAGCCTGCTGCACTGCTACCAATTTCTGGGTTTGATTTTTTTCATAAACCTTTGTAGTTTTAAAAGATTTTCTTTTTGCTTTTATTAAAATGGACTGTAATCTGATTGTTTTTAAGTGCATTCTTCTGTAAGCATAACATCACATTAGAATAATTCAATAAGAACTCTGGGGATTTGTTATCTATATCAAAATTTGCTTAATCCCTTTAAGATTTAAACTATTGATCTTCAGATAAACCTAGCATTAAAAGCATTTGATGTCATTACATACATATCTGTCAAAAGGCGATGATATAACAAAATTACAGAATTAATAAAACCCAGTAAAGATGGCTTACCGATCCCCATGGTCCGGTTCTCCATTGGTTTCCTCTGATTGATGGATGGACCCCCCACTTTTCATTATCTTCTGGTTTGTGAGTTAATGGAAAATTCCTGCCTGGAAAATGGTTTGGCTGCTCAGAGGAGCTCGGAAAGTTGCTGTATGAGGGCTGGCAGGCTGCCACATGGCATTCTTGTTCTGCTGAAGGGCGAACTTCAGGGTCACAGTGATTCTCATTAATTGGCTGATGGTACTTGATGCATAAAACTTGCCGATTTGTTTTTCCACGGCCACAGGTAGCTGAACACTGATCACAAATTTAGACAGCATTCATAATGTAGTTAACTACAAGATTATACTCAATATTAAATTTTTTATTTTTCAATTATAGTTGACATTCAATATTATGTTAGTTCCAGGTGTATAGCATACGGTTAGTCATTTATATAACTTATGAAGTTATCACCCCCTGCCCCCACCCTCATAAGTCTAGTATCCACCTGGCACATTGAGAGTTATTACAATATTATTGACCATATTCCCTATGCTGTAATTTACATCCCCCATCACTATTTTTTAACTGCCAATTGTACTTCTTAATTATATTTAAATTGCTCATTTCATTTTTTTTTCCCTCACAAAAATACTTACAGGAGACCAATCCCCTGTTTGCCACTCCCCACAAGGGCTAAAGCAGATGGAGATTTCAGCAGGTCGAGGTGAATGTGCACAGTATGATTCATCTGCTATTCCGTCATGAGCATCGCGGCAGCTTACATAGCGGGCTTGGTTGCCTCTTCCACAAGATGCAGAGCACTTAAAAAATGGAATGATAGCAAGGTATTATATAGTGCCTCTCCTACTTCCCATACACATAGCTGGTGCTCCAATTTCCGAAACATCAAGTTTCTTGAAAAATCAAATCACCTATCACCTGCCATCCCTTCTGAGTCAATGACAGGACAGTGAATATCTAAGTCAGTTTAGATAATAAATTTCACAAATTAAACAATTATGGTAATGAGAAAAAAACAATCAACTTCCTGGAATACTGATTATTTGCAAATTAAAGATATTAAAAGCATTTTATATAAGAAAACACTAAGATATTTATTTTAAATATCTTGGAAAGCTTAATTAATAAAGTAGATATGAACCTATCATTGATTCAGAAAATATGCAAAGCTTTAAAATATATACCACAACTGCTTAAAGCAAAGCTTTCAGTTTTGAAAAACATGAAAATGTCAGTAGTTTAAATAAAGGCTAATAAAAAGCTTCATGTCCCATCTGCTTCTCCTTATAACCTGTGACATATTTGTAGATTAGAAAATAGTCCCAGGCAACCTAAGTTTCTTGCCCAGAGACACAGAGTCCTTGAAAGACACAGCATGATTAGGCCATTAACTATTTCTAAACTCTAAACTCCTAACCATCAAAATACCTGAGAATGAATGCATACATTAATTTGGCAAATTTGTAGCAACCACTTTGGTGATGTCTAAAAGCCTCCAATAGTAGAAATACTGTACCTCCTAATAAAATTCACTTACTGGGGTCCAAGAACCATATCGCCACTGAGCTATCTTTCCAATGGGAACAGCTGGTAATGAAGTGGTCCCAATTTTAGGGATAACTGGGCAAGGTGTCATGATACAGTCCTGTACAAAAGAAAAATGGATCTTATAAAGCATCAATTAACTAACCACTCTGATGTATCTTAAATCCTATGCTTCATTTCTTCTTCCACATACTTAACTCAAGTATAGTTCCTACTCAATTGCAAACAAACAATGTAAAGAGTTGTCCCCTCTCCCCTCCCCCCCAAAAAATTATGAAGTACATCAAGGGTTTGAAGTGGATAGTATGATTCTGAATCCTAAAGTTTGGGTTGTTTCGTTCTGATGGTTGAAAAAAGAAAAGAGCAAATAGTCCTTCAAAAATATCACGGGACTGAAACATTTTGAATGAACACACACTACCTTAAACAGTACCGCATACTTCAAAAGTTCATGATATTTATAATATCGACCTGCTTCTACAATCCAAAGGATGGAAATATACATTAAATGAGTAATCCAATGGCAGATAAAAAATTTAAAAAGCATTACTAAAGCTAGAAGGTTGGCAAAACTAACAACAATAAGTTCTCTCTGAGGAGTATGCACACACACGTTCATAAAGCATATAGTGGGGAAAACACACGTGGAAATAACTTTAACACATCAATAATCCTCCTGTATCATAAATCTTTCTTTTCTAAGATCCAGGAAGAGGTGTCCTTTACCTGCCTGTCACTGGGGCGATTAGCTCCATAGCACACTCTGTCATCCAACACAGCACTGAGCAGCTCATCGATACACTTCACAGCACGCATCTGATACCCATGTCCACAGGTGGCTGTGCACTGAAGGACAGAAGCAGATATCAAACACCTTCATTATTTAAAAATTATAGAAACTTAAATTTTTAATAAATGCAGTTAATATACAATACTTTCAATAGATCTTTTTATTAGTTTTTGATACCAGATTCTAGACTAAAAATTAGTAATTTTACTCTATATATTTATTCAAATTTATATACATACAATTGACATTTAAATTGGCAGTTATTGTTGAATCTTTAAAATATAATCATGTGAAAATATCAATAGAGACCTAACATTGTGGGGGCAGAGTCAATAGAATTTAGGTAAACTAAATACTTTTCCCCCAAAATCTAGCTGATGCATGTATGTCATTTAGTAGGCTAAATTGATTAACTGAAATACAGTGTTGGAGCAGAGGTCTGTTGATATCCTGAATTGTCAGAAAGATACACAGGTGGGTCCCTAGAGTAAATTAAGCCTGAATAATCACTAGAGGCCAAATGACAAAGCTGAAGCTATACTACTCTGGGCACATCATGAGAGGGCAGGGACGTTTTGGAAAAGAATAATGCGGGGATGAATGGAAGGCAGCAGAAAAAGTGGAAGACTAAATATCAGGTGGGTTGACTCCATAAAGAAGCCACTGATAGGCGTCTACAGAGCTGAGCAGGGCTGCTAAACAAAGACCACTGTGGACATCACCCATTCATAGGGTCCCCGGGAGTCCGGGCTGACTCACTAGCAAGTAACACACGCGCGGAGTCAATTCCTAAGAGATATCGAAGGAAGAACATTAAGACAAAGTCAAAGGGAAGGTGGGAGAAGGTTTGCCATCAACCGTGGCAACCTGCCACACGATAATAAAGTGCCCACCCCGCCTTGTCCAGCCTGACCATGCCTCATCCTGCACATTCTTAGCTTCCTTGTTGGCAAACCTTCCAAACAAGGCCTGCTCTATATACAGCAAAGCTAGTTAGAAACAACATGAAAATATTTATAAACAAAGCTGATGAAAGCACAAAATTTGTGGCATCTTGGTTAAAAGTAAATTCAAAGCCAAAGCTGAAATAGTTACCAGAACAAATTAATAGCACTACTGAGAAAATTTTGCAGGTAAGGGTTTACTGTGGCAGTGGTATTTTTTCCAACAAATCCATCAAATCTAGCTGCATCTACTAAAAGAATAAATATACTACAATGTTTGTGCTATTCTGTAAAGATAGATTAAATCAGAAAAACCTTTATCAAATACTCACAGAACCCCAGGGCCCGACTTGCCAGGAAGCACATGTATGAAGCTCACATGGTCTCAGGGACTCAGGTTTGGTACTTGGATTGCAGAAGGCGTCACTCAAATGATCTTCATTCAGTTCACACCACACCTGCCGCCGCTTTGTTCCTTTTCCACATGTAACAGGACACTGTAAGAACATCACTGACCATTACTTATTTTCAATATTAATCAATACAATGACTTGCAAAACGTCACAGTGATTCATTTGCATATTAAAATGCAGCTGGAAGACCATTCCTAAGGACGTTTTTTCTCTTCACTCTTTTAGAGATATTCACTGGATGACACTTGCTGCCCAAATCCCACTGCAACATCCATTTGTCCTTAGAAACAAAGGTACAAAGATAACCTTAGAATGAGTAGGTATCTTATGCTATAGAGGACAGGGACTTTCTTAGGAAACTGGTTACAGATTAAAAAACAGTTAAAGTTACTGTTAGCCAGATACTGTAAATATTTTTGAGAACAAACCAGACCCCTTGCTAATTTTTATTGCCATGACAACAACCATGTTATTTGCAAATCGAACCAAAGTAAAATTAAGTGGTTTTGAATTATATAAAGCCTTATATTGCAAAGCTTTCCTACACAATATCATGATAATAAGCCTTGTGTGTTTAATGTTACCTCACTCCACTCACTGGTAGCCCAACTGGGACAGGGAAACTCATTGCAATGCTCAGTCATCACTTGGGGAAGCTCTTGGCATTCTCTGTCAGCAAGACGGTGGCCAAAGTGATTTATGCAGTAAGATTCCCGAGACCTTTCCCCTCCTCCACAACTCCTGGAACACTGAAAAACAAACAAAAAAATGGGAGACAAATGGGAAGAGGGGGGAGACCTTAATACAAGTATGCTTTAGAGAAACAAATGTTTAATTAGGAAACTTTTCCTAATCCTTTCTCTGTGTACCTGGGACCATTCTGAATAATGCCACCTTGTTAACACGCAGTCACCATGGCAGGGCTCTCGGGTCGGAGGTTTCGGCTGGTCACTGCAGTAGTGGTCATCCACGGGGACAGTCTGTCCTTTGTGAACGGAATACTTCATGCAGTGGACGTCCAAGGACCTGTATCCTTGACCACAGTGGGATGAACATTCACTTCTGCCGATGATGTGCCACCTAGCGGGAAGGAAGCTAATACACTTAGGAGGTGTGACAACTGATGCATCTTAAAAGTCAGACTCAGAGAACTGTGTGAAAGTCATCTGAAAATATTTTGTATGTCACTGAATTCTAAATAAAATATTCTTAGAGATCATACAGCCCAAACTTTCATTTTATAGATGAGAAAATGAGTCCTAGAGGTGTTATGTATTCAAATGGTATAAGCACTTGATTTTTTCCTTTTTTGGTTAGAAATATTACTTTATTCCTCCCCCCCCCCCCCCAAACTGAACTTGTTCTCCACTTAGATAAAAATGTATCTAGTCTGGTGAAAGCTGGAGATGGGAGCCAGCACTATACCTATTGAGCCTGGCTCGGAGGGAGAGGGGGAGAGGGGGAAGGGGGTGGCTTTGCAACCCCAAGCTTTGCCAAAAACTTTTGAAAAGAACTGATTTAGATCAAGATTACCTGATTATTTCGTAGTAATAATTGCATGACTAAGTCTCTAACTGAATATATTTGACTCATAATCAGGTGGTTCTTCCTAAGCAACCCTCTGTAGTTGTGATCAGTGGATACTAAGGATTGGACTACTAAAGCCTTTGAAAGGTGGTGAACAGGTTTTTGTAGAGCATGCCACATTTTCTTATTAATTCATGTGATCTATTTTTAGACATTTTCAAAGAAAACATTTTTTTTCCCCACAAGTAAAATCTTCAAGTTTTTGCCAAATTATTCCGATTATAGTCCAGCAACCTATCAGGCAGTAGTCGCATTCCAGTATGAAAAAGCACAGAACACACAAAGTTCATCTCCATCCCCAATAGCATCTCAAGAATGTCATTGTGCCTCACTTCGCTGCAATGTACTGATGCAGCTTACACGGAGTTCTGCCACTAGGCATTCAATTCTAAAAATAAAGTCTATTGATTTTGAAGTCTACATGACTTCAAACACCATCATAAGAATATAAAAATGTTTATCCTTGCCGAGTGAAGGAGGTTCTGGCCATCCCAATGTTAATTGTCACCCGCTAGATGTTCTTAGCTTCATTCTAAGACTAAACACACACATACACATACAAACACACACACACACACACACACACACACACACACACACACACACACACACACACACACACACAACCCCCCACACACACACACAAAAACACCTATTGACAAGAAATTTAGTTAGAAATGCAAACTTCCTCACTATTAATGTTTAATGGACAAAATGCTGACAAAATTGACTTCTTTCTCCAATCCTTAAAAAACTTTAAAAGTTCATTGGTTTATCAGTTATATGAGAATTACAGAATCATGCTACAAAATTTATTGTTTCAAATCCTAAACCATGGGTTTTTATATTAGAGTTTATTTGTGTATATTTTATAGACAAATGTGTTCCTATTTCCTACACAAATATTCAGGCCTCTATACTGGTATTCAGCAAATACTGAACAAAAATTCAAACCAACTGCTGAGTTCCCCCTAAGACAGAGAGCCTGAAATTTCATAATAGCATGGCAGGGACAGAGGATAGACATTAACTACATGCCCACTCTGTGCCACTCATTGCACATCTTCTCAACAATTTGCTTTACTCTGATTACATTATACATTGCTTACATTATCGCTCCTTTACCTTAGTTCACAGTCTGTATTGCATCTTTCCGTCACAAATAATGGAAGTGGTAGGTGGTCACATCTTTGATCGGGTGCTACCATAAGATCACTCTTACGTATGCAGATAATTTTTCTTCTAAGAAGACCTTGGCCAATGTCAAATGAAAATTAAAGAGAAAACTCATATTAAGAAAATGTTCTGCAATTATTTATTTCTTCTAATAGTTTAAAGGATTCAGCTAAGAAAGCAAAACAACTCCAGTCAGTATATAGGACAGACTAGCATATTAATCTATTCAGGAAAGACTTTCTATAATAAACTCAATCCTGAAAGACAAAGAGATAAGGAAAGCGGGCAGGTAAGAGTGGAGCAGATAGAAATGTATTATAGCTGGAAGGAGTCGCTATGAGAGGAGAACTGAGTGGCCAGGTTGGCGCTGATGCTATATGGCACACTATGTTATTATTCTCCATTATTTGCTCCCCTTTTCCCTGTAATAGAATTATACCTCCCCACTTGCCACAATGTTACTGTAACTTCCTGTGGGTGGAGCATGCTTCCCTGCCCATTGACATCAGGCTTATGCCAACCCACTGTAAGGGGATGTGGCCTATTCCAGGCAGAAGCTCTAAAGCCCTACATGGGTCTTCCTGCTCTTTCCTTCCCCTCCATCTCCAAGACAGCCTTCCCCAAAAGGGCTGAGCTTTCAGCCTGGAGTCATGAATGAAAAAGGCATGGACAGACACCAGAAAGATCAGCGATTGTCACAAGCTGGAGAGGGGATAGAGGGAGGGATTTCTTAGAGAGTGAAGGTATTCTTCATGATACTATAATAGTGAATACATGTCTCCATTCATTTGTCCAAACTCAGAATGTACAACAAAGATTAAACCCTAATGGAAACTATGGATTTTAGTTAATAATAATGCATTAATTGTACCAATTGTGCTATGCTAATATAAGATGTTAATAACGAGAATGGAGGTGGGGAATGGAAGAAGACAGGCGGGAAATTTCTGCTCTATTTTTCCATAACCCTAAAACAACTCTAAAAATAAAGTCTATTGACTTCTTGTTGTTGGTAATCCTCATCTGATATTTTTTTATTGGTTTTTAGAGAGTGGAAGAGAAGAGTGGAAGGGAAGAGAGGGGGGAGAGAGGGAGAAAGAGAGAGGGGAGAGGGAGAGGGAGAGGGAGAGGAAGAGAGAGAGGGAGAGGGAGAGGGAGAGGGAGAGGGAGAGGGAGAGGGAGAGGGAGAGGGAGAGGGAGAGGGAGAGGGAGAGGGAGAGGGAGAGAGGGAGAGGGAGAGGGAGAGGGAGAGGGAGAGAGAGAGAGAGAGAGAGATTGATTGAGATTGAGAGATTGAGACCAGGCCTGGGATCAAGCCTGCACCGGAGTTACATGCCTTTGACCAGAATTGAACCAAGGGCCGGCCCTTCAGTCCACAAGCCGTCACTCTATCTTCACTGAGCCAAACCATCTAAGGGCCGATTGACTCTTTTTAAATGATATGGACACAGATACCAAATGAAGAAGAGTCAGCCAATTAAGAACCAAAATAGGATAAGCAAGAAATAAACCTTTGTTGTTCTAAGCCACTGAGATTTGGCAGGTGCTTGCATCTAGCATAATCACAGCAAAAGTAAACTAAGAGAAGTGGTTGTAATGGGCCAGAGTACATTAAACTTCACACTTTCCACACAGAGGGGCAGGAAACAGTCTAAGCAGTCAGTGACATGATCAGATTTCTGTTTTATCCAAGTTCAAGGACATACTTCCAGTTAGCTAAATGTGAACACACATGTTTATCTCCAATCCTTCCTAAACACTAACTGAAATAACTTAAAGGCATTTTGAAAAGGCACAAACCTAAAAGAACACAAAGGCTAGAAAAGGAAACACAGTAGGCAGGAAAAGGAAATTCTGAATGAAAAGTAGATGGAAATAACTGTTTAACAAAGTCAAGAAAGCTGAAATTTAATCCTGAGTGGAGGGGGTAGGTGAATAAGAAATAAACCATTCATGCCATGGAATCTAGGAAAAGCCCAGGGATAAAAAAAGGCCAGGTTCCTCTGAGGAGGTGTGTGAGGGGTAGGCCTGAAAAAAATGCAGAATTGATGGAAAAGGTTTTTTTTAATATATTTTATTGAAAGGGATAGAGAGTTAGAAACATTGATGAGTGAGAAACATCGATAGGCTGCTTCCTGCACGCCCCCTACTGGGGATGTGCCCACAACCAAGGTACATGCTCTTGACCGGAATCGAACCTGGGACTTTTCAGTCTACAGGCTGACGCTCTATCCACTGAGCAAAACCAGTTAGGGCGATGGAAAAGTTTTTACAAAGAATAGTTTCACTCCTACCTTTCCAGTGGAAAGCAGCACTGTTCCACAAACACAGAATGTGAGCCACATATGTATTTTTATATTTTCTTGTATTCATATTAAAAAAGTAAAAATATAAAGGTGAAATTAATATTTATATTTAACCCTTAAATATCCAAAAGATAATTGGATATTTGGCCCACCAGCTGACCACCGACTGGCTGGTAGGTATGATGCACACTGACCACCAGGGGGCAGATGCTCAACGCAGGAGCTGCTGGGCAACAGCAACTTTGCAGAGTGCCCTCTCTCACACTAGGATCCCTCGGGGGATGTAGGACATCCAGTTTCAGCTCAACTCCACAAACCAGGCCCAGGGACCCCACCTGCCAGAGGGATCTTGCTCACTGCACAGACACCCTTTGAGCCCTGGTGCTACCCCAGGTGCAGCTGGCTGGGGAGGGAATACGGGAGGCTGGCTACAGACAGGGGTCCTCAAACTTTTTAAAGTGGGGGCCAGATCACGGTCCCTCAGAGAGCTGGAGGGCCAGACTATATGAACTACTAATTCCTACTGTAACACCTCGGCTGCGCTCACTGCCCCAAAAACCTGGCGGGCCGGATCAGACTCCTCTGCGGGCCGCATGTGGCCCGTGGGCCGTAGTTTGAAGACGCCTGGTTTAGACAGTCTGAACTATCTCACCCAGTCCCACCAGGCCAGCCACCTTCTAATTAACTTCCTTTCAATGTGCACGAATCTGTGCACCAGGCCTCTAGTATCAATATAAAAATTATTGATGATAGCCAAAACCGGTTTGGCTCAATGGATACAGCGTCAGCTTGGGGACTGAAAGGTCCTGGGTTCGATTCCGGTCAAGGGCATGTACCTTGGTTGCGGGCATATCCCCAGTAGGGGGTGTGCAAGAGGCAGCTGATGACTCTCTCTCATAGATGTTTCTAACTCTCTATCTCTCTCCCTTCCTTTCTGTAAAAAAATCAATAAAATCTATTTTTTAAAAAATTATTGATGATATATTTTATGTTCCTTTTTTATGCGAAGTCTTCCAAATCCATTGTGTATTTCTTAGAGAGCACATTTCAACAGACTAGCCATGTGTGCCTTATGGCTATCACAGCTTCAGAGAAGGTGAACTTGAGGGCACGGACCCAGCGGAAGGAAGCTGGGAAGCACTGCACTGAAAATAGGGGGTTAGGTACCAGTCTTCCTTCCGAATGATGAGATCCAGAATGGACTGTCGTCATTTCCCTCTAGCTCCAAACCAACGTTTATAGTTCCCTGGTCCTCTCATTGACCTTCAGAAGATGGGAGACATGGCCAGTTTGGCTCAGTGGATAGAGCATTGGCCTGTGGACTGAAGGGTCCCAGGTTCAATTCTGGTCATGGGCACATGCCCAGGTTGCGGGTTTGATCTCCAATAGAGGGCATGAAGGAGGCAACCAATCAATGATTCTCTCTCATTCTTGATGTTTCTATCTTTCTCTCTCTCTCTTCCTCTCTGAAATCAATAAAAATATTAAAGAAGAAGGAGGAGGAGGAGAAGGAGGAAAAGGAGGAGGAGGAGGTGGAGAAGGAGGAGGAGGAGGAGGAAGAATTTCTCTCTTGGGAGACTTTTCAGCCCAAGAAAAAAAGATCCATTGACAATGACACCTGGGGGCATATCCCCAATGACATCTGGAAAAGCTATTTAGTGACCCAATTACTCAATAATGAGGCCCCTACTTGACCTTTCTGACCCACTCAGGACTTTTAGCATTTTAGTCTTAATAATGAAAAAGCAAGAAAGGATTAGCAGACATTTTAGGAAAACTAATAATACAGTAGAAACCAAAATAAAAATGGAACTAAAATGAAACAGGTATGTCAGGAAGCAAAATAAAACTTGCAGAGTAGGATTCCTATTCTCAGAGACATAGATATTGTACCCATGAAATAAATCAAGATTTATGAGAAGAAATATGAAGGAAACAGTGTAAATAAGGAAAAGAAAATGAAAGATAAGTGATCCATCCAGGATGCTAAACACCTAAATAATACAAATCCCAGAAAAATGGAAGAGAAATTTAATGTGAGGGGGAAAAACTATAAAAGAAATAAGGTGATAAATTTTGTCAAGCCAAATAAAAGAATGAAATAATGTTTGGCACTCTAACACTGAAAGCCTCCTTTTCTGGGTTGTTTTCTGACTTCCTGTGATACTTTCTGTTGTGGAAGTTTTGTGGATTCCCTCTTTAGTTCTCCTGGTGTGAAATGTCAGGACAACGGGCTATGATATGGGTGTTTCTTTCATCTATTTTCCTAGGTTTTTAGGATGCCACTCCAATTCAGAAACATTTTTTTTTTTTTGGCTTGAGAAAGAAGGAGAAGGGGTTGGGGAAGTGTGGAGGGGGGTTATTTCACTGAGAAACAAGTTAAAGAACCGTTCTGTGACTGTGAGACAGAAACTGTGAAGAGAAATGAAAGGAATGGTAATGCAGAATGTTCAAATGAGTAGGGATAAGTGAGGCTAAATATAAAAAAAGAATGAGTGAAGAGAAAAATGGGAAGGGGAAAGACAGGGAAGCTTTGTATGACTGTGTGGTGTACATGTGTGTGGACAGTGGGGAGAATTCTGCCAGACCCATACAAGTCAGACTCAAAAGTAACCCAAATTATACCAGCCTGCACAAACTTTTGTCTCTTTCAATGCCAGTGTACCTTGGCACATTTTGGTACAGTCTTGCCATGGTCCATATGGGTCCCAGGTGAACTGGTCTCTCTTCTCTTCCACAGGGATATTGAAGGAATAACGTACATCAGGGTTGTACAAGTTACCCACACACAAAACCTCAATACAAATGCACAGGAGCAAACAATTAATTCATAAAAGACATATTCCTACAAGATACCATTTCATTTTTAATAACCGCAAAGCACTTCATCACCACAGTTTACTAATATGACTAAAGCTAAGCCTTTCTAATGCCTACTGAGAATTTACCTGCAATACAAGTTCTTCTTCTAGCCGATCAGTACTGTTGATTCTTTCAGTTGAGCTGTTTGAACCACTGTATTCAAAAATGGCTCCTTGTACCTGGATTTCTTTCTTTGCCATACTTACAACAAAATTTCCATTCAAAAGGAAGTTCCCTTGAGTGTCAGATAATGCTGTAAAAGAATGGTACTCATGAAACAGCAAAACCAGTCACCAGCGCAGAAAATTTTTTAACTTTTAAAATTCAAATCCTTTTAAAATTAAGAAAATAAATAATTGAGTCAATAAGCTTTGTGAGTACAATGTGGTATCCTTTATTTTACTGCAAGGTAGGGAACCGTCAGACCTATACTTTTCTATCTGAGGTAGGACCTTCTTCTGCAATCATGCAGCTTCGGGAGGGATGTACAGAAGTGAGAAAACAGAAAGAAGCCATAGGCCTAGCAGCAAGATCAACTAAAACCATCCTGGCCATCAGTGGCAAGGAAAGGAAGAGCCGCTGGACTGCAGCAACATTCCATTTACACTTATCTTGAAAAAAATGTAGATAGCTTTAAGACTGTAAGTCAGCCCTAACCAGTTTGGCCCAGTGGGTAGAGCATTGGCCTGCAGACTGAAGGGTCCCAGGTTCAATTCCAGTCAAGGGCATGTACCTTGGTTGCGGGCACATTCCTAGTAGGGGGTGTGCTGGAGGCAGCTGATCAATGTTTCTCTCATTAGTGTTCTAACTCTCTATCCCTCTCCCTTCCTCTCTGTAAAAAAGTCAATAAAATATATTTTTTAAAGAAGACTGTAAGGTGAAATATATATATAAATATATTTAAATATATATATATATATATATATATAAATATATATATATATATATATATATATATATATAACTTTAGGCTCAATATTTGAAAGGCATGTGATGACTACCCAATTCTATATATAAATGTCTTTTTCATGGAGATGCATGCTGTTATTATGCATAAATTGCCCTATGCATTTTTAATTTTCAAGAGGGTGTGTAATTTTTAAAAATTTTATACTAATAAAAATGCCATATTTACTAAATCCTTTTGTAGCTTTACTTATATTATAGTTCTCAGTTGAACAATAACCTGTTTGGAAAATGTTTGGTCTTTCAAGGAACCTCATCTAGGGCATACATGATATACATGTTACCGATGGCTAATTTAATAATAAATCCTACATCCCTTAAAAAAGCTACCTAGGTATTTATAAGTTTGATATTTCTACATCTGTATGGACTATTGTGAATATATTTATATACTCCACTAAATTCAATGAAGAACCAATGAAGTTCTACATTTATCCTACAAAATAGAAATTGCTCTACGTAAGTCTGCACTTTGGCCAAAGTGGGTAGGCCTATTTAAGGGAGTACCAGTTACACTGAAACTAAGAAAAATGAGTAGAACATGACTGAGGAATACTGTATACATTTCACTACTTTTATTTACCAAAGCAAATTTTATAAATATCTATGTTTTAGAAATCCTTTCATGTTTGTTTTTGTTCATTTCTATTTAGATTTTTATATTGTCACTAGCAGTTCTCTTACAAAGCATTTTGCTATTTTACTGGTGAACATTTCTAATTTTTAAATTTGGGCATTCCTAGGAAAGACAAAATATCTATATTTGGAACCTAAGAGAGAGAGATTAACTAAATGTAAAAGACTAATCAAATTATTTACACTGATATTCTTTGAGAATATTTTTGCAGTTTTACAAAAATTTACATAACATAAAACTAACCATTTTAAAGTGAACAATGGTGCACAACCATCATCTCTATCAGTTCTAAAATTATTTTGTCACTCCCCCCAACTATCCTGCATCCTCTAAGCGGTAATTCCCTTTACATTTGACTTTATAATGCCAAATGTAATTCCTGAGATAAACTGTTCGTTATAAATGCAGATCCTCAGTTATAACTCTAGAAATAACTAAAGGACAATATACTATAAACTAAATATTCATTAACATCTAAAAATAAGAATCCATAGTTCTTTTCCTTTACATAAGAACTTTTTAAAAACTGCATATAAATCCTTTTACTACATGGCAAAAGAGAACTTAAGAAAATTCTTTAAAACATCAAACCTCAAACAGGTCTCTAATTTTATATTAAAAGATAGACGAGGATTTTATTTTAAATACACATGCAACTTTAAATATAACCTGTATGATTATTTTAAAACACTCTCATGGAGGAAAATTCAAATTTACTTTTCAGAATTTAGTTCCGTATTTTCCAAATAGGAATATCTTGAGTCACAGGACTCAGCTCAGTATGAACTGAAATTGCATGTTGTTTCAGGGGGTCTCTGCTTGCCTTCCAAGAATTTACATCAACTGCAGACCTCCATGAAATCGCACACAAACCACACATTGGTGCTGTTTACTAGAAATGTTTACCAAGGTAATTGTCATCTGCTGGTGTTCCAGAATAGCTGTGCTGAAGAATATCGATGTTGGTTGCTCCTGCGGGAATCTTTATGACAACATTATAACCTACAATATAATTTTATGCATGTTAACTTTCACACACAAAAACAGATGGTCCAGAGGCTATTGCTGCTGAATGATTGAAAATTTTCAATAGTATAGTCAGAGTTAATTTCATTTTATCTTTGATCAATGGTACCAGTGCTGACTTTTTAATCTATGCCTTATACAACTTGCTAAGAATTGAAAAAAAGTGGTTGTCGTCTAGAAACAGAAAAGAGTTTGGGATTCTTAAAAAGTACATTTCCTAAATTTTCTTTACTTCTAAAATTCTGAGTATAGAATAAAAATGAAGCTAGTATGCTATATTTTCTATTTCCTAGTGTGTTTTTTTAAATGCAATATTCCAAATGATAGCCACAAATCCAAAAGTTATCCAAAATAGTTGAGTATTGCTATATGTGTACACAGAGATTCAGTAAAGAGCAAAATAATGTGAGTTAATGAGAAGCATATTTTTTAAACTTTTGGTCTCTAATATAAACAGAAATCCCTATAGCTTCCCCCAACATTTTACATTATTGTCAAGAGAAAAGTAAAAAATTTACTTGAGAGAAATGAAAATAATATTTTGAGTTTATGAGACTTAATTCACCAAGTCTGGCACTGCTCAAAAAATGAGGAAACACCATATTAAATATATATTAAGAAAGAGTGGAAAGTTTTCCCTGTGCTTGACGTACTCATGTTACACAGTTCATAGTTGTCCAAACATTCTTATTTGCTCTAGTGATATTAATTCTAAGTTTTTCCTTTTCCTTATAGGACTTTCTTTCTATGTAATACATGAATGAAAGGAGTTGAAATTTTTCTTGCACACTCACTTTGATAAATATGGAATGAATTTAAGAAGGGGAAGTTTAAAAGAGCTTAAGTCCAACATGAAATTACCTTGCATGTTTTTAGAGCAGCCTTATTTATATCTCTCTAAGGCATCACATTTAAATATAAGGTTTGATAATTCTGTATACACTATACAGATATGGTTACAGGCTATTAATCTAGAAGAATAATTTTAATTCATGATTTTTTACTATAAAATATTCCTATGACCTTCACTATTTGTCTTTGCTATTATATATTTTTCAAGAAGGCAATTCCTAAACATGGCAAGAGTGACAAGATGAAGGCTACCGCCAGGGGGCAGTGATGTGACAATGCTGTTTGTAGCATACAAATGTATTTAACATCTTTTTCATTTGCAAACTGATCAACTCATAGTACAATTTGATGCATGTGGTTTTATACAGAAAAAAAATGTTTTCCAGTGAGTACAGAGAAATTCTGGTAAATATGGGCCATTTATTATTAAAAAAAGGGATCAAATATGTATGGGTCCCATGAAATAATGAATCATAACTACAAAGTAAGTCAGATTATCTACTAACAAGGATTTTTAAGTCTCATCATAGTATGAAATGTACTATACTTTTAATATAAATATAAAAAGTAAATCTTGTTTTAAATGAAGCAATTCAAACTAACTTAACTGTGCTCAAGCATATGTGAATATAGTTTAAAGCTGAACAATAAAACTGTAAAAGTAAATTTTTATTTTGCAAGCAAAGTTTTATAGGGCTACTTTTACTACCATAAAAAAGAAAAGAAAAAACATTTCCCAGAAATTTTTAGAATAGAAAATATCTGCTATATTCTCTTAATAATTTTGAAGAAAAATAAAATCATGGCCAAATATCATTACATTTTGTAATAAAAATAGTTCCTGGAAAATCAAATGTAATAGTAATTCAAAATCCACATTTAGGTTAATGTTTTCATCCTCCCACCTTCAATCAACATTTTCAATATGTCGTCAATAAGGAGCACAACAGATGGGCCGGGTCATAAAAAAAAAAAAAAAATTGGTTCAAATAATGAAAAGTAATTAAAAGCAAGTTTCCTGAAAACATTATAAATACAGTATACATTAGGGTATAGGAACTGCAGTAAGAATACACTGGTAATGCGGGGGCTATTCACACATCATTGTCAAATAGCAGTGAATGTACTCTGATTAATGCACCTAATACATTTTTTTTAATGCATTTGCCTTTAACAGGTGAATTCACTAATTCAAGGATAAATAATATTTAATCTTTAATATTTAGGAAATTTTTTAACTATCTTCTTTTTAAAGTTTCGTGGCTTGTATTTTATAGTTTTAAATTCATCTTTATTGTTGAAAGTATTACAGATGTCCTCTTTTTCCCCCTCCATTGACCTTCTCCACTCTGCTCCCACCCCTTAACAATCAATTCTAATTAAGGGTATAGAGTAGACCAAACAATAACAAACCATTACTAGTAAACCTTCATCACATATACCATTATTACACTAAATAAAAGGGAAAACTAGACCGAGATACACAGCTTACCATAATGAGCACTGTTGAAGATTCCTGACATGGTTCTGCATGATGAATTATCCCCTCCACACACACCGCATTTGTCTCTCCTGGCCTTCGAGTTTAACACATGATCACAACCAGCTTGCTTCAAAATACAATAAATCAGATTAATGTTATAAAAATGACTAATGATAAACATGGTGCTTTACAAAGTTCTTTTCATAAGTATTCTTTCAATTAACAGATTTGATACAGCAGGATTTTTTTTCTTCATAATACCTACTGATCTTTTCATATGTTAATATTTTCACATATCTGTTCACCTGGTTGAAAAAACTGTTTTTCAAAGCGTCATCCATGTACCTCCTGCATCAAAATCACACAGGGTGGCACTTAAAAAGGCCACCCGGGAAACCTTGAAGGTGAAACTAGGAATCCACACTGTAACAATGACTGACTGCTATATCCCTCATTTGAAAAACACTCTTTAAATATATGTCATTTAAAAGGCACAAAAAGTAGGACTATGTAAGTAACACATTAAAATAACCCCGGCCCTGGTCAGGTGGCTCAGTTGGTTAGAGCATTATGCTGTATACTTTTAAAAAGGTTGTAGGTTCAATTCCCAGACAGGTCACATACCCAGATTGTGGGTTCGGTACTAGTTGGGGTGAAAACAGAACCCAACCTTTGGTGATAATCACATAATCAATGTTTCTCTCTCACATCAATTTTTCTTTCTCTCTCTCCCCCTTTCTCGCTTTCTCTCTAAAATCAATAAAAACATATCCTCAGGTAAGAATTTTAAGAAGTAACTCCAAAAAGATGTCTTTCATGATTCATTTTCTTTTTAAAATCACAACATTAGAATTCATAATAACCTGAGTAGAGCTGAAAGAAAGTTTATTTCTCCAAAATTAATATCCAGCATAATACACAGGGTTTATGAAAAGAATGAATATATAAGTAAAGGTGAAAGTAAATGGTTTGTTCCAGAGGTTTAAAAGAACAAATGCAGAAGATGTCTTCTATATACGCAGTAATAACTTTTAGTTCTCTGGACAAATCCTCTAAATTTGGTGATTGGAAAGGTAAAAAAAAAAAAAAATCATAAACCTCATGAATTTTTATATATAGGTCAAATATTTGAATTTTTAAAGTTTCAAGCGGATGGTTTCTTAAAGTAGTATGCATCTATACATGTTCAGGTAATCATATTTTTTATTTTATATGACTTTCTGCTGATAAGTTAGATTTTAAAAAACTTCAGGCCACTGAGTATCCATTTCCTAGTATTTAAGGTTTTTCCAATGTGTAAGTTACTTTAAGTTCCTTTGGACATCTCATTAACACTTGTGTGCAACCCCTCTCTCACCTGGGTAACTGGTAATAGATGTTTGGTTATAGGGAGAACTTGGTCCTATTGAGTTACACCTAACCAGAAGAATGAGTTCATAAAACTTCACATGTATTCCAGGCGTCCTCAAACTTTTTAAAGTGGGGGCCAGATCACGGTCCCTCAGAGAGCTGGAGGGCCGGACTATATGAACTACTAATTCCTACTGTAACACCTCGGCTGTGCTCACTGCCCAAAAAACCTGGCGGGCCGGATCAGACTCCTCTGCGGGCCGCATGTGGCCCGCGGGCCGTAGTTTGAAGACGCCTGCCTAGACAGCATTCCCTACCATGGTTTTCAAGTTCGTCACCATTTTTAAGATCGCCATGTGCAGTATGTGTGCTGGAATTCAGGGTCTCATCTGCTCCCACCGAAAATCCTGCTAAATGGCCCACCCATCTCCAGTCTTCTCCTAACCCAGTGCATTCTGAAGATTCTGACATGCAAATCAAATCACACCTCTTTCTCAATTTCCAATCCTAAAGATCTCCAAGGTCTTTAGGGGAAAAGTGCACAGCACAACCATTAGTTAGCCCCTATCTCACCTTACATCCTTATCTTCCTAAAACCTACACAATTAGCTCAAGCCTCACACCCTCCATGAGCATTCTTCAAAACCTTTACCCTCCTCCCCCTAATTAAGACATTCCTTCCCCAATATCCCAAGCCTCCTTGCAGATGACTCCATTGCAGTGCACTATAATTGTTTGCCTGCCTATCTACCTCACAAATCTGTGACCATCTTGGAGGTTAGTACTCTGTTCCATCCTTTTATCTGACATCTAGTAGGTTCTCAGTAAATGTCTGAAGCATTTATCCAAAAATTAAGAGACAAGAATGGACAGAGGGAGGGAGGATACCAAGGCTTCTAACATTGAGGGAATTAAAAAAAAAAAAAAAAAAAAGTCACCACAAAAGGTCACACTTGAAGAATAAAAGGACTTTATAACCCTTGTGTCTTAATATTTTTATCATTTTAGAAAGTCGACCTCACCTCTTATCTTGATTTTGAGTATCAAACACAAAACAAAATTGGCAGACTTACCTTAATGCTTCATTAGTTTCTCTTCATGGCAGAAAATCACCTAGTAAAAAGTCTCCTAATGAAACTCCTACAGATAATGTGATAATCACCAAAGGCTGCTGTACTGGATTCATAAACATGTGTTCCGAAGTAACAGAAGTCATAGTCTCCTGAAAGCCACCTTAAACAGAGTAAGTTTACGCACCCGACACAGGCCTTGAACACAGATGTCGTTAGTTTCAGTTCCACAAGGGGTACCATCGGCAACCCTATCCTTCAACTGGTAGAAGTTAGTGGTTCCAGCAACCCGACAGTAGAGTTTACAGCGATCTTTTATGGCAACTGTAAGGAAAAAGTCAACGTTTTGGCATACAATAATGCAACTGTTTGTTCTTAGGTCTCAGAAAAGATTCACATAAAAAATATCCTAACTACTTACTCCCACTGTACTTTGGAAGCCATCTCACGTTAGGGGAAAGACCATTGATGTTGAAGTGTTTACCATCAAAATCAGAGCACTGCTTCTCACGAAAGTCTTGCTTTCCTTTTGGACAGGAATCAGTATTACATGATCGAAATTTCATCCTGCGGCCCACACAGTACTTTCCTCCGTTTCTCGGCCTAGTCAAATTCATTACATTTTAAAGCACATCAGTACGATATTATTTTTGTCGGTTACCTCTAACATTGTTCCATTCCTTTCCATGAGGTCCCACTAACACTTTGAACATAACACAAGTATGTAACATGGTTTTAAGCAATCCCCTGGCTAATAACCTAAAAATATCCATCTTGGTGGATGCTATGGCCTAGAGGAGAGAAGTGATTCATGATTTGATTAACTAATAAGGAACTATGATGGGGATTTCTTTTAAAATTTCAAAAAATGGTTCGTTTGCCCAGCCAGTGTGGTTCAGGGGTTGAGTTTCCACATAGGAACCAGGAGGTCACACTTTGATTCCTGGTTGGGCACAATTCCCAGTGGGGTGTGTGTGTGTGAGTGTGTGTGTGCAGAAGGCAGCCAATAGATGGTTCTCTCTCATCATTGATATTTCTATCAAACTTTCCCTCTCCCTTCCTCTCTAAAATCACTAACAATATATATATATATATATATATATATATATATATATATATATTATATATATTAATGATTTGTTCATATTTATATATATATATTAATGATTTGTTCATATATATATATATATATATATATATATATATATTAATGATTTGTTCATATTTGGGAGGAGGATGAGCCAAAGATTATTTAAAAAAAAAAAAAAAGATAATACAATGTTAAAAAAAGAAACATATATGTCTTTTTCATAGATCTCCTACTTATCATTTAGTTCAACAAGTTTCATGTGTCACTCTATATCCATCCAACTTATGCTGGAAAACAAAAACCCTTTTCTCAGCATTTTTAAATATGAAGACTTTTAGCATAATTTAGTTATTCTAAAATTCAAATGAATTCAGATTTTATTCAGAATATTTCATATTTCTGCATTAAAAAATTCATGGTAATAGATTTTAAGTGAAAAGTGTTATATCTCTTACCAATTTGTATATCACATAACAATAGGAAAATTATTTTAAAATATTTATGGAATCTCTTAAGTTCTTTTAAATAATGAGAGGAGATATGTTTCAGTAGTTATTCAAGCTAAAGACATGGATACATCTATAACATAATAGGTAAAGAAAGAAATAATGACTTGTAGAATTACACAAATGAGTAAAAAACTGGTAATGGAACTACGTGTCTTGTCCAGGACAGCCAAAACATAGTTAAAAGGAGAAAGTAGCTTTCAACAGAAACACTAAATATAAAAAATGCCATTATATTACTGTCATTATTTATAACTATTGAGGTATTTCTCAAATTCACAATAAATCAGGAAAAAAAAGTCTCTGTCTCAATTTAGATTCCAAAGATTATTTTTATCTGTAAGCTTTTTTAAGGTTCTGAATCTACCAAGATATAAAGTAATCTGGCTTAAGTGTCCCAGAAGTTTTCTGATTCTCAGAAACTTACAGACTGACCTCCAGTTTAGAAGTGAATGAAACTGATGTTTAGTTTCTGGTGCCTTGAGATAATCTTAATTTACAGTGACATAAAAAGGACATACTCGGGGCGATTACAGAGCCTGGTTGTGCTTTTGATTCCACCTCCACATGTTCTTGAACAAGAACTGTAAGGTCCCCATGGTCCCCATTCACCATCTACAGGACGTGTTTCCATTTCTTTGTTTACACACAGCCCATGGTGGCAATGCTATAAAAATAACACAAAGAAAAGTGATTTATGTACATCTAGTGAGAACACCATAGTAACTCTAAGAGCAGCAGCAGATCAAGAGAAGAACAAAATGTATACAATTTAAAGCAAAATGTTCATTCAGATGTGATTACATTTGATTTCATGTTGTTGAATATTTACTGTCTATCAAATAACTGTAAGACTTATGGAATGCAAAAAGAATTTAAAAATTCCCTTGCTCTTAAGATTCAGAGTCTCCTTAGGGTAGGGAAGACCTATACATATTGGAAAAACTTAGTAAAATTTAAAAAAAATTAAAGCAAATATTAGATTAATATGATATATATCCATACTTGTATTTTATGCAGTTATCTATCCCTCACTCTTTGACCTAACTTCCCAGTCTATCTCCTCCAAAGTCTCAATGATCACTTGTTTTTTTTTACTTTCATCAAGAAAATTGAAACTTGCAGAAAAATCTCCCAGCAGCTCTTCTACCCACCCATCAGTGTCTGTGCCTACTTATAAACAAAATCCAGGGTCCTAGTCAAAATTAATCCCTCCATTTATCTACTTAATCTCAGCCCTTCTCACTACTCAGAACATGACTCAACATTCTCTCAATTCCCCTATGTCATTGCTGCTCCAATCTCTAGGACATGAAAGCTAATGTGGTTCATGTGTTGATGCTGGTCTATGAATTAGTCACTATCAGATTGTGAGGAGATGAGCACAGAAATTGTGAGTGAGCATTTAAAAAATTTTGTAAGCATTTTACAGAGTAAGTCTATGTTTATTAAAGTTAATAACTTAAAAATAAGCTTATATTGTTTTGTTTATAATTTAATGTTCATTTTTATTATTAAAATAAAGTTTACTATTTTAACCATCTTTAAGTGTACAGTTCAGTAGTATTAACTACCTTCACACTGTTGTACAACCATCCAAAATGAAATCTTCATCTTCCCAAACTGAAACTGTACACCCATTAGATAATAATTCCTCATTCTCCGCTCCTCCCAGCCCCTGGCAACCACCATTCTATTTTGTTTCTATGAATCTGACTACTTGGGATATCTCATATAATTGAAATCATACTGTGTTTATCTTTATATAACTGGCTTATTTCACATAGCATAATGTCTTCAAGATTCACACATGGCATGTGCCAAAATTTCCTTCTTATACCAAGGCTAAATCTGGATGATGGGAACACAGTGCAATATACAGATGATGTATCATAGCACTATATACTTGAAATCTATATATTATTAACCAACTAAAGGCCTGGTGCACGAAATTTGTGTATGGGGGGGGTGTCCCTCAGCCCAGCTTGCACCCTCTCCAATCTGGGACCCCCCCTAAATGGTATTTCCAACTGCCCATTTAGGCCTTGGACTGCTGGCTCCCAACCGCTCGCCTGCGTGCCTGCCTGAATGGCTCTAGCCACTTCTGCCTGCCAGACTGATCACCCACTAACTGCCACTCCCCTGCCAACATGATTGATGCCTAACTGCTCCCCTGCCAGCCTGATTGCCCTTAACTGCCCTCCCTGTTGGCCTGGTCACCCTCAACTGCCCTTCCCTGCTGGCCTGGTCACTCCCAACTGCTCTCCATTGCTGGCCTGATTACCCCTAACTTCCCTCCCCGGCTAACCTGGTTACCCCTAACTTGCCTCCTTTGCCAGCCTAATCACCCCTAACTTCCCTCCCCTGCTAGCTCAATTGCCCCTAACTATCCTCCCTTGCCAGCCTGGTCACCCCCAACTACCCTCACTTGCAGGCCTGGTTCCCCCCAACTGCCCTCCCCTGCAAACCAAGTCACCCCCAACTGCCCTCCTCTGCCAGTCTGGTCAGTCCTAACTGCCCTCCCCTGCAGGCCTGATAGCCCACAACTGTCCTCCCTTGCAGGCCTGGTCCCTCCCAACTGCCCTCCCCTGCCAGCCATCTTGTGGTGGCCATCTTTGACTACATGAGGGCAGCCATATTGTTGTTGAGTGAGGGTCAATTTGCATATTACCTCTTTATTATATAGGATGTCAGCCCAATAAATTTTTAAAAGGCTGAATTATATTTCATGGTATATAAATACCATATATTGTTCATTAATCTGTTGATTGACAGTTGGTTTGTTTCACTTCTTGGCTACTGTAAATAATGCTTCTACAAACATACATGTATAAATATCTCTTCAAGACCCTAATCTTTTGGATATGGTATAACCAGCAGTGGTATTTAGATCTCATAATAATTCCATTTTTAAATTTCTTTTAGAATCCACAATTTTTTTTCCAGTGGGAAAATCTGGCTTACATTTTTGGAGCTCTTTATTGTTTGTTTGTTTCATTTTCCTAGTCACCCATTTTTATCATTTTGTACAAAAAAAAAAAAAATCTGAAAATGTTTTATTTTAAAGAAGACTGGTTCTATAATTGAGAGTTTGAGAATACTCCACTACAATATTCTCTTTAACATATAAACATACTCCTTTTCCTCCCACTTTAACAACAATAATCAAAAAACAACTTATCTTAGATCACACTTCCCTAACCAGCTATGGTTCTGTTTATACTCATTGTCTATCTCTCTCTGCTTATTTCCTCACAATGTCACCTTAGCCAAGCTTTATACCAACTGCCATGGCTCATGTGTAGGTCTCCAATGGTCTTCTACAATGCATAACCAATGGCTAGATTTCAGTCTCTGCTTTCCTTGACTTAGCAGTATGTGAATAGCTAATGATGATTCCTGATACATTACTTTTCTGTTAGTTTCCAGAGCTCCACACTCTTGATTTTCTTCTTTAATGATTGATTTTTCAGTTTCTTTTACTATTTCTTTTTCTTTCCAACCTCTTAACATTGGAATGTCCCCAGGGTTACATCCTGACCCTTTATTCTTCTCTATCAACAATCACTCCCAGTCCAGATCTCTCTCTTGACCTCCTGACTGTATACAATTGCTTCCTTCTCTTCACTTGAATGTCTAATAACCATTTCAAATGTAGAAATCAAACTCCTGCCCCACCCCCTCAAAACCGCTTGAGTTGATCTAAGTTGATCATATAGCAGACCCTGAATAAATCTTTGCTGAATGAGTGAATACTATAAGCAATTTTATTAGGCGAAAAAATACTTTGTACCTTTCATTAGAACAAATCATTCAATATAAAAAAGCCATATTAAGAGTGAACAAAAGCAAAATCTCAGTATAAACTGTACTATGTGCATGTAAATTTTGGTAGCAACTTCCAGAAATAGTTCAATAGTCCCTGCATGAAAAGGGTAAAATGTTATATTAGAAACCATATAGTAAAATCAACTCACTGTCAGAGGAGTTCATCATCTATACTAATAAAAGGGTAATACACTAATCAGACCAGGAGACCTCCGGATGTCCTTCCACACAAAACCATAGTGGTGGGGCAAAGACAGAGGCGGTTAGGGATGATCAAGTTGGCAGGGGCGTGGGGGGTAGTTGGGGGTGAGGATGTCAGCAGGGGGGGCATTTGGGGGTGAGCAGACCAGCAGGCAGAGTGATTAGGGGTGATCAAGTAGGCAGGCAGGTGAGCCGTTAGGAGCCAGTGATCCCGGATTATGAGAGGGATGTCCGACTGCTGATTTAGGCCAGATCCCATCCTGTTTGGACATCCCTCCAAGGGTTCCCAGATTGGAGAGGGTGCAGGCCAGGTTTAGGGACATCACCTGTGCACAAATTTCATGCACCAGGCTACTAGTCTATAATAGTAAAAGAATAATATGCTAATTAGACCAGACATCCTTCTGGACAACCTTCCGATCAAAGCTGGGGCTGTGTGGGAAACCTGGGTCCTGGGTGCCTGCCAGTGGCCAGAGGGAAGCCTGGGTCCAGGGTGTCAGAGGAAAGCCAGTGCCAGCAGCCAGGAGAAAGAAGGCCTCCTCTTGCATGAATTTCGTGCATTGGATCTCTAGTGTTTTCATAAAAATGAATGTATTAATAGACCATCTCACAAGGAAGACAGTCACAAGATAAACACTCTAAAGAAGAGTGTTAAGGCAACATTACAGGACATTTGTTTAAAATGTATCTTTAATAAATAACCCATTTAATACAGGGCATTGCTAATGCAATATAAGGGTTCACTACTTTCAATTAATTAAAAAGGGAATTTAAACCTATCATGATCTGCATGTAGTTTCCCCAAACACCACCTCTGCTTTCAGTCTACATGGGCTTTAAAGTAGGTCTTGTTGTCTCGTCACATTTACCTTAATTCCAACAAATTCATGCCCACCATACCACATCATAGGGAGGTATATTCAAATGGATAATTAGCACATGAAAAGATTCCTAAGATTGGAAATAATCAGTGAAATGTAAATTAAAACCAGAATAAGATTCCATTTTACACCCACTAGAACAGCTAAATTTTTGTTAAAATACTCGTAATATCAAAAATTGGCAAAGAATGCAGAGCAACTAGAACTTTCAGACATTGCTGATGGGTTCTAAAATGGTACACATATTTTGGAAAATTGTTTGGCACTCTCCTATGAAGTCAAACACACACCTGCCCTATGACCCAGAAATTTTACTCTGGATATTTACCCAAGAGAAATGTAAATATATGCCCATAATAAAACCTGTATGAGGATGCTCAGAGCAGCTTTATTCCTAACAGCCAAAAGCTGGAAATAATCCAAATTGTCCATCAACTGGAGACTGGGTAAACAAATTACGGTGCACTTGTACATGTGAATTATACTGCCACATAAAGGAATGAAGTTCTGATGCATACAATAATATGGATGAAACTCAAAAACATTACATCGAACAAAAGAAACTTGACCCAATCTCCACCCCAAAGGGGTATATTACATAGTTCCATTTACATTAACTCAAGAACAAACAAACTAACCTGTGGAGATAGAAACATGAACAGGAGCTGGTTCTGGAGAGAAGGGAAATTGTCTGCAAAGAGTCAAGACTAAACTTTTTTTAATGGGGATGTTGGCTATATTATGCGTCTACATTTGATAAAACTTCCAAACGGTACATTTATGATATGTGCATGTGACTCATATAAAATGTTTAGGCCTGAACTGGATTTAGACTGTTCAATAAATTAGTTATACATAGAGTAATCCTAGATTTGAACCAGGTGAATATCTCAGAATAAATCTTTTTTCTGATATCAACAGCCCATATTCAACCTTTAGAGAGGTCTTTTTCTCTACTCATGTTCAGATCATCAGTAGTAACTCTCACAAATGCCACTTCCTCCCCCCAAAAAAGAGCTAGTTTTGAATACTGGTCACAAAATGTGAGAAAAGTAGTCTTTTTAATAATTCTTACTCTGAAAATATAAATTTTAGATACAATTCAAATTTTAAAATTTAGTTCCAGTTTAGTGCAAGAAAAGGGCAGTAGTTGGTAAAAAAACATTTCACAAAAGCAGCAGGTAGTAAAGACACAAGGTCAGCTAGTGAACTGAACTTAATTTGAAGTTCTTACTTTTGCATAGTGTGAGCCTCAGCAGCACTAGCTAACCTATTGCCAAGAAGTGTTCCTTTTGCATGGGGTAGCTCAGAGGAGGATGACTAAAATTTGTTGAGTACAAACAATCCTCACACTGGAGCACCAAGTACAATCTGAATCATCTTCACATATAACACATTTCATGATCATGATGAGCCCTGTCACTGGATATTGCCCTGGCAGATTTACTGATCCTAGAATGGTAAAGATGCAGTATGGTAGGCAGTTTATTGTAGGAATATAATGTGTTTTTTTTAAATTTGGAGATTTGCTGAAATATTAGGGCCTTCAAAGCTATACTCATCCTATATAATAAAGGGTAATATGCAAATAGAACGAATGGCAGAATAACCAAATAACCAATCAAAGCATAATATGCTAATGATATGCTAAGGTTGCTCAACCACTTGCTATGACGTGCACTGACCACCAGGGGGCTGACAGTCAACTGGTTGACCAGTCATTATGACATGCTCTGACCACCAGGAGGCAGACAGTTGACCAGTCAACTAGTCACTATGACGTGCATTGACCACCAGGGGGCAGATGCTTTAACTGGTAGGTTAGCTTGCTGCTGGTGTCTGGCCAATCAGGACTGAGTGAGATGGGTCTGACACACTCTGGAGCCCTCTTTCAGTTCCTCCCAGTAGGGTCCCTCCACCTGGCCTGTACCCTCTCACAATCTGGGACCCCTCAGAGAAGTCAGAGAGCCGGTTTTGGCCTAATCCCACAGGCCACTCCCCTTGGGAGGGCACTAGATACAGGGCTCATGGCTGGCAAGCACTGCTACAGCAACACGAGCCTCTCCCACAGCCTGTGGCAGGCACAGTGGGGCAGGATGAGCAGGAGCAGCAGGTAGGAGCTGCAGGCAGCATTGGACTGCGGGTTTCATCCAGACCCCTGCAGGCCACCCAGAGGGACCCCAACCGTGCATGAATTCGTGCACTGGGCCTCTAGTCTTAAACAACAAAACTATAATAAGCGTACTTAGATAACTATATATACACATGAATTTATCTTTGTAACTATATGTAATTTTAATATTCATCTGCTAGATATTGAAAAATGGGAAATTATAATTTTAATTCATTAGACACTATTCTACTTTTAAAAAAACACATGGCAATAATACTAAAACAACTAGCAGAACAAGAATTGAAAGCAAATGATGAACAGTGCTGAGATGGAGAGCAATCCCATCCTCAGATAATCTCTTGATACAAGACTCACCCTTGGAGAAAACCTACCATCCCAGGACCACAGGTGGTTCCGTCTGCCAGTGGCATGTGCTGAGTACGACAGCCCTTGTGGACTCCTTCTGCACTTGTGCACCAGAGGCGCCTGCACTGTTTCTGCAGAGGAACCGGAGCAGGCAAGCAAGAGTGAAAATGATGCCCCCAATTACCCGATCAAGTCAATATAATGCATCAGTTCACAGACTAATCTTATGTAATTCCTGGTTTCATGGACACAGCTGGAAATAATCAGCAAAATATCTTTACTGCCCAGCCAGTGTGGCTCAGTAGTTGAGCATTGACCTATGAACCTGGAGGTCATGGTTTGATTCCCAATTGTGGGCTCAATCCCCAGTAGAGGGCATGCAAGAGGAAGCCTATTGATACTGATGTTTCTTATCATTGATGTTTCTCTTTTTCCCTCTCCCTCCTTCTATGAAATCAATAAAAATATATATATTTTAAAATCTTTACTAAGTTCTAGCTCTTGACTTTCCTCTAAATATAGAAAATGGCAGCATTTAATGTCCTTTTTTTAACTTTTAAATTTTTATCATGCATTGAACAATGGGAAAGATGAATTGGAGTAAAAATATTCAAAATTATGTGAGGTATTTTTCTCTCTTTGCAAGATATTTTTCTAAAGGACTTTTTGTTGTTAAATGTTATTCACAAAGGGTTTCCAAAAGACCTCTTTGATCCAATGGAGGAATGTATGAATAATGTGCATAGAAATACTGTATAATGTATACTGGTTTCCTATTTTGTGAATATAATACAGACTTTCAACTTTTAAACAAAGGGTTCTGAAGTTTTCACAAGAAACAAAAATCTATGGAGGTTCACAGGAGCTATACACAAAATAATTCCTTCCTTTTTCTAAATTTAAATTCAAAGTTTGTTTAGTGTCTAAATCAGGTAGGAAGAAAGAAGGAATGTGGCTTCTATATAAAAAATTAAGGTAAATCTTCCTCCTCCCACAGTGAATGTTTAAAGGCTTATGAAAAACTATGACTATGAATTTAAGGCTTAAGGAACAATATTCACTATGTGGAGTATGCCTTGCATGTCCTACACTCACTGTTAAGTAACTTTCATTCATTCATTCAACATTCAACAAGCATTTATTCTATGGCAGCTATTATGTGGCAGGTCATTATCTTTGCTTAAATGAATGAATATGGTTGCATTTCTGGGTCAATGATTCTCACAACTTAGCACTGTATCTAACTTATGAAAAATCCTAAAAATAATTTATAAATAGTTTAATGAAAACTAAACAAGCCCCAAATTTCTTTTCTTTTGATTCAACTCTATATAAATTAAAATGCAGTCTATTATATTCCTGGTCTTTTAATACAACTCATCAAAATACAAAAATGTCTCACATAATTTTCTTCCCACATCGGCAAAAATAATATCATTTAAAAGTAAATATTTAAATCCCGTTAATTTTCAAAACCTCTCTGTGACTTTGTTCCTAAATGAGAATACTTCATAGGATTTTGTGAGAATGAGAGATAACTTTTAAGCCCCTAATACAGTACCTGGCATATAATAATTACTCAATGAATTTTAATTTCTCTTTTTTTAAGCCCCTTTCTGACAAACACCAGATTTTTCTAACACTTAAAAATGTTTAAGATATATTTAATTTACCTACTGTTCAAGAGAATATACACTTTGAAATGTATTCTACCTACAACTTTATGGAAGTTTTCAAACAAAAAGACGAATTTTTCTTACCAAATAGGGACACACTTGTGACCCAGGACCAAACATGAGTTCACACTGCTTGTTTACATCATACATTAATCCAGGGAGTTGTGAGGACAGGTCATATATTCTCCCATTTGGTTTGTCAAGGAGGCAGTCCCCATGACCAGTGCTATACCAATGACAGAAGATGAAATATTGTGAATATACACAGGTGCGTGTCAGTATAAGATTCTTCATCACATTTTTTGTAGTCCTTTATTTCCAAAGAGAATATCAGTATTTTTTTCAAAATTTAAAACCCAGCTCAAATCAAAGTCAGTAAGAAAACCTCAGAGTTTACAAAGAACTTCTGATGTGCTTGTTCTCATTGGAGCCCCACTACTTTTTTAAAGATACAATTAAAAAATAAAAAAGATCTCGACCAGCATGGCTCAGTGGTTGAGCATTTATGAACCAGGAGGGCATGGTTCAATTCCAAGTCAGGAAACATGCCAGAGTTGTGGGCTCCCCCAGTAGAGGGCATGCAGAAGACAGCCGATCAATGATTCTCCCTCATCATTAATGATTCTATCTTTCTCCCTGTCCCTTCCTTTCTAAAAAGACATCCATCAGAATAAAATTTATGAAATGAACATTCATATGTTGAACACATGATACTTTTGGTCTACTTTGCCATCCAATAGTAATTCCTGATATCTAATGCCCCAAAAGTCAAAATGTAAAAATAGAAATAAGCTTTCAAATCATTTGAAAAAATACATTTATAGGTCAGAACAACAAGGAAACAAAGGAATTTCAAATTGTAATAATGCCGTCTCCATCTCAAAGGGGTTTTTTTTAAGAAAGGAGTACAACACAGAGACAGAATGGCAATTTTGGCTTTCAGTTCCACCACTTGCCAGGATGAATGGCTGTGGACAAGCTATTTCATCTCCCTGAGCCCCAAGTCTCCTCATCTGTAAATTGAGAGTTATAATATCTACCTTGAGAATTGTTATTAGAATACATTATATTTAGAGGATTTAGGAAAGTGGCAAATGGCAAGGGGAATGCTAAATCTGAATTGTAACCCCTCAAAAAAATGTTAAGACTGAAATACAAATAAAACTTTCCATGTTTTTAAACATCCATTTGTACAATGTATATAAATTTGAATTTAAACAATGAAAAACTAAACATAAATTGAATCCCTTCAAAAAATACAAATTTCAAATTTTATAATCTAATAAATGTGCAATAATTAAAGTAACATAAAACCAGACTTACTCTAGAAATTCAGTGATATATTTCTGACTACATTTTGACCAGGTCCAAGGACTTGTGTGGTAATTTAGAGTTGGAGCCATCACATGATATTGATGTTTAATTCCAGTTTCCTTACATTTAAAACTATCATCATGTGGAACATTAAATCTAAAAATAAAAACAGACACTTGAAAAATACTAAAATATGACAACATAAGTAACAATTCTCTTATATCTATGTTATATTATAAAGTAAAATGCAGATAAGTCTGATTTCATCAGAATTTGTACTCTTGATCTCTCCATAAAGCATTATAAACTAGGTTACCTTCACCTTATGAAGCACATAATCTCTGAAAAATACTTTGTTATAACTTTGATAAGAAGTAGTCTGTTAATATGATATCTGAATCTACACAATCAAAATATTTGGATTCTGGCTCACCTCCTCGCAATAAGGACAAAGCATTCACATAAAAATTCTGGCAGTTTTCAACATGCATATCTTAGATGTGAGGAAAGATTAGGTAAAGGCAATACTACACTAAATTCCAGACCACTGATTTTTGGTACAGTACCAAAAGAACTTCTTTGAAATAAACCAGTCAGAGAACGACAAATACCATATGATTTCACTTATATGTGGAATCTAATGAACAAAATAAACTGAAGAACAAAATAGAGACAGAGGCATGGATACATGGAACAGACTAACAGCTGTCAGAGGGGAGAGGAGGAGGGGATGAGATGAGGGGAGGTGAAGCGATTAGCCAAAAAACATATACACATAACACATAGACGCAGACAATAGTGATGCTAGCCAGAGGGAAAGGGGCATGGGGGGTAGGTAGAGGTAGGCAAAGGAGGGGGAAATGGGGAGGGAAAGAGACTTTGCTTGGGACAATGGACGTTCAATGCAGTGTGCAGATGATGTTTTTTTAAGTTGTACACTTAAAATCTGTATGGTTGCCGAAACCGGTTTGGCTCAGTGGATAGAGCGTCAGCCTGCAGACTCAAGGATCTCAGGTTCGATTCCGGTCAAGGGCATGGACCTTGGTTGTAGGCACATCCCCAGTAGGGGGTGTGCAAGAGGCAGCTGATCGATGATTCTCTCTTGTCGATGTTTCTACCTCTCTATCCCTCTCTCTTCCTCTCTGTAAAATATCAATAAAAAATTTAAAAAAGAAACTGCAACAACATATTAAAAAAAAAATCTGTATGGTTTTGCAGACCAATGTCACCTAATAAATTCAAATTTTAAAAGGGACTTCTTTAATCACTAATTCCATATCATTCTATAATATCCATCTATTTTATATGAAACAGCATAAGTTTCTAACCTATAATTGCTAAGTGATTATGAATAGACTAGAATAATAAAACATTCCTAAAAGGCAACAACTTTTCACAACAAGAGCAACATTAAATAATTAGCTGGCCAGCAACAGATCTTATGCATTCTTTGGAGACCCAAGCACAAACTCACAATTAAAAGGAACATTGAAACTAATTTGCAGGCTGAAATCTATACTTAGATCAGTCTTTTATTTAAACTACTTACCCATATTCTGAGGCCACCTAAAGAGTTCCTCAAAAAAATAAATATCTAAGATGGTTCTCTCTGCAAGAACAGTCTTCTAAACAAGCAAATAGTGCTTTTTTGATGTCACTGCAATGCATCTATGGCCCTCGGTTATATTCCTAATCCTATCCCCCACACTTCAAGAAACAATTTTAAAAAATCAGTTCTATCTCAAGATGCTCACGAGATAGAACCATCCTAAAAGGGAATGGACGAGGTACTAGTTTATTAAAAATGATCTCCACTTGGAATTGTCTCAGCTGAATACTCTAATTATGTCAAAGCATGACCAAGAAAAGAAAATGTAGTTAAACTAAGAGGCCTCCATTCCTTATAAACCATTAAATGAGAAATCCAAGGTGTTTGGGGGTTCATCAGAATCATTTTTCAGAGGGTAAGATTGTATAGGGGTTTCTGACTTTTAATGGGAGCTACAAAAGTATCATTGGATATTGCAGCCTCCATTCTTACAGAATAGAATCCCATTAGAATTTTTAATAATGTAGGAATAGATAGGATGATTCTAAATTTTTACACACGTGCATGAACACACACACACACACACACACACACACAAACACACACAACTTGAAACAAAACAACAAAAAACTATGGATCTCAGAGAAAAAGTTTTTCTTTTAATTATTAAGCAATTTCCACATACCACATTCTCTGCTGGAGCTCTGAGCTATAAGGGCAAGAAATTAGTTGGTGTTACCAATATTTTTGGGAGTTGCCCATGATCAGCAGCCCTGTAGGCCCTCCCATAGGATGGAAGAGGACAGTACCTGGTCATGTATAAGATAACAAGGGATAGAGGCCAGAAGTGCTTGCCATGTAATCCAATACAGTAAATGAAATAAAAGAATTCACAAGTTCTAGGGGTGTCGAACTCAATCAGAGAAGGGGCCAAAATCTAAAATCCAGCCTAAATCGCGGGCCGAATGGTTTACTGAACAGTCATAAACTGTCATTGTGATGGAAACGCAGCGGAGTGCAGTGATGACAGCGCGGTGCGGGCCACATTGCAAGGCCTGGCGGGACGGATTTGGCCCGTGGGCCTTGTGTTTGACACATGTGGCTTAGTCTGTTGATCTGTGCAGCCTGTCTGACCTAACATAGATCATAAAAGAGCCAGAGTTAGCATTTCAGGGATAAAAATTACACTAAAATATTTTTAAAGACATAAAGGTGCTAGTTATTTAATTGAAGATGGGCATTTAGATGCGCTAAGTGGAAGGGAGAGAAGGCATATTACTGAGGTGACAGAGGTACTTACACGTGTCCCAGCTCGTGGGCTATGGTAAAGGCGGCACTGAGGCCATTTTCTTCACTAATAGAGCAGCTCCGTAAAGGATCACACAGGGTGCCTAGTTCTGCCAAGCCTGAAAAATTTCACATTCGTATTTCATCAAAACAGGAAATACCAAATCAGAAAGTAAGAATTCAATTTTAAAGCATTTACCAATGGCATTATTACCTAGAAATGAATGCAGAGTGCATGAACATTTTATAAGATAAAGAAAGACCCTTTTCTGGTTAAAAAAAAACCCTACTTGGGCAAAGCCCCTCCCACTCTTTGCCCGCCCCCCCCCCCCCCACCACCCCTCCCCCCGCCATCACCAAAGAACTTTTTCATAATTAGAATTAAGACCAAAAGCAAAAAAAGAAAAGAAAATTTCTTTAAAAGTATTCTGTCCAAAGTATGAGGGAAATTAATATTGTATGTGAAATTCTTCAGCCAGTTTTAGTCAATACTATTTGTCTCCTTTATCAGAATAAGTTATAACTGAACAATTTTTTCCATGAATTTCTGCTATTTTCTGTCTTTATTAGTATATTTTCAATCTGTCAAGTGGCTCAAGTTCCAATATATTTATTTATTTTCAGGGACATGAAGATATTTAGTCTGTTACCACTCAAACTGTTTCATGCTTAAGGATATATTCTTATATATCCTTAAGGATATATTCTTATATATCTATATATGGCCATTTTAGTCACATAATCGACTTGTGAAAATATGCACTGCATGTGAATAGAAACCACATTCAAGTATGCCCATGAACAGTCTCAAGACCAACAAAAATCGAACTGAATGCATAGCATTATGATATCAAGCTGCTTGTTGATGGTTTGTGCCTAGATTCACTCAAGCTGGTACTGAGTTCTCTAAAAGTGGCCAAAGATAAAGTAGCATGGGCTCCCTTGTTTGTTAGTGCAGTAAGCTACACAGTCATCTAATCCAGCCATCTTGAACAATAACCACCATTTTCAAAACACTTTGCAGCATTTCTCTCCCTTCCTCTCTGTAAAAAATCAATAAAATATATTAAAACAAAAACAAAACAAAACACACATACACACACACACGCACACACACCTTTCAAAACATCTCAGAGACTAGGGCAACAGAACTTGCAAAAAAAGATATAGCAATTATTACCAACATTCTGTATTTATCTTAAGAACTACTTTAGTTTGTCGTTTTTCCATATATTTTAGATTATAACATAAAATACTGTCTCTTGTGTTAATACAAGATGGGCAACCTTGGGGAAATTATTTATTCTCACCTATAAAATTGGAATAGTTCTTACTTCATAGATTTGTAAAAATTAAGAGTTAAACCACGTAAAACTTTAATATTGGATATAACATATAAAATACATTCAGATATATCAGTTATCATTATTATCATTACTCTTCCCTCAACAGAATAATAAGAACACCCTCATTTTCAGTTTATGTTCCAATATGTCACTATGATTTATGTACATAGGGGAGGCTGGAAACTACCAAAAAAAAAAAAAAAAATGAATGGAGACCAGGAAACCACACACTTCAACCTGAATAGTCCAGAATGATTAGTATTAAATCATTTTAAAAACAGTAAGATGTGGCAGACATTTTCATACTTAACTTTTAGTATAAAGATGTGAAAATAGGGCATAGATAATATAGGAAATATATTTATGGACTCTTGTTAGATTGGCTGATAAAATACTATACCTAACATAGCCAGAGAATAGTTTTTGGAGAGAAGAGAACAGGCTCCTGCTTTAATAATTACAGTAGCGGGTGTCTAGTTCCACATTTGTAGAAGATTACAGTTTCTAAAGAGTCCTCCTAACACAAAGAAACTAGATCGTTAATAAAAACTGCCTGTTAATGAACACTGACTTGACATGTTTTACAAGAATGATCAAGTCCCAATCTCCTAAATCTATATTCTTCTCCTGCCCCTCTTATACAACACGCAAGCATACGCACACACATTTATACCTGAGCCAAATCTTAAGGGGTACACGATGAACAGTAAGGACAGAAGATACTCTGAAGTCACATACTGATAAAAGTAATAGGATCCAAAGACTAAGAGCTTGGTAGAAGCAGCCTCAAGGTATAGTAGCTGATCCTGAGTTTTCCACATTAAGTCAAGGGCCCTGGTTAGTATCACCCTTTGGGTAACAGCAAAACACCAGAAAATACTCTCTGAAAGAAAGTACATTCTTTTTAAGCAGACCACCTCTAATCTCATGGATTAATATTAAGTAAACATGAGCTCACAATCAAAGATCGCCAAACACACAAACAAGTCAACACAAGAGAAAGCAGAAACCACATATTTGGCCCTCAACTGTTTAAGATATGGGAACTGTCAGAGATGGATATAATATTACTCCAAATGAAATGTTTAAGTAAACATGAAAGGCAATTACAAATATGAACAAATATAAAAAGAATGTAAACACAGATTTTTGAATAAGAGCTAGCTAGGATCTATTAAATTGGAAAACATATAGTATTAAAGAGGAAAATTCAGAGGATGGTTTAAATATCAAATTAGAAGCAGCCAAAGAGAGAAATACTAAAATGCATGTTAGAGCTGCTGGAATGAAACAGGAGAAAAAGAAGTGAAAGCATGGGAAACAGTATGAGAAGAGCTAATACAAATGTAATTAGGGCCCCATGAGAGAGCAGATAGAATATAAGGATACATTTTGAAGGAAACGAAGGATGGGCATTTTCAGAGTTGAAGATATTAATCAATGGATATAGAAATCACAACATATCCCAAGCAGAATAAATAAAAAGAAAATTATATTAAGAAACAATTTTAATGAAACTGTATCATATCCAAAACAAAGAAAAGATCTTAAACAGCAAGAATAAAAAACAGATCACCAAAAATCTACAACTATTATAAATGCACTACAGAGTTCTCAATAGCAAAAGTCAAAAGCTAATGCAATTACATATTCAAAAAACTGACATAAAATAACTGTCAACTGAGAATTAGTACTAGAAATACATATGGGTAAATTAAGGAAACTTCCAGAATAAATAAAATAGAGAAATTTTCACTAATACATCTTCACTAAAGGAACTTTTAAAGTCTATAATTTAGAGGGGGGGATGAAATTATGAAAAAATTGTGAAGGTGGGCACAAATTTTAACAAATATTAAATATAAAACATTATTCTTTAATACACAATGTTTACAATGTGATAGAATTTATACAATATCATATAATGTAAGAGAAAGCTGAACAAAGTTTAAGAAATCTAATATATCTGTTTAGGAGAGAGCTTTAGACAAATTAAATATGCTAGTTAATAGGCAGGGTAGGGAGATCTGGGGGAGATAATAGATCAACCGAAGGACTTGTATACATGCTTATAAGTACAACCAATGGACATAAAACTCTGGGTAGGGAGGGTATGTATGGGAGGGAGGGCAAAGTTAAAATATGTACACAGATAATATTCAATAATTTAATTTTAAAAAAGATACATATTCATATAAATATAAAGAAATACTAAAAAAAAAAAAATGCTAGTAAAAGGCCAGAGAAACCTAAAAAATAATAAATAGTATATACAATTTTAACTCGCAAAGAGAATAGTAGAATAAAAAAATTTGACTTAAAAATATAATTACCCAAAGGAGACCAAAAAAATGAAGGCAGGGAAGTATAGTACAAAATGAAATAAACAGAAAGAAAATCAAAATGGTATATATAAGTCAATAAATAACAATAATTACAATTAGTGTAAATGGACTAACTTTGCCAGTTAAACAGATTATGCATCCTATGTTGTTTTCAAGAAAAACTCCTAAAGTATAAGGGCACTAGGAAATTAGAGGAACAGATATATATAGCAAATGCTATATAAAAAGTTGGGGTAGCTACATTATTACCAGAAATATTTTAACTATACTAATTTTATTTAAAAAGTATTATTAAATGTAGAGTCACTATACAATTGTAAAAGTTTCCATTCAAACTTATGTACCAAAAACATTAGCCTGAAAATGGACAAAGTAAAAAACTGTAATGCTATATGGAATGTGTGACAGATATATATTCATGTTTCAAGTTAATTACTAACAAGCAAATAATTAGTTAAGTATACAAGTAAGAAAGTTTAATTTAACAGACATAGAGAACCCTGTGTACCACAGTTAGGGAATATACATTCTTTTAAAAAAAATACATAGAGCATTTTTTTAATTAATTACCTAAGAGACCACAAAGGTAATATCAAAAAATTTCAAAGAATATGCTTTATATGGATCATGTTATCCAACTACAATGAAATTAAATTAGGATTTAATACAAAAAAAATTTAAATGCTTTTCTAAATAAGTCAAAGAAATCATGATAGAATTTACACAAACTAAGAATTTTTAAAAATTTTGAATGACATGAAAAATATCTATCTAAATGTGTGGGACACAACAATATGACACATTAAAGCAAACTGGTAATTTTAAATAGTAAAATTAGAAAAGAAAATAGCCTGGATACTAACAAGCTAAGCAGATAATTTACATTACAAATAGACCAGTAGGAACAAAATTAAAAACAAAAAAATAGAGCAGAAATTAATGAAGTAAAAACAACAGAACCTTGGCCAGTCTTTCTTAGTGGTTAGAGCATCAAAAGAGTTTGATTCCCAGTCAAGGACACATACCTAGATTGCAGGTTCATTCCCTGGGCATTTGCAGGAGGCAACCAATCAATGAGTCTCTCTCACATTGATATTTCTCTACTCTCCCCACCTGCCCCATCCCATCCACCTTCCTTTCTCCCTTCTACTCTATCTAAAAATAATGGAAAAAATATCAAAATAGCCTCAGGTGAGAATTAATAACAACAGAACAGATAAAAAGCCAATTATTATTTTTTTACAAAGGCAAGCTCTATAGACAATATTAATTAGTAATCAAGGAACTGAAAATTATTACCGCAATAAAATATATTCAGATTAGCAAAAATAAGCAATCTGAACATAGCTTATGTTGATAAGGACATCATAAAAAAACAGGTTCATATACTATTTATAAAGATCTAAATTAGTAAAACTACTTTAGAAAATAATTTGGTAAATCTTATAACAACCGAACATTAGCACACTGACTGACATAGCAATTCTAATCATTAGACTATACCCTAGCTCTTATAGTAAAGTCTGTAATAGAACACAGTTGGAATCAGGCCAATCCATTAACAGGTATAGGACAAAATATTATACAGCAGTGAAAAGGCATGAACTACTACTACAAAGCTCAAAAAGTAGCAAAACCAAACAATTTCTTTTAGGAACACATTTACTCATAAGTTTATAAAACTTTTTCAAAATATGGGAGGAACTGGCACATACAAAATTCATGTATTGGTTACCTCCTGGGGAATGCAAGGGGCCAGAATAGGACTTAGAACAGGCCATACAGCAGTATCGAAGAAAAGCTATTCTTAAACCTGGTGGTGGGTTCATAGCTATTTATTTTATTTATTATTTTGCTTTAAATTTGCATATAGGTTACTAAGTATTATTTTGCATGAATCAAATATTATAGATTAACCAAAGAAATTGTATACGTATATGCATAATCCATGGACACAAACAATAGTATCGTGAAGGCCCGAGGGGGTGGAGGAGGAGGGGTACAGGGTAGAAAGGGGTCGATGGGAGAAGGGAAAAGGGGACATCTAATAGTTTCAACAATAAAGATAAATTTTAAAAATATATTATAAACGAAAACACTTAAAATATGTCAAGCTCTGCACAGCAATTGATATTTAGTAATTGGCATATACTAGTTCTTATTCGTCTTTAAAATTTATAGAAGGAGAATCAAATAATAGTGACAACAATCATCATTAATCAAGATAATTGATAATTGATCAAAATGATTAAAATGTAAAATAACCTAAAAATCACCTTAAATAATTCAGTAAACAATTATATAGGCTATACTTAATTTACAAAATAACTTACCTAATGTGTCACATTTCTCTCTAGCTCCACAAATGTCTTCCCTTAAAAAAAAAACAAAAAAAAAAAAACAAAAAAAAGATTTTGAAGCATTTTCAGAAAATATTTTTGCAATAAGCCAAAACAAAGATAAACAAGCTTTTAACTATTAACACAAACAAACTTCTAAAATCCAGTTCTTAAAAAGCTCTCAATAAGTTTAAACTTAAGAGCTGTGCATAGCAGTAAGCAATGGGTGTTATATAAAAGTGATGGCTATACTGTAAATAGTTGAAGCTTTACCAAGTTTAGGAAAAGCTTTCTAAATGTATTTTTCATCTCATTGCCTTTACTCATACAGCATATATAATTCACTCTGCCCTTGATGTCTCAATGTCATTATGAGTCTCAGTGATTATTCTCTGCTACAAAATAATGATCTTCTCAGATGTGATCTTACTTAGTCCCTAGCCATTTAACTGAAAAGTTCCCTTATCTTTTTCCTTATGGCCTCCTCTTATAGCCCTTTTTCCCCACCATGTTTATGATGTTATCTACAGTCTTTGATGCTTGGCCTCTAAACTATAATCCAGAGCAGAACCATGGACTGATAATAGTCTACTGGGTATAAAATTAAGTCAATTCTGCGTTAGTTTTGCAAAGATATAAAGCACATGGGCTATATGTCTCCAATTACCTCTCAGGGTTCTAAAAGGTGAGGTTTCTACAAATCTGACCCTCAAATGAGAGATTTCTTTCCTTTGAACAACTAAGCAACAGAAAACACCCAACAGACCTGAGATGTAAATATTCTGGTGGCATCAGAGTTGCTGAAACAAAGGTGTGATTTAACAATGGATAATGGTCCTTGCAAATGGATCATCACTTTATAATAGCAGAAGCTGTTTTCCACAGGAGTAAAGAAGTTTGAGAAACACCCCTGCAAAGGCAGCCTAGTAATTAAGGCACTGAGCATCAAAACAAGGAACCAATTTTTTTTAAGTAAAATGATCACTTTGATTGGACAAGCAAATAAATTCCAAAGCTCTTCCTTCCAAGTGACTGAAAGATCAAGTGGAAAATGAACTAAGCCTGTTCTCAGTGCCCTAAATTAATTTCTAAATATTTTTCCTCACTCTCTTTTTTTGCCACTAATAGAATAAGATAATTATTTTGTTAAGGTCACACCATTGCTTAATAACCTAACATTGCTAATTTCCTAAGGAATAACCTCGTGTACTAGTCTGAAAGAAGAGAATAATGCTTTCATTCAATATCACCTTTCATTCAATACAAGTTCTCATAGGACACTCCTATGCATCAAGAAGTATCAGTGAGCATGCAGGAGAAAAAGGATAAGCAATTGCAGTTAGAATTGTTATATTTCTGAAACTGTACCTTGTGATAAGAACAGCAGTATCATGGTGGGAAGGGTGAGCATCATCAAGAACATTCTGAGTTTGTTGCCACAAACAAAAGTTACGTAATGTTGTAGCTGCATTAAAACTGATGACTGGTCCTTCCTGAGCAAAAGAATAAGCAATCCAGTATTACGCAAAACATTCATGGCCTCTTTTCCCTCAAAGCCTATCAGTATCCATGCAATATATCAAAAAACATTTTAATAGGCAAATGAAGTAGCAGGTCTTTCCCTGGTATTCAAACATATGTTGGCAATACTTACAATAGTGTGATCAAAGCAGAATCTAATTAAACCTTCTCAATATAACATCCAGCATTTAAGATCAAAACACTACCTTCTGAAAACTACCATATTCTAAATCCTCCAGCAAACCTATCCTAAAAGCCGAGTGACCTAATGGCAGAATGACCAGTTGACCAGTCGCTATGACACGCATTGACCACCAGAGGTCAGATGCTCAACTCAGGAACTGCCTCCTGGTGGTCAGTGCACTCCCACAGTGGGAACGCCTCTTGGGTGACCAGGATGAGTGGTGCTCCCACAGCGGACCAATCCCCACAGGCCACGTCCCCACCAGAGTATGAATCCCATGCACCAAGCCTCTAGTAGTATTATAAAAGTGAATACATGGATGCTTTTAAACTTTTTTGTTTATTAATGTTTCTTACTCCCTCTGCTATTATTCCATTTTATTTCCATCACAACAGGAAAAGTTAATCTCACTCCAATTAAGTTTTTTAAACAAAAATTGTTAAACTATCTCATTTCTAATAAGTTTTGTAATCTATATATATATTTATTCTAGGAGCCTACAGCAACTAAGATTACTAATTTTAGAACTTTTTCTTACCTGCTCATTATGAATTACAATTAATTTTACAATAACTATGTTTATAAGATTTCCAATACTTGAGTCTTTGTAGATTGCTGAAACCTGCAAGGAAAATGATATATAGGATTAAATGTCTAAAATGAATATTTCTTTTCAAAAGTAAACTGAAACCAGTCCAAGAGCATCAATTCTCCAACTTAGCTGCCCATTGAGAGCTTTTCACATATTCTGATGCTCAGGCCACAGCCTTAGCAATTAAGTCAGAATCTCTAGGGATAAGACTGAGTTATCAATCTCTTAAAATTCCTCAGCATTTATTTTTAATGATTCCAACATGAAGCCAACTCTGAGAACCAGTATCTTAATCCTTGCTGCTGAGATTGGTCCCTGAATCAGCAGCATCCCTATCACTTAGAGCTGATAAGAAATATAAAACCTCGGGCCCCAGAGGTCAGATGCTCAACTACTGAGTCAAAAATCTGCATTTTAACAAGATTCGAACATGCATCAGAACTTGGAAAATACTGTTCTAGATGAATCAAGAAGAAATTCACTTCATTCTGTGTCACAATCCACAATCTATGTGTCATGATACTTCCTAATAAATATGTAAGTTTCACCTATTCTTTTACCTGATTTCTTCTGCCATAGTTGGGTATTTCCAATTCTGATGCTACCCCATCTATATTTGGGATGCTGCCCTAGTCCTCCATCCTGCTGCCGTATCTATTTCTCTATGAATGAAAGCTTGATACAAACCAGCTGACCTTGTCTATAAACATCTTTCCTCCAATTGTCATTGGCTTTCCTTCTAATGAGACTAAAGCTCTAGGAAATGACCTATGCATGCATTGGTCTGTTGATTCAAGCAATCACAGAAGCAGATTTATTTTTCATGAAGTCAAAAGGTCTGCTTTTGTCGTTGATAAACTCTGGCTTTAAAACTCCCATGGATGCCCTGGCCAGTGTGGCTCAGTTGTTTGGAGCATCATCCTGCAAGTGGATTCAATTCTCAATCAGGACACATACATACTCAGGTGGCGGGTTCGATAGAGAGTTTGGGTATATGTGGGAGGCAACCAATTGATGTTTCCCTCTCACATTGATGTTTCTCTTTATCTCCCTCTTCCTCTTTCTAAAATCAATAACAGCATGTTCTTGGGTGAGGATTAAGAAAATAATGAAAAGTAAAAACTCCCATGGACAACTTCAGCTATGGACAACTCCAGTTACCTCAATGTATGCCACAATATCTTCTAAACAGTGATTATATTAATTAATTTTAATGTAAAATACAGATAATAAGCCCTGGCTGGTATGGCTAAGTTGACTGAGCATTGTCCCATGCACCAAAAGGTCTACAGTCAGGGAACATGCCCTGGTTGCCACTTGATCCCCAGTGGGGGGCATGCAGGAGGCAGCCAATTGATCGCTCTCTCTCTCTCTCTCTCTCTCTCTCTCTCTCTCTCTCTCTCTCTCTCTCTTTCTAAATCAATAAAAACATATAGTTTTTTAAGAATACAGATAATAAAATTTTTGGAATATGATGTTATCACTAAAACTGGGTGTAGCTATTCCAAAATTACTCTTTTGTTTGTATACTCCTTCTAGTTAGCATTTCCAAAGCACTGATACCAGGGTTACATGCCATTTAACATGCTTCAAAACCTGCTGTGTTTATAAAATCTAGTATTTTCCTTCAGTATCTCTACCTCCTCACTAATTTTCTTAATGCTTATCATTTCCTTTAAACATTTAAAATGGCAAAGTTTACCCCACTGTGTTCCATATAATTGATACAATTTTCTACATATCAATTGAAATCTTCCATGTTAGAACCCTTCATAATGACCATGCCACACATACATTTAGATAATTATACACATAGATAATTACATATCTAGATAATTCAGATTCAGAAGTAAAAATAAAGTGTCATTGGGATAGTTTTTTATGTATAGCTCTGTAGTCGTTTTAAAAATTAAATTCAATTAAGCAAAAAAGTATTATATAAATTTCAGAAAATGATTTTGAATCATCTCTTTTGTCTATTATAATGCCACAAGTGGCCTGATGAATGGATTTGTGCACATTGAAAGGAAATTAATTAGAAGAAAGGTTTGTGTGATAATTACATTACTGCAAAAAATTACATGTCAAAATAGTATATATAATATCTATATATATAAAAGCTTAAGCGACCAGCTAACTGGCCAGTAGCTATGATGCACAATGACCACAGGGGGAAGACGCTCAACGCACAGGCATGGGAACATGGAACAAACTGACAAATCTCAGAGGGAAATGGGTTTGGGGGAGGATGGGAAGAGATTAACCAAAGATCTTATATGCATAATAGAGGCCCAGTGCACAGATTCATACACCAGTGCAGTCCCTCAACCTGGCCTGTGGAAATTGGGCCAAAACTGTCTGACATCCCTTGAGGGGTCCCGGATTGAAAGGGGCACAGGACAGGCCAAGGGACCCCACCAGTGCACAAATCCATGTACCAGGCTCCTGGTAGTATTATAAAATTAAAACATGTGTGTGATTGGCACCAGCAAGAGTTAGTGCGAGTCAACATTTATTTTTAAACTAGTGGCCCAGTGCAAATTCATGCACATTGAAGTTAATTAGAAGAAATATTTTAATATCGCTATTCACCCTTTCTCTATAATAGAAGTGTCAACCATATTCACGATAGATAATAGCAGATCAAAACACATGTGGGATTGGTGCCAGAGAGAGCTTATCTGTATTGCGCATGCATGAGTCAACTTAGCCTTTTATATATATAGAATAAACTTGTTTAATTAGACCTGCTTTCTGATGTAGCTAAACTTTTCCAGCCCAGTGAAGCACCCCAACTTCTCTTTCAGGTAATTGTCAACAACACAGCAATAAATATCAACACAAAGCAGATTATTATTGCAGGGAGAACAAAGGGTAAAATACTTAACTGCAGCAGTATTTAACTATATTCTGCGCAGTGACAAAACCTGAAGTCATTTTCAAGGTCTACCATTTCTTTCTTCTTTTCAGTAGAGTGAAGTTTCTAAGCTTTCTAAATCTCCCTTTTTTGGATAATAAAAAGAAAATAGGATTCCACCAACTCTCCTGTCTACCTATTCCAGGACTTCTGTGAGGATCAAATGAGATGACGCACAGGAAAACACTTCACAGATATTTGGTTAAAGTGTGAAATGTTTGTACCTGGCTATAAAGCAAGTTGTGCTCCTGGGCTGAAGAAACTGCAAGGAGGCTAGTCCTTGCTAGAGAGAGGAAGTCGGATATTGCTACATGATGTCATTACCCAGCGCCCACAACCGCTGTTTCTGGCCTGGGCTGTGAGATGCATTTTTCACCATGGGAGTCTCGGTAGCGTCAGCTGCATTTTGGTGGGGTCTTGATCTGGGGTGGTGGTGAGGCTTGTGTTCCACTTGGGGGAAGCCAAGTGTTGCTTTGTGGGTGCTAGGTCCGCAGTGCTGTTTATTGTTAAATGGCCTGTTGCTAGGGAGAAGAAGCCAGGCATTGCTATGTGATATTATTACCCAGAGCCCACAGCCACCATTTCCAGGTTGGACTTGGCTGTGGGCCGCATTTTGCACCATGGGATCTTGGCAGCATCTGTTTCAATTTGGTGGGCAGTGGGTCTGTCTCCCACTTGGGGTAAGCCAAGTGTTGCTTTATTGTCACCAGGTCTGTGGTGCCATTTCTCTGTAAATGGCTAGTGAGCATCATAGCAGCTCCTCCACTGAGTGTCTGCCCCCAGCGGTCAGTGTGCATCATAGTGACTGGTCGGACAGTCAGATACTTAGCATATTAATCATATATATAAATAGATAGATAGATAGATAGATAGATAGATAGATAGATAGATAGATAGATTGCCAGTGCATGTCATATGTACCGCTGGTCGGTTGGACAGTAAATGAATAAATTGCAATGTAGTTCACGTTGAATGTCAAGAAAAACAACCAAATTCATGATCAATAATAAGAGAATGAAACACACATGTGCAATTGGTGCCAGCGAGAGCTTTATATGTATTGTTCATGCAAGAATCCACATTTATTTTTAAATTGCCAGTGTGCCTCCTATGTACCAGCCAGTCGGTTGTATGGTTGTATGGTCGGTCACTTAGCCTTTTATATAGAGAGAGATGCATTGTGCAGGGGAAAGCATTATTTTAGTTACCTATTCATTCTTTTTTTTTTCTCCAATAATTTTTTATTGAGTGCCCATTTTGTACCAAATAGTGTATTTAGGCAACATAGACCATCTATACTTAGCACTTATGAGAATTTAAGATAAAACATCATATGCAAGAAAAATAACTGGGTCTTATGATCTTTAAGTCAAAGTAAACTTATTTCTAGCAAAGAGAAATTGCCAATGGCCTACAAATGTGTTCTGGGCAAATCTTTTCAACCAGTGGGCCTAAATTTCCTGTATGTGAATAAAGGTATTTCCAGCTATGAGATATGTTCAAATAATCTGAATCTGTATAAATATGTGACCATATATGTCATCAACTTAACCAGAATACTTATGAGCATGTAAAGGGGTGATCACTCCAAAATAGCAGACCTAAACCCTAAAATGTCTTAAACAGTGGATGTGTGTGTATGTGTGTGTATGTGTGTGTATGTGTGTGTGTATATGTGTGTGTATGCAGGTGTGTGTGTATGTACATATGTATGATAAAGAGTGATGCACTAACACAGAAATGGTATCTTCACTGGCATTAGAATTTGGGCACCACCGCAGCACAACAGAGATATTAACATTAGATAGGGGATTCTTATAGCTACCGTGGTCTCACATCTCAAAGTTGCTAAAGCAGCTCAATTAGTCATAGCCTACACTTTTAAAATATCATGTATTCTAATTTCTGATTTGGCCAATGGGTCAGTAGTAAAAATAACACACCCTCCCCTCTGTACAAAAGTAGAGTAAAATTTTAAAAATTCAGATTTCAAAGGCAAAAGATCTTCCGTGTCACTAGGGGGCAGAAGCCATTCAAGTGATGAAGTAAATCAAGCATTTTCTATAAGTAGCTTCAGAGAATTCTATATGTTTTAGAAAGACATCCAATTAACAGAATGGGATACTTGCTATACAGCTAAACTAAATTTAACAAATTATTTTTGCCTTAAACCTAGATACAATTTGTTTGGGAAAAATTTAAAAATCAAATGTGAGAAAATATTACATCAAACATTTTAGGAAACAGAAAAGACTTCAGTTTACTTACAATTGATATCAGAGTCAGTACATAGTGCTGCAAATTCGGCCCGTGATGATGAACCATTTTAGCGTCAGCTGTCACCATAACTTCCACGTATCTTGGATATGATAAAAACCGTTTTTTCCTGGAATGTAATTGGCTTTTTTCATTTTCCAGTGACACATTTTTTGAAAGGTGTCCAAAAATTATTTCTGTGTCAAGACCTTCATTCATGTTGCTGTAGTTATGAAAAGGTAAAGTGGTTTTCTTTATTTGACTTTCTGGAGGGAAAAAGAATATAATGTGCAGTCATTAAGTGATGGGACTAAAATATGGAGCAAAATAAAATAGTCAAAAATATGTAATACTTACACATCTGCTTCCAATGTGAAACAATAAAAGGACATAACTTACTATTTAAAACAATGTTCTACAGCATTATCATGATCATTATTACTCACAGTAAAAAATGTTCATATTTTCATAGATTGCACTATCAAAACTGTGATTATAAGTTTTAGTTTTACTAAAACTTATCTAAAGCTATGAGTATTCAAAAATATTTTGAGAACATTATGCTAAGTGAAATAACTCAGTCCAAAAGGAGATTAGAACTATATGATTTCACTCATATGTGGGATATTCGTGAACACAAATGAGGCACAGGCAAGCCTCAATGGCAGCTGCCCAATTGCCCAGGGCTGGCCTGAGGTATAGGCAAGACTCATATGGCAGCTGCCCAGCCACCCATGGCCGCTTGAGGCTCAGCTAACCAGGGCTGGCCGAAGCTTGTGCTGCTGGCAGTAGCAGCAGCAGAGGTGTGATGGGGTGTCACCTTCCCCTAATAGCGAGGTTGCCTCCCACCCCTGAGGGCTCCTGGACTATGAGAGGGGGTAGGGTGGGATTAGGGACCCCCAGTCCAGTGCATAAATTTTCATGTACTGGGCTTCTAGTACATTTATAACATTCTATATAATGAGCAAAAAAATTAAGGAAGCACACACCTCAAAGTTTTTTGGCTGTATTAAACAGGTGTAACTGAAGAGGTGGATAGTAAAACTATCAAACTATTGCCCTGGCCAGTGTGGCTCAGTTGGTTGAAACACTGTCTCATGCACTGAAGGGTCTTGGTTTCAATTCCCAGTCAGATACACAGGTTACAGGTTCAGTTCCCAGAGATCCAGTTTTTTTCTCTCTCTCTCTTTCTCTTTTCCATTCTCACATCCTCTCTCTCTAGAACCAACAAAAAACATATCCTAGAGTGAAAACTTAAAAAAAACAACTATCAAAATCTTTTTCAGTGACCTTTAAATCATTTCAATGAACTTGTTTTATTACTGTAATTTTTAATTAAAATATTTTTAAAACAGCATCTATAACTATTTTATAAGCTAAACATTTCATTTCATTACCTTTTTTGACTTAAGTGGAGTAACAAATACTCAAGTGACCTTTCCAAATACCCTAAATAAATGTGCATATTCAAAGCTCATTTGCCAATTCAATTACATCATCTTATGCAATGGTTGTCTATTTATGTTCCATCAAGTCAAATGGTAAAAAGATTTCTTGTCTTTTATTAATAACAACTGTCAAATAAACCAAAACTAATTTAGACCAAAATAAATCATGAACATCATACAACAACAATAAACAGTGAGTATAATCCTCATTATAGCATACTGTATTCTGAAATGTAAGGATTTTGTTAAAAGTTAATAATCCAGAAGAATATAAACTACTAAAAATTGTTAAACAATAATGTAATTAGAAACATGTAATTCTACTTGAATTTCCCACATCTTAGGGGGGAAAAATGCTGTAATACATGTCATTCAATAGAATTTAAAAATACCTCTGCATTTATTTAAGAAAAAAATAAATTGGACATTCCAATCAACTTAGTTTCGGGAATTTGTGCTCCTCGACATATGCTGTTCAAAAGTGATTTACTCAATGTACCATTAAGTTCAGTCGACAATTCTTCCTTAGCAAGACTTTCTTGATAATGAGGGCAGTATGTTGATTTACTTTCTGGCATGATCTCCTTGTCTCATTGCCGATGGGCTCTTGGATGAGCACGCGTCTAGCATACCATACCATTAACATGAAACAGCTACCAGCCACTCTCCTAGACCGAGAATCTGATTGGCATGCTTGAACAAATTTCTTTAAGCTACAATAGGATCCTGTGCCAACTTTGAGAATTACAATGCATGAAATGAGGCTCTTAATTATATTCTGTCACAGAGTGGTACTCGAAACGTGGCCTGTAACTGAGCTAGAATTGACATTAGAACTGAACATGATATAAATCTAACTATCTCTGCGCTTATGGCTTAAGAATTTAATGACAATATGAATACCTAACAGAACTGGTTACTTATTTTAGATTTAGGTAACTATTACACAATTTTTTCCTGCACCCCTTCATTCATTTCTCACCATCATGGGAAGAAATTATCATTGACATACCTACTTTATAGATGGGAGAAAATGTAAAAATGGAATCCCTGCTTTGTGGAGAAAAAAATGTTATAGAATACTAGAGGCATGGTGCATGAAATTCTTGCATGGGGGCAGGGGAGGGGGTTGTCCCTCAGCTCAACCTGCACCCACTCCAATCTGGAAACCCTCAAGGGATGTCTGACTGCCCATTGGGATCAGATTTAAACAGGCAGTCGGACATCCCTCTCACAATCCAGGACTGCTGGCTCCCAATTGCTCGCCTGCCTGACTTCCTGATTGCCTCTAACCACTTATGCCTGCCAGTGTGATCACCCCCTAACCACTCCCATGCCAGCCTGATTGATGTCTAACTGCTTCCCTGCCAGCCCGTTTGCCCCCAACTTCCCTCCTCTGCCAGCCTGGTCACCTATAACTGCCCTCCCCTATAGGGTTGATCGCCTTCAACTGCCCTCCCTTGCAGGCCTGGCCCCTCCCAACCACTCTCCCCTGCTGGCCATCTTGTGTTCACATACGGGCAGGATTTTTGACCACACGGGGGCAGCCATATTGTGTGTTGGAGTGATAGTCAATCTGCATATTACTCTTTTATTTGATAGGATAGAGGCCTGGTGCACGGGTGGAGACCAACTGGTTTGCCCTGAAGGGTGTCCGGATCAGGATGGGGATTCCCTTGGGGCATGGGCATGGGGCAGCCTGGGCAAGGGGCCTATGGTGGTTTGCAGGCTGGCCATGCCCCAGTGACCTAAGTGGAGGCCCTGGTATCTGGGATATATTTACTTTCTACAATTGAAACTTTGTAGCCTGGAGTGGAGCCAAGGTTCCTGCTCGCTCAGTGGGGGCAGCCATTTCTGTTTGGATTTTTTTACCTTCTACAATTGAAACTTTGTAGCCTTGAGTGGTGGCTTAGGCCTGCTAGGGCAGGCGGAAAGATTGGCTCCCTCTGTTGCCAGGGAAATGCCTCCCTCCTGCTCTCTATGGCTGCAGTCATCTTTGTTATGTTTATTTGCATACTCGCTCTGATTGGCTGGTGGGCATGGCTTGTGCAGCAGAGTGGTAGTTAATTTGCATATTACTCTTTTATTAGGCAGGATAATTAGAAACCCATAATTCCACTTGAAAATCCTACTAGCACCTTATACTCAAAATTGACAAACCTCAACCTATCATCCTTCTTCTATTCCCAGTTTCCCTATTTCTACAACAATGAGCAATAATCTCGTAATATCCATAATTCATACTAAACTGTATATTACCATGGGGTCCTTCTTTACTCTTTGTATATGGTCACCAAATTTTTTCCATTTCTCCTTCAAAACATCCCTAGTATTATACCTGTTGTCAACAATGCCCTTGCCTCTAAATTCATTCAGGTCTTTTTCACCTAAATTTAATAATTTCTAAATTATTAGAATCATGAATGCAAAATCAGATATAAAGTTTCCCAAATAGTCTTGCCATCTTCAGTCTCTCTTTTTTTTTTTTTTTCATTTAAAAAAAATATATTATATTGATTTTTTACAGAGAGGAAGGGAGAAAGATAGTTAGAAATATCAATGAGAGAAAAACACCTATCAGCTGCCTCCTGCACACACCCTACTGGCAACCAAGGTACATGCCATTGACCGGAATCCAACCTGGACCTTTCAGTCCGCAGGATGATGCTTTATCCACTGAGCCAAACCTATTTTGACACCATCTTCAGTCTCTTATCCCTCCTGTTCATCCTATGTTTATGTCCAGAAAAGATTAATTTTTAAGAATATATCTTTTATCTCACCTTCATTTCCATGGATTCTCATTGCCCATAAGATGAAGTTCAAACCCCTGACAACCATCAGCTACCCACTAAACATGCTCATCATCACCACTATCATTAAGCCATAAACCTTCTATAGACTGAGAGCACTGTTGGACAATGTGTTCTGCCCTAGTAAGTGCTCAATAAATGTTCATGAAAAAGGAGCAAAAGGATTAAGAGGAAGAAAGAAAGAATGATGAAAGTTGGGAGATGAAAAAAAGGAAGAGAGAAAGGGAGACTGAAGAAAGGAATACACTGAGGAACAAGGCAAAGGAAGGTTTATCAGACCAGAACTTCAAGGTAAGTGTAATACTACCTTGTATGTAACAATGTACAACCATAGCAATCCAAAGATGAAGAGGTTGCCTTGGATTTTCCTGATATGAAATATAAAATTCACTTTGGTCTCTGTACAGAAGCCAGAATTGATACTAGTAATTTGTATTTCACCATATGCGAAAACAGATTTTATACCTGTTCAATATAGCATGTAACCACCCATTCTAAACGAGGGCATTAAATCAAATGAACCATATTTTAGACCTGGAGTAGGGAAACTTTTCTCTGCCCAGGGCCACTTTGATATTTATTAACATCATTTGCAGGCCATACAAAATTATCAACTTAAAAATGTGCCCACTATATTTGGTCAGATATTTAATTAACTCACCGTTATTGCCTTGGCCATGCTAGACCAAATGATTTTTTGGGCCTTATATGGCCTATGGACCGGATATTCCACACCCCTGTTCTAGACTGTCAACATTTCAAACCACTTGTTAAATGCTTAACAAGACTCCCAACTCAAAGAACTGGCTGTGCTTTGAAATAAAGAACAATCATATCAATATACTGTGAAACCAACTTATGTTTTCCTATGATTTAAACTGTTTTCTGTATTTATTATATGCTCTATATTGCCACATTGAATTTTGTTACTAATACTACTATTGCCAATAACAAACACAGTATGTAATGAGTGCTTGCTATGTACCAAGTACTGGTACACTTCATTTAAATTATCTTCTTTACTAATAACAACTATATAAGGTTGATGTTATTATTCTCATTTGTACACGAAGAAAATGAGGAACAGAAGGTTAAATAAACTGTCACTTAATAAAATATAATTTAAAACCTATTAAGTTTTTAAAACATTAGTATTCTATGGCAAAACTTCTGAAAATCTATAGTCCTCTATCGTTTGTCAATATTATTAGAAATCCCAACCACTCTTACAGAATTGTGGCACAGAGCTTATAAAATGCTTCATGTTAAAGACATTCACAATAATTAGAACTGCGCCTACTGCTACTAATTGTGCAGAAGATTGTGGACTTGCCCGTGGTCAGCTGAAACTTGAAACAACATAAAAGAATCATTACATCATTAGTCCTTATTGCATCCCTGAACCAGTCACTATTACAGTGCAGATTTTGAAACGGATGTGACACAGGTTACATGAAATTTCATCAGCCACCAACTAAGTGGCATAACAAAGAAATGAATTCAGATTTCCTCAATATCAGTTATTACATCTGAATTCCACATTGCATGACTCTTCTAAAGGTCATATGTGGTAATACATGTAGAATGTGAAGAATTTAGTAAGCGGGATCATAATGGAAAATGATGCCTCCTTCAAAACTAAAAGAGGAACTAGTTACTCATATTCATGAAAATACGGGTCTAGTTCTTGCATTACAGAAATATAGAGCTGAGTCAAGATTTGGATATAAATCCATTTATTTTTCCCTTCACATTCTTTTCTATTTCCCCCCAAGGCGCCCTCCCCCCCGCCCCAGAAATCACCACACTGTTGCCCATGGATATAAATACACTTAGCTCTACGATGCACAGACTTGAGAAAAATCTGCTACTGTCCGATCACTGTAATGGCCGTAAAAGAAGAAGAAAAGAAAAAAAGGAGGGCACTGGAAACCTCCCAAATTACTCCCATTATTCCCACATCCAGTAAAAAATTCTAGTTCCTTTTGCAAAGTGTGCTAAAAGGGCAAAGAGCACACTGGTCAAGTATTACAGAGTAAATACCCTTTCTTCCACATTCTCAAGAATCCAACCCATGGGGATTGCTCTAAAGATGCAGGATAGATTTGCCTAATAAGCTGAATCAAGGATTCTTGCTCAGATCATGAGTTGAAAATAAGCACACACTCATTAATAAATTCAAAACTGTTAACATTTTTTTAGGTGAGAAGAAATATTCACTAGCTGTCTCTTCACAGCTTTTGGCTTCCCAATCTCTACACTGGAAGAGTATAGAAGCGGAACTGTGTATCCCTTTGCACTTTGCAAAAGTGCTTTCCACATCTTCAAATCCTATCCTTTGTCAGAAAATTTAAGCAAAATGAGACTAAGACAAACTAGCCAATAATAAAAGTTAGGTAACTTTAGATGGACAACTGTACATATAACAATGTGATACTCCAAACTCCCACTCTAGTACTTCTTGAAAAGATGTTTGATAATCTTAAAAGGTAAATTCATTCTTTAAAGAAAAATCAGTCATTCAGAATTCATGCTTAGCACATATAGAAAACTTATTTTGCAAGTATGTGTGGCTGCTGAAGTTAGGATATACAGCATAACGTTATTAAAACTGACAACAGTTCCAGACTCTACCTACCTATCTTATCTTGTTACTAGAGGCCAGGTGCATGGATACTTGCACTGGTGGGGTCCCTCAGCCTGGCCTGCGCCCTCTCACAATCTGGGGCCCCTCAGGTCAGACTGCCAGTTTCAGCCCAATCCTAGCCTGCAGGAATCCAGCCGAAACTGGCAGTCCGACATCCACCAAGGATGTAGTAGTGCATGAAGCAGCAGGCAACCGGGGAGGAGCCCAAGCCAGGCACTGTGCTGCTCCCACTCATCCTGGCCCCACTGCGCTCACCAGCTGTGAGACCAGTGTCTGGCACGCGTCAGTCAGCTGAGCGGCCCTCTCTCTGTGAGAGCACACTGACCACCTGAGGTAAGCTCCTGCATTGAGCACCTGCCCCCTAGTGGTCAGTGCACATCATAGTGACTGGTCAAATGGTCAACTGGTCGAAAGATTGATCAGTCACTTAGGGTTATATATATATAGACTAGAGGCCTGGTGGATGAAAATTCATGCACTGGAGAGTGGGGTCCCTCAGCCCAGCATGCCCCCTCTCACAGTCCAGGAGCCCTCAGGGGTGATCAGGGGAAGGCAACACCTCCATCACACCTCTGCTACTGCCACTGCCAGCAGCACACGCCTTGGCCAGTCCTGGTTTCCTGAGCCTCGGGCAGTCCTGGGCGCTGGGAAGCCGACATCCGAGACTTTCCTATGCCTCAGGCTGGCCCTGGGCAGCTGGGGGGCTGTGAGGACTAGGGGACTCCACTGGCAGGCGCACAGGGCTGGGCTGGTCATGCTGTGCCTGCGGGGCTGAGGAGACTGGGTGTCGCCATCTTGTGGCTGTAGGAGCCACCATATTTGAGGACATGACAGCAATTAGAATATTCCCTCCTTATTGACTGTAGGTGCTGCCATCTTTCAGGACAGGGGAGTCAATTAGCATATTCCCTCTTTATTGGCTTTGGGCACTGCCATCTTTGAGGGTATAGCATTCAATTAACATATTCCCTCCTTATTGGCTTTGGGCACCACCATCTTTGAGGGTGTGACAGTCAATTAGCATATTCCCTCCATATTGACTATGGGCACTACCATCTTTGTGAACAGTGTGAGAGGGTCAATTAGCATATTCCCTCTTTATTAGATAGGATTTTTGATGAGCCTTCAGGGCAGTCCATTTCTAAAATATATCCATTTACCATGATTTAACAGAAAATATAACTCCCTTTGTTCTCCAGACTTTCACAAGGTTGTTCCTGAGTTAGAAGAGTTCCCACATTATCTGACAATCTGCCTCGTGGATGTGGAATAATTCCCAAAATGCTTTGAGGTCCTTTTAAGTACTAAGCACCCTCAAAATGCAAAGTCAGTTTCAAGTGGTTATTTACAAATATTGTAATCTCTCTATTTGCTCTATCAATTCCAGTTTAGGTATAAGACTATTTTTCCACACAAAGTAACTTGTTTAAACCAGCATGAGCATTTCCTATTATGTTATTAATAATGACTTCTGTTATTTTTATTGAATATTTTTAAAACTAAGTTATAACTCATAAAAATCTAAAATGTAATCTAAGCTTAGACTCTAACTCAGTCTTTATTCTAATGTCCCTCCAGCCATTATAATTGACTCCTCCGGGCTCTATAATTCCTAAAACAGCTTTTGACTGAAAATAAAATTCTCATGAAAAATTACTCATCTATTAATATTTGCTTAAAAGATTTTTAAAAATAAGAAAAAAGCATTTTCCAAAATAAATTTAACATTGAAAAGCTTAGTTCTAATTACAAGCCCTCACTAAATGAATATAAAATGTTAAAAATAAAAATACTATGTTATCTTAGTAGTACTTACATCTTTATTATGGAATCAGTTTTTGTCCACATTGCTTTTGTCAGCTTTTATCAAGGCCACTATTTTTTATTTTTTTTTTACAAAAGTGGGGGGAGGGGGGAATCAAACTCTAAGATCACTGATAGATTGAACTTTTATTTTCAAGTGGGCATTTTGTTTTTTTATTTTATCCTACCACAGCACAGAATAAAACACCACCTTTTAAAAGAATGTTTTTGTCAATCTTACCACCATGTTCATCTAACATCCAGGCGCATTTGTGTATATACAAAAGAAGTTGCAAACTACAGACTCACAGGTCAGACTGAGGGAGTTTTTTCCCTTCAGAGGTCTGGCTCTCTTCCAAGGAAGAAAAGCCCAAGAAAGCAGCCTGCTCGGGGGAGATCCAGAGGTCTGGATGTTCTCCCCATGAAATAGTGTGTCTGTCGCCTGACCTGGCAATGGGCCGGACTCTCACTCCCAAGAAATGAAGTTCCCTAAGTGAGGAATATGGACCATCGTCATCCTTGGCATGTATACTCATTGTGAGAGCAGCCCCGTCTGTCTCCGTGTCTTTAAATAGGGCTGCTTTTGAATGCTGCCATACTGAATCAGATTCTAATTGCAAATAATTAAAATCTTTGCTTCCTCTTCAGGAGGAAAGCATCACATGGCTAAGCAGGAGGGAGCCAGAGATTAACATTTACTTCACTAAGCATTTGCAATTAAGTTGTGTTTGCTAGACCAACCAGAGGAAAACTGTAAAATGAGCTATATGGCTGATTAATGATCGAATACCTTAGATAGAAAGTTTCACATTTTATTGCTCCTCATAAATATTTTCAGTTATTTTTCACTTCTGTCCTTTACCTGATGAGTAAATCTAAAAGACTATTGAGTGTATAAAATAAAAATGATAACATCCTTAAGCAGCCCATTTATTATTTTAATCAGTCTCTTACAATAAGCACTAATTTTCTTTGCTCTTTTCCTATACAACCAGAGAAAATTTTAAACCAAATTCACTCATAAACATTGATATACAAATGGTGAGAACCCAAGGTGGACTTGCCATGTGAAAATCAAATGGCTGAACAAAGGGAAAAATACATGTTTACCTCAGTATATGCAGAGGGAAAGGGTTTTGATAAAATTCAATATCCATTCATAATAAAAATTATTAACCTAGTAATTTAGGGGAACTTCCTTAATCATCTAAAGGGCACTAAAGAAAAACCAACAGACATTGTTCATATCAGAAAAGGTTGAAAGCTTTCCCTTTAAAATTCATGATGAGGTAAGAATTTTCACTATTGTCATTTTTATTCACTGCTATTTTGGAATCTTAGCCAGTGCAATAAAGAAAAATAAATAAAATAATGAAAGATTGGAAAGGGAAAAATAACTGTCTACATGATGTTCACATACAAAATCCAAAAGTATCAATAGATAAACTATTAGAATATATGAGCAAAGTTGAACATAAGTTCGATATAAGAAAAATCCTTGTATCTGTATGTAGAAGTAATAATTCAAAAATGCAATCTATAAATATAAAGGCCTAAACGACTGAACAGCCAGTCGCTATGACACACACTGACCACCAAGGGGCAGATACTCAACACAGAAGCTTCCCCCTGGTGGTCAGTGCACTCCCACAGGGGGAGCACAGCTACACTGATGGACCCCACCTGGCGGCCCACCAGCCCGGAGCAGCCACTCACTTCCTCAGTAGTCTGTAGGTCCACTCTCCAGAAAGCAGGCCAGGCAACGACAGACCAGTGCTGCTAGCATGATCCCAACAGTGTCGCCTGCCTCCTGGAAGTCAGCTGAAGCTAAAGCCGCTTCCCCACCCTAGACACTCAAAAAGGAAGAAAGGATATAAAAGTGTCTGCCAGGTGGCTTCTGACAACCGGCTCGAAAACCAGCAGGATGGATTCGGATCCTGAGCTGACAAAGGCAACCCACTGCCCACCCAGAAGGCCAATCACTTCCCGGCCTCCACCCTCCAACCCTCCTAGGGACCCCACCCATGCACGAATTCATGCACCAGGCATCTAGTTTTAAATAGCAAATCACTTACAATTAAAAACTGACTAAATGTTCAAAAAGAAATATAAATAATGTGGGAAATGAAGGCAAAATGGATAATATACCATATTTATGAATTAGAAGACAGATTATAAAGATGTCATTTCATCAAATTAATCTATTGATTCAATAAAATTCAGTCATATCATTTTGCTTTTATGGAAACCAATAAGCTGATTCTAAAATTTATAGGTAAATGCAAAGGATCAAGAATAACCAAGACAAACTGATGGCTGCCAGATGGGAGTGGGTATTGTATACTGGGTGAAAAAAGTGAAGGGATTAAGAAGTTCAAATTAATAGTTACAAAATGGTTATGAGGATGTAAACTACAGCATAGAGAATATAGTCAATACTATTGTAATAACAATGTATGGTGCCAACTGAGGACTTGAATTATCATGGAGACCACTTTGGAAATTTTAAGGTCTAACCACTATGCAATACACTTGAAATTAATATAAAATATTGAATATCAACTGTAATTTAAAAAAAGAATAACCAAGATAATCTTGAAGAACAAAGTCAAGGGCTGCTTCTACTACATTTCAAGACTTATAATAGTGCTATAATATTTAAGGCAGTTTTGGCACAATGAGTAAAAATAGGCCAGAGGAAGAAATAGCACTGTCTAAAGCAGATCCACAGGCAGGGATACTTTTCTGAATAAATATTATATACGCTAAATATTTTTAATTCCTATGAAATATTTCAATTAACTGTTACAAAATAAGGTTTCATTGACTATGTTTTGATAGTTTTATGAAACTATTTTTGGATTTTGCAAAAGAAATAATCAAAGTTTGAAATTGATACATTGAGTTCTTATTTCAAACAAGTATTTTATTTCTTTTTATTTAATGCTATATCTCAAAGTTTAATATAGCACCTTTTTAAAATGAAGGTTTTTACAACAGGATTAGTTCCAATAAAGAGGCCTAAAGATAGTTTATCTAATAAAGGTCCTTTATAATATCTTAGTTTTATAACTTTTATTCATACAAATATTCTTGAACCTATTCCAAACCACACAACATTAAGATCAACCATTTCTAGTTTGCAAACTTTAATAATCAGCTCCAAATAGTGGTCTTTGAATTTTCAATACCACCTAGACAATTAATTATGCCTACCTTATTGAAAATCTTTCTTCACTAGGCTTTGGGGAATAAATTTCTCAATTGTCTTACTATACCCCTGGCCTCTACTTTTCAATCTCCTAATGCTCTCCTCATCTCTCCAACTACTAAATATTGACATGCCCCATAGTTAATCCTTGGACATTTTTCTCTTCTATATCTAATCCATTCCCTATAAAATCTCAAACAGCCTTCTATCTTTAAATATAATTTATATTCTAACTCCTACATTGTTATCTCAAGCTCAGGCTCCCATAATGACCTTCCAACTCATGTATTCTATTGTCTACTTGACATTTCCTCCCTTTAGATTTCTAATTGGCACCTCATACTTAAAATGTCAAAACCTACTCCTGATACTCCATCCTAAGCTTGTGGTTCCCACAGACTTCCCAATCTCAATAAATAACAACTCCATCTTTCCAGTTGCCCTGGGAGGAAAGGGAGAACCATCTTTGAATACTCTGTGACAACTCTCCTACTCTCAACCTCAACCCCTGCCCTCACCCACCCACCTATCAGTTGGATCATCAAAATGGACAGTGTCAGTCCACTTCTCACTAACTTCATGGCTACCACCCTGATTCAAGACCTCATCATTTCTCAACATGATTATTTCAGTATCCTCCTAACTCTCTTTGATTATGCTTTTGTTCTACTAGTCTTTTCTTTATCCAACAAAATAAATAATCCCTTTAAAACATAAGCCTTTCACCCAGATGGTATGGTCCAGTGGTTGAGCATCGAGAACCAACAAGTCATGTTTGGATTCCAGTCAGGACACATGCAGGAGGCAGCCAATCAATGATTCTCTCTCTTTTTCTCTCCATTCCTCTCTGAAATCAATAAAAATATATTTTTTTAAAAAGGATGTGCCTTTTATTTCTTCTTCTTCTCTAATAACAATAGCTAGTACTTCCAGCACTATGCCAAACAGGAATGGTGAGAGTGGGCATCCCTATCTTGTTTCTGTTCTTAGGGGAAATTATTTTAGTTTTTGCCCATTGAGAATGATGTTGGCTGTGGGTTTGTCATATATGGCTTTTATTATGTTGAGGTATGATCCTTCTATTCCCACCTAGTTGAGAGTTTTTATCAAGAAATGGTGTTGGCTTTTGCCAAATGCTTTTTCTGCATCAATTGATATGACTATGTGATTTTTATCTCTTAATTTGTTTATGTGATGTATCACGTTTATTGATTTGTGAATATTGTACCATCCTTACATCCCTGGGATAAATCCTATTTGGTCATGGTGTATGATCTTTGTGATGCTCTGCTGGAGCTGATTTGCTAGATTTTTACTGAAGATTTTGGCATCTATGTTCATGAGGGATATTGACCTGTAATTCTCTTTCATTTTATTGTCTTTATCTGGTTTTGGTATTAGGGTGATGCTGGCTTCATAGAAGGAGATTGTAAGTGTTCCTTCCTCTTGGACTTTCTGGAATAGTTTGAGGAGGATAGGTTTTAGTTTTTCCTTGAATGTTTGGTAAAACTCCCCTGTGAAGCTCTCTGGCCTGGGCTTTTGTTTGCTGGAAGCTTTTTAATGACTACTTCAATTTATTGCAAAGTTATGGCATATTAAGATTTTTAAATTCTTCCTGATTGAGTTTTGAAAGGTTGTACTTTTCTAGGAATATGTCCATTTCCTCCAGGTTGTCCAGCATGTTAAATAGAGTTGTTCATAATATTTTTTAGCAATCCTTTGTATTTCTGTGGGTTCTGTTGTCATTTTTCCTCTTTCATTTCTGATTTTGTTTGTTTGGGTCTTCTCTCCTTGCTTCTTGGTGAGCCTGGCAAGAGGTTCATCAATCTTGTTTATCCTTTCAAAGAACCAACTCTTGGTTTTGTTGATCTTTTGTATTGCTTTGTGTGTGTGTGTGTGTGTGTGTGTTTGTGTGTGTGCTGTTTATCACACCTTCGATCTTTATTATTTCCTTCCTTCTGCTTACACTGGGCTATTCTTGTTGCTCTCTTTCTAACTCTTTGGGTTGTAAGAGTTAGATAATTTATTACTATTGTTTCTTGTTGTTTTTTTTTGCAGTAGACTTGGAGAGCTATGAACTTCCCTCTCAAGACTGTTTTTGCAATATCCCATTAGATTTTGGATTATTGTGTTTTCATTGTCATTTATTGCCATGATGTTTTTTAGTTCTCCTTTGATCTCTCTGGTAACCCAGCCATTGTTTAATAGCATGCTATTTAGTCTCCAGGTTGATTTTTGGGATTGTTTTTATTGTAGTTGATTTCCAGTTTTATGCCATTGTGATCTGAGGAGACACTTGATATGATTTCTATCTTTTTGAATTTGAAGAGACTTTGTCTGTGTCCTAATATGTGGTCTATCCTTGAAAATGTTCCATGTGCACTGGAGAAGAATGTATATTCTGTTGCTTTGGGGTGAAATGTTCTAAAGATGTCAATTAAGTCCATCTGATTTAGTGTATCATTTAGGATTGCTGTTTCTTTGCTCGTTTTAGTTTAGTTGATTTATCCAGTGGTGTCAGTGGGGTATTAAAGTCCCCTACTACGACTGTATTGTTACCAATTTCTCCCTTAATATCTTCTGGAAGTTGTTTTATGTATTTGGGTAATCCTGTATTGGGTGCATATATGATTACCAGAGTTATATCTTCTTGTTGAATTGCTCCCTTTGTATTATGTAGTGGCCTTCCTTATCTCTTGTTATGGCCTTTACATTGTGGTCTATTTTACTAGATATAAGTATTGCAACCCCAGCTTTTTTCTCATTTCCATTTGCACAATAAATGTTTTTTCCATTCCTTCACTCTCAGTCTGTGTGAATCCTTTATTCTGAGGTGGGTCTCTTGCAGACAGCAAATGCATGGGTCATGGTTTCTTATCCATTCAGCTACCCTATGTTTTTTTTAATGGTGCATTTAATCCATCTACATTTAATGTTATTATTGATAAGTACATGTTCGTTATCATGTTTTTCCTTATTGTTTGTGTTTCTTCTTGCCTTTTTCTTCTTTTTACAGCAGTACCTTTAACATTTCTTGCATTGCTGGCTTGGTAGTGATAAACTCTCTTAGCACTTTTTTGTCTTTGAAGCTCCTGATTCCACCTTCAATTTTGAATGATAGCCTTGCTGGGTATAATATTCTTGGGTTCAGTCCCTTGCTTTACATCACTTTGTAAATTTCATTCCATTCAATCTGGCCTGGAGTGTTTCTGTTGAGAAATCTTTTGATATTCTAATAGGAGAACCCTTATAGGTAACTTTCTGTCTCTCTTTGGCAGCCTTTAAGATTCTTACTTTGTTGTTGGTGTTTGCCAGTTTAATTAAGATGTGTCTTGGTGTCAGTCTTTTTGGGTTCATCTTGTTTGGGACTCTATGTGCTTCTTGGACTTGTGGGGGGGGGTTTCTTGCCAATATCAGGGAAATTTTCTGTCATTATTTCTTTAAACAGGTTTTCTATTCCTTGTTTCTCTTCCTCTCATTCTGGGATCCCTATTATGTGGATGTTGTTTCATTTTGTGTTGTCCCAAAGCTCCTTTAGGCTCTCCTCTTGCTTTTTAAGTCTTCTTTCTAGTTGCTGCTGTGTTTGTTTGTTTTTTCCTACTTGTCTTCTAATTCACTGATGCAGTCCTCAGCCTCTTCTAGTCTACTGGTTAAGCCTTACATTTTGTTCTTTATTACAGAAATGTCATTCTTCATCTCCTCTTGATTCCTTTTTATGTTGGCGACATTTACATTCAGTTCCTTATAATTCTCATTGAGATGTGTGTATTTGTCATCCAGCCGTTTGAGCATCCTTAGAACCATTTCTCTGAATTATTTCTCTGGTACGTTGCTAGCCTCAATTTCATTTAATTTCCTTTCTGATGGTTCGTCTTTTTCTTTCCTTTGGGGATTGCTTGTTCGTCTTCCCGTTTTCCTGTAATGTTTTTATTGTAGATCCCATTGCTTTGCTACCCAGGTTTTTCGGGGGATGGTACTACTGGTGTATTCTCTCAAGTTTCTTGGGCTTGGTAATCTAGCATAACTCCATACTTGAGCTATTTGGGTTCTCATGATGTAGGCCTGGAAGCTGGAGAAGCACAACTGCAGTGTCTGGAAGTCAGCAGCCATGGAGAGGGTGTACCAAGTTTTCTGTCTTGCACCCTTGATTAAAATCACATGTGCCCAGCGGGGACTCACAATGGCACCCAGGAATCATCTTTTGGGGTGATGGGGCTTAGGAGGCCTGCACCCTGGAAAGGTGTGACTCTGGTTCCCAGAGTTCTTTAGTTGTGGGGTAGACAGACTCAGCTTTTGCTGCTGCACCTGTGGTGGCTAGGAGCTCACTCCAAGTGGCGACTTACAGGGGCACCCACAGTACGATTGCCAGCGAGACACACTAAAGCACTCTGACAGGCCCTGTCAGTGTAATTGCGTAATTGAGGCATTTCTGGGCAGGTATCCAGGATGATTTAATTCAGAATATCTACTGCCAGGGGAGAGTGCACCCATTTGTTCAAGATCACATCCAGGGAGAGCTCACAGTGGCTCCCACAAACGCCCTGTGGATGGATGGGTTCATGGTGCTTGCCTGCTGGAAATACGGTGTGTTTGCCGGTGCAGAGCTCTGATGTAGTATGAGCAGCCCTGGCACTGAGGTTGAGCAGCTGGTGTGGCTGTGGGCAATTATTCAGGAAGAGGGAAGTCAGAATTTCTACTGCAGGGCAAAGTTGGAAGCAAAGTGTATCAGAGAAGCCAAAAAAAAAAAAAAAAAGGAAAATTGCCCTAAAATGAAGTAACAGTAAGAGATATTGCTTTTGGCAAGTAGGTCATAAGTGATTTTTGAGAGAGTAGTTTAACAAAGGGTGGGCAAAAGAAGGAAATCTCTAGAGTCATGTCTATATATATTTAGAAGCTTGAACTGACTCTTAAAATCACCAGTAACAAGTTATTAGTTGAAAATATTGGCCATGGTCGTGGCCATATTTATCTCCTATCTGTAGATTAATTGATGGCACCTCTTTCTCTCCCCACAGTTTTTTTTTTGTTGTTGTTTGTTTTTTTGTGGTTTTTTTTTTAATGTTTTTACATGTCAGGGACCTTAGAAATCATTAAATAAGAGATTTCAAAAGGAGGACCCAAGATGGCTGCTCGGGTAGACACCTAACCGCAGCAGCACACAACAATTTCAATGAAAACAACTAAAGTGTAGAGTGGACATTGCCCAGAGCTACAGGTAGTTGACTGACTGAAAATTCTACAACAAGAAGGAAAGAGAAAACCAGAAGGAAAATCAGAGGAGCTGAAAAAAAGCCTAAGGTACGGAGACATGCTGCGCGCCCACGCTGGCGTTTGGAGAGGTCGTAGCCGGAGAGGAGGAGAAGGCTGGGGGCCTGCCTGGCGTTCCCTAGCAGGAAGGAAATAAAATCCCCAGCCTGGACTGAACCCCCGAACCAGCAGAACTGAGCCCCAGTTATGGGCCAGACCCTGGGGACCCAGGCTCGGGCAGGGGGAGACGGGGCTGTGAGGCGGAATTCCAGGGGAGCAGCGAAAAGCAGGGCCCCTGGAGTCGCGCGCACATTGCGTGCAGAGGACTGAATGTTGACTCTGATGCTGGATTACCCTAGCGGGAAGAAACAAAGCCTCCAGCAGTGCTGAGCCCCACTCCTGACCGCCCCGAACTCCAGTTCTGGGCCAATCCCAGGGGACCCAAGCTCAAGCAGAGGGAGACAGGGCTGTGAGGTGGAGTCCTGGGAGAGTGGCGAAAGGCCGAGCCCCCGGAATCGCGCACATTGCTCACAAGGGAAGGAATGTTGACTCTGATGTGGGATTGCCCTGGAGGGAAGAAAACAGGAGCCCTGGCCGTGTTGGGCCCCAGTTTAGACTGCTCTGAACCCCAGTCCTAGGCCAGACCCTGGGGACCCAGGCTCAGGCAGGGGGAGACTGGGCTGTGAGGCGGAATCCCAGGGGAGCGGCGAAAAGCGGAGCCCCAAGAGTCGCGCATACTGTGCATAGATGCACACAATGCACGCAGAGGACAGAATGTTGACTCTAATGCTGTATTGCCCTGGCAGGAAGAAACAAAATCTCCGGCAGTGCTGAGCCCCACTCCCGACTGCTCTGAACTCCAGTTCTAGGCCAATCCCTGGGGACCCAGGCTCAAGCAGAGGACGGGGCTGTGAGTGGAGTCCTGGGGGAGCGGCGAAAAGCAGAGCCCCCAGAGTCATGCACATTGCGTGCAGAGGACAGTCTGTTGACTCTGATGCTAGACTCCCAAAGCGGGAAGGAGAAAGAATGCTCCAGACTGGAGGAACGCGACGAGGAGCAGGAGCCACTGCCGGACACCAGCCAGCCCGGCACCAGCAAGGAGCCGGGCGACGGGGCCCCCAGGGAGGGGGGGGGGTGCCCCTGAGCCTTCGACCGCTGAGCACGGGCAACAGAGCCGAGGCCGGTGGCTGCTTCCTGGGCGGCGCCGACCCCGGCAACAGGCTGAAGCAGCGCAGGAGCCTGCGGAGAACAAAGGGGTGCCATAGGCCAACCTGCTGAGCTTCCAGGACAAGGAGGAAGAAACCAAAGTTCTCAATGTGAAGAAATCAAGTGAGAGCAAAAGATAGTAAAATTACTTAAGAAAGAATACAAAGAAGATCTTGAAAAATCAAAGCCTAAGTCAGAACTCAACTCAGCAGCCAACATTGCAACATAAATGCATTTAAAAAAAAAAAAAAAAAAAAAAAAAAGGACAGAATGTTGGAACAGCGGCGGCCAGGCCTAGAGTGGCCAGGCACAAGGCAGTGGCAGCCGGGACTGGAGCAGCAATGGCCAGGCCCTAGATCAGCAGCAGCCAGAACCAGAGCATCAACAGCCAGCACTGGAGCAGCCAGACCTGGGGCAGTGGCAGCCAGGCCTGAGGCGAAGGCGACCAAGCCCAGGGTGGCCAGTCCAGGAACACCCAGACCCGGAGTGGCCGGGCCCGGAGAAGCTGGGCCCAGAGCAGCCGGGTCAGGAGCAGCCAAGCCCAGAACAGCAGTAGCCAAGCCCGGAGCATCCAGGCTGGGAGCGTCCAGGCCTGGGGCGGCCAGGCCCAGAGCAGCCGGGTCGGGTGCGGCCAGGCCCGGAGCCGCGGCTGCCAGGCTTGAAGCAGCCAGGCCTGGAGCAGCGGCTGCCAGGCTGGGAGCGGCCAGGCCCGGAGCAGCCGGGTCGGGTGCGGCCAGGCCTGGAGCAGCAGCTGCCAGGCTGGGAGCGGCCAGACCCGTAGCAGCAGCTGCCAGGCTGGGAGTGGCCAGGCCCAGAGCGGCCGGGCCCGGAGCAGCCGGGTCGGGTGCGGCCAAGCCCGGAGCAGCAGCTGCCAGGCTGGGAGCAGCCAGGCCCGGAGCGGCCGGGCCCGGAGCAGCCAGGCCCAGAGCAGCCAGGTCGGGTGTGGCCAGGCCCAGGCCCAGAGCAGCAGCTGCCAGGCTGGGAGCGGCCAGACCCGGAGCAGCCGGGTCGGGTATGGCCAGGCCCGGAGCAGCAGCTGCCAGGCTGGGAGCGGCCAGACCCAGAGCAGCGGCTGCCAGGCTAGGAGCGGCCAGGCCCGGAGCAGCCGGGTCTGGTGCGGCCAGGCCCGGACCAGCAGCAGCCAAGTCCAGAGCAACTAGGTCAGGAACCCGGAGCAGCTGGTTGTGGAACGAACCAGAGCAACAGAGGCCAGGCCCGGAGCAGCCAGGCCCAGAAAAGTTCACTCCTCACCTGCCCCCGCCCCAAGGCTGCCTCTCAGACATGGCTGGAAACTTTTGCGGGAACTTGAGGGTCTGCTGAATCAAGTGATGAAGGCTTAGATCTGGATGTGTTGAGTTAGTATAGCGCTGGGGTGTTGATCTGTGAGTGCCTTGGGTGGGGCCTGGAGGAGGTTGGTTGACCTATTTGGAAATGTCTTTTGTGTGAAGTGTATCATTGGGCATGTGGAGGTATTATTGATATGAGAAAATGCTAAGTAACTGATTTACTATCTGAAAAGGGATTTACTATCGGGGAAAGGGAGGGAGGAAGAGACTGAACATAAACTATGCACCTATGGATGAGGACAATGGGGGATGGGGAGGGGGTGAAGGGTGGGGTGGGAACCTGGTGGAGGGGGGAAGAAATGAGGAACCTTTGTAATAATATGAACAATAAAGATTAATTTTATATATATATATATATATATATATATATATATATGCCATTGAAATAAAAAATAAAAAATAAATAAAAAAAGAGATTGCAAATTGGTATTTAACAAGCCAAATTCAGCTCTCAGGTTTCAAACTTTCCCCATCCCACACATATTTTTAACTTCTCTATAAAATTCAAAGTACTGGTAAAACTGATCCCACATTCCCAATGCACCTTTGGCAAGCATACATATCTGTTGACCTGTGGCTACCAAGCATACACTTCACTCATTTCTGGTAACTGCCAGGTTTCAGTAGCTGTGAGGTATTTAAGTTAAAAACCCATAAACTTGCCATTTATACAGGAAACATTAAATCCATTAACCATCCACTACCTATGCTTATTAAGACAGAGGAGTTAAGGTCAGTATTTTCAGGGCTCCCCTTCCCTTGGGTTTTAATTTTGTTAGTGTGTGTGGGTTTTTTGTTCACTTTCTAGGTTGTGTGTGTGTGTTACCATTTCTACTGGATATTACTTAGAACATGTCTACTTGGGAGCCTGGCAACCTCAACGGTAGGTATGGCTACTGAATATTAACTAGTATGGCCTCACGGCACATGGTGAAATCTGATATTGAAAATAATTTGAACTAATTTATCAAAGGTGAGGCCACTATGAGTTACAAAATATTAGGGTCACAATAAATTAAAACCATTAGCCCTGGCATGGTAGCTCAGTTGGTTAGAGCATTTTCCTGATATGCCAAGGTTACAGGTTCCATCTCCAATCAGGGCACATACAAGAAGCAACCAAATCAATGCAAGAATAAGTGGAATAACAAATTGATGTTTCTCTCTCTCTCTCTCAAATCAATAAATAAAAATTTTTTAAAAATTTAAACCATCAATAGAAATATTCTTAAATGACTTTTCTTTTTCCACTTAATCCTTTTGATTCATATGTTAATTTTTAAGCACGCTATTTAAAAAATTCTTCTGAATAAAGTTTCACCTAAGGAATATATAAGATTCTGCAAGTATTTCTGACCAAGACATGTGAATTGGGGGGGAAAACCCTTTAATAATATTTTACTAAATACATTCAAAACTCTATTTTTATAAACAAAATGGTGATAAGCAGCTAATTACTTAGACTATTACTTGATTGCCTTTTTTAGTGATTAAAATATATATGTTAATTATACCCAAAAATGGAGGCAACTTAAGAATCTAAAAGAAGCTTACTACCTTTAACATTTCAGTTGACAAATGTTGTGGGAAAATATATTGTGAATAAAAGAAAACTAAATCTGATAGCTTTCTATTTGCTTTTTATTTGTAGTTTTTATAATAAATCTTTAGTATAAAATTTTTTTAAACCGAAGAGCCTGGCCTCTCTTGAACCATTTCTGATAATGAACAATGACTGTGAATGCAAAACCCTGCATATCATTAGGTGAAACATTTATGCATTCAGAGTGTCTACTTGGTGGTTTTCTTCTTAAGGAGCTAAACAGTTCGTTAAACAAGCTGCTCCTGAATGGTAGATCAGAACAAGCATACACTGCCTTCTGTAGAACTCTATTGTGAGGCTGGGCCCATTTGTGTTTTCTTTGAAACCATGAAAATGAAACCCTTATGCTCATATTAAAAGCATAAGAAAGGCATCTATTATGTCAATAGATTTAAAACACGGCCTGAGACACAGTGAGAACCACTCCAAAATGGCCCTCTTATTATAGCAAAGGTTAAGAAGTGCACTCCCAGGAAAACCTTCAAAGGCCTACATGTCATTATATCCCCAAACAGATGGCATCTCAGTACTTGGAACTATAGTTTATGGACACCTACAATCTCAAATAAATCCTTTCTAATCCCACCCTTTTGTCTAGATTTCGTACTTTGATGATAACCGCAGGTGTCTTTCCCCATTCTTCATAGAATGATAGACAATGATATGGTGAAGATTCATGTTCATATGTGGACACAACTCTTAAAATGACTCCTATGCAACATACAAGTAATTTACCAGCAACAGATTCACACTTTAAAGATATCTATGATTCTTCAGTTCTAATTTACTACAAGTCTTCAATAGTCTGAATTTTAGAGGACAAATGATGAAAACCTAGCTCTTGCGTATATTGCTGAAGTATAAATAAATTGATAAAAACCCCTTTGCAAAACTCTGAAAAATCTCTCAAACACAGGAAATGGGGACAAAAACATCATAGCAAAGTTGTTTATAACAATGAAAAACTGCGAACAATCCAGAAGTTCAATGGGAAAATGAACATATGAATCATAATAGAATCAAATACTGTACAGCAATGGAAATGAGTGATGTAGATAAAACTCAGTCACCACATGAGCAAATGGATAAGTCACAGAAAACTATATACATCTCCTTTACATAAACTTAAAAGCCTGCAAAACTGAACATGTGATTATTACTTAATTCACTTTTAACTATCTAAAATTCCGCTAGAAAAACTAAATCATACTCACCTAACACACTGAAGTAAAAACTTTATATAGTTAGTTGCTACATACCTCATATTCAAAATACTTTTTTGAATTTAAATTCAGTCTGCCACAACAAAGCTTATCACAGACATTAAATGATTTCTAGTGGGTCAAGAAAATGTATTTAAAATGTCATATACTTCAATTTTTAAAGAAAATATGCAAACTCTAAATTATAAAAAGATTTAAACAGTATCACAATTTAACCCAAATATTTTTACTTCATAGTTTACCTGAAACGTCACAAGGCTTATGAGGATGCAGAAAATAGTTCTTCTTTAACTCCTGTCTGTATATAAGATGTGGCTTGTTATGATCATCTTCATGTTCACTCCCATCTGCCTTCATTATAGGTTCTAAGAAATATTCACCATCATGTGCTTTAAATGTTCCCATCTGAAAATTTAAAAAAATAAGAATTAACTATTTTTATCATCACTAAGAGAAAATATTACATTGTGCCATGGGTTAAAATTAACACATACACAGAAGCAAGACAGCCAGGAGACTCTGTCTGTTTACTGAATGTCATCAACTGAACATAAAGTTTCCGTTCTGTGGCTCACCTTTTTCTCTCAACTCATATGTATAAAGTCATGAACACTGGACAGTATTCCAATGGCAGAGTTTAGATGATAGGAATTCCAGACATAAACAATGGCTCAGGCAGCAGCATCAAAATGGTAAAAAAAAAAAAAAAAAAAAAAAAAGGCTAGGAATAAGAAAACCTGTTTGGCTTGGTCTATGTACAGTAGTAGTAGTATGAGACAAGATGTAAAAGGTAGGCTGGGATCAGAAGAAAAAAAAGACGTTAAATGTAATGCTAATAGATTTGAATTTGTAAGCAATGAGGAGACATTGAAATTTTCACAAAAATCTGTCTTCTGAATTTCAGAATCCAATAACCAACATACTATTTCATATCTCCACTTAGATAGCTAGTAGCATTCACAATCTTTACATGTCCAAAACCAAGCTCTTAATTTCTGGTTCAAACATGCTGCTTCTAAAACTCTCTTTTTCAGTAAATGGTAACATTATTATTCAGATTTCCCAGGACAAAATTCCTTAGAGAAATATCAAGAATGACTCTCTTTCACATCGCACCTTCACTCCACCTTCAAGATCCTGACTGCTCAACCTTTAAACTGAAATCCAGCTTACTCCTCCCCAATTTTACCACTACATCTATGGTCTCTTTCTCTAACTAAACCAATAGCCCTTTATAGTCCAGTCTCCACAGAAGAGTCTCAGTAATTTCTCTTAAGTCTTTATCATGTCACTCTAAAAAAACAAAAAACACTCTAGTGAGTTTTCATGTCATTCAGTAAAATTCAAAGTTCTTTCAATGATCTACAATATCCTGTGTGATCTGTCCACCCCTTTCACCAACCATCCCTTCGAGTACACAGATGACTAATAGTCTGACTTCTCTTGCTTGCATCTTGGCTCTTCCTAGTGTCTTTGCTATTCCTCAAACATGACAAGTATACTTTCCTCTGTTTTTACTAATCTTCTGCCTCTCAATGTTTCCCTGATGGCTCTTACTATATGTCTCTACTCAACATTCATCACCCTATATAAAATGGCACTCAAACTCCTACTTTATCTCTTTTATCCAGTTTCATGTTTCTTCATAACACTTATCACTAGTGGATATATTTTTATTTATGTTCATTTGTTCCTTGTCTGATACTATCCACTAAAATAAAAGTCCATGAGAGCAGAGCTTTGCCTGCACTCTTTTCTGCATGCCTCTCATGCCGGCCGTGTACCAGATATTGGATAACATACTAAATGAATGAGTAAGACTGTAAGGTATGCAATGTAATCTAGTAACATGGAGTGTTATATATGGTGGGGGGAAAAATTATAAGGCAGAGGCTATAGCCCAAAAGAGAGGTAACAAACCTTGAATAACAGTGATAGTGACAGGAGTTGGAACAAAAAAGGTACAAGATACCAATGCCTGAGGAAAGCAGAAAACCACGGAGAAAAAGAGTTTATGATAAAGACAATTTCCTGGGAAAATATAATTTACCAAAATAACTCCAGAAATGTTAAAAATCTCAACAGACCCCTTTTCTACCAAACAATGGAAAAAGTTATCAGAGTTACACCATGAAATCTCCTGGCCTTGATGGTTTCACAGAGAAATTCGAACAAACCTTGAAAGAGCAAATAATTCCACTATTATTTCAAAATATTTAAAAAATAAAACATTCAAGTTAATTTTATGAAGTTAGTGTAACTTACAGCAAAACATGATAAAGATGGCAGCAAAATTAAAAAATAGATATAGTTAAGATAAGCTCATATATGAATATTAAGATAAAAATCTTAAATAGTATTAGCAAACAAAATTCACCAACACATGGAAAGAAAATTACATCACAAGATAGAATTTATCATAAGAATGTAAGTATGATTTAATATTGGACATCTATTAATATAATTAATTCTAATTGTTTATATGAATAGAAAAAAATCATTAAGGCATTTATTATAATAATAGTTAACTCCAATATGTCCAGAAGAAATCATTTATACATATTTTGCATCTATTTTCAGCTAGTAATAACTCTTTGGGGTAAAATACATTATTGTCCCCACTTTAAAGGTGAAATAAATTAAGAGCAGAGGTTATGTAACTTGCTTACATCTTTTTTCCAGTAAGTGACAGCACCAAGATATGAACCCACATAGCCTGGCTCCACAATTCATGCCTTAATCCATTACACTGGACTAGTTATCATATTCCAGTTTTTATAAACCCTGCAAAATAGTTGACAAATATTTAAAGAACACCTATAGCATGTGCTTGGTACAATTCTAGAGACTATATACGCAGAGGTGACCATGACAAATATCTCTGCCTTCAAGAATTTAAACTTATATAGGAAAAGATAAACAATAAGTAAAAATATAACGTGCCAGGTGATAACAGGTGCAATGGAGAAAATAATTATTTGGAGATGAAGAAGATTTGATTTTGGATGATAGGCCTACAATGCAGTATGTATGTATGTGTGTGTGTGTGTGTGTGTATATATATATATATATATATATATATATATATATATATGATATTTCATAGACTTGTATACTTGAAACCTATATAATCTTATTAACCACTAGAGGCCCAGTGCATGGGTTCGTGCACCAGTGGGGTCCCTTGGCCAGGTCTGTGGGGATCTGGCTGAAACCAGCTATCTGATATCCTCTGAAGGGCCCCAGAATGCACAAAGGCACAGGCCAGACCAAGGAACCCCACTGGTGCACGAATCCATGTACCGGGCCTTTAGTATGCATATAAGATCTTTGGTTAATCTCTTCCCGCCCTCCTCCCTCTCCCTTCCTCTCTGAGATTCATTAGTCTGTTCCATGTTTCCATACCCGTGGTTTCTGCTCCTGTATGGAGCACCTGCCCCTGGGTGGTCAGTGCACATCATAGCTACTGGTCAGTTGGTTGCTTGGCCAGTTGCTTGGGCATATATATTTTTTTTTCACCCCAATAAATGTAATCAAATTTTTTTTAAAGAAAAATTAAGGCAAGGAAACAGAATGATAGAGGGTTCTGTGGGGAGGCTGAGACTAGAATAATGAGGAAGTAGCCATGGAAAACTTTGGTAGAACATTCCAAACAAAAGGAGCAGGGACTGAAAGGCCCAGTGATGGGAAAAACTTGGCAGGTTCAAGTGACAGAGAGAACAGTGAGGCAAAAGCTGTGCCAACAAGCGGACATGCAGTAGCAGCAGGTAGACAGACAGGCTATGGTTGCACTCGCTATGCTTGACATCAAAAAGCACTCATCACACTTCAGAACATACAGACATACATTTATCTGCATCTAAAACCTTGCAATTTTTCACACAGAAAAGCGTATTGCTGTGAAGAACCAATCTAGAAATAAATATGAATTACTAAATTCTAGATGCTATGATAAGCCCAGTTTTGGTAAAGGAGGTTTCACTTCCACTTCCTACTTGTAGATATCTTAAAATTCCTTAAACATAATGTTGAAATCAATGCTTTAAATTCATTGTAAATAATAAACACATTTTAAATCACTTTTAACTGAATAATTATTTAAAGCCATTTATGACTGTAATTGCCACAACCATTTAAAGTTCTCTTTACATCCTTAAGTATTACTAGTCTATGTCTCCTCCTCAAAGATAAAGCCTTTTCTATTTTCACAGTTCAAAAACCCTAAAACACATGACCGAAACATAGCAGGCACTCATTCAATACATATCTGTAGAAATGAACATTTTCCTAATAAATATACTAGAACATCTGTTTTCCTCCACACACCCTTTAGAAACCCCTTTATTTCCTCTAACATTCTTAAGTCATAGTAGCTTGGAAACTTGTCTTGAGATATTTACATAATTTTATCTCAGTGCTAAATGTCTAGGCATTCCTGGTTATGTAATGTGCTAATATGTTAAATTACACATTTTTTAAAAAACTAAAAGATAATTGAAATTCCATCATCATGAAATTATAGTCTTCTATATATTTGGATTTCATCTAGCATATTTAATTCTACCAGTGCCTGTTTTTTAAACCACTTCTTTCCAAGATTTCAAAATTCCAGCGTTTTCTGCCTTCCCAGAAAGATAATTTCAGCTGTGCTTACAAACTACAAACACTGGCTTCGAAATGCCTGTAAATGGACCCAAGGAAAATCACTTTCTGCCTTTTTGGAAAAGCATGCTGAGGATGCGAAATGTGATAGCATCTTGGTAAAAGATACAAATAGACATGAGGCAACTTGTTACTTATCTAAATCCACCTAGAAAACTACTTTGAAATCATGTGACACTTTCCCAAGAACATTGAGAATATTTATACCTGGGGGATTTTCTTTACTCCTTTAAATCAAAACCTGACTATGAAGTACTTTTATTATAATGTTCCAATAAAGCTGCACATGGGTCCAATCTGTAATCTCATGTGGGAAATGAATACAGTTCTGCCCAGAGGCCATCAGCATCTCCTTGTAAGTCATGCTAGAGCACCCAGCCTGCTAAGAATATTGCTTTTATCACTCAAAGGCCTTTTCTCCAACAAATCCCTTATGTTCTAAAATACTAAGTTGAAGAATAAATAGGGGAAATTTAAAATAAAAAAGAACAAATGGCAACTAATTTGTCCTCTAAGTGATTTCCCTGTATTAATCAATTACGTCTACCAATTTTTTTTTGTTTTCCACTCCATTGTAGAAGACTTTCTGTACAAACAATATAAATATTAGAGCTCTGCCTAAAGGTTCCTGAGGAAGCACTTAATTTTTTTTTTTTTTTGACTTGGAAAAGAACCTGGTAAGAAATTGGAAGACTTAACAAAACAGGTGGTTCAAGAATTATATTTAGATCACACCATATTTTTAGTAACTGCCTATCTACAGATGGACACTGCAATTTGATTCATAAGAAATGACAATCAAATTCCAAACACTTTCTTTTTATATCTATTAAAAAAGCAAAACCAGTATTCACTTGGGCAAGGGTTTCCCAATTATTTGGAGCAATGATATTCTATTTGCCAACTGTTTTGAAAGGCAGTAAGTGATTGCACAAATGGTTTTAATTTATTCTCATAGGCCAAAATTTTTATATGTTTAGAGGTTTCTTATACAATTATTTTTCCAAAATGTTCTTATTTCAGTATTGTGGCATTCAACCCATATATTTTTTTCCATTCATCCATATTTTTTCCCCAAATACATCGTGAGCACATGTACTATAGCAACAACCAATAATGTACTCTCAGATTTCATTGAGGGATAAAAACAAGTACAAAATATAAACCATTTGGACTCTTTTCCCAAATCATTTATAGGTATTACATTACATAGGTAACTAAAGAACAAGATTCAAAAATAAAATATTGAACAAGACAATTACAGTCCACACTGAGAAATTATTTTAGTAACAAATTGCTCCCAACTATTACTTAAATTGGATTTGAACTTAAGGGCTAGATGGCTGGTAATTACTACCGGGAAGCTAAAATATTTAGTTTTTTAATCTTCAATCATGTCATGTAGTGAGAATCAGGTTAATGTTATTTGAGAGCCTAAGTATGAGTCTTGGGTTTGTACTCATGGAACCTCGGACAAACCACTTTATATATCTTGGACCCTCAAGTTCCATAGCTTGTAAAACAAAATAGAAACAATTCTACCCACCTAATTTCCTGAGAAAGGCAGTGTGTGTTAAAATAATGTCAGTAACTATTTTGAAATTGAATATATTTTGAAATAGGATAAAGGACTCTTCATTAAAAACAGATGTTTTAGCCACCCTTTTTACCCTAGGCAAAGTATAATTGTTATGCAAGAAAGGTCATGAAGATTAACTATGAGATTCATTTTTATTTTGGGATACTCTATTCAATGCAAAGGATTTATCACCCTGACAGTTTTCTGATTACAGCGCCTAAGAAATACTGTAGGGCATATAAGCACACATTGAGTGAGTGACTCAAATAAAGAAAAAATAAAAAATAAAAAAGTATAATCGGCTCCAGAAGCAAGAAATTTATTATAATATTTTTTAAAAGATGAGTCTTCTCTCTCCTAGCAGCATTCTTTACCTCCCCCCACCTCCAATTCCACAACACAATTCCAGATCTCCAGTATAAAATTGAGAGACAATAGATGACATATGTTGCTGATACCTCACCTAAAAAGAGACTGCTCTCTTGTCCGGCCTGTGTGGTTCAGTGGTTGAGCATTGACCCATGAACCAGGAGGTCACTTGCCCAAGTTGTGGGGTGGGCTATATCCCCAGTAGTTGGCATGCAGGAGGTAACAGAGTGATAGTTCTCGCATCATTGATGATTCTATCTCTCTTTCCTTCTCCTTCCACTCTCTGATATCAATAAAAACATATTTTAAAAAATAAAATAAAAAGAGACTGCTCTCTCACCAAGTCCTTGCCCATGAGGATCTAGAAAATAAAACAGCCCAAACCGGTTTGGCTCAGTGGATAGAGAGTAAGCCTGCAGACTGAAAGGTTCCAGGTTCGATTCCGGTCAAGGGCATGTACCTTGGTTGTAGGCACATCCCCAGTAGGAGTTGTGCAGGAGGCAGCTCATCGAAGTTTCTATCTATCCCTCTCCCTTCCTCTCTATAAAAAATCAATAAAATATATTTAAAAAAAGAAAATAAGACAAAAACTTGAGACCTGTCTACCAAGATCATGTTGCCAAATGACTCAGGTTCAAATAGTAGTCCAGCAATATCAATAACAATATTCTGTAATATCTCTCTTTATTGTAGGCACTAACGTGTTTTTTGAAGTCTTATGAGCTCACTAACAGTGGAGAAAACTGTGTTCTTGTGAATCCTGGGTAGTGATTCTCAGGACAGCCTCTCCTAACTGCTTACTAAATAAAGTATTTGTGAACACATAAAATACAGTGATTATAACAATTAGAAATTTAACAGTAAACCATTAAGACCTAATTTGCAGATGTACAATGGAAATATGTTTGTTAAACGTTATAAGCTAATATTACTTGAAAAGATATATATAATATCTGTAGAAACAAAATGCCAGGTATCTGCCAGACTATGGATCATATTTAGAGCATATATTTTCCTAATCTATCTTTTAATTTAAAGTTATTGTGACATACGATACTCTTCAATTATCATGTAGGCCAATTTTTCATTTGTTATGTCTCCCTTTGTATTTTTCCCTACCTGTAGGTTATAACATATGTAATGTGGTTCTACATCTTTAAAACAGCTGCTAATTTTATTTGGTTTACTAGTACATGAGAATCCAGTATTTAGTTTTGCCTTATAAGAGATTCTTGGCATTCACTGATTTAGCATAAATGCCTCTTAGACTTTGGCAGCTGTCACAGGAAACTAACTTGAAGCAATTATCAAAACTTGATCAGAAGTCAATGAGGTTTTTTTGATGGATTATACAGATCAAGGCAAAAGTAGGTTGACAGTTGTTCATATGGAAAATAACACAATAATTAATAAATAGTACAAGAATAAAATCAGTTTCTTGTGCTCACAACTATAAACTTATTTTTGCCCCTTACTGTATTGTCAAAGAAACCAGGAACCTGGACCTAAAAAAGCCTTGACTGCTTTCATTATAACCTATAGACTCTCAGAATTCCCTCAGCATTTCTGAATTCCCCCAGGATCTTTGTTAGTCGTGGGCATGGAGGATGGGCAAGACCTTCTAAGAGAACAGAACCAGGGACCTTGGTGACTGGACTTCCCAGAAAGAAGAACCAAGGAAGATAAGAAACTCTCTTCCTACCAAGTTAGTAGGTCTCTGCAACTCCCAGAAGTTTAGAATTGCTATAAATCAGTGACTAGTAAGCATCTCCCCTGCTATCTATCATATAGGAAGTTAAGATTAGGGTTGCAGTCATGCTGATCATGCGGTACATTGGCTTGGTGGGAGGTGCAGATGATGTCCTCTATTCGTTCATTAGTTGCTAAACTACAAAGAGCCACATCTGAACTTTATGAAGAAGACCATATTACCCAGAGATATTGGAATTTGAACTGGGAAAGATGAGCATATTTGATGTATAGGAAGAGAAAGGAAAGGGATATTTGGGGAACAGCCTGTGGTAGAGACTATTGGTAATCACCAGTGTCTTTCACTTGGGCATATCACTGACCCTTCTTTCCAGCCTTTTGCATAAAGGTAGAACCAGGCAACTAGTTTTCATCAATAGAATGTACATAGATGCGCTGAAACCGGTTTGGCTCTGTGGATACAGCATCGCCCTGCAGACTGAAACGTTCGATTCTGGTCAAGGGCATGTACCTTGGTTGCGGGCACATCCCCAGTGGGGGGTGTGCAAGAGGCAGCTGATCGATTCTCTCTCATTGATGTATCTAACTCTCTATCCCTCTCTCTTCCTCTCTGTAAAAAATCAATAAAAATATTAAAAAGAAAAAAAAAGAATGTACATAGATGTGTGTCTCCTTTGAACTGAGGTAGTCGAGAACCGGCATGCTTTCTCCAGGCTAATTACTATGGTAATAAAGGATTTATGTAGATTGTAAATATTTTAATTAATAAATTTTATACTGTTGTACTAAGGACATCATGCACCAATATCTAAAGATAACTGCTACCTAAGTGACTAAAAAATATTTGCTGAAAAAGAATGAGCTATCTGTGTTTTCCTCTGAATATTTTTTTAAATATATTTTTATTGATTTTAGAGAGGAAGGAAGAGGGAGAGAGTGATGGAAACAGCAATGATGAGAGAGAATCATTGATTGGCCGCCTCCTGCATGCCCCCTACTGGGGACCGAGCCCGCAACCAGGTCATGTGACGCTGACTGAATAGACCCTGGGACCCTTCAGTCCACAGGCAGATGCTCTATCCACTGAGCCAAATCAGCTAGGGCTCTCTGAATATTAATATGAATCAAATAGCTTAATTAATTATATTTTATAGAAAACAGTAGTTATAAGCAAAACAAGAATAAACCACAAGTAACAAGAGTGCAATGTGAGCCCATATGAACACAGCTTAGCTATCATCTGAAAAACATTTAATCTACACCAAATTTTTAGGTATGTTTAAGGACTTAAACTAAAATTGTTAATATAATTTTCCTGCACTGAATGACTAATGTAAAGAAGAGATAGCCTGGTTATTTGGTACATATTAAAAAAATCTGCTTGCCGAGACCGGTTTGGCTCAATGGATAAAGCGTCGGCTTGGGGACTGAAGGGTCCCGGGTTCAATTCCGGTCAAGGGCATGTACCTTGGTTGCGGGCATATCCCCAGTAGGGGGTGTGCAAGAGGCAGCTGATCGATGACTCTCTCTCATCGATGTTTCTAACTCTCTATCTCTCTCCCTTCCTCTCTGTACAAAATCAATAAAATATATATTTAAAAAAAAATTTGCTTAAACTCATTCTTTCAAATATGTATTGAGAATTTCTTCTATAAGTTGTATTGGATGCTAAAATGAATATCATCCCTACACTTAAAACTCCAAATGAGATATCAGTGTGGACAAATAAGTACAATTCAATATGTTATGCATAAAATGTCCAGTGGTAGAACAAAGAAAGGCCTGTTCAGCTCTGTCTAGAAAGAATAAAGTGGGAAGTGAGGAGTGAGGAGCAAGGGGCAGGGAGAAAGGCTCAAAATGGATCTGGAAGAATGGGAGGCAGTTAAGGGAAAGACATTTAGACAAAGAGTAAACAGAAATTCAAACCATTATGAAGATTAAAGTAAACCAACAACAGAATCAAACAAATGTTTCTAGAATTATCTATTTCTTATTCCCTCTCCCTCTGCCCTTACCTCTATTGGTTAATAGCCACAGGATCCTATCTTGGTTAATAGCCACAGGATCCATCGGTCATTTAAGTCAGAGTCATTACAATTATCTGGTCTCCTCTTATAGTTTAAAATTCTAGCAGGCCTCCTGAAAGTTTTCTCAAGTTCAATACCATTGAAATTTTGATAAATTTTTGTTGTAGACTGTTTGGGGCAGTGAGTTCCCCTCTCACACCCCTGCACAACTGTGACACCCCAAAATGTCTCCAAACTTTGCCAAATGTCCCCTAGAAGGGCAAAACTGTCCCCAGTTGAGAGCCGATGGTCTACAGTAGCGCACCTTCCATAGGCACCCACTCTTCTTCACCTCTAAAACCACATTACCTTTAAGTGGCCTCTCTTCTTTACCCCTAGGAGACTACAACTGTGGCTCTCAGAGACTCGCTGCCTCCCTGGTATCCTACACAGTATTGCATAAGACTCCTCCTAACACGATGAACTTACCTAGCATCTTCAGTTTAAGCCCTCATCCTTCACAACGCATTTCATGCCCAAACAACTGGATTTCAACCTCCTCTTTCACCCTACATTTCGGCTGCACAGACTCACAAGAAGCCCCTACGTTTTCCTATGTTTAGTCATCCTTCAAAGTCCAGCTGAGAAGCCTTCTCCCAACACAGGTCTCGTAACAATCCCAATCACTCCTTCCCCAAAGCTCACACAGCACTTTTTGTACTCCTCAACTATTTTCATTAAGTGTTTGTGTGCCTGGTGTAACGCTGTGGTGGGCCTGGCACCAGGGCATAATTGGTCAGCGGCCCCCGATGCTGGGTTTTGAAATCCATCATTCTAAGAGTCTGCAGGTTACAACAAAAGCAGTCAAGGCTTTTTATAGTCCAATCTACTGATTTCTTTGTCAATATAATCCCTCAAAAAAACCTAGTGTTTGTGCCCCAGTCATGGCTCCTAAATGCTACACCAAGTCAGTACCTGAGCATGGCAAGGCTGTAAGGGTAAACTCCTTCTTAGGAGCATGGGACTCATCTTCCAGCAAATTTAGCTTGAGGCATGCTTTGTTAAGCCTTACGTAGACTGCCCAGCAGCCTGGGAAGCTTCTAACTAACATTCTTATCATCTTTCTTCATCCATTTCAGATTTCATCCTTCTCTTCTTACTTTCTCTAACTCAGGCACATCCCCTAAATAAAATCCTTGCATATCTGCTTCTAAAAAGACACAACTAACACTAACCTGTTAAAAGTAGAGGCATGAGAAAGTCTCCCTAATGTTGTTTGACTGAGTACATGAATTACTAAATGCAGTCCCTATGCATTTTTCCAACAACAACAACAAAATATATGAATACACTATGGCATGTGTAATGATCTGGGGCTATATTAATTCTTTGTAAACAGGATGGTTTTTAAAAATAAAATTAAAATTTTCTCAAAATAGACAAAAACCAGTAAAGACACTGATAGTTTCCACACAATTATGTCTGGTCTGAACAAGAAGTTACTAGAGCAACTCAAATAATCAGTCATCAGAGAGCATTAGTGTATGACATGATGCAGAATGGTTCACACAAGAAACTTCAAAAAAGTACACACAGTCCCTGTGAGCTACTCCGTGAGAATACTGTACAAGCCAGATGCAATGTCTGGTTTTAAGACATCTGGAAACTGTTTCTTTCAACCAGAAAGATTGTATTGCTTTAAATACCACCAAGAAACGGTGACGTTAGCTGTCTAGGTGGTCAGCTTCATCCCTGAGGGCCTTTGGGAGAAGGGAGCCCACCGGGTAACATGAGAAGAGGGTGAGCAGAGCACAGGGAGTGTGGCCTCTGTGCAACATATACATGCTGTTGTGACAACTACCCGCCAAAAACACACCAACTTATTAAATACTGACCTATACTTTGGCAAGAGTGTACCAACACTATGAGATCAATAATATGACCATGAAAATGAAGTTTATAGCTGAACATAGGAACTATTAAGACCTGATAACTATGTATTCTGTACCACTGGATGTCAATGGACAAAAAAACAAAGTCTCACGAGCCATAACTTTACAGCTCTATTTTCATATATGCTATAGATTTTAGAAATGTGTAAATAAATTTCTATTCAAAAATGTTTAAATTCTGTGATATATACTTATATTCTTAAGAAACAGATAGAGGTCTTAGAAAAGCAAACGTGATGCACACATGAAACAATGTCTGGCAGACGCTTAGCCCCTTCTGGTTCTTGGGCCCAAAAACACTTAAGAAAACTAAACAATACTAGTCACAGTTCAGTGATTTAATGACAGAGAAAAACATGTAATTACCAAGACTTCTAAAAGTGGAAAACAATTAACCATATAGAAATTAAAAGAAAACACAGTTCACATGTTTGGGATTAAAGCAACATTAACAACTAAGTAGAACATACATATGTGTTGGGGTGTCAATTTTCTAAAATGGTTGCATTAAAAGGATATTTTAAAAATATTAGTTTGTTTTTTATTCTTTTCCTCTAAAAGTCTCACTCCTCAGCAGCCACCAGAGAAAGGGAAGGTAAATGATACCTGAAGTAGAAAACTGGAAGAAGAATGGGTTGATAAATGAGATGTGAAAGAGGAAATGAGCATTTCTATTCTTACAGCACCAGCCTGGGAGTGCACTAGCTCAGACCTCCAACTGCTTGCGACACCACCCTGCCAAGCTCCAGTCCTGCAGAAAGGTCTGTGGGCTGTGCCCAACGGGGACCTTTGGTGTACTCTCTGGAGCTCTAGGCAGACACTCGGACAGTCATTAAGCCCTATGGCTTTGGAACAGGGGCCATTTTTGCCCCCCTACTGCAGGATTGGCTGGCACTAGCCCCAAATAGAGACTGCTTTGATCTGTTCTCCCAGGTCCTGATAGCTTTGCCTTGATCAGCTCAGTTCCATGGCATTGGGAGGGGAAGGAGTGCTGCTCAGAGCTGGGACCTTTGGAGCGTGTCTCCCTCGGAGGCTCTGGTGGGGACTCGGATGGACACTGGGTTATAAGATTGTGGAACAGAGAGGTGGTGAAGTACTTGCCCCATTCTGGCAGGCTTGGCCGGCACCATCCCCAACAGGAGACTATTTTAATCTGTCCTCCCAAATCCCAAAGGCTCTGCCTTGCGGGCTTGCTCCTGCAATGGGGACAGCTGGCTGCACCCAACCTGAACCTGTGGTGTGCTCCTCCTGAGAAAGCTGGAGCTGGAAACTCTGGCAGACACTGGGTGGTAGGGCTTTGGAATAGGAGCCACTTTCCCTTACTGAGTGCCTGACCACACTGCTCCCAAGTAGGGGACCCACTAGTCCCATCCTCCCAAACTAGGTCACTCCGCCCTATCAAGCTCATGTCTTGTAGAAGGATCTGTGGGTAATGACCAGCCTGCCCACTCTACAGTCTTTCTTTGAACGGTTTTGGGGAAGTCCTGGCAACCTCAAGGGGTGGTGGAGTAGCTGACCGGTGGAGGCAGGTCAGAAAGCCTTGGATCTTCTATTGAACTAGAGAAAGCCAAATCTGTACATGGCTTGGCCCTTCCCTCTCACACCCAGGCCCAATAGACAGTTACAAACAGTGAATAGCATGGTAGCTCCAGATAGGCAGCCCAAGGCTGGTTATACACAATATCTGACACCAACCTGTACTAGAACTCTGCCCACGTAAACCCAGAACCAACACAACCAGTGGTAGGCTTCAGAACACTCCAGAGCTTGACACAACCAGCCGCACAAGCAGCACACCCAAAGGGGTGATTCTGGCAAGCACCAGCACTGCTGGGAATAATGCTGCCTCACACGGTGCAGCACCCACACAGCGATTCACACATGGTGATCGAGGTCTATCCTTACAGCCAGCCAGCCTGGGGTTAACTCCACCCATGAACGAGCCAACAGCATTCAAGATTCAACTGCAACAGGAGGGTGCACATATGCCACACAAGAAACATTCCTTGGATAACTTAAGCTCAGGTAATCTGGAAGACTGTAGCACTGAGCCCCAAGAGACACCTACATCATAAAGCCATCAAATATTTAGGTCTAGTAATAATTAATGTCGTTTTCTAATACTTTTTTAAATCGAATTTATTTAAACAATACAACAAAATTTAATCAACAATATAGTTGCCGTTGTTTTCTACTACTTCTGCCCAATGCTCAGGAAGCATTTTAATCCCTCTGTTGTAAAATTCTTGTGATTTTGATGCAAAAAATTCGGTCAATGCATTTTTGAGGCATTCTTCATTATTAAATTTTTTTCCAAGAAGAAAGTTTTGCAAAGAACGAAACAAATGGTAATCGGAAGGGGCAATATCAGGAGAATATGCAGGTTGAGGGAGAACTTCCCATTCCAACTGGCGCAGTTTTTCAGCAGTGATTCTTGCAGTATGCGGTCGTGCGTTTATCGTGGTGAAGAATTACGCCCTTCCGATTAATCAGTGCGGGTTCTTTTTCTCTTAAAGCTTGGGCTAACCTTTCCAATTGGGCACTATACACTGCACTTGTAATGGTTTGGTTAGATGGTAAAAGTTCATAATGAAGAATTCCTTTAAAATTCCACCAAACACACAACATCACTTTTTTCGCATGCAAGTCAGGTTTTGGTGTGGGCTGCGGAGCCTCATTTTTGTCCAACCATTGAGGCCGCCTTTTCAAATTAACATACAGCACCCATTCTTCATCTCCGGTAACAATTTGCTCTAAAAACAGGCAAACGGTTTTGACTGAGAGAGGAGCGAACTGCAAATTGTGACTCTTTGATTACGGTTGTTGTCGGTCAACTCATGAGGAACCCATTTTCCAAACTTTTGGACTTTGCCAAGTGCACGCAATTGATTGGAAATTGTTTTTTGTGAACAATTTAAAGTTGTCGCAAGCTCTTGTTGGGTAATTTGAGGATTTTGCACCAAAAGAGCTTGAAGAGCTTCTTGATCAAAATTGGACACACGGCCTCGACCACTCTTGTCATCTAACGAAAAATTTCCCTCGCGAAATTTCTCAAACCAATGCTGGCATTTTCTGGCGCTAACTGCATCTTGACCAAGAGCACTACAGATGTTTTTTGCAGCCTCACTTGCTTTTCTTCCTAATTGGAACTCATAAAGCATGCAGTGCCGAATATGCTCTTCATCCGCCATCTTCTTAGCCCTAGTTTTGCAACAAAAACCAAACCAAACACAAACTTTTTCAAGCAAAACTTGTTCATTGCACTTCACACGTTCTGTAGATACCATGTGTTTGAAGGTTATGTCAATACAAGTCAACGCCAAGCAAGATTTTAAACGAATGTTTAAAAACGACATTAATTATTACTATACCCGATAACAAGTTTGAGAGTAATAGATCTACCTACTACACAGAGTCAAACACAAAAAGACAGACAAAATGGAGAGACAAAGAAATATGCCCCAAGTGAAAAACAAGAGAAATCTCCAGAAAAAATAACAAAATGAAATGGAAGCAATGAAGATACCAGATGCAGCGTTTAAAACAATGGTTATATGGATGCTCAAAAACCTAGGGGAAGAGTGGATTATATCAATGAGAATTTAAAGAGATAGTAAGAATTAAAAAGGACATAGAAACCATAAGAACCAGTCAGAAAGGAAGAACACAATATCTGAAATGAAGAATACACTACAAGTAATCAACAGCAAGTTAGATGAAGCAGAGTATTCAATCAGTGATTTAGAGGACTAGATAACAGAAAATACCCAAGCAGAGCAATAACAACAAATAAGTATTTTTTTTTAAATGAGAAAAATCTCAGGGACCTTTGGAACAACATCAAGCATCACATCCACATCATAAGGGTACCAGAAAGAGAATAGAATGAACAAAGAATAGAGAACTTATTTGAAGAAACAATGGCTGAAAATGTACCTAGCCTGGTGAAAGAAAGTGATACACAAGTCCAGGAAGCACAGAGTCCCAAATAATATGAACTCAAAGAGGCCCATACCAACTCATCATAATTAAAATGGCAAAGATTACAGTTAAAAAAAGAAATTTTTGAGCTGCAAGAGAAAGACAGTTAGCTACAAGGGACCTCCCATAAGGCTGTCAGATGATTTCTCAACAGAAATACTTCAAGCCAGAGGGAATGGCATGATATATTCAAAGTGATGTAAAGGACCTATAACCAAAATTACTCTATCCAGAAAGGCTATCATTTAAAACTAAAGAAGAAATAAAGAGCTTCCCAAACAAGCAAACAAACAAACAAAAAATAAGAAGTTAATTAACACCAAACCAGTATTGCAAGAAATGTTAAGGGACCTTCTTTAAGAAGAAGAATAAAAAAAAATGAAAGAGAAGAACATAAGTATAAAAAAATAAAATGGCCATAAGAAAGTACCTCTCGATAATTAGTTAAAATGTAAATGAATTAAATGTTTCAGTGAAAAGACATAGTGTAGCCGAAACTGGTTTGGCTCAGTGAATAGAGTGTTGGCTTGCAGACTGGGGTCCCAGGTTTGATTCCAGTCAAGGGCATGTACCTGGGTTGTGGGCACATCCCCAATAAGGGGTGTGCATGAAGCAGCTGATAGATGTTTCTCTCTCATCGATGTTTCTAACTATCTATCCCTCTCTTCCTCTCTGCAAAAAAATCAATAAAATATATTTAAAAATAGGAAAAAAAGACATAGTATAGCTGAATGGATAACATGATATATGTGCTGTCTACAAGAGGCCCACCTCAGAACAAAGGATACATACAGACTGAAAGTGAAGCGATAAAAAAAGATATTCCATGAAAAACAAAACAACTGATGTATCAATACTTATATTAGACAAAATATATTTTAAAACAAAGATCTTAACAAGAGACAAAGGAGGTCACTATATAATACTAAAGGAATCAACCCAACAAGAGGATATAACCCTTGTAAGCACATACACCCAACATAGGAGCACCTTAGTATATTAAGTCTTGGCAGACATTAAGAGAGAGATCAATAGTAATAATATAGTCATAGTGGAGGATTTTAATACTCCATTAGCATCAGTAGTTAGATCTTCCAGACCAAAAAAAAAAAAAAAAAAAAAAGCACAGCAACCTTAAGCAATACACTAAACCAGATGAATTTAATTGATATTTACAGAATACTTCCTCCCAAAGCAACAGAATATAAATTCTTTTCAAGTCCACATGGAACATTCTCCAGGATAGACCACATGTTAGGACACAAAGCAAGTCTTAATAAATTCAAGAAGATTGAAATCATATCAGACATATTCTCCAACCACAATGGTATGAAACCAGAAACCAATTACCATAAAAAAGGAAAAACACTCAAACATATGGGAGCTAAGTAACATGTTATTAAACAATAAATGGGCTAACAATGAGATCAAAAAAGAAACCAAAAGTTACCTTGAGAAAAATGAAAATGAACATACAATAACCCAAAATCTATGGGATATAGCAAAAGCAATCCTAAAAGGGAAATTCATAGCATTGCAGGCCTACCTCAAGAAACAAGAAAAATCTCAAATAAGTAACCTAACCCTCTACTTAAAACAACTAAAAAAACAACAACAAACAAAGCCCAGAGTAAGTAGAAGGAAGGAAATAATAAAGACCAGAAAGGAAATAAATGAAATAAAGAGAATTTTAAAAAGTATATATAAAATATCAATAAAACCAAGAGCTGGATATTGAAAAAGATAAACAAGATTGCCCTGACTGGTTTGGCTCAGTGGATAGAGCGTCAGCCTGCAGACTGAAGGGTCCCAGGTTCGATTCCGGTCAAGGGCATGTACCTTGGTTGCAGGCACAGATGTTTCTCGCTCTATATCCCTCTCCCTTCCTCTCTATAAAAAAACAATAAAATATATTTTTTTAAAAAGATAAACAAGATAGACTAACCTTTAACCAGTCTCAAAGGAAAAAAGAGAGCAGACTCAAATAAATAAAATCAGAAATGAAAAGAAGAAGAAGAAACAATAGACATCACTGAATACAAAGAAATGAAAATATTATGAACAACTATATGCCAAAATATTGGGTTGGACAACCTGGGTGAAATGAATAAATTTATAGAAACATGCAATCTTTCAAAATGGAATCAGAAAAAAAAAATCATAAACTCTTAATCAACCAATTACAACTAATGGAATTGAAGCAATAATGAAAAACTCCCCAAAAACCAAAAGTTCTGGACCGAATGGCTTTGCAGGAGAATTTTACCAAACATTCAAAGAACTAACACTTTTCCTTCTCAAACTATTTTAAAAAATTAAAAATGAAGAAAGACTCCCAAGCTCTTGAAATTAGGATAATGAGGCCAGCATTATCCTAATTTCAAAACCAAATAAAGACACTACAAAAAAAAGTTATAGGCCAAAATGCCTGGTAAACTTACTGCTAAAATCTTCAACAACAAATTAGCTAATAGGATCCAACAAGACATTAAAAAGACCCTACACACAAAAGTGGGATTTTTTTTCCAGGGATGCAAGATTGGTTCAATATCCACAAATCAATAAATGTGATACACCACATAAATAAAATGAAGAATAAAAACCACATAATCATATCAATAGATGCAGAAAAAGCATTTTCTAAAATCCAACACTCATTTTTTATAAATACTCTCAGGAAAAAGAAGAAAAGTATCTTATCATAACAATGCCCATATATGACAAATCCACAACCAATATCATACTCAATGGGCAAAAACTAAAAGTGATTCCTTCAAGGTCAGGAATAAGTCAAGAATGTCGACATTCACCACTCTTATGTGACATAGTACTGGATGGTTTAGTCACAGCAATCAGACAAAAAGAAGAAATAAAAGGCATACCAATTGAAAAGGAAGAAGTAAAACTGTTACTCACAAATCTTTATAAAACCCTAAAGATTCCATTAAAAAAAAAAAACCTACTAGAACTGATCAATGAATTTGGTAAATTAGCAGGATACAAAAATTAATATTCAGAAATCAGTGGCATTTTTATACACCAAAAGGGAACTATCAGAATGATAAATTAGCAAAACAATCCCATTTACAATTGCAATGGCAACAAAAAATAAAGTAGCCAGAAAAAAAAATGTAACCAAGGAGGTTAAAGACCTATACTCAGAAAATTATAGAATATGAAGAAATTGAGGAAGATTAAATAAGTGGAAGCATATAGTGTGTTCATGGATAGGAAGAATTAATATCATTAAAAGGTGATACTACTCCAAATGATCTATAGGTTCAACACAATTCCTATTAAAATACCAATGGTACATCACAGAAATCTAGAATTAATATTCCAAAAATTTATGTGGAAACACAAAGACACCAAACTAGCCTCAGTAATCTTGAGAAAGAAGAACAAAGTTGGAGATCACAATACTGGATATTAAGCTATAAGGTCAAACTAATCGAAACGGATTGGTACTGGCATAAAACAGACATATAGATCCATAGAACAGAATAACCCACACCTTCATGGTCATTTAATATTTGACAGAGGAGGAAAAAATACACAATGGGGTAAAGACACTCTCTTCAATAAATGATGCTGGGAAAATTGGACACTCACATGCAAAAAATTAAACTAGACCACCTACTTACACCATCCCAAGAATAAAATAAAAAAATTGATTAAATACTTAAATGTAAGTTGTAAAACCATAAAAATCATAGAAGAAAACATAGGCAGTAAAATCTCAAAACATATCTTATAGTAATATTTTTTCTGATATATCTCCTCAAAAAAAAAAAAATAACTAAATGGGACTACATCAAACTACATCAAACTACTAAACAGTTTTTGCACAGCAAAGAAAACCATCTGCAAAATGGAAAGACAACTCACTAAATGGGAGAACATATTTGCCAATGATACATATGATAAGAAGGTAATTTCCAAAATGTATAAATAACTCTTACAACTCAACATCAAAAAAACAAACAATGCGAGGAGAATCCAAGATGGCTGCTTGGGTAGGCAACTAGCCGCAGCCGCACACAACAATTTCAATAAAATACAACTAAAATATAAAATGGACATTACCCAGAACTACAGGAAAGTTGACTGACTGGAAATTCTACAACAAGAAGCAAGGAGAAAACAAGAAGGAAGCGCGGAGGAGCTGGAAAAGCCCAAGGTACGGAGACACGCGGCGCGCGCAGAGAGGACAGAGCCCGAGAGAAGGGAGGCCGAGTGCCTGGCTGGCGGTCCCAAGCGGGAAGGAGAGAAAAGCTCCCACTGTGCTGGGCCCAGCTCCAACTGCTCTGAACCCCAATTCTAGGCCAGACCCCAGGGACCCAGGCTCATCCATAGGGAGCCGGGCTGTAAGGCGGGACTCCGGGGAAGCGGCGAAAGGAGGTCCCGGAGGCGAGGCGCGCACACTGCGCACAGAGAAGGGCCGGCCAGCTGTGCCACGGGATTGCCCTGACGGGAAGGAGACAGGGGCTCCAGACTGCTCTGAACACCACCTCCAATCCCACTACCAACTGAACTGAACCCCAATACCAGACTCATTGGGGGAGAGCATAGACAGTTTGGCAGCAGGCGAAAATCGAGGGCACCTTTCTCTCAGAGGCGCTTGCAACAAGTACTGAAAGACCCTGAGTCTCAGGAGTCGCATAGGGCGGGGCTGACGGAAGCCAAGGCTGTAGGCTCCACCCTGAAACCCCACCCCATCAGGAACGCTGCCTGCGAAAATGCCTAAACCAAATAGATCACAAACAAAAGAAATGGAGGACAAAAAGTGACTGGATATAGAGTTCAAAACCACACTTATAAGGTTTTTCAAGAGTTTCCTAGAAAAGGCCGATAAAATAAATGAGACCTATGAGGATATGAAAAGGGATCAACAAGAAATAAAGAATACATTGTCTGAAATAAAAAATATTATACAGAGTCCTAAAAACAGAATGGAAAATCGCAAGAATCAAGTCAAAGATTTGGAACATAAAGAGCCAGAAGACACTCCTCTGCAGAAGCTAGAAGGCAAGAGAATCCAGAAAATTGAAGATGATGTAAGAAACCTCTGGGACAACTTCAAACAATCCAACATCAGAATTATGGGGGCCCCAGAAGATGAGAGAGAGCAAGATATCGAAAACATACTGAAAGAAAAAGTGACAGAAAACTTCCCCCACCTGGTGAAAGAATTGGACTTACAAGTCCAGGAAGCACACAGAACTCCAAATAAAAGGAATCCAAAAAGGACCACAGCAAGACAAATCATAATTAAGATTCCAAGGGCAAAAGACAAAGAGAGAATATTAAAAGAAGCAAGAGCAAAGAAGGTAGTTACCTATAAAGGAGCACCTATATGATTGTCAGCTGATTTCTCAACAGAAATCATGCAGGCCAGAAGGGAATGGCAAGAAATATTCAAGGTGATGAATAGCAAGAACCTACAGCCAAAGATAATCTATCCAGCAAAGCTATCACTCAGATTCGAAGGTCAGATAAAGAGCTTCACTAATAAAAAAAAAGCTAAAGGAGTTCATCACCACCAAACCAGAATTATATGAATTGCTGAAGGGGGTTCTTTCAGAAGAGAAAGTAAATAAAGATAAAAATTATGAACAACAAATACGTAACTATCAACAAGTGAATCTAAAAACCAAGGAAACTAAAAGAAAAAAATCTGAGGAACAATATTAACTGTTGAATATAATAGAATCAGAGATATGGAAGGGGAGTGAACTGTTTATTCTTGGGGAAAAGGGGAGAGGGGGATGTGGGAAGAGACTGAACATAAACTGTGCACCTATGGATGAGGACAATGGGGGGTGGGGAAAGGGCAGAGGGTGGGGTGAGAAGGGAGGGAAAGGAACATTTGTAATAATATGAACAATAAAAATTTATTAAAAAAAAAAAAAGAAAGAAAACAAGCAGAAGAATAAATAAATAAATAAATAAATAAAACAATGCAATTAAAAAACGAGTAAGAGACCTAAATAAACTTTGTCCAAAGAGGATATATAGATTACCAACAGACATATGAAATGATGTTTAATGTCATTAATCATCAGAGAAATGCATGTTGAAACTACAGCAAGAGATCACCTCATGACTCAGAATGGTTATCATCAATAAACCAAAAAACAAGTGCTGATAAGGATATGGAATAAGGAAAACTTTGTGCACTGTTGGTGGGAATGCATATTAGTGCAGGCACTGTGTAAAACATAGAAGTTTCCTCAAAAAATTCAAAATGGAACTGCTTTATGACACAGCAATTTCACTTCTGAGAATAAACCTGAAAAAACTCCAAAATAGTACTTCAGGAGAAACCAAGATGGTGGCATAGGGTAGACACCCGAAGGCAGCCTACCACAACAAATTTTAATTTAGAACTGGAAAACAGGGGAGGCATTGCTCTGAAGCACAGGAAGGCTAGCTAAGAGGAGGCTCTGCCATCTGGGAAGGAGAGAGAAGGCGCGCTGACCCTCAGAAACTGTGAAGGAACAGAGACCTGTGCATGTGAAACGGCCCTGGCTTACTCCCGGCATGGAGAGGGAGGGCCGGGTCGAAATTGCTGCTGGCCAACTCCAGGTGCGCGAAGAGGGCGGACCGGTGAGTTCGCTACTGGCTTACTCTCGGCGCTGGGAGTGGGCGACAGCTAACATGCAGCTGGCTTTCTTGATCGAGAGGAAAACAGAATCACCCTATTGCTCATGTAATAGATGGCCCCAATCAGGGAGAGGCCACACTGTCAGGCATTGGGCAGAGATCTGTCGGAGGTGTGTGAAGCCAGAGGCCATTACTGCAGATCTTGGGGAGGAGCCGACAGGAAAACAAAGCTTGTCTGCACCACCCCAAGACTCCACCCTATCCAAGCTGAGCACAGAAGCTCTCCAAGAGGCTGGCTTTCTCTAAGAAAGGACTGGCCGGAATCCAAAGCTTGTCTGCACCTTTACCAAAGAGGTGCGCGCGCCTGCAACCAATCCAGCAAGACTCACCGCGAACAGAACTTTTCTAAGGCGAGACTGATAGGAACCAAAGATTGTCTGTGCCACCCTGAGACTCCGCCCCATCCAAGCAGAGTACAAAAGCTCTCCTAGCTGAGACACTGCTTATCCTCACAGCCAATTTGCTCAGAGATCAATGCTTCCCAGTGATATCAACAATAAACAAGGCTTAACAACAAGACTGCACACACAGCCCACAAAGGGCTACACCAAGATTGTCCACTGCAGGTAACTGGGAAGGCTGTGCTACTGGGCTCTACCAGAACACCTAGCACACAAAACTTCCATCAAATCAGGAAAACAACTAAAATGCAGACAAGAGGCAGGACACAAAGGAAGGAGATGGAGGAAAAGAAAATAATGGACATTGAATTCAAAACTACAGTTATAAGGCTTTTCAAAAATATCCTAAAAAAGGCTAATAAAATAAATGAGACCTATAAGGATATAAAAAGGGATCAACTAGGAATATAGAAAACATTGTCTGAAATAAAAAATATTATACAAAGTCCTAAAATCAGAATGGAAGATCGAAAGAGTCAAGACAAAGATTTAGAACACAAAGAGCCAGAGGACACTCCTCTGCAGAAGCAAGAAGATAAGAAAATCCAAAAAGTTGAAGATAGTGTAAGACAGTGTTTTTCAACCTTTTTTGGGCAAAGGCACACTTGTTTCATGAAAAAAATCACGAGGCACACCACCATTAGAAAATGTTAAAAAATTTAACTCTGTGCCTATATTGACTATATATAAAGTAATTCTCTTGAATAGGAATCAAATAAACACAAAGAAAGTATTTTATAATTACTTTATTATGAAATATTAAGTAAACAAAATAGTGAAAAATTATAAAATTCTTGTCTTGTCTGCACCTACGGCACACCAGGCAACATCTCACGGCACACTAGTGTGCCGCGGAACAGCGGTTGAAAAACGCTGGTGTAAGAAACCTCTGGGACAATTTCAAGCGAACCAACATCAGAATTATGGGGATCCCAGAAGAAGAGAGAAAGCAAGATACCGAAAGAATACTGGAAGAAATAGTAACAGAAAACTTCCCCCACCTGGGGAAAGAAATAGACTTATGAGTCCAGGAACCACGCAGAACCCCAAACTAAAGGAATCCAAAGAGGACCACACCAAGACACATCATAATTAAAATCCCAAGAGCAAAAGACAAAGAGAGAATATTAAAAGCAGCAAGAGAAAAGCAGGTAGTTACCTATAAAGGAGCACCCATATGATTGTCAGCTGACTTCTCAAGAGAAACCATGCAGACCCGATGGGAATGGCAAGAAATATTCAAGGTGATGAATAGCAAGAACCTACAGTCAAAAATACTCTACCCAGCAAAGCTATCACTCAGAATCGAAGGCCGGATAAAGAGCTTCACAAATAAAAAAAAAGCTAAAGGAATTCATCACCGCCAAACCAGAATTATATGAATTGCTGAAGGGGGTTATTTAGGAAGAGGAAGAAAATAAAGATAAAAATTATGAACAACAAAAACATAACTATCAACAAGTGAAACTAAAAACCAAGGGAATTAAAAAATCTGATGAACAATATTAACTGGTGAATATAATAGAATCAGAGGTATGGAAGGGGACTGGACTGATGATTCACGGGGAAAAGGAGTGTGGGGGTGAGGGAAGAGACTGAACAAAAACTGTGCACCTATGGATGAGGACAATGGGGGGTGGGGAAAGGGCAGAGGGTGGGGTGGGAACCTGGTGGAGGAGAGCAATTAAGGGGGGGGGGGGGGTGAGGAACATTTGTAATAATATGAACAATAAAGATTTATTTAAAAAAAATAAAAAACAAAATAGTACTTCGAAGAAATATATGCACCCTTATGTTCCTTACAAACTTATTTGGAATAGCCAAGATTTGGAATTAATACAAGAGCTTATCAGTAGATGAGTGGATTAAAAAAGCTATGGTTCATTTACACTAGGGGTGTCGAACTCAATCAGAGAAGGGGCCAAAATCTAAAATCCAGCCTAAATCGCGGGCCGAATGGTTTACTGAACAGTCATAAACTGTCATTGTGATGGAAACGCAGCGGAGTGCAGTGATGACAGCGCGGTGCGGGCCACATTGCAAGGCCTGGCTGGACGGATTTGGCCCGAGGGCCTTGTGTTTGACACATGTGATTTACACAATGGAATACTGCGTGGCTGTAAACAAGGAAATCTTACCTTTTATGGAAGCATGGATGGACCTGAAGAGTATTGTGCTAAGTGAAACAAGTCAGTCAGAGAAAAATAAATATCATATGATATCAGTTACATGTGGAATCTAATGAGCAACATAACAAACAAAATAGAAACAGAATCATAGATACCGAGAACTGACTGACTGCTGTCGGAGGGCAGGAGGGTTGGAAGAGCTGGGTGAAAGAGTTTAAGGGATAAAGTAAAAAGAAAAAAATAATAACTTATACACACAGACCAAAGAGACTTTCCAAGTTTATTTAGTAATGACACCCAGGAAGGCATCTTACATCAATTAACTGGAGAGGATATATTACATGTGGTCTGGTGAAGAACTATTATCCATTTATTTTATTTAATTAAAGAATAAAGTGTTGATGTTCTATGACTATTCTTTTAAAATTTGTTCCAAAAAAAAGAAAAAAACTAAACTACTTGAGAAGAACACTAGAATCCTATAATCAAAGTCCTAGTGGTTGTCTCTTCTTGAACATGAATTTATTGGAGGAGTTAATGATGAAGGGAGCTCATATGTTTTAATAGAAGTGTTATTTGCCTTAGGTACCATGAACTCATGAACTTGGATGGGAAAAGTATTACATCTTTATTTTTACTAACCTCTGATACCTAACATTTCTTAAAAGTATGATTGGAAGTAAAAACCACAGATATTGTTACTTTGTTTCTAATAAACTGATACTTCTGTATTACATTAGACTTGATGTAGCTATCTGGATCTTTTATAGTCATTGCCACTGGAAAAGTATTGTAGTCAACAGACCCCTCCCAATAGATATTGAATGAATTCTCAAAGAAGTATACATCGCAGCACCACAAATTGTAATAGTTGTAACAATTTGATTACTGTTAGTATTTACAAGGAAGCCAATTAGATCTTTTACCTGTGTAAAATAACATATGAGTTATTATTTTAGGAGAATTTAGAGAAGATGTTTCCCCAGATTGAAGAAAACCATGGCAAAAAGATTTACAATGTGTTTTAGAGGGAGAGAAACAAAATACTGGGTTCTATGTGTTTCATTTCATTTCCTCCCCACAATAAGGTTTTCTTACTATATCCATCTTTTACTCTTGTGACTCTAATGACCATTTGCTGGCACCAGGCCACGGTAGATACGCTACTATATTTTGTTTAAGGCAATGTATTTAAACAGTCAGATTCAACCTCTTCCCTATTCTGTACTGCATGGATTCATGAGCATCCACCGACTCCTGAAAACCCACTCTTCCTTTCAAACCTTCTCGTTATAGGTATACATTCTTTTCCTTCTACCAGCCTAAAACTTAAAGAACAAACTTTAGTCCAGGAGGCTCTGCCTCACCAGATGGCCAGGAATGGAAGTGTCAGAGTGAAACCCAGACTTCACTCATAGCAGAGGCCACAGGGCCACTCCCTGACTCACTCACTGGGCCTCTTTGAGTCTGACCTCTCTCTCTGCTTTTCACGGTGGAGTTCTTTTTGCCCAGCAGGTAGACATGCTGTTCCTCCAAGCCCCTCGCTGCAGGAAGGAGCGGCCTCTGGCTTGGGTTCATTTAGGTGTTAATCCCTCCAGTGACCCCCTCTGATCTCTTGGGTCACCAATCACTAACTCGGGGGGAAAAAGCCATTCCATGGCTGCCTGAATGGAGGAGCCCTTTTAGATTGGATCTCAAGAAAACGTCCCAGGACCGGAGGGTGCTTGCTTACCAGGCCTCCGCAGAGGCTGAAGACCGCTATATGATCCTCCCGGGCATTGACCTGGCCGCGGTAGAAGCAGTGGCGCAAGCCCGGGGCCGCCGCCTGGCTCCTGGCCGCCCCGCGCGCGGGGGCCCCCACGTGCACCTCGGTGTAGCCATCGGCCAGGAAGGCCGCGTCGGCGCTCAGGTTCAGCTGGAACAGCTGCCCGTAGGCGCTGATTCGGTAGTGCGTCCTGGGCGGCGTGGGCTCGGGCGCCTCCGAGCTGCGCTTCCTCCGGCTGAAGTGGCGGCTCTGCGGGAACACTTCGCCGAACTCATTGACCCGCGCGGGGGTCACCACTTCATAAGAGGCCAGGGTCCTCACCAGCGCTTCTGCAACCACAGGGAGATGGCCATTGAGCCCTCCTCCATGCCCCGCCCGCTCCCACGTGTTTCCAACCCCGACCCCCAAACTTCGCCCACCCAAACGTCCCCGCCGGAGACCCCAGGTCCCAACTCCCCAGAACCACCAAGGCACACAGGATGGCGAGCGCGCGCGCACACAAACACACACGTGTGCACCCCCTGTGAGTGTGACCCCCCGGCTTTTCCCACACTCCTGAACCGGCTTCACCCTCCCCGAGCTAAGACCCTGACCCTCCAGGCCCTGAGCAGCCCACCACCTTCCCCAACCCTCCCCGCTCTCCCCTGCGCCCCCCGGCCCCACGCGCCCCGGCCCCGCCGCATGGTCCCCGGAGGGAGTCCCGTCCCCCGCGCACGATTCCTCGAAACCCGACCCAGCGACAACCTCTCGGGATGTTGGGGAGGCCCCGACCTGACCCGGGAGTCTCTGGAGCCCCCTGCAGAGCCGGGGCTCCCCAACGGGCTGAGCCGCTCACTCCCCCCAGCTCCGTCCTGGGGGGTCCCCCCCTCCCGGCCCCAGCCCCCAGCCACCTCGCCGCGCGGCGACCTCACCTTGCCTGGGGTGGAAGTGAACTTCCCAAGACCTGGTGATGAAGAGCGAGAGCTGGTAGAGCAGCCCCGTCAGCCACTTGGCCACCCGCATGGTTGCACCCGGAGGGGGAGATCCCCGCCCAGGAGGCCAACCCCGGCCCCCGGCCGGCTGCCCCCGCGCTCCTCCGGCGCCTCGGCTCCCCTCGCCCGCCGCTCTCCGCGCCGCCTGCCGCCGCGGCGCCTCAGCAGCCGCCCGAGCAGCAGCCCCGGCCCCGGGCCGGCCCGTCTCGCCGCGCCGCCGGCCTCCGCTCCCTGAGCCGCTGCTTCATCGCCCTGCAGCCTCGCGGCCCCCTCCTTTTTTTTTTTTTTTTTCCTTTTGCTCAGCAGCCTCGCTCCGCTTCCCGCGCCGGCACTGCCCTCAGGAGCCCTCAGCTCGGGTCCAGCTCCGCGCGAGGAAGCGGCTCGACCCAGCAGGAACAGTGCCAATATAGCCGCCCGGAGCCGGGCCAGCGCGGGGAGAGCCCGCCCCGGGGGCCGGCCCCGGCCAATCAGCGGGAGGCGCGGCCCGGGCTCGCCCTCCGGCGCGCGGCCCGCTCCCCAGCGCGGAGCTGGAGCTGCATGCGGAGTGCGGTCCCCGCGGGCGCCCGCTGTGGGCGTGCAACGTGGGATCGCCCGAGGTTCCGCTGGACCCCGGCCCGGGACCTGTAAAACCCAAGACGGATGCAAGCTGGTGAGGCCGAGGCTGAGAGATGATAAGTGTGTGGAGGTTTGGGATATAAGAGATCAACTGAAGGAGTTGTATGCATATAAGCATAACCAATGGATGCAAAACTCTGGGGAGGGAGGACCTATATAGGATGGGGGAGGGGGAATGGTAAGATATGTACACATATAATATCGTAATAAAAAATGAAAAAAAAAGAATGAAAGAAGCATCAGATGCAAAGTTTCTGTTATTTACGTTTCATGGTCATTTTAGGCTTCAAGAGCAAGTTAAAATGAGCTATTAGTTCTTGTAGGCAGAGGATGCTACCCCTGAAGCTTGCTAGCCTAGGTCTAGGAGATGTTGGAAATTGAAGTGTTGTAAGTGCCGAGGAGAAGCTAAGGTTGCAATCAACAAACACTCCTGAGTGGGAATTTCTGGAAATGGTTTAAAGAAACCCGAAAAGAAAAGGCTCTCAGTCTCCAGGGTCCCAGACAAGTTATTGTGATTTTTGTTCTTTTAATAGTCGTTGTTTGTACTTAATGGATACACAAAGGGGCCCAAAATTATAAAAACATCAAGTCCCACAAAATGTGGATCTGCCCCTGCCTATGAGTCAAAATTTTTATGAAACTTTCTGATGATCATGTTGCTTTTTAAAAACTTTATATTTTCTTATATTATAAAATATCTAAATGACCCTCACATATCCACAATGATCTCTCTAAACAATTACTGTAGCTCTGCATCCAGTTGTGTTACCTGGTGTCTGTGGAATTGGATGGACCTCATGGGCAGCAGAAAGCAATCATCATTTCAGAATCACTTTCTCATTTCCCAGGTTCCCAACCCGTTTGATATGCAGGTTCCATAACTGCTTCTCTGTATAACCAGTATGAAAACAAAAGGAAAGAGAGTAGTCAGATTGCCTTGAAATCCAACCAAAGGAGAGAAAGAATGTGAAAGAAAAAGTAAAGGGATGTGTGTGGGTAAACTTCCACAAACACAAAGGAATACACTCTCCATGTAGTCCCTGTCTGTCCTTCCTCCTCTGAGCTCTCAACAATGAGATTTCTGTTTGAATTGACCTCTTGTGGCATACCTCTTAATTTTACATCACACACTTTTTGGTCTATCTGTTATTCACAAATGCGGAACAATCTTATTCAGAGAAGGAGAGTTTCATTTACTTTTGCCAACGAAATTACCCAGCTTCGATGGTAATTCTTCCACAACCAATCCCCTTCTTTTGTACCCCTTCCTCACAAGTGTCATTTTATTCATCACAGAATGACAGACTTCTCCTGGTGTTTTTATAAGGTAAGCGTACTGTTACTCAAACAAACAAACAAAAAAAGGGACTTCACCTACACCTGTCTATTTAGTGGTTACCTTCAGGACATTAGAGTCATTTTAATTGCATTGCAGTTCTGAATGCATCTTTACAGTAGAGCCATGCCTCCTCTCTACAAATAACAGAAAATAGAACTGCACCTGTTTAATTGGCTATCTGACTGCTGGCTGCAGGCAAAATAGGTATTTCATTTCCATTGCTGGATGTCACTCAAAGTAGGGTTTGTAATGGAGTATTTGATTTTCAATCTGCTCTATTCTAAGAATAGGGCCTTTTTTTTTTTTTTTAAGAAATGGGAATATTCATGGTATGTGTATTCTATGCCTTTATAATCTTTACAATCTATAATAATAAAAGCATAATATGCTAATTAGGCCGGATGACCTTCTGGATGAAGCAGGGCTGTGAGTGAAGCCCGGGTCCCGGGTGCCAGAGGGAACGGGTGCCTGCCAGCAGCCAGGGAAAGGAAGGCCTACTCTTGCATGAATTTCGTGCATTGGGCCTCTAGTGTTTAATAAAGAGCATTATTTCCCTCATTTAATAGAAGATAAATGTTATATTTTCATATAGTATCTAAGGTGGAGTTACACAAATCCTTTTTTAATCCAATGCCTTTTTGTTATGCTAGAGTCTAGTACAGTGGTCGGCAAACTCATTAGTCACAGAGCCAAATATCAACAGTACAATAATTGAAATTTCTTTTGAGAGCCAAATTTTTTAAACTTAAGCTTCTTCTAAGGCCACTTCTTTAAAACAGACTCACCCAGGCCATGGTATTTTGTGGAAGAGCCACACTCAAGGAGCCAAAGAGCTGCATGTGGCTAACGAGCCACAGTTTGCCGACCATGGTACTAGACTATAACTGTTGAGATATTCACATTGTCTCTCTTCCTGCCTTCTTCCAGACTAATGAAAATGTCATCAATAAGCTAATCTATGCCATTTGAATCAAGCAATTTCCTCACATTGATCATTATAGCTACCACTTATGAAATATCATTAACAGACTAAGCACTATACATGGGACTTCAGAAAGAGTAACCCATTTAAATTGCATATTCCCTCTATAGTACCAAGAGAAGTTAAATAATTCACTCAGATCACATATCCAGTTATAGTCCAATATCTTTGATTTTAATTTCTACACATGCAGGCTCAACTCTGATGCAGCTCTGTGGTAACCAGCAACTCAGAAAATGAAAGCTATAGTTATAAAAAATGTAATTTTGCTTGATTTGTTATTCTGAAGTAATTATAATTACAAACTATGCTATGAGATTGACACAGTGTAGAAAAAAAATATTTTGAGCTACGTGATTTGTTTTTCTGGGGGAGGGGGACTGCCCTATGAATGGTAGAGTGTTAAGCAGCATCCCTAGCCTCTACTCACTGAATGCCAGTAGTACCAACCCCAACATTTTCAACTTGTCCAATGTCCCCTGAGAGCAAACTTGACCCACGTTGAGACTCATTGACTTAACAGAGGGGGAGAACTGGGAAATGCACACAAATAAGTTTGGCAAGGGACCTCAGAGATGCTGCTCCTTTCTTAATTACAAATGGCCAATTGTTTAGTAAAAAAAAAAAAAAAATCTTTATATATTGTAGCAGGAGTGGGAAATTATTCATCATTGTAATTCAGGCGTCCTCAAACTTTTTAAAGTGGGGGCCAGATCACGGTCCCTCAGAGAGCTGGAGGGCCGGACTATATGAACTACTAATTCCTACTGTAACACCTCGGCTGCGCTCACTGCCCAAAAACCCTGGCGGGCCGGATCAGACTCCTCTGCAGGCCGTAGTTTGAAGACGCCTGTAATTAAAATTCAAATGATACAAGCTGTGGTCATTGTGTTAATAATTTTTAAAGCATTTTTGTTTCCAGGTATACAGGAAAGAATCAAATTATTGTGCCCAAGCACTTATTACAACTTTGTTCTAATTTTGATTTGCTTATCTGGATTCAACACCAGATTGTAAGGATCATGTGAGGAGGACCTATAGCTAGACTGTTGGAGGAAGTAGCCCTAGCACCAGATGCTGTCTCCTCAATGAACAAAAATAAATGAAATATTCATTAGATAAATAAGTACTAATATCAAAATGTATATAACCAAGGAGAATTAAACAGTTTACCAATCTTACCATCTCTGTCTTTTAATTAAGATTCCTATACCATTTATATTTAATATAACAATATCTTTATATTCAAGTCTATTATCTTGCTATTTGTTTTCTGTTTTTTCCTCTTTGTTCTATTTATTCATTTTTTTTCCTTTTTCTGCCTCCTTTTAGATTAACTGAATGTGTTTTATCATTCTATTTAATCTCCTTTGTTAATTAGAACTCTCTTTTGTTATTTAGATGGTTACCCTAGAATTTATAGTGTAATTCTTTAACTTATCTCTGTCTGCTTTCAATTAATAGTGTGCCAGTTCAATTTTTTTTTCTAACCTTATGTTGTTGTAACCATACATTTAACTTGCATAGGTTATAAAACCAATATTGCATTGTTGCTATTTTTATTTAAGCAATTATTTTCATCTGATATCATTTTCCTTCTGCATTCAAGGCTTCCTTTAAGATTTCTTATAAAATAAGATGATGAGTTCTTTTAACTTGTATATGGTTTTTAAAGTCTTTATTTGACCATTATTTTTGAAACCTTTTTTTTTTCTGGGTATAGAATTCTTTCAATACTTTAAGATTTTGATCTACTCTCTTCTTGTTTGAGTTTTCTAACAAAAATAATATGTCATTCTTATTTTCTGTACATTGGGTATCTCTTGTAACTGTTTTTAAGATTTGATCTTCATGATTAGTGTTGTGCAATTGTTTTTATGGTGGGCCTTGATGTAATTTTTCTCGTGTTTCTTATTTATGGAGTTCATTGAGTTTTGGGGGACTATGAATTATTATTTTTAACAAATTTACAAAGTTTGGAATCATTATTTTTTAAAATATATCTTTTGTTCTCTCTTCTCCTTCAAGGACTCCAGTTATATAAATAAAAACTCTTTATTTCTTTCTTTGTATTATTTTGGATAATTTTTATTGTCTATAAATTCACTAATATTTTTTTCTGCCATGTCTAATTTACAATTAAGCCTATTCATTGTAGCTTTAATCTCATGTTATAAGTTTATCTCTAGAACTTTAGTTTGGGTCTTATTTGTATCTTACATGCCTCTACTTAACTTTTTAAACTTATGCAATACAGTTACAATAATTCTTTTAATATTTATTCTAACATATGGGTAATTTCTTAGTCAGTTTTGATTGTGGGTTTTTTTTTCTTATTTGCATTGGTCATATTTTCTTCCTTCTTTGAATCCCTGATAATTTTTTACTAGGTGTCATACATTGTCAATTTTGGACTTTTGGATGCTGTTTATTTTTGTGTTCTTATACATCTTCTCTATCTTTGTTTTGGGGTGCAATTAGGTTGCTTAGAAATAGAGCTTTTCTGGTCTGCTTTTAAGAGAGAGTAAAGCAGGGCTCAGTCTAAAGATAATTATTTCCTACTATTGAGGCAAGATCTTTCTGTGTACTTTACCCAATGCTTGTGATCAAAAGGTTTCCCAGTCTGGTTAATGGGAACAGACTCTATTCCTAGTTCCATAAGAGCCAGGAGCACTGCTACTTCTAATCTTTTAAGGTGGTTGTTTCCCTTTTCTTATGGAATTTCTTCACATGTATGTGTACTACTTTTAGACTGAAATATTACATATCATTCAAATATGCCAAGAAAATCAACACAAAAGATTAATATTGCTATATACATTGGGATAGTTCATCTTCTCCTCCTGGAAATTTTTTTTTCTTTTTTTTATTGGGGGGGAGTGTGGCTCAGTGGTTGAGCATCAACCTATGAACTGGGAGGTCAGAGTTCAATTTCAAGTCAGGATTGTAGGCTTGATCCCTGGTGGGAATCATACAGAAGGCAGTCAATCTATGATTATCTATCATCATTGATGTTTCTATCTCTCTCTCCCTCTCCCTTCCTCTATGAAATAAATAAAAATATATATTGAAGCAAATAAAATTAAAAATTGAAGAATAACTCCCAGATCATATAACAGTTACCATAAACAAATGAGGTAGGAGCCATGTGATAAAAAGTAAAGAAAATATTCAAAAAGGAGCAATAAGGCTCAGCAGGGTAGCTATCAAGTAATACCAGAAAAATATATATATATTCTGAAGTTGAGTGTTCACTGTGTTTTGTGAAAGTTACAGTTTTCTTCTGGGTCATAAGAGATTGAGTACATGAGCAATTCTGTTAGCAGAAGTCCTCCTGGACTGTGTTTTTCCAGAGAAGCAGAAGTGGGCTATGCAGATAATAATAATAAAGAGGAGCCAGAGTAACAGGTGGCATCTGTCTCTGTGACAGCAGACAAAGAGAGCAGCTAGAAGCCTACTCTGAACCTCTCAGCCCCAATAAATAGCTAGTCCAGGAAAATCTAATTAATTAAAGGATGAGTTTTGTTTTTTTATTAAAGGATTGCATATAATAAATGCAAATATACTATAAGAAATACATGTGGGAAAGAGCATCAAAACTTACCTACAGGTAAAGAAAAACACTAGAAATATGTTGCCATGAAGCCGACAAAAATTTTGGATTAAAGAAAAAATGAAGAGATTACTTTATTATTTTTTTAAATCCTCACCCAAAGATATTTTTCCCATTGATTTTCAGACAAAGTGAAAGGGAGTGAGGAAGAAGGAGGGAGAGAGAAAGAGAGAGAAACATCAGTGTGAGAGAGACACACTGATTGGTTGCTTCCCGCATGGAACTGACCAACTGGGGCAGGGGATCAAACCAGTAACCTAGGTATGTGACCTTGACTAGGAATTGAACCGGTGACCCTTTGGTCCTCAGGCCAATGCTCTGAAAATTGACTCCAACCAACCAGGGCTGAAGAGATTAGTTTTGAAGTAAGACCTCAAGGCAGAAATAAGAACTCATGGAAGATATGGAAAAGTAGTAAGAAGAAATAAAATATAATCTAGCAGAACTCAGAAAAGAAGTACAGGAGAAAAAGTCAACTCAACACAATAAAAACAAAGTTTAAAAGAGCATAAGGAAGAATAGAAAATATTAATAAAACAATAAAAAATGAAGGAAGTGACCACATTGAAATAGAAGTAAAGAATGAACAAAAACAAACGAAGGGAAAAGGAAGGAGGGAGGGAGAAAAAGAGGAAAGAAGGGAGGGAGGAAGGAAGGCCAAAATAGAGAGAAAACAATAAATAGGAAAGATATGCATTGGGGATCCACATAGACATATCTGGGAGAAACTCCTGAGGGAAAAAGAATCAAACAAGTGAACAGAAAAAAATGTTGTTATAATTCAATAATGCTTTTGTTGAATAAAAGATCTGAATCTACATATTGGAAAGACTCAAAAGAATTGACCAAGAATAATCAACATCAAGACATTTCCTAGTAAAATTATTGGGCTTTAAAATAAAGAATTTTTAAGCAGTCAGACAAAATAAATGTTATTTATAAAGATAAAATAATTAGGTTACTTCATATTTCTCCACAGCAACATTCAACATCAGTGAAATAACATCCTTAATATACATAGGGTGGGGCAGAGGTAGGTTTACAGGTATACATATGGAAAATAGTACAATCTTTAATTTAAACTAATACAACAATAAACCCTGTGTTTCCCATACTCACAACTGTAAAATGCCTTTTGCCCTACCCTGTATACTCAAGAAAAAAGTCTGAGCCAGGGATTATATTCAGCCAAGTTGCCCTTCAGGTTTATACTATAAACAGTTCTGAATCTGTAAAACTTAGAGAATATTTTTCTGAAGAATCTTAACTTAGAGCTAGTCTACACTAATAAAAGGAAAAGATGCAAATTGACCGTACCATTGTGACACCCACCAGGAGTGATTATGCAAATTAACCCAACAAAGATGGTGGGTTAATTTGCATACACAGGCGCTCAGCAGCTGGGGGCAGGATGCTTGCATCATTGCCGTGGTGACAACATAGGCCTTTAGCACCGCCCAAGCTGCTCCCGGCCTCTAGGCAGCATAAGAAGGTGGAAAAGCTGCTCTGGGCGGAGCAAAGGCAGAAAGGTGGCTCCAGGCCAGAGCAAAGACTGTGCCAGCAGCCAGTGTAAGAAAAGCCCATTCTGCACGAATCTTCATGCATCTGGCATCTGGGACTAAAATAAATGCTAAGTAACAGAAGAGAATGCCATTTTATAGAGTAAGATGGAAAATAAAGATATACGGCAGTTATTAATATATTACTGCATAACATAACAACTACCTCCATGTTGCAGAAATCTATAATAATAAAAGAGTAATATGTTAATTACACCGACTGTTCTTCTGGACAACCTTCCAATGAAGCTGGGGCTGCGAGGGAACCCCGGGTCCTGGGTGCCAGAGGGAAGCCCAGGTCCCAGGTGCCAGATGGAAGCCGGTGCCAGCATCCAAGGAAAGAAAGGCCTAGTCTTACCTAATAATAGACAAACATGTAAATTGGCCATATCTCCGCTACGCCAACAGCCATTCAGAGTGAGTATGTAAATTAGCCAAAGATGGTAGTCGCCAAGCTGCTCCAGGCTTGGAGTGGCCAGGCAGGGCAGGATGCCTGCTATGAGAGGGAGGGTGAGCAGACTTTGGAGCCTGCAATGAAGATAGATGAAGATGGCAGACTCTGGCTGCACCAAAGGCCTGGGTCGCAGGTGCTGGAGGAAAACTGGTGCTGGAAGCCAAGGGAAGAAAGGGAAGAAAGGCCTATTGCATGAACCTCTTCATGCAAAGGGCTCTAGTTTTATTATAAGCAGATATGGGAAAGAACAGATTAGTACTGAGATTTTAAATTCACTTTTGTCCATCAGTTCGTGAGAGAGGAAAAAGGCAAGAACATAGTGAGAATATAAAAGACCTAAAAACATAATTAATAAAATAGTTGTATCTTAAAAACAAACCTTATGTATTAGTTTTTGTATAACATTCAAGACTTAGAAGAAAATCTCTAATCTTAAAATTTTAGATCACTTTTAAAAAGAAATGAAAATCGAATTTAGCAAATAATTCAGATAGTGGGGGGGGGGGAAGTAAAGGAAAGCAGAATACAGGAATTAATAAAGATACAGTCAAAATGAAAGAGTTAGAAACTATTGGCCCTCAAATTATAGTAAAGATAATGCATTTAACTGACTTTGGTGGGAAAATTTGCCACAGGAGAAGGAAAATTCAAAAGTCAGTGAATTCAAAAGTCAATGAATTTAAAAGGAAAATTCAAAAGTCAAATTCAAATTACCATGACCTGTAATATATGAAGCTTAAAATAAGGAAGTGCTCACATTATTCTGGGGATATTTGTTTTGTTTTTAGTCATGGGTGGTGAGGATGAGGTTCCAAGAGAAAAAACTAGACATCTTATCCACAGCTTACAAAGCTGAGAAAAGTGAAAAATAATAACTTTTGCAACAATACCACTAAGAAATAAAACTAATAAATAAAAACAAAAGCAGTATATATAAAGATACATACTACGGTGTCAGTGATGATACTTTTGGATAACAGTAATATCTATTCTCCATTTTCTCTTCAATGAGCCTGTATTCCTTAAGTAATAATAATTAAATGGTGATTTAATGATAACTAGTAATAATAATATTTATATAAACATAAAATATTTATATAACCTATTTAATATATCATACATAGTATTTATATAAAGTATATAATATATAATAAATATTTAATATTTCTGTTTAATAATATATTTATACATTTGATAAAATATAATAAGTTAAATGTTATCCCCTACTTCACAACATACTCCAAAATCAATTCCAGATAAATGCAGATCTAAAAGTATATATAAAGCAATAGACCTTTTAAAGAAACATAGGATAACATATTTATGAACTGGGATTAAACAAAACGTTCTTTAAAAAGATACAAAAGTATCAACAAAAATGATAAATGATTGTAGTAAAACTAGAAATTGGAAGAATAAAGAATGTGAAAAATTACATGCAATTCAGATATTTTACAAAGAATTGTTCATAAAATACACATGTAAAAATACTTTGAAATTATAGTAAAATTAAGAATTTCTATTCAAGATCCTATTTAGAGAATAAAAATAGTCAGAAAAAAATATTTGGAATACATTTATTTCACAAAAATTTGTATCAAGAATATAATTAAAAAAAACTTTTCCCCAAAGAATAGTCAGAAAACTTAAAAAACATATTTGGTAAAAGAAAATATCAAAATAGCTAATAAACATAGGAAACATGCTCAACATCACTAGTCAGCAGGGAAATGCAAATAAAACCCAAAATTTTAAATTTATCACTTCTATCAGTCACCCACAGAATGATTAAACTTGAATGAAGGAAAATACCAAATGATGACAAAGACACAGTGATGTGGGGATGCTCAGACATGTTGGTAGGGAAGCAAATTGCTACAACTGCTTTGAAAACTGCTGAACACATGCATAGTGTTTAACTCTTGAGTAAACTCTCACAAGAAATGCACCTATAGCTTTAAGAAGAGACGTATACAAGAATGTTCACAGCAGCACTATTTTGTAATAACAAAAACTAGAAACTGACCTAAAGCCAATTTGCAGTGAAATAGAGCAACAAATTATGGTATATGTACACACTGGAATTCTAGACAAAGGGATAATGAATAATCTACAACTGTAAATATGCAACAACGCAAATGAATCTCACAAAAATAATCTTTAGAGAAAGACTCAGACTCCGAACACACACACACAAAAAAGCCTACATACTTTAATTCAATTCTATATGTAATGTACAAAAGCAGACAAAACTACTCAATGTCATTAGGAGAAAGTGGCTAACCCTTAGGGTGAGCAGATTAAAGATTGGAATAAAGATAAGTGGGCTTCTAAGATGCTGATAACCTGTTTCTTAATCAGGTTCTGGTTGTATTATACAATGGGTTTGATTTGTGAAAGTTTATACATCTGTACTCATGTATTTTCATATCATATTATGTATTATTTTTTATGTATATGTGTGTCTAATATCAAAATAAACAGGTTTTAAATGTAAATATCTTATTATAAAACACTTTTTTTTTACTATATGGAAAATGTTTAAAAGAAGTTCAAGTTATTAAGCATTAAGTAATCTGTTGGGATAAATATTTATTTCCAGACCCACTTTAATTAAATAATCAGATTCCGTAACTAGAATCTCACAAGCCAAAACAATCAGGAAAATTCTGGCAAAAATATTTCCCATGGTCCATGGCTTTTATTAGTCACTTAACTGTATATTTTTATTTTTAAAATTAAAAGGGAAAGAGACATATATTCTTCCAAAGAACATATTTATATTTAATTAAAATACATTGCTAACTATGTGGTATTTAACACATGTTAGAAAAGGAACGGAAAAAAGGAAGGGAAGAAAAAAGGAGGGGGAGGGAGAGAGGAGGAGGAGGGAAGAGAGAGAGGGAGAGAGGGAGGGATAAAAAGGAAATCTTATATCTTTCTCTTGATCTCTTGAGGGGTTCATGAATAATTCATTGGTTTTCTTTTAAATTATATAGTGCTAAGTTTACCCAAGAGAATGCAGAATTTTGACGAGACTAATTATAAGTTTACATTTCATTTGTAACTTTTTGACCTTTTATACTCTACTGCATATTAAGTTCTATAACCTGTTGGTCATACAAATATTATAGAATTATTTTATGGCATTTTGTGACACAATGCATTCACCATGAATAAATCAATTGACTTTCTATACAGAGTAATGTTATTAGTCCATAAAAGTGAAATATAATTAGAAGAGTCAACTACTTTAAAAGAAAACAAGTTTTCTGAACAATTACACAATTGTTTCTATTAAAATGATCTTATACTGGAATTCTGTAAAATTTAATGGACTGAAGTCTCTTTCTTGTTCCTGAAAATTGGTATTTTTGACAGTTTATTACCTAAGATCCATAAATAAAATAAATAAAGCATAAATAAAATGCTTCCTCCCACACAATGTATTTACTAGCAATAATAATATAGTATGCATTTCATTTTCCCAATGCAAAAATTCTAGCAATCTTGTCAGAACCGGTTTGGCTTAATGGATAGAGCGTCAGCCTGTGGACTGAAAGGTCCCGAGTTTGATTCTGGTCAAGGGTATGTACCTTGGTTGCGGGCTCATCCCCGATAGGGGGCACGCAGGAGGCAGCTGGTTGATGATTCTCTCTCATCAATGTTTCTAACTCTCTATCCCTCTCTCTTCCTCTCTCTTAAAAAATCAATAAAATATATTTTTTTAAAAAAAATTCTAGCAATTTATAAGGCATAGAAAAGAACAAAATAATTATTACCACTAAGATTTTTAAAATCCTGTATAAAGACCACTTACTATAGTTAGGAAAAGCAAAAATACCTTTCTTTTAAGAAGAGGTTAAGTTGAAAATGGACTCTGGCATTTAACCAGTAGAGCTTTTAACCAAAAATGGCAAAAGATCAGAGAACATGGGAACCAAGCTTAAGTTACCCCAGTGACATGATTGAATGCCAAAAAAGGTGGACTACCACCAGGATGGGGTGAAAATAAGGCAGGGAGCCTTCAGCAAGTCAATGAAGGGAAGGATGGCATCCTCCCAAGGGCAGAAGAAGGAAGTGCTCTCTCCCCGACCAGCTTAAAGGATAAAACCCTAGAAGCAATAGGAGGAGCAAAATAATATCTCTGCTCTTGCTGGGGATGTACCTGGAAATTTATCTGGCTAACATGATGGTTGAATGGTTTCAATATAAGACTGTAGTCATGTTTGCAAAAAGCCAAATAAATATCTGCACTCAGGAGAACGTGACAATGAGCAAAAATTTATCTCGGCTTTATTATTCCAATATGATTTACCACATATTTCAAAACTATAAACATTTAACCCTGGCCAGAATAGCTAAGTAACTAGTATCGAACCAATCTCTCTCTTTCTCTCTCTCTCTCTCTCTCTCTCTCTCTCTCTCTCTCTCTCTCTCTCTCTCTCTCTTTCCCTCTCTCTCTCTCTCTCTTCCCGCCCTTTCATTCTCTAAAAATCAATGGAAAAAATATCCTTAATGAGGATTAACAACAACAAAACTATATAACCATTTTTATAAGTAGTTTTTCTTCACTCACATGGTTTTAGATAAATACAAATTTAAAAGTTAGTTATACTAACTTTTCCTTCTTTTTGAGATGATACTATACACAAAAATTGTGGTATCCAAAATAAAAAATGTTGCTAAAATACAAACTAGATATTATCATCTCTTAACATTATATTTTCTCTATTGTTCCAGAAAAAAAATTCTAACATGCACACTGAGCCTGTGCTATATAGACTTGGTCATTTGAAATTATCTAGATTTCCATTTCCTTCAATAAATATAAAATAAGAAATGATAGGCTAAGTTAACTGTTTTTGACAATGATTTTCCAGAATCCAGACCAGAATTTACAAAATTGAAATATTTATTAATTATTTTTGTTTATGTTTTGATTTGTTTAATGTAAGCTATTGTGACGGTAGGAAGAGTAAGGTTGGGAGTATGAGCTATGTGTAAAATCACCATGGAAACCACATCTATGACTAATCAGTGAGAATTGGCAGGCATGATTCTGCAATTATTATTACAAAGCCCCACATGTGAACTTGTTTAAATCCCCTCTCACTGTGCCTCTTTTTGATTTAATATAATGCTCAGGGTTTTAATTTTTCCAGAGTAGTTCCTAAGTGTTATGTAACCACGAACCCCTACTGGCCATTCTCTGAAAACTTCTCTGAATGTTGAAATATGAGACAAAAATAAATTAGTTAAGAGAGATTTTCTAGAAGGACACATATAGTTAACTAAGGAGGGAGAGAAGTCAAATAAAATGAGGAGTAATAAGTATCTATTGGATTTTACAGAAAGGAAATTACTGATGGCCTTGGTGGAACCACTGGTAGAATGGAAGTGGACCAGGGTGTGAGAAGGTGTAATGAGCTCAGGCACCTCTTCCAAGTAACTTCATTATGCAGAGAATAATCTTTGAGAGATACGTGGTTGAACAGGCTTGTGTTTTCTAAACTTTTTAAAGGCAAAGGTGTCTTGATCATACTCAAAAGCTGATGGAACGAAGCCAGTCAACACCAAGCAGTTGAAGACTGAAGGGAAAAGGGAGCAGATTGGGCTCCTGGGAAGTGGTGAATGGATTGGTCTGGGAATATCCATCTGGAAAAAGGGTGGGTTACAATTTAAATAAGTATGTCTGTATAGTAGCAGGACATTGAGGGAATTCCACTTTCAGACTTCTATTTTCTGTGATGCATGTAACCAAATTACCTTCTAAAAATGAAGGTCAGGGAAGGCGATAAGAGGTTTCAGGTAAATTGAGAAAGTTTGAAAGGTCTTTTAGTTCTGATGATGATACAGAGGGAGATAATGTGGGAAACATTTAGGATAACCAATAAGTATAAAGAAAGCACTAAAGGTGGAAAGAATTTATAGTTGCACCAGACTCATATTTAGGCTATTGTCTTCAGAACAAAAGATACTAAGGGGGGGAAATGGCCTCCTAAGGATTTCTAAAATTATACCACTTAATGGAAATTGCATAGCTTCGCCAGCCTTTAAAACCAATTTAAATACATGAATACTGAAGCTTCCAAATGGGACCTCAGATTTCTCATATTTCCAGATAATATCAGTATAAGCCTAATAAGGCCGTTGATCATGTCTTTCTGACATTGTATCTCAAGGACCCAACCAAGGCCAGTACATGACAGACAATAATGTTGATGAATATTTCTTGAAATCAGTGCCAAGTGGATGGATGTAAAAATGAAACACTGGTGTCTGATGTTCAGGATAAAATAAATCAGTATATAATATCAGTATAAAGTAAAAGGAAGGTAGATTACTTACTGGTAAATTGCATGTGGAAAGACATAAAAATATGCTTTCAATGTGTTGCTTTTTCAAGAGGATATGTACTTAAAAGAGACCCAGGTCTCTTTTAAAAGATTATTGTATTTCATTCATGTATCAGATGAGCAGAGGAAAGAAGCAGGAGGCAAATGACAGAAGGCTGACCTCAGGAAATTAAATCAGTACAAATACAGATTTTCTTAATAGATGGTCAATTGACTTAATGTTGAAACCAAAAATAATGCCAATTATTTATTATTAAAATAACACTCTGGGTGCTTATTGGGTACCATGTTCTGGGCTAAGTACTTATATGAATTCTCCAATCTTTACAACCCTAAGAGACAGGCATTACCATTGTAAACATTCTCTTTTTGCACATAAGTGAATGATACTTAGACAGGTGGAATATCTTGTTCATGATTACAGATCTGCTAAGGCACAGAGTTACTATAGTCCCAGTTCTCTCTGTGAACAGAGATCACACTCTTCACCACAGTGTCTTCCCATCCATTTGTCAAACATCTTCTTTTGTCAAATGTGGAAAATGAGGCCCAAGAAATAAAGTGAGTTGTCTATACTAGTAATCTCACACTGTTAATTGTCAAACCATAAATTGAAACCAGGCCTCTTCATCCCCAGCCCAGTAATCTCTTATCTATTCTTGAAAGCCAAAGCCCAAATACATTAATTCATAATATTTGAAATTTTACCCAACTCCAATTCATTGACTTAATGAATGAAATTCACCCTTAGGTTAATATCTTATAACTTCTGACCAAACTGAAATAGAACTATTTTAATTCATCACTGAAGTGGAGATTATAATTTTAACTCAGATATTTGAGAAAAATTGTTTTAATGGTCTTCACTGTTTTCCCGATATCATACTGTGAGAGGACCAACAACAAAGAATTTGAATGGACAAGAGGAGGAGGAGGAGGAGGAGGAGGAGGAGGAGGAAGAGGAGGAGGAGGAGGAGGAGGAGGAGGAGGAGGAGGAGGAGGAGGAGGAGGAGGAGGAGGAGGAGGAGAAGAAGAAGAGGAGGAGGAGGAGAAGAGGAGGAGGAGGAGGAGGAGGGAAGGAGGAGGAGGAAGAAGAAGAAGAAGAAGAAGAAGAAGAAGAAGGAGGAGGAGGAGGAGGAGGAATAGGAGGAGGAGGAGGAGGAGGAGGAGGAGGAGGAGGAGGAGGGAGGGAAGGAGGGAGAGGGAGGAGGGATTGGAGGGAGATAAAGGAGGAAAGATGAAGAGAAAGAAAAATTTAGGAGAATGCTAAACATAAAAAGCTAATAGTATATAGATATTATGGTCAAGCAATACATAAACTTATTAAATTTATTAATTCCTTTAAGACTCATAGTATTTTATCACAGAAAACACATTTAATTAACATCCAATTTTCCATTTGAGAAAAAATGGCAGACTGAAATGGATTGCAGCCATCTGGCTCCATAGCCCACAATCCTAGTGAGAACCTTACTATTCACATTCACACCTAGGAATATAAAAGATGTTAAACAGGACTACTCTGGTTTCCCTGCATCTTCAACTGAGGCCACAGATCTGAAGTCAATGGGTAAAGAGTGCCATGTCTATCATCTAAAGGGCACTCCAACACAGAACTTACTAAGAAGCTTCTCACTGTGCCAGAAACCATCACCTCTAACAGTCTATGGAAGATAATATTAGGGATTCATTAGTGTTCCTTTAGAGGAGTTACTAATATGAATTCCTAGTGATAGAGGGCAAGGGGGAATCTTTTGATTAGATTGGTGAGGATGGCATACTCATTGGGAAAGTCAGCTGGCACCTCATTTCCGACTGGATGCTTCCTAATCTACAGAAACCCTTGACTCATCCTGGGCTAATGCAAGAGTGAAGTATGAGTCCTTGAGAGAACCTAACGGATCTGTGGACTTTGGAGGGGAGAGAGTCTAAAGATGTAACTCACTTGGAGGAGTTTAGAAGTATGTGTGGCTGCTAGCTGAACAGAGAGAAGAGGAAAGAGGGCAGTAGTGGGAAAAGGCCAGCTTTCATTTCCAGAGTTTGACAGGACTGAATGCCTGAGTTCTGGTGGACCAAATGAGTATCAATGAAGAAAGCCATATTCTAGCCTAAGAGAGTTGTCCATCTAACCCCTGCCTAAGATGGGATAAGGGGATCTGACAGAAGAACACTGGGTGGGGTCTACTTTCAGGACGGAAGCCCGAGAAGCTGAAGGCTGCCCTGAAAGGTAAGCTGGAAAGAGTATCACCCATGACAGGGAATGGCACAATGTGCAGGTCCTCAGGCCTGTGGGGGTGGGTCTGTGAGGCAGCTTCAAAAGAGCTTCTATGAGAGGAAGAGCAAGTATTTGGGCACATGTCTTACAGGAGACACCAGGAGCCAGGCTACAGCAGCAGGATCAGTCCTCAGTCTAAGTCTTAGACTCTAAGAAAAGCAGGCCTGTCCTTCTTCTTGACCTCCAAAACCATATCCTGATCCATTTCCCCTGAACTGGAACAGGTTCATAAATCAGTTACTCTCAACCCATGGTAATTTCTTAGTGGGTCACCTTATCCTCAGTCTAGCAGTTCTTTATGCAACAATTACATTGCTGTCAATAGTTTTCTTAAAAAAAATATTACTTTGCTCAGGCTGTTTCATGATACATATTCTCTCCCAATTAAGACTGAACTCTTCAGTATTCAGGGATGGGATTTAGTTATCCTTTCTCTGTATTCACTTTCCAACACGTAAATGTTTTGACTCATATTTGGGCCCACTACAAAGGGGAAATCTTTAATGGGTCTCTGAGAATATATTGTGATCCCACAATCTTCTGTGGCCATGTATTTTATTTCCCAAACTACCATGGATGTCGCAACTCTCTGCCTGATGCCATCCTTTTAATCTGAAATGTTCCATGCCCCCAATCAAAATCCAACCCACCCTTCAAAGCTCGGCTCAAATATCACCTCTTCTTAAAATTGTTACCTGATTCCCCCAGTTGGAATCAGTTAGTCCTTTGCCTGTATTCCCCTGACCTTTCCTGTATTCTTTTGGTTTTGATCTTATTTCATTCTGTTTCATATTATACCGTGTTTCCCTGAAAATAAGACATCCCCTGAAAATAAGACCTAGCGCAACTTTGGGAGAAAAAATTAATATAAGACACTGTCTTATTTTCGGGGAAACAGGGTAGTTAGTCATGTAGCAAAAGGGGACAAGACAAAAGCCTCAAATCTACATTTACTATAAATTTATGACATAGCAAAACAAAAAACTGGGACATTTTTAGTTGCATGCAAGCTCAAAGTGTCTTCTTGGAAGAACAGAGACTGAGACCCTTGAATAGTCCAGGCTCAACCAAATCTCCTGACCTGTGAGAAGTGAGGTCTTGAGGTGAACCCGCAGGATCAATGTGGAGATATTAGGTCTTAGTCCTGGGGCACTAGCAGATGTGTCCGAGCTATGGAACTTGAGGGATCAGTAGTAAGCAATACCAGCTACCTCTAAAATTGGGTTCAGAAGCCTCAGGTGAATCATTTTAAGAAATTAAGCCCATTAAAGGGATTTTATCTCTAGGCCTCGGGCACTGAAAAAGGAACTATTTGGGTTCCAGGAGAGTTATTTCATTGGAGAAAAGAAGACTATTTCTTACATCAGCTGGCTATCAAAGTGCTGGGAAAAAAGAAAGTATTATCAAGCATGAGACTATGTGCATAATATTAAAGGGAAATCGACAAACCCCAAGTCATGATTCGACCAACCAGTATGAACCAGGTGAGAGGCCAAGCAGCCAAGGATGGGGTCATTGTGTGCACAGACAGAGAGGAAATGGAATCAACAGGGCAGCCCTGACTTTGAACTCTCAGCAGCAGCGACCTCTGATGAATCACAGAATTAATTAAGAATTACAGAAACAACCTCTTGTGGCTGCATGGGGACATGCTATAAGTCACAGGAAACATGTATACACAACATCAGGAAAGGGGGTTTGGATTTGACTTTCTGCTTCTTCTTACCCCTATATCCCAGCACAGGAGAAACTGCATGCTAAAAGTTACAGTGGTAGACACTTAAGAAATGCCTATTGAATAACCAATGAATACATTGTCATCGTCTATAGAATATCTCATTACCAGTTCTTGCAAAACAGCATATCTGACAATTTTCACAATATCCTTAACGGTTCATATAGTGGCCATAGATGTCTTTGCTGAACATCCCCTTTTGCCCTTCCTCTAGTGAATGCAACCTCCTCTTTGGGGGACTGATCTTCCCCACTCTAAATTTTTGACACTAGTGAGGCTGCCTGTCACAGACACATGAACCCGACTCGCCACTCAAAGTATCCCCTTGTTTCAGCAACAGGGGGCACAAGCCTCAAACGTGGCTAATCTGCCCTATCCCATGGAAGCGTTATATACAGAAGCAGGGGGAGAGAAGACCTGTCTTTTCTCAAAGTCATGAAGCTATCATGTTTACATTGGAGCTGCTGCTCCCAGCCATGTTCGCCAGCATGTGGAGAAAACCAATTTGAAGGAATGAAGGCAAAGAGAAGCTTAGCGTGTGTGTGTGTGTGTGTGTGTGTGTGTGGTGTGTGTGTGTGTGTGTGTGTGAGTGTGTGTGTGTGTGAGAGAGAGAGAGAGAGAGAGAGAGAGAGAGAGAGAGAGAGAGAGAGAGAGAGAGAGGTTTTATTAGGAAGTAGTAATTATATTTTCCAGTTTACATTTTCTTTATTAACATGTTCATGCTGTTTGAACAAAAACTATTTTCTTAAATCAGAAGAAAACACAAACACATGTAATAGAACACACATTGAGAAGACACATGTGAATGTTTACCTTCTCTGAGCCTCTCCAGGCTTGCCTCTGTAGACTGTTTATTTCCACTCTAGCACCATGTGCGAACCTAATGAAGACTCCAGCTTCATAGCCCATATGCTGGGAGCTGCATTGCTTTCTGCAACACTGTGGAGTCCCACTGCCAATGTTTAAAGAGTGTCAGCTTGTCATCTACAAAGGAGATTCCCCACAAGAGAGCATTGAAGCTCTCCTAGAACAGTAGAGAGGGGTAAGAGAGTCGTTATAAAATCATAAAGCTTTGTAAACCTCAGGCTAACTTCTTATTTTAGAAGTTGTTTTTTATTTTTTTCATATATCTTTCTCTGTGTATCTTGTTTCTGCCTAGTCTTGCTTAATAATTTCTAAAGGAGATCAGCACTCCGATTCTTAAAATCAAAAAATTTTAGGCAGTGCCTGGGGGCGGGGGTTGGGGGGTGTGAACTAGTGATGAGAACTAGGCAAAGAGTAAAATGTTAAAGAAAAGTAAATCACAATTGTCATGAACCACCAACAGATTTGAAAGTTGAATTATTCAAGGCGGCAAATTTTCTGGATTCCAGCTCTATGCTGCAAGAATTGGAAACAGATAACAGAGGCATTGTTATATTTGTTCACTGCCAGCCTTCTGCTGCCACCACAAAGCACTCCAGTCTCTGTCCCTATTGCCAGTGGGCAAGAACCTTGCATGGAAAATAATGAGCAGAGGTCTTTTACAGAGAAGTTGCTCCACCCACTTTTACCTAGTCAATATGTCTAATAATGCATCAGGTAAGACTTGCTTTGAGAATTGTTTTCACAAGTGGGCACAATTGCACATATAAAGACTAGATATAACCCGGCAGATAATTTTTGAAAAATGCACTTGATTCCCGTCTTTTTCTCTGACTTGTAATCTTTAAATTGGCATTGTCCACATTTATTCTAAGTTTATCAAATGATAGACCCTATCCAACTTTAATTTTACATGAAGTTTGATGCCTCCTAACTTGCTCCCTTTTTTAAAAAAAAAATGAAACTTAAACCATGGATGCAGACAATAGGGCGGTGAAGGCCTGGGGAGGGAGTAGGCAGGAAAAGGTCAGGGGGGAAAGGGGTACATATGTAATACTTTCAATAATAAATATTTATTTTTTAAATAAATAAATAAATAAAACTTAAACCAAAACCGAATTAATTCTTCTTTTAAAGAAACTCTTTTTTTTTTTCTTTCTTAATTTTTGAAAGTGTCTACCCCTCACTTCAATGGGACTATTCATGGGATTTATTTATTTTTTAATATATTTTCATTGATTTCAGAGAGGAAAGGAGAGAGAGAGAGAGATTGAAACATCAATGATGGGAGAGAATCACTGATTGGCTCTTGCACACTTCAGAGTGGGGATTGAGCCCACTACCCAGGCAAGAGCCCTGACAGGGAATCAAATTGTGACCTCTTGATTCATAATAGGTCAACAACGCTCCATCACTGTGCCATGCCGGCTGGGCCTGGGATTTATTTCTTACATGAAGGTGTAACTATTCTCTGTGTGACTTGAGGATCCCTGCCCCCAATACTTCCTTTTTCTCTCCTCAGACTACTTGTGTTAAGTCCTGCATTTGTAGGAAGTCACAGTCCTGCTGCCTGGAAATGCAGCAGAAGAGAAGAGAAAGGAGCTGGAGGGCCTGTCACTGTCAGAAAGGGCAGACCCGGAAAGGGCATATCAAAGAGCAATGGTGAGCTTTCCTTCAGACTTAAGTGGTGGGCCATGGGAGAAAGCATAACAAGCTCTTGTCCAAGTGTCTCCTTCCTGTCTTCCCTCCTGCCATCTCCATATAACAGAGAATCAGACTGAGATGGGACGCCACAGAGACCTCGAAAGACACACAAATGTCCACCGTTCCAACAATAGATTGGCCTTACGCATACTCAGTCCTCCGCTTGCGGCAACCTTGTTTCTAGACAATGCATGTCTAATAAAATAAGTTTGGAAGGACTGAAAGTTCCCACTCTATCTCTCAGCTAAAATTACATACAGATGCTGCTCAGTGCCTGTATTAACTTGTAACTGTGAACAAATTATAAGGTTTTAAGATCACAGAAAAGTTTTTGAAGTCGAAAATAACCACCATTACAGACAAAATAACCTGTCACTTCTTTTAGAGTTCATGGAAATAAAATGTTGGTAAGAAAAATAAAACATTCTGGCTCTGCGCCAGAACATAACATTACGCTCTCTAATACACTTCTAAAGTGCTTAAGTGTCAGCAAGTGGCTGTTTGTTTAAATCTATCTCCCTTAGAAATTGTATTTAAGATCTTTTTGATTGACAAAACAGAGTGTCTGTTATATATGTTTATATGTTAACTTTGCTCTAAAGGAATAGCATCCAGACCTTTATTCCATCTGAAACTCATCCACAAATCATGGAAAGAAACATATTTCAGATATTTAATGAAGGAAGTGATAACTATGTGCATTTTCATTCTGCAATTACAATTTTCCTGACTTTCATTATTTAAAGCAAACAATAAACAGAGTTTAGAATCATTGTATGTCTTATAATAATAAGTTTCTAAGAAATATGTAAGTTCAGAAAAACGAGGCCTAATTATAATTTCATCCTGTGGTTTTGAAAGTAATGGTTTAATCTTAAAGAATTAATAACTGACATAAAATGTAAAGGGAAGTTCCTTTCACCACCACTGATTAGTCAGAAAATATGCAGTACTACCTCTCAAAGGGGAAGGGGGAGTAGAAACACAGTTCTCTTGAGATTTCTCATCTGCAGCTGTATTCCACAGAGGTCTAAAAATCAGAAATGAAGTGCCCCAAAGTTCAACCCACGCTTTTTCTTTGAAGGGCACACGGAGGGTAAATTTTTGAGCCTAATTATTATGCCACTTCAAATACACTCCTTCAGCAAGATTGGTGGAACAGAGCCATCTGCACCCAGGTTCAGCATCTCAAATGCCTGCCCTCCCGACCCTCCTTTGTTCCTCTTCCTGCATGCCAAGCCACTCTGGCTTTTATTTTCTTTATTCAAACTTTCCCTCTCTCATAGAGGAAGAACTAATGTGAAAGAAACTGAACCATGGTACCAAATGCTTAGCATATATTGAAAAGCAGATAGATAGAATCTATCATACATAGATTCTAAATGATGCATTGTTTGTTTCATATAATGAAAATTGGGGAAATAATTTTTTAACTTTTCATAGTAATATAGGCCCAATACGATATGTCAAATATGCCAGAAAATTCCGTCTAAGAGAACTTCTAAAGAGGACTCATATAGCATACCATTTAGCATACACATTATAACTTAATTTTGCCTTTGTCTTAATATGTCTAATGCTTTTGGCTATTTTGGAATTGTATTAATTGGTCTAAAGGTCAGGAGTTCTAGGTTCTCCCCTGCTCTTGAACTCTGTGTAATCTTGAGCAATTTATGTAAATGACCTGTTCCAGATTTCTTGTTCTCTATCTATAAAGCAAGGAAGTTGAATCAAATCTATTTCTAACCTGTGGGTGAAAAACCTATTCACTGAGATTTTCTGTTTTTCATACCTCCCAAATCTCAGATCCCTGGTTCCTCTGAGCAGCACTGAGAATGCAGAAACTTATCTTCTATCACTATTCTGATTTCTTTCAGGTAAAGTTCATGTTGTGCCAGTGAAACCACCCATTTCCCATTTCTGATTGATTCCAGGTCACTCCCTATTAAAATCCATTCTACTCTGCCATGGCAGTGGTTTTTACGGGATACTTATTTATATTAACAACCTCACCCAAGCCTTTTAAAAATCTTAAATTGCTTCCAGTTATCTTCAAGAAAAGTTTCACTCTACTTAATATATCTTACAACATTTCATAACATTTTACATCCTTATAAACCTGCCTTTTTAGCCTCATCTCCAACCAGCTATCTTACTTGCATGCACTAAATCATTATCTTTTATTCTGCTATTGTATTTAGATTATTCCCACTCCAAAGCCTCCCTACTCCTGCCCCTATTCCTACACTGTTTCCCTGAAAATAAGACAATGTCTTATATTAATTTTTGCTCCCAAAGATGCGCTAGGTCTTATTTTCAGGGGATGTCTTATTTTTCCATGAAGAAGAATATGGTTCACATTTATTGTTAAATGAAATTAAAGGAAATTTATTACCTGTATATGGTACGGTAGTACAGTAGTTGTCAACACAAACCAGACAAACTGTGAATCCTACAGTATCAAGAATTTACTCATTTATTCAATGACAATCATGTCACCATCTTCTGGAACAACATCATAACAATCCAATTTCTGAATTTCCTGGTGAATTTCTTGTGACTCCGTTTCTTTCAGAATCAGTGGACCAAATCTCTCATGTTCAGCAATAGCACTGTCTTTAAATAAGTACTTCTTGTCAAGGTAGCCTGCTCGCAGTGCATTTGCAATGCAATTGTCAGTGATTTTCTCTCATGAATTCTTCACCCAAGTCACAACTTCTTGCAGTTTAGGTTTCACAAAGTTTCCACACTGATTTCTCTCCATTCTATTTTCAATGTAGTCATTAATTTCCATGCACAAATTGTCTTTGAATGGCTTGTTTATTGCAATATCAAGAGTCTGGAAATAGGCCGCCATTCCTGCAGGAATCATTATCTGATCTATTTTTCTTTCATGAAGAAATGTCTTCATGTCTTTAGCGTGGTGAGTGCTGGCTGCATCCCAGACTAGCAGACCTCTTTGGCTCCCTCGCATAACAAGCGGCAGCATTACATTGACCCACTTCTTTATAACTGCTTATGTGGCCCAGGCTTTTTCAGTTTCAAGAATAAAAACGCCCAAAACACGTTCAATCTTTTCCTTCTTGCCCTTAGAAATGATTAAAGGTAGGATTTTAGTGCCATCCAGACTAATTGCTAAAATACAGGAAACATGTGCACTTTCATAAGCAGTGGAGGGAATGTCCACTAAGGAGGCACCCCGCTGTTCAATTGTTGTTTGAGATGATTGGCCCATAAACACTGCAGTTTCATCCATAGCAATCATGTTAGAAAGATTGTATTTAGAGAAGTCAGCATCATCAATAAAGGACTTGAATGCAAGTGCTAGATTAATAACTTGAGTATCTTTCAGCCTAAACAATGTTGTAGATCTTCTTTAAAGACAGTTCCCTTCGCTGAAGGAAATTATCCAGCCAGTGTTGTGATGCTTTGAAGTCTTCGGGGGCTATGTCAAACTGCGGTGCCATTGCAAGGGCAAATTCTTGAATCTGAGCCCTATTCACAACCAAAGCCTTTGCTCTCCTGTCAACAACCCATTCACAGAGAGAAATGCTAAAAAGTGCAAGAGTAGATCAGGTTGATCCACACTTGCGCTTTTTAACATTTCCCTTGTCCATTTGTTCAATGAGGTTATCATACTCTGCTGGCCATTTTCAGACCAATCGGATACTCAACATCTTCTCTTTGCAGAAAGCAGTAAGATTTTGGCCCCAAGAGTTTTCCACGATTCCTTCCTTGTGCTCCATGGAGTAGTTTTTTCTTTTTGTGCTCATTCTAGGGTAAAAGAAAGGAATTGGGGTATCAAGGTAGGGGGAGGGGGATCACTTAAGATGACACAGGGGGGATTAGAGGAGGGAATCAAAATGGCACAGGAGAATCAGAGGGGGAATTACCCTTTTAGTAACCCCTTTTGATCCTCCTGTGTCGTTTTGATTGCCCCCTCTGATCCTCCTGTGTCATTTTAAGTGATTCCCCTCTCCCCACCCTTGTGCCACTGAATACCTTCACCAGACATCCCCACTACCCCTTTATCAGACATTTACCCCCTGGGGTCTGCCTGGGGATTGTCCCTGGGCTTGCTGGGGCCTGGATCTGGGCTGGAGCAGGGTCTACAGCAGACTGAGAACCTTCAGTCATCATAAGGGCTGCCGCAAGTATCAGGTAGTGCCACCAGAGACAGACCAGCACTCACCACCTTCGCTGCGTCCCGTCTGCGTCTGCTCTAATCCTCCTGTTCTTCTACACACATCTGCAAAAGTCTCCTCTTCTCTCCCGCCCTGCGCTCACCACTCACTCCTACCTCCACTCCACCTCCACACAGCAGTGACATCAGGACTCTGCGTAAAGTCACTGGTTGCTAGATGCCAGTAGGGGCAGCCCTAGTGACCAGTTTATGGTAAATTAATTTTCATTCTGAGACAGAGCCTAGGGTTGGGGCCTTAATTTCTGGGGGATGCCTTATATTTCACTCAGAAAGAAACCTGTAAGTAGGTCTTATTTTTGGAGGATGTTTTATTTTCGGGGAAACACGGTATTAAGATTTACTTATTCTTCAAGATCCAGATTAGTTATCCCCTTCTATATTTAGCTTTCTCTTACACCCTTCTCCATGATAGAATTGTGTGAATCTTTTGTACAACCTTAACTGCATATCTGTGTGTGATAACACGATAGATACAAAGGTACAGTGTGTCTAAGAAGTTTTTTCCCTAGGTGAACTTTCTGACTAGTAAAAGTACAGTCCTGCCGGGACCGGTTTGGCTCAATGGATAGAGCATTGGCTTGGGGACTGAAGGGTCCGGGGTTCGATTCCGGTCAAGGGCATGTACTTTGTTGCGGGCACATCCTCAGTAGAGGGTGTGCAAGAGGCAGCTGATTGATGACTCTCTCATCGATGTTTCTAACTCTCTATCTCTCTCCCTTTCTCTCTGTATAAAATCAATAAAATATATTTTTAAAAAAAGTACAATCCTACAAATCAAAAAATGCCACTTATTTATGTTAGCTCTATGACAGAAGTCTGTATCCAGTGCAGTTGAGAACAAAGAAGAGAAAAAGGATGGTCAGTTCTACCAGAGAAGAGAGGGAAATGGATCAAGAAAAGCATCAGAGAGGAAATAATTCTTGAGATGAATCTTGAATGACCAATAGATATACAACAAGGCATAAATAATAATCAAGAGGGTCTGAGAGTCTATTCAGTCATATAGTTATTCATTCAACCAACATTTATTGAGTGTCATTATAAGTCAAGCACTGCACTACATACTGAGAACATAAAGGTAAGTAAAGTACATTATTTTGTCAAGTACAGACAAGTTAACAAGCAATTTTAATACAATGGATATAGTAGATAGCTGATAAAATAGCCCCTGTAATAAGGAGTCTGACTCCAACTGCATTTTTGATGTTTGATCCCTGACAGCTTTCATGCCTTCCTCCCTCTCCCTTTTCCTCTTTGCCCATATGAGGGCAAAATGTTAAGAAAGTTTTGGAGTCTCATCCATTCTTGCTGGTAGGAAAGTTCAAACTACCCAAACCCCATTTCCACAGGAGCCCTCACTGAGAGCCTAACCCCTCACCACAATAAAAACTAAAGCCATCAGATTATCAAGGTATATTAGATTTTCTTTTGTTCTTGTTCTTTTTTCTTTAAAAAGTTTCATTTTGTGAGTGCTAACTATTTCCATCTTGGCATCATCAGTCTCAACATATGAACCAATTGTGGGAGGGGATAGCTTGCCTTCCACAGGGTAACAGACCTCAGTGGTCCCAGGTTCCTAGTGTTCATGGCCTTATATAATTCACTCTATTTGATTGTGGGTTTAGCCAAGTGACTTGCTTCTAACAAACAGAATATAGCAAAAGTGATGTATGTCATCACTTTTAATATATAAGAGTAAAGTAATCCTCTGTGATTAGATTGCAAAAAGACTCTGATTTCTCTCTTGCATGTTCTCTATTGCTTGGTTCCTTGCTTTGATGGAAACCAGCCACCATGTTATGAGACACCTTCTGAGGTCCATCCAGTAACAAATTGAGAGAGGCCTGTGAGTTAGCCACTGAGGAACTGAGGTCCTCAGGCCATGAGCCTATGTGAGACTGAATCCCATCAAAGACAATTCAGTGAGTTTCCCAGTGGACTCACTACCAGTTGAACCTTCATATGAGACCATTGCCCTGACCAACACCTTGATTGTAGCCTTGTAAGAGACCCTGAGAAAGAGGACCCAGTTAAGCCATGCCCAAATTTTTGTCTCACAGAAACTGTGATGTAATAAATATTTGTTGTTTGAAGCCAATATGTTTGGAGGTAATTTGTTAAGCATCAATAGATAACTAACAAAACAGAGTGTTGCAGTGGTGAAAATACACAAAAATATTATTAGCCTTTAGGATGGTGGTAGGGGATGGGTGGCTAAAGAGAGTCTCAGGAGGGTTGGTCTCCAGATGGGCTAGAGAGATACACCAAAGAAGGAATGGAGTTGTACAAAGGAGCATTGAAGAATTTGAAACAGCACAACAGCATGACCCTATTCATGCAGCTTAAGTCTGGGCTGTGTCCTCCCTCAGATTCAGACATGTCTGGACAGGTAATGAGAGCTAGTGGCCCAGGCCCTCAGTAGTTTGTTTGCACAAGTAGTAAAAAAAAAAAAATCCTGGAAAATAAGTCAATCTTTAAGAAGCAAGAGTTGTAGGCTTCTTGGGTCACTGACAGAAAAGCAGTGGCTCTGGCCTTAGCATGCAGTGGCTGCCCCTGTGATTATCCTTCTTCCCAGTGCCTACAGATGGATGCCTGAGCCCCATGAAGAAAGAACTATAGTAACAAGCAAGTAATCTACAAGGGCTGTTTCACAAAATTCCCATGAGAATCTCAGATCCCAAGACATTATCATCAAGTCAACCACAGTGGAGTCAGTAGCCTTGGCAGGAAGAAAGGTCCTGGCTGCTCTGCAAGGAAATAGGTACCTTAAACATTGACCATCAGCATTGGTATCAGTGCCCTGGCAAGGACTTCAGGTATTTCAGAAGACAAGATTATTCCTTTTTTTTTTTCTATAAGAGCCAGAACAAAAGAGAAGAAAAATAGTGGACAACAACAACAACAACAAAAACACTTCAGAGCAACAGATGCAACATCCCCAGTCCCCGGCCCCATATTTGGAGAAGAATATGAGAAATCCAGACAGAAAGCAGTAAGATTAAAAAAAAGAAATACTAGGCCCAGCCAGCATGGCTCAGTGGATGAGTGCCAACCTATGAACCAGCAGGTCACAGTTAGATTCCCAGTCAGAGCACATGCCTGGGTTGTGGGCTTGATCCTCAGTCGGGGAGCAGGAGGCAGCTGATCAATGATTATTTCTCATCATTGACATTTCAATCTCTCTCTCCCTCTCCCTTCCTCTCTGAAATCAATACATACACATTTTATAGAGGAATACTACATTTTATTAATAATCGAGAGGCATTAATATGATACATTTGTTACAATCAATGAACCAATATTGGTACATAATTATTAACTGAACTTCATAGTTTGTTCATATTTCCCATGTAATTATCTAATGTCCTTTCTCTATTCTGGCATCTCATCAAAGACACCACATTACAATTAGTTGCTATGTCTCCTTAGGTTCCTCTTAGCTGTGACATGATCTCAGTTTTCTTATTTTCAATTATCTTGACAGTTTTGAGAGGCATATCGTAAGAGTCCTCTCTACTGGACCTTTTCTGATTTTGTCTTCTCATATTAGACTGGGTCATGAGTTTGGAGAGGAGAAATATTTTTTTAATACTGATACAGATCTCACTTTTATCTCATTGCTTTGGCCTGGGAAATTTACAATGTATTACACTTGAATTTTGGAGCCATCTCTACTGTAGAGAAAATACAGAGTGAGGACAAACACAAAACAGTGTGACCAACTTGAAGACTATTGCAGTGATTCAAATGAGATACAATAAGGATCTGTGCTAAGACAACTATGGTGTGAAAAGAGTGGAAGGGAAAGATAAAAGATATGTTAAGGACTTATAAGGAGCAGAACTCTATAATCAATTTTATATGGATGGGAAAAATCTGCAAACATGACTGAGAAGAAATGGCTGAAAATGTGGAAGAAGAATCAGAAAGAGCAGTGTGCTAATGCCAAAGGAAGAGAGAATGCTGTAGGAAGTCAAATAAAAGAGGATAAAAGTGATCTTTGAACTTGGAAATTAATAAGGTTTCTAGTCAGGAGCAGCAGCATAATTGGAAAAGCTGGAAAGTGAATATAATGTAAGAAAAATAAAAATAGTGAATGTCAATATTTCTGAGCATTCTTATTATCAAGAAAAAGGAAATGGTCAGTATAGAGGCTAGAGAGATATATAAAATTGGGGACATTCAATAATATATGAGACATGAGCATACATTTATAGACTACTTGGGGTGATAAGAATCAGTAAAGAAAAATTGAAAACATGGCAAAATGAAAACAATTATCTTAGAGGAGATGAAAAGATGCTAATAATAGTTGCATAAACTGAATATTTACCTAACATTCCAGGCAGTGGAGTAGGGCTTTGATGCATTCTTTGCCTTAATCTTAACAGTCCTAGAAAGTAAATGTTGTGATTACCCTTATATTTTAATGAAGAAACTAAGACATATAGCAGTGTGAGTCAAGATTTGAACCCAGGCAGGTTAGCTCTACTTGCTTCATTGCTACTACAACAGTATATTGCTGCTCCAAAGCCTGGGTGGTAGGCTGCAACAGCAGAGGAGACATCTGTAAGATGGACGGAAAGCAATATGTGTGGGTGGCACATGGTGGTTGCATAATAAATATTTGTAGAATGAATGAAAGAATAACTGAGTGCAGATACAGATATGTAGCTCTACGGGCAGGAAGTTGATGGAGGTCACACTTTATGGAGCTGATTACATCACCCTCTATGAATGTGCAGCACTTCCTACATGAACAGTGTAGCGTTTGTTTCATTATATTACAATTCTGTCTCTTCACTTATCTGAATTCTGCTCCTTCCGCAAGGAGAGCGTCTGAGACAGACCTACCTTTTGAATTCATCGAGCCCCGACTGGAAAAGCCTTCAGAACATGTCAGAGGCAAAGAACAAGGAAAGTGCAATGAAAAGTTGAAATCCAATAAGCTGAAAATCAAAGGTCCCCAAGCAGATGGGAGGAGCAGAAGCAGGTTAGGAATTCAAGAGTGTGGAGCCAGGGATTTGAAATCCTGGGAGCCAAGAGCCAGAGCAGAGGCCTGGAAAAATGATCTCAACAGATGTCGCTTTCTGCATCTTCTCTTTAGCTATCAGTCACAGTGATGAATGGCCACCCTGGCTAGCTTAAAGGATTGTGAGGGTCACTACCTCCAGGTAGTGAACATCTTGGGGCCAGGAACTAGAACTATACCTTTTTTTTTTTTTTTTTACCTGTAATTATGTCCCTAGCATCAGACACAGTTTCTGGCACAGAAAATATGTTAAAAACATTGAAGATCTTTGGTTGGTCTTGTCCCACCCACCCGCACACTCCTGCCTTCCCTCTGAGATTCAATACTTTCAACAATAAAGATTAAAAAATTTTTTGAAGGGAATGAAACACTAATCATTTGTGGCTTTGAACTACATTCTTTAGTGGGAATGATTGGTAACTAAATTATAACGTATCTGAATTTGACCTTGATAATTATGTTATATGTCACTTGAGCTTGCAGCATGTCCCTGACTTATCATTGGATGTTACTGACACATAATATATAGTCCTATTTAAGATGATAGAGGATTACCCTTCAAAGGAAACAATAACAGAATCATAATTCATAAATTTATTAATCATTCTTTCTAATTGCAGACAACCGCTGTATAATTTCTAAGCATTTTTACTGAATACATATGCCACCCAGATGCCTCCCTCTAGGTTTCCCCAAGGGTGAGGATTTGGTCAGGGAAGTAGAAATGATTGGGATTACGCCTTATAAAGTTGTACGAGCTGATGAAGCTTTTGGAAAGCCCTTGTTTCTGCCTCTGGTGTCAGGCCTGAAGTCGCTGTAGGTCAACAGTGCAGCCCGTCTGGGTGTGAAGCGGGAATGTCTGAGGATGAACTGGTGCCTGAAAGGGCAAACTGGACATCACAAGTACAAGCTGGATCCCACATCTGTCTCTCACTGTCTCCAGACTTGAGATGAAGGTGACCTAAGGGAAGGGTCCCTCCCCTCCCACGGAGCTGCACAGCTGCCTGGCCCAGGCCTCTCAGAAACCGAAAGGAGACATAGGGGGAGCTGGAGGCGCTGCCGGCCAGCTGGCCTCACACCAACACACTGGGCAAATGGATCAGCAAACATGCACACAAGCTTCACCAGAGCCTGGTACCCTCCACTGACCTTCAGCACAGAGTTGCAGCTGCTTCACTTATGCCTTCCAAAACTCTCACAAATTTCTCCTTGGGCAATCCTAATCCGGAACCATAGAGAAAAGTGAATTCTGGGAAATGCTAATTTAGATTGGCTGAGTTGGCACAATAATAAAACCATCCTACCAGGTAATGCTTACATGCACTGAAATCTGTGTTTGCCCCTCACTCGGGACCTTGTCTGCTCCACAGGGTTGCAGATCACCCCCTCCTTCCTAAGTGCTTTGCCAGGTTGTTGGCAAAGTGCTCACATTATCCTGCTTCCACTCAAGGGTAGGCACATGCTAAGATTCTCAGTACCTTGGGGTGTTGGAAATATGCCAGCAGGCCTCCTTTTACTTCCACCCACCAACAGGAAGCTCTATATGTCAGGGTCACGTTCAGTTCCTACATCAACCACCCACAGTAGCAGAGAAAGGAGAGTGATTTTAAATTCCTCGCTCTATACTCAACTTCCATATTTGCATCTGCCCCCACACTCAGAGCCTCATGGGAACATCACAGTGGGAACACACATTTCTTCATGGGGAAAACCTGCTCCTGTACCTGCCGAGTGTGGTTTGGCCCCCCATGGCCCAGACAAAGAAATAACAGTGCTCAGCCCAGCACATTTCCCAAAGCCAACTATAATATTAAATTAGTCTGAAATAACACCCTTTGTGGGATGCCAAAGTGAAGACAAGGTAGTATTGTGCAGTGTGTAGCCTGGTTACTTTGCTAGGGTTTCCTAAGTAAGATATAAAAATCAAGTGTGCATTTCTTCTCTGCTGCAGTCTAGTCTCATGACCACCTAAGAGCAATGTTTGGGCAAAAAGAAATAATCTTTCTCCTCCTCCTCTGCTTGCGTTTTTGCGTCCTTGTGTTCTTGCGTTCAATCTCTCTCTCTCTCTCTCTCTCTCTCTCTCTCTCTCTCTCTCTCTCTCTCACACACACACACACACACACACACATACACACACACCTACCAAGAATAATCAATGCTTTTAGGCATTTGGCAGTTTAAGCTAGATTTGGTGGGAGGGAGGAAAGATTCTCTGTCTTTGGTGTGGAGTGGTCCTGCTAAAAATTTCCAAATACTTATTACTAAATGAAGGTCTAACATATCATTCAAAGCATTTGCTTTCAACTTCATGGTTATTTTGTGGTTTCCTCTGAGAACAATAGGCCAATATTGTTTTATACTTGTGTAATCTAAGCTCCACTTCCGGTGATTCGCACAACCAAATCACAGTCTCTTCCACTGGAGACAACACCATCTCCAGATACATAACCCTGTAAGCAACTTCTAAAGGATTTTTTTGTAGTTTAAAATTGTTTAAGTTCAACCAGACATTCCACTGCCAATGCAATGCACTTCCCCATGGAGATTAATGAAATGGGGATACTATCTTTCTTGAAGGGTATCATAAAAAATAAATGGAATTTAGTATGAGTCTCTTGACACAAACCTTAGCATATATTAAGTACTCAATAAATAGAAGCTATTATTCTTACATATTCCTTATAATATTCAATTCTGAGACATATATATGTTCAAACATATGTGTGTTTGAATGCATATCCTTATACATCATCTGTTACATATGGCAGGAAAAATAATTACTATTTCCATATTGAGCACATATGTGAAAGAGAAAGAAATTCATCTCTATAATAAGGAGTGGGAAGTGGAGGAAAGACAGAGGTATTGAGTGAGGAAAAGTTCAGTGAAATAAAACAGACATTCTCTAAATTAACTGTAGCAAAATCTTATTCACCTTCCAATTTTGGATCTACCCAACAGATACATTTGAATAGTCTATATGATGTCAAGTAAACTGAAAATAACTATCTTGACCCTTATTCTTACTATGTAAACAATACGAAAACTTTTGAGAACAGAAAGTTCTAACAATTTTCCATGATTTCTCATGAAAACAAATAGTTGTGTGCTGTCTAATTTCTACTTTATTTTAAGCAACTAAATTATAGCATGTGCTTAAGTATGCAAAATTGGAACTTCTTTAATTTTTATGATATTTCATATTCCTCAAAGGTTTTATTGTTTTTCTAAATAATGCTATTTAAATTGCATAACAGGAATCTCTGTATTTACCATGCCTTTCTCATTTAGTAAATTAATACAAATAAATCGTTTGTTAAGGAATTCCCTCATGAACCCACACTCACTAAATAATAATTATTGAGGTCCTACTCTGTGCCAGGTATTATTCTAGACCCTGGAGAAACAGAAACAAGTCTCAGTTTCTGATCCTAATACATTTATTGAAATCTACCACCAGGGCAGACATACATTCATGTTTTTTCATCTCTACACAGTGTGGTCAGGAAAGTACTATGTGGTGTGGGGAGCAGAGAATAGTTAGAAAATAGTGGGATGATAGTGCTGATAGTTCCATTGGGTGTTAAAAGATAAATAAGAGTGAAGCATACAGAAATAGTAGGAGATATTAAGCAGTGAAAATAGCTTGAACAGTGGCAGAGATTATGAAAAGACCACAAGATGTGATGGATTAAGGCAAATGACACCCCTGGATGGCTGCACAAAGAGCAAAAAGAAGAAACACAGCAGCAGATGAACTTAGAGAGGCACTTGGAAGAATTTAGATTTTGTCCTGTTAACATACAACCCTTGAAGGATTTATTTTAAAAAAAATATTGTCTTAATTCCAATATTCAAAAAGTGAAAATCAAATAACAATGGTATAGAATTCATATTTTTCTGTGTATTTCTTCTTGAACCTGGACACCACCATATTTTACAAAGTTTCCAGCCAATTTGGAATATATTTAAAGGGTCTTCTAATGAACTATATAATAAGGTTCAAAGTAAAGAAAGTTAACTGATCCAAGCCTGGAAGGAAGCTCAGAATAGAATCTCACTTCCACTTGAAATCTCACTGTCATCTCACTGTGGAAAAGGTTTGGCCTGAGAGATTCCTTCCATGTTACCTACCATTGGTGACAGTATCTGTCAGATAATGTATTTAATGATTTATTCCTGGAAAAATGTAAACAAACATTTTAAAAATATGTAAGAAAAATATATTTCTCAGTTGGGGTGGTGTGGAAGAGGGTGACAACTGCATAGAAAGGTTGGAAATAACAGACCAAGGACTGATTTTTCCAAAGATAAGAGGAGCAGATTTGTATGGAGACATTTATATTGTGGTGTGAAGCATTTGAATAAATAAAAAACAATTCCAAACATACTTCAAACAATTCTAGAAGCTACTCTCTCTTTAAAAAAGTAATAGTGACAGAAGGACTACATATGTGAAGTAGATTGAGTCTCAAAATATCCTCAACAGATCAGAGAGAAACAAGAGATAGAAGAGATAATGGATTTTTTAAATTTCAATGTCAGAACTTCTAAGAGTTCAAGTAAAAATGATTTTTTAATTAATTTTAATTATATAGAAAAAAATCTAATATATTTCTACTTATAATTATTTACATCCACTGGTTCCTATCAATTGAAATAGATATGTTTGCAAAGCTATTAGGCTGCATTTAAATTTGTATTTTTATTCCCTATTTCTCCTTATATTCATGCACAGTCATTTTTAATTCTATAATGTATTCTAATTAGGACCTCTAGTGGGACCAATGATATATGTGAAGAGGAATTTCTACAATCTGCAAATCAAATATCACTGCTTTTCATAATCAAGTTGAATTGCATCTGAAATAATATTAGATCAGGAATTAAAAGACCATATTTTAGTCCCAGCTGTATCTTTAACATCCCAAGTAGCTTGCTGCAAACAATGTTATAGGTATCCACCCAAGCTTTTCAAAAGTTCACTTTTATGAAATACCTACATCACTATGCACCTGTTTTGGCTGACCAATAGAGATCTGAAGAGGGTTTTCACTTTGATTAAACAAATGAATAGCAAAAATAGCTATGGGTCTTTTTTTTGCAGTGAGCCATAGAGCTGCAGGGCACCTGGCAGCTACAGTGGCCCCACCAACACCCTCCCTGGAAACTACGCTCAGCATCTCAGCATCAAGCCACCAGCGTTATGAATTATGCCTGTGAGCATGTGTGCTTTACCTCGAGTCATTGTGTGCATCTATTAGCAAGATGTGTCCTAAGGCATCAGAAAAGCCTAACAACGCATAAGGGAGCTGTCCTTAGTATAAAACTGGACACAATTAAGCTTTTTGATCACTGGAAACCAAATAAATACATTGTGCATACATTGGACTTGCCTGTGTTTACTCTTCACGCTACCTACACTTGGAGAGAAAGAATCTTGAAAGCTGCCCAAGTTACTATTGGATTGGTGGTCTCATAGATGGCAAAAGTAATGTATAAAATAGAAAGTTGATTGCTTAAGTGAACTAATGGGTATACAAAGCTTAATGTGCATCTATTCTATCTTTCCTGCTTTTACTACATGTTAGTGTTATTTTAGATTTTATGTGTTAACTAGTATGATTTGGCAGGTTATTTTGGAGGTCTGGGAATGCTCAAAATTTTCTCATGTAAATAATAGTCACTGCTTCTTTGCTTTAATGCCATTGATGTTTACAAAAGGTTTCATAGAAATGCTTTGCCTTTGGATATCACAGAAATCTGTACTTTCTCATATTCCATATTTCCAACTGTACAATAAAATGGTTAGAAGAGCCGAAACCGGTTTGGCTCAGTGGATAGAGCATCGGCCTGCAGACTGAAAGGTGCCAGGTTGGATTTCGGTCAAGGGCATGTACCTTGGTTGCAGGCACATCCCCAGTGGGGTGTGTGCAAGAGGCAGCTGATCGATGATTCTCTCTCTCATCGATGTTTCTAACTCTCCTAGTCCTCTCTCTTCCTCTCTGTAAAAAAATCAATAATATATATATATTTTTTAAATGGTTAGAAGAAAGATCTAGCTATCTTCTAAGCTCCAGATACTGAGATCCTAAGAAGCAGCATTTGTTCATTTATCCAGTCATTCATTTATGCATTTATCTATTCAACTGACATTTACTAGGTATTTTGTCTGGGTCAGGAGCTAGAGGGATAGCCCCTGGGGATAAAGCTGTGAACAAGATAATCAGAAGTCCCTGCTCTCGGTAATTTACATATTCATAATAAAAGAAAACAATAAACCAACAAGTAAAGGATATATTTTCAGATAGGTACAAATGCTGGCAATATGATTAATAACATCAGTGAAGAACAAGAACTTGGTTTTGGTACATGGTTTTGGTATGTAAATTTAATGTAGAATGCAGAAAGTACTTTACCCTATAGTGCTTTTATATTTGACTGATGTATCCTGCAATCAAATTACCCAGTGGCACAAATAGCAAAAATAAGATGCTTATATAAGTGTACATATATAAATGTAAGCTTATATTATATATAATACTAGTAGCCCTGCACATGAATCTGAGCGTCAGTAGCTCGCCACCGCCCTCCAGTAGCTCTCTGCCCACTGCCCCACCCTTCTATAGCTCCCTTTGCTCCTTTTCCCCCTCTTATAGCTCGCTGCCCTGCCCCCTCCTATAGCTCTCTGCCAACCACTTGTAGCCAGTAGCTTGCTGCCACTCTCCTGTAGCTCCCTCCAGCCTCCTGCCCTCCCTCCCTCACTCAAAGCTTGCTACCCTGCCCCCTCCTGTAGCTCTCCACTGTCTGCTTGTAACTTGCTGCCCCACCCTCCTGCCTATCCGTGATCCAGTCATTACACTTCACAGCACAATGACCATTTGCATATTACATCTTTATTATATAGGATGTTTATTGATGTTTATATTAAATATATTTCATTAATTATTCTTTATAGATTAGCTGCTGAATTTAGGTGAAAATCCCTTTTAAAATATAATTTTAATCTGGAACAAGATAATATTAATATGAAAGTAAAAAGATATTTAAGTGAAAAGTAGATAAGGATAGAGTCATTCAGTTATTCCTTGATAGATCAAGGGTACCATGATGGATCAGAGAATGGGTTACATTTGAGGAGCCCAGAGGGTAACTCAAATGTAGAATCAAGAAGTATGTCATTTCCCCTTGATTATGAACATCTATATTTCAATTTTTTTTCTTTCATTCAATGAAAGCACTATTTGTCCTTTTGTATTCCAGAGGACATAAAGACAAATTTATACTTTTCCTGAATTTGAGACACTATTTGATGCCATGTGCCTCTTGAGTTTACAGAAGGAATATTCACCCCTAAGTCTGCATATGCATTAACAGTCAAGTAGAGCTTTGTTAGGGTGTATTTTGGAAGCAGGCATAATTTCACTATAGAGTGAATGCCATTTTTTAAATTAAAATCATCTTTCTCTTCATGGTTTTGATGCACAAGTTCTATAGCTTCCAAACATTTTAGCTGTAAGGTATTTCAAATACTGCTATGCAAAATGCAGCAGATTTATAAAATTGTGAAGAAGTAGGTCAAACTGTTGGTGATATTGGATGTCTACTTCATTGATATACTTGTTCACATAGTAATAGGAGATTTGGAAAACAATGTTAAATACACCCCTCTCTCTCAGAGTTTGAGGGAGGGATGAATGAGAATTTTCCCTTTACATGGACTTCATATCAAATGTAAAAAAAAAAAAAACAAGCAAAAAACCCCATAACTTTTTTAATAGGCCAAACCTTCCCTAAAACATGAGTGGCTTGTCCCCCAGAATGATAATCACACCAGTAGATAGCAGAACAGCTGTGGTCTAGTCCAGGAGCTCTGGGCAGTATATAAGTTGACCTCATCCAAAGAGCCTGTAACAATGTAACTGTAGAAAAATTTCACCCAATACTCAAAAGTAATGGGATACTCTGAGAAAGCCCTTCAAAGTGAGGGTTAAAGTCACTACCACTACTTATTTAGAACTAAAATTTCTCTTTCACAATGTGGAAACTAAGTGATAATGTTGTTAACAATCCATTCCTGTATAAGAACATTATATATGAACCAGTCTTACTGACATAACTGGGCGCTGTTAAGAATGCAGAAGCAAGGGCTCCATCGCAGACATTCTGTGTTGTAACAAGATCTTAGGTGATTCTAATGCATTTTACAGTTGGAGAAGTTTCGTATTATATTAAGCAATAAATTATGAAATAGAAGAAAGATTGATCAATAACAAAGTATTTGAGAAATAATAGAAGAAAATGATAAGTCTAGTTCAGGATAGCTTAGGGGAAAGAAAGTCAATCTTAAAGTATGTACACCGACAAAGCCATTGGAGCTACTGGAGCTCATCCCACATAAGCATTTCTCTGAAGAGTTCCTTCCTAAAGAGGTGGAGCAAGGTGGAGTCATAGACCCATTTATGACCAAAAGACACTTGAGGACCAGATGAGAGCATCTGCCAGAGTTGGTTAAGGTGCATGCGTTCTCTGTTCACTCTATAAGGGTTATTTTAGAAAAACTCTTATGATAGCCCCTTTATCCTTATGGACTTAGGAGTCTCATTTAATAATCTAATGAAACTGTGCTCCAATTCTGAGCTCCTTTGTTAACTTATACAAATCTTATATGGCTCTATATGCCCATAGAACTTGTCATCCTGGTTATGTATAGATTAGAAAAAAACTCAATTTATGGTATTTAGGCTTTCAGTGGCTTGATTTCTCACTCTCTTTCGTCTTCCTTATGTAGTCATCCTTCTTTCCTATGATTTTTTTCATCCTTCTTTCTTTCCTTCCTCTCTCCCTACCTCCCTCGTTTCCTCCCTTCCTTCCATTATTTGTAAACCATTAATACAGCATCTCACAAATGTCTCTTTGTTTGAACCATTGTGCAACCTACATACTTAGGAAGTACAATATAAGAAATTCCCTTGTGTATTCTTTAGGATTGGCAACCAGTATCCTGAGAAAGCATGATTACAGTTTTCCTTGTATCTTATGAGTCAGGATTAACGAATGTTAGGATCAGGGATAGAATATCCATTTGCCAAAGTCATTGTAGGAGTTTAAAATAGGGCAAATCTTTGTGCTGGACCCAGTGTTCATTCATCAGTAACAGTGGATCTCTTTTGATGGTCTAATGGTGGAAATTCCCTGCATCTTGGCCAGCAGTAGAAAACAATGTTGCTTCAAGCATAAATACTGATGTCTTTCAATCATACCATGTAAGGCTGCTTATGGGAAGAACTAGTTCAAATAACAAAAACAAAAATAAAAGAAGCAGTCAGGTGTCTTAAGAGCAAGTAGGGTATGACATAAAAAGCAAAACTGCAAGTTGGGGACTTCAGTAGCCCTGGGCTCTGCCACTGTGTAGCAATAATAGGCGAGTTACTTCATGTCTCGGACCCTCATTTATTCAACAGAAATGAGAATATTGGATTAGCTGGTCTTAAAGTCCCTTCCAACTCTCACATCCTTTGTTCTATTTTTCATCACAAAAAAAATTTATTTTCAAAAGAAAAAAATATCAATGGGGTTTAAATGAAATAAAGAGTAGAAAAAAAGAGGAATAGGAAGGAGGGTGGGGTGAAGAATCAGATGAAATAGTTCCAAACTGCTTGATTGAATAAATACAGCCATTTCTTTATGAACAAATGAGAACAATTTAACTGACAAATTCCTGCCTCGGCTGGTGATCTAGGAGTGGTCTAAGTGAGGCAGTATTTCCCCACTGGCAGATCAGAACCCCCTCCAGGAGCGAGGCTGTTTCAGCAGTGAGTGTGGGACTCCACAGACTATACTAGTAAAAGGTATGTTGTTTTCAGGAGATTCTGTGGACTACATGGAGACCTCACTAGCCAGGGGAGAGTTCTCTGTTCTGTTATCACAGAAGCTACTGGGCAGCAAGTTCACAAGCACTGAGCATGTTATTTGCCTTTTCTCATACTTCCTGCCCAAATGAAGGGAGTGGAGAAAATAGAATAGAAAAGTATAACTCCAGACTAGATGTTTAGAGTTCGGTAGGAAAATTAAGTTTTCAATTTTAGAACCTTAGTTTTAGAATCTTGGAAGAATGGGGATTGAATAGGAAGAGTGTCCCTTCTCCCTTCTTCTGTTTCTTTTTTTTTTTTTCTTTCAGTGTGATTATTTCAGGAAAATTACTTTGCAATGCTGATTTTAAAACGCTCCCACTTAACTGCTCTTTCATTTCTACAGAGCCTGAGCAACCCCCAAAGTTCAAAGATCACAGTCTTTACAAGGCAACCCAGTATAGCATGACTGTGTTCACACAGAGCAATGAACGACAGCATTTCATGCTCCTTCGGAGTGGTAACTGTTGGCAGGGCAAAGCCATTGGTAATCCTTTCCACAGCTGCAAAATAGCCTCTGTGTATCGTATCACTAGACCTAATGGCAGTCAGAATATGGAATACCTTAACAAATCTACACTTCACTGAATCTTTGAGACTCGAGAAGTCCACAAGTCCAAAGTTTCACAGGCTAACATCAAGTGATCTTATTTACAGAAGGTGCATATTTAATTTGTTTGCAACCTTGCATGAAATAAGCATTAAATGTAACTAATTTCATCTGACAGTGGTTTTTTTGGCTAGGATGCACAGTACTAAGTATGTGCCAGGAAGATTGCTGTTTAATAAGCAGAAATAAATGGAGCTTATAAATGTTTGTGGAGGACTGGAATGTTCTACTCCAGGACTAGATTTCAGTGACGTATCATTTAAAAATTATAACAACACTTTGGAATTTGAAGTGTCTGATGTACTGTGCATCATGAAGCTGTATACAAACACCCTCTGTTTTGAGACAAACATAGTAGCTTCAGCCTCTCCACTGCCACCCAGAGGAGTTAAAAATCAACAAACAACGGGGAAATTTTCTCCAGAGTTAGTATCAGCAAGAAATTGTTCTTCTCTAGGGTTTCTTCAGGAGTTTATGTAGGGACCATCAGCGAAAGGATAACAACAAACAATTGAAGAAGTTACTTCAAGTGATTAAGAGATCCCCAACTGAAATTCAAACTTAGTTGGAGATAGAGTTTTGCCTAACAGTGTAACATAGATTTTCATGGTATAGGGCAGAAAATGGAGCATCTCTAAGCATGTCCCATTACTTAAATGCATAGAAGTACTGACTGGAACAGCTGGGTTTTTTCAAAGCTTTTACCCTTCTGTTAGTCTGGATAAAGTAACTTGTTCTAAAGTTAATTGTAGGTTGCTTTTAAATACAGTGTAACGGGTCTCCAATTTATGATTCTCTTTTTCGTTTATTGCAAAGATAAAAGTGATGTGTGTGTGTGTGTGTGTGTGTGTGTGTGTGTGTGTGTGTAGTGAGTGTTTCAGTTAAAGGGCTATTATAAGTTTACATCCTGAGAGTATATTGATGGTCTTCTTAGCAAAGAAATTTAGTTCTGTTCATATGTTTCTGGGTAGTTCCCCATTCTTTCTTTATCTTAATATATATCTTATGCATTTTTCTTTTAAAAACAATCTTCAGCAGAGCTTAAATAAAAAAGGTAAGAGAATCTGTCCCAACTTTTTATAATGTAACAGAAGATGCTTTCTTAAAAATGCCTTGAGCACATTACTGTCACTGTAGAAGGCCAGTTTAAGACAAAGCCCAGGAGACTTATAATTTAATTAGAGGCCTGGTACACAAAATTCGTCCCTCAGCCCAGCCTGCACCCTCTCCAATCTGGGACCACTTGAGGGATGTCCAACCATCTGTTTAGGCCCGATCCCCGCAGGATCAGGCCTAAAGGGCTGTCGAACATCCCTCTCACAATCCATGACTGCTGGCTCCCAACTTCTTGCCTGCCTCTGCCTGATTGCCTGATTGCCAATAACTGCTTCTGCCTGTCAGCCTGATCAATCCCTAAGCACTCTCTTGCCAGCCTGATCAATGCCTAACTGCTCCCCAGCTGGCCCAATTGCCCCTAACTGCCCTCCTGCTGGCCTGATATCCCCCAACTGCTCTCCTCTGCTGGAATGGTCATCCCTAACTGCTTGCCTGCTTGCCTGATCACCCACAACTGCCCTCCCTTGAAGGCCTGGGTCCCCCCCCAACTGCCCTTCCTTTTTGGCCTGATCTCCCACAATTGCCCTGCTCTGCCAGCCTGGTCACCCCTAACTTACCACAACTTCCCTTCCCTGTAGGCCATCTTGTAGTGGCCATCTTGAGTCATGGGGGCAGCCATCTTTGACCACATGGGGGCGACCATCTTGTGTCTTGGAGCCATGGTCAATTTGCATATTACTCTTTTATTAGGATGGATAATATAAACATTAAAATATATTTGTATTATTGAAAAACAAATATATAGGGAGTAAATTAAAGTTAATATTTTATATCAAGTTATATTTCATGTCCCAAGGGAGAAACCAAGTTTTGCTTTCACTTACTGGTACTAGTAGTATAGAACTATAGGTAATGTCCATCAATATTGTTTTATTTTATAAGTATATTAAGGTATAAGTGAGATATATACAAACTTCACATATTAAAAGTTTATAATTAGATTAACTTTGACATAAGTATACACCTTTGAAACCCTTACCACAATCAAGACAAACATTTCCATCATTTATAAAAGTTTCCGTGTTCCCCTTGTAATTCATCCACCCATTACCTCCTGCCCAGGCTATCATTGATCTTTCTGTCTCTAGATATGTTAGCATTTTCTAGGATTTTATATAAATGGGATCACAGAGTTGTCTAGTTTTTTTCACTCAGCATAATGATTTGTGATTCATTAATGTTATTGTGTATTAATAATAGTTATTTTTTATTGCTGAGTGTCCATTGTCTGGCTATACAAAAATTTATTGATCCATATTTTAATGGGCATATATTTCAAAGCCATGTGGATGGGAAGTAAAATCTTTTGACAAAATAATGGCTTGAAATTTTCCAATCACATGTATGACTGACCTTTTGATATTGTCACACATGTTTTCTTTTCTTTTCTTTCTTTTTGTTCTTCAGGTTGCATAATATTTACTTAATCATTGTTAACTTTCTCTGTCATCTACATACTATAATGGAGCCCACCCAGTAATTTTTTTTATTTTCCAGGTTCTATTCTATTCCATTTTGTTTTGATTTTTTATATTTCTAGTTCTCTGCTATCAAACTTTATATTTCTTCATAAAACATTTTAAAACTTTTTTTCTAATAATTCTAATATCTTAGCATCTGTTGATTATTTCCCATTGATAATTATCCAGATTTTCCTGGGGGTATGATGAATAATTTTGGGTTATACACTGGACATTGTAGATGCTGTCTAGACTCTAGTTCCTGTTATAATCCTCTGGTGCAAGTTGATTTTTATTTAGCAGGCAACCAACATGGTTAGGTTTAAACCACAGATTCTCTCTTGTCTTTTGTAGATGGTGGTTCAAATCTTGGTTCTGTTTTAAAAACATTTTCTCTGCTTGTTTGAGCTCGTCCACAATAAAAAATGAGCCAGAGATATCTGCAGATTATACACAGACTTAAGAGATTTTCTCTTCTGGCTCCCTCTGCTCTGAGAATCTCTTTTCACTCACTAGCCCCCAGAAACTCCTCTGGTGGTTTATCTGATTGTAAAGATGGGCTTTCCACTAAAGTCTTATCCCCTCATGCATCCACTGTTGATATGCAGCCTTGTGGCTGGGGCCCATACTTGGGGCAAAGTACTTAAGAATAAGAAAAAAAGGGAAATACATCCTGTGAATTTACTTTTGACGCTCTTCTTCCTGCTTTGTTTATTTTGCAGAGTCCTCAGGTAGTCTTCTCCCCCCGCCTCCACCCCACCAGATGTTTTAGTTGTAATTAGTAGGAAATATGGACTATATTCTATTTACATGATCATGTAGAACCCAGAACTCTTCTCCTTACTGTTTAAATTGTTTTTCAAACTATAGGTCATGAGCACTGATGGGTCATATAATTAAGATAATGAATTGTGATTCACATTTTTAAAATTAACTGTGTTAGGGACTAGACTATATTATTATATCATATTGTACTAGTATGACAGATTAAAAAAGTAACTTGTTTTATAAAATTTTTATTTTCTTATTCAGCACATTTTTGAATAACTATTATGTGTCAAAAGCTGTTTTAGATTATCGGAATATAATAATGAACATGCATACTTAAAAAAAATGACTGTGAGAACAAAAATATTTTTAAAAATTAGTACTACATATAGTATGTTAGACAAAAGAAAAAGAGTCTTCCATATCTGTATAATCTTATGTGTAGGATTTCTGTGGAGAATATTGGGAAAATATGACCTCCCCAAGTTTACCATTCTATTGACAGCCATATGGTGACAGTTTCACCATATCACAAGAACCAGAAGTCTAAGGTTTTTTTCTAAGGCAGTGATCAGCAGCAAAGTGAATGGTAGACCAAATTAGAACTAACAGCAAAGAAAAAATAGGTACATCATGGGGTTTATTACAGAGTTTATGTAAACAAATTTCTTTCCCTCAAAAATGTACTGGTAGCTTTATAGAGATTATTACTGAAGATGATGATGTAGAGAGTTTATATCATATCATAGAATGAAAAGCTAGAATTGCTAAAAATTATTCTATCACCCCCCACAATCAGGAATTCTCTATTGACTACATTGATTTTTATGATGCAGGCCCCTTACGTGATGCTTGGTCTCTCTCTTTCCTCTCTGCCATATTCTCTTTTTTGCTTCCTCTCCCCACTAATCACATTCCTGTGTATTTCTGATGCAAGACAGTACTGGTTTTCCTTTCTTCAACTGCTTGCCCGAGAGCTGATACATAAACATTAGGACCCATTCTCTAGCCACCCATCACTCTACCCTCCCCTTTTCCTTTACATTTTGAGTCAGATCAAATTTGGGGTCTAGGTAGGCTATTAGGAGTCCTATTTGGATCCCTGCACTCGAGAAAGGAGTAGAGCAAGGCCTGATGACCCTCATGTCCACATAGTGCCCAGGAGGAGAGGTAAGAGACATGAAGGTATGGTTTTTCTCACTTCAAATGCCTCTGGCAACTTGTTGGATAGCCAGTAACTAAATGGAGCAGAGAATAACATGTAGTCACGCATGAGAGTCCATATAGTCAGACATGTTTTTTCCTATTATAAATTTCATGTGTTACAGACATGCTTGTTTTTAGTAGAAAAGCTACTCACCTATTTCTGAAATGGCATTAATATTGGGATGAATGCCACACAGCGTAGTTTCCCATTCCATGCATACAGCGGAGATCGTTACCTGAATACCTCCTTGCAAACCATTTCCTCCACCCTCAAAATTTTTTCAACAAGACCTTAAGGCAGCCACTGCCAACTAATCAGTATTGAAATAGGAGATGAATTGTATTTACCCTCTCTACATTTGGTCATGGCAAAAACTTTCCCAGAAGGCTGTGTTTTTGCCATTTTTTACAAATAAATTTGCTGACTGAGAACGCAATGTCCATTCTAAGTCTTTCAAGTTTCTCTAGGCACCATTTTCAACCATAGAAAAAATTAACTGAACATATGTAGCTTTAAAAACAATATACATTTAGGCAAACACAAAGATTCTTTTTAAAGAACAAATATTACTTTCTAGTTTGCATCTATTTTTTTAAGGCAGATCTGGAAGCAATTTAGTAAATTTACTGCATGTAAATTATAATTAACTTTAGACAGAAATCATTTGGTGTGTTTTTTAAAAAGGTAGATAAACTCAAGGACAAGGAGATCATGTTCAAATCTTAATCCCAAAGTTAAGTGAGGCAGAAAGAGACCCAATATGTGATGCCAACTATAAATACATGCGAGGTTGTTTGAATTGCTGTCGCTGTCCACAATGCTACATTACTATTTTGCAGTAACAAAAGTTTACAAATTTATGGCTTTGATTACATAGAGATTTTAATATAATTGTAAATAAATCTGCTCAGTATGTAAAACTGAGATGAAATAGAATTTATACACCACAAACACCAAGCCTGAAAATACAATATCGTGTTTAATTAGCTTGATAAATATGAGTATTATTAAAATTTGTTAAATAAAAACTATTCATAGAGTGAAATGGATAAGTTGAAGCAGAAATTAAAATTCTGCTTTTAGCCCTGGCCAGGTGGCTCAGTTGATTGGAGTACTGTCCCATACTCCAAAATATTGCAGGTTCAATTCTCAGTCAGAGAATATACCTAGGTTTTGGGTTTGATCCTCAGTGAGGGCAAATACTGAAGGCAACCAATTGATGTTTCTCTCTCACATTGTTTTTCTCGTTCTCTCTTTCCCCCCCCCCCACTTTCCTCTCTCACTAAAATCAATAAAAACATATTCTCAGGTGAGGATTTTAAAAATCTGCTTTTTTAAATGGAGCTTTGGAATATCTATTCATACTCCCTGGCAAAATCTTCTGCAGCTCACAGATTTTGCTGACTGAACAATAGACCCTATGCTTCTATCTCCCCACCCTATAGATGGCAAGAGGCATCAGAGGGTTGTTTTGACAAATGAATTGGGTTATCACAGAGAACACCAAGGTATGTAGGTCCTGTGTGTTTATCTAGATTTTCTTTCCTGCTCTATGACTCAGGCTCACAGATTGGCCCTGAAGCACTCACAATTCAAAATGATCCCTCAGCAAATATGACATGCCATAGTCTTTGAAGTTTCCTTCCAATTCCTTCCAAATCAGATGCCAAGAGTTTGCCCTACACAAATGAACACCACTGAAACAAGAAGGAGGGATTCAGGGGAGTTGGGGGGGGGGCGTGAGGGTGGGGGGAGAGAATCATTACATCTGTTTGAGTTAAAAGACACTGTGTTAAACAAAATTAAATAGCCTATTCATACAGAAATTTCAGAATTTTTAAAATGTGAATGTGAATCATGAATATTAAAAACAACAACAAAGACAATCTTGCCCTGGTTGGCATGACTTAGTTGGTTGAGTACCATCCTGTATACTGAAAGGTTGCTGGTTCGATTCCATGTCTGAGTTGCAGACTTGATACCTGATAGGGAGTTGATCAATGTTTCCTCTCACCTCCATGTTTCTTTCTCTTTCTTCCTTCCTCTTTCTCTAAATAATAATTTTTAAAACAATAAAACACTCATAGACAGACAATAGTATGGTGATTACCAGAGAGAAAAGGGAGGTGGGGGAAGGTGGAAGAGGGGATAAATGGTGATGGGAAGAGACTTGGCTTGAGATGGTGAACAAACAATATACAGATGATGTATTACAGAATTGTACAGCTGAAACATATAATTTTATGAACCAATTTCAGTCTAATCCTATCTAATAAAGAGGGAATGTGCAAATAGACCATCACACTGTCACAAAGATGGCATTGCCCACAGTGGAGATGGGGTTTCCCTAGCACAAGATGGTTGGTTCTACCACAGCGGAGGCTGATTTCCCTTAATGAGCCTTAAAGAGCAGTCAGCAGGGACCTGAGGCTGTGTGACCCTGGGCCAGGCCAGGGGACCTCAGGCTGTGCCCCCTGCCCCAGAGCCAGGCCAGGGGACCGGAAGCCGTGCCTCCCACCTGGTGGGGCTTGACAGGGGACCTCAAGGTGAGCCCTCTGCCCCCGTGCTGGGCCACGGGGTCCTCAGGCTGCTGCCCCCACCCCAGGCCAGAGGATCTCAGGCCGCACCCCCCACCTTGGTGCCAGGAGACCTGAGGCTGTGCCTCCCATCTGGCACCCTGCTGAGAGACATAAGGCTGCACCCGCTGCCCAGTGGGGCTTGACAGGGGACCTGAGGCTGAGACCCCCACCAGGCGGGGCTTGACGGGAGATCTCAGACCATGCCCCCCACCCAACAGGGCTTGACAGGGGAACTCAAGGCCTGCCCCCCTGCCCAACGGGGCATGACAAGGGACCTCAGGCTGCACCCCTAGCCTGGTGGGGCTTGAAAGGGGACCTGAGGGTGCACTGGGGGACCTGAGGCTGTGCTTCCCCCACTCTGGGAGGCTTGATAAGATTGGGGCTGGCCGGGTCTGAATCTCTCCCAATGGGAGTGGGGCTGGCTGGGTCTGGGTCTCACATGACATTGAGGTGTGATGGGTGGGCAGGGACTTGATTTTGGGCCCCATGGCACACCCCAGACTCTGACAGGAGGAAGATTTTCATATGTATTTTACTAATTTTCTTTCATCTTTGACACTTCTATTATAGAGAAAGGGCAAATAACAATATTAAAATATTTCCTTTAACTAATTGTCTTTTAATGTGTACAAATTTTGTGCACCGGGCCACTAGTAAATTCAATAAAAAAGGAGGGTTCTAGTATTGTAGAATTTTCTCAATTTATGGATCACAAAGACACTTTTTCACAGAAGGTAACTACTGATTGGATGCTATTGCTCAAAGAACTCAGCCTGAGAATTATGGCTTCCAAAATAAATGCTAAACTACTGAGACAAAAAAAACCTTCCCAGCATTGCTCAATTCTATCTTTCTGTGATTCCCTGGTTCATCTTTTGTTTTGGTCATCTAGGTTTGTAACCAGCTCTGTATCCCCTGTCCTCTCTTCCCCACCACATCAACCCTTCCCAGCACACAAGAAACTATAGCTTATCACTCAAGACACTGAAAATAAAAAATCATACTTTTCTTCTCTGAAGACTTTCTGTAATTATTTCTTGTTTTTTTCCTCTTTACCATAATTAAACATTGAACATATCTACATTCTAGCACATTTATGCATAGATAACTATTTATTTGTGGCTATTTTCCTTACTAGATTATGACCTTCTCAGAGGCAAGAATTGGATCTAATTCCTCTTTCAATAGCTTACACTCAGGAAAGTTGCTGGGCAACATAATTTCTTCTCAATTCACACTAATTAAATGAAAGAATAACATAATTAAAGTTAAATAGCACAAATACATAGAATTCATCAGTCAAATTTTGACTATCAATGATTGACATCTGGAGAGTGGACACTGCAGAAAGGAAATGGAAAGGATTTTAGAGAAGTTGTAAATGTCTCCCTGAAATAGTTGGCCATTGGAAGAAAGAAGTAATGAAAAAGTACATTGTGATCTAGTAATGCTAACTAGAAAAAGAAGTAATGAAAAAGATGATGAAATGAGAGAAATGAGAAAAGTCAAGGGATTCATGAATCAGTAAGTACTCAGAAAAGGTTCAGTAGGTCCCAAAATTATAAAGATAAAGCACTTGGGGTCAGAAATGTTATTTTAGGGTTTAAATTTTAGAAATAATGGTAGGAATGCCTGTATAGAAATTTGGAGCAGTCATGGAAATTAGTCCTAATCAGTGAGAAATGGAGGAGAGGAAAATTCCAGCTCAGTTCAAATAAGGATTATACAGGCTGTATGTAGCTAAATGAAATGGGGTGGTTATGCAAAGCATTGGAGTTGGTGAGACTCCAATGTAAGAAAAAATGTACATATATAATGGAGAAGAGAAGTACATTGTGATCTAAATACTAAAACTACTATGGAAGAAAAGAGATGGCCTTAGACATCAATAGATAATGCTACTGACAGTAGAAAATCAAATAAACCTCTAAGAGTTGTTTATCAATGCTGGCAAGGAGAATGCTTTATGCTGTTTTCTTCTTCAGGCCTGATGAATTAGGTGAAAGAGGAAAATAATTCAGTTAGAGGACTTTCTCAGTTCAGGTGAAAAGAGGTTTAATTAGTGAAGCGTCTTTGAAGAGGTGGGAAGAGAGACATTGGAAATGACATGTAAAAATCATAAAATCTTAGCAAGTTTGTGTGACAAGGACAGGTTTACTTAGGTCAAATTGAAAGTATTTCATTCTGTATGAGAATGAAGAATTCACAAGTTAATAATTTTGCCTATAAAAGTATGGTGTAGAATATCAGAAAAAGTATTTATTCAAATACTTAATTATTTTAATAACTTGATCATTATTAATAAATTTTGTTTATAAGCTATTTTAATTTGTATATTGCTTTAAAGCTGAAGCACTTAGATTCTTTGAAATATCTGAGTTTATTAAAAAAAAAAACAGGTATAAAAGGCTTTTATCATTAATATAGGAGGGACACTGATAAATTAGAAAATGTCCCAGTTAAATATAATTAGAGTTGGGAAGATCCAGAAATCAATGGTATGTAAAAATGGTTTTGAAGTATGTATGCATAATGTAAAACAGAAAAGTCTTAAGCAGGGACATAATATGTATCATCACTTATTTAAAGAACTTTTCTGGGAGAGAGATTATAATTCTGTAGACTCCCAGAAGGTAAAACAAGAATTGGTCTGTGATAGTCTTATTCCTGTAGGCAGATTGTGGCTTAATAAAAAGACAACTTTTAGCAAGTAGCACTGAATAACAAATTGGCTGTCTTGTGAGGTAACTGTCTTTCTGAAGGGAGAATTGTCTAACAATACCATCAAAATATGAGGATTTCATGATTATGTATGATTTTTGCATTGGAAGATTATTAGGCTGCTAAAGTCTTTTAAAATTCAAGTTCTAGATTCAATAGTAGTATATATTTAGAACTCTGTTTTTTATTTTAAACAAAATTTAATCAAGTCAATGATGTTAAGGAACAAAGTACATATTTTATAAGGCCCATTTTATTTTTAGTGACATGTTTAAGCAGGTTGAAGCATAAATAAGTTTGTTAAAAAATACTTGATTTTTAAAAGATTGGTTTTCTCAGCCATCCCTAATTCTCAAAAGGATAAAAAATATTAGTTACTGAGGTTTGTTAAATGAATTTGGAGGAAATCAACTTATGATTCATTTCAATTAATTTGGAGGAGGTTGACTAATGTTTTTATACCTTCTGTCTAGACTAGAAGCTTAAAAAGCACACCTGTGACTCCCCAACCCTCTGATAAATCATGTCTGGTAAGACAGTTTTTCACGAAGAATAAAAAAAGTCACACCCACAATACCCACAACTATGAACATAGACACTGGGGATGCTGAGAGTCATCATTGTGTTAGGAGACCAAGTGCTATTTCCATGTGACTCCAACAGATCCTCCAAAGAGCTTTTGCCTTTGTGCCAGTACAGAATGTATATTCCAGAAGTAATTGAGGGAGGGGTAACTGTGGGAAGGAAAAAAAGTGTGAGCCATCTGTTAGTTTCCACTCCATAAAACCTCACCACCCTTGTTCATAAATCAATCCCAGGGGCCCTGATTTTTTCTCTTCTCCCCTGCCACCAACATTTGAGGTTCTGTTATTCTTTCACTATAATGTTTGGAAATACCGGCATTCATGCAGTAATACTATATGTATTCATTGTGTTTTAAGCTACAATGCAATACAGGTATTTTAACATCTCATATACAGTTATTTTAACATCAGTAAGTACTGATTTATTCATTTACTAGAAAACTGTTCGTTCTAATTTTGCCATTCCAATATAGAAATTAATAAAATAATCCACTCAGTAATTTAAAATGGTGGATGTGATCTTTAAACTTTGTGGGGTTTTTTTTTTTAGCAGTTTAACAATTATATCAAATAAATGGTTTCAGTTATTACCAAATCTGAGGATCTGTGGTTAAATAACAATAAGGGGTCTAAATTTTACCCATTCCCTATCCCCAGAGCCCTGCCTTTGAATCACCCATTAGTTCTAGAGACAGTTCTGTGACTTAACTGATGAGACAGATATGTAAATAACTAATACAATTCAAGGCAGAAATTAGGAATAGACACAGAGGAGTAGGGTAGACAGAGAGGGTATAGGGGATAAATGATTACTTGACTTGGGGTGGTGAATACACAATACAATACATAGCTAATGTATAATAGAATTGTACACCTGAAACCTATATAACTTTATTGACCCACGTCACCCCAATAAATTCAACAAAAAAATGTAAAATAACAAATGAATAAATAAATAATCTACCAGGAGTATTTGAAAAAAACATTACAGAAGAATTAATATTTGCATGGTACACTTAAAAACAAGTAGAGTTTTTACTGAAAATTTGAAAGAAAAAAGTGGGGAAAATGTAAGTGAAGGAAAATTCACAAAAGCTTAGAAGTAGATGTGAGTTCTACAACCAAGTCACAAAAAGTAGACTCTTGGATCTTCTTTCCTTTAAGGTCTCTATTCCTCCCTCACTCTATAATGGTTGTTTGGCTGAGAATCAGTTGGCACTGCACAGAGTAGCTTCATAGGTTGTAAAAAAGAAAGAATAAAGACTTTACCTCAGTTCTGAGTAAGCTTGTCATCCCAAGAAGAAGATGAGATAAGTGTATAAATACAGGCAATGATACTATAAATACACAGGCACTGATAGCTAAATTTCAAGAGTCATGCAGAGGTAAAAATTATATTAGTCTCTCCATTTGCTTTGCTCATTCTTCTTTTGCCATTGATACCCTGTCACTGAAACTTTCTCAGGTTGATAAATCCAAGAGAATAAAAGATAATCAGATCACAAACCACTCTGGAGCTTTTAACCTCCTGTATAAAATGATGACAAAAAGTTATAACATATGTTTATTCTATTTATATAAATGTAGTCTGCACATATTCTCTCCTTTCCCCCTTCCCTCTTGATCTCTCTTTCATAATATATATATATATATATATATATATATATATATATATATATATAAAATGACATTTTTAACAACAATTTAAAAAACTCCCTAAACCTTAGACTAATCTGATATTTTTATCCAAAGGTATTTTGTCTCTAAGTGAATATTCTTATAGTATACTTCCATATAGTCTACTAATTAAACTAAAAATATATGTCATATGTATGTATGTATGTATTTCATTGTACCATATGATGTGGTTATGAAGAGTTTATAATTAAAATGGCTGTCAAATGTGAGTCAACATCACTATGCAACCTGGAAAAAACAGCAAAGACTGCAGGAGAAAGGGAAGTCGGATAGGTCAGTTGGGTCAGTAACCCTCCTAAAGCTCATCTTGCCTCCAGTGTTCAGGTTCAAAGTAGTGATTAAGCTGAGTGTAGGGAATTCATTCTCATAAACACTGACTACTCATAACACTTCCTCAGGCCACACAGAAAAACAAGGTAAGTTCCCACCTCCGTTGAAGAAGAGGTGATCCTGAACCCAGAGTCCATAACGGTCACATGAGCCTGTCAGGACTGGTTTCAGGGGGGTTGGGACCCTTTAGGACTAGTCTTGGCCATGGCCCCAGATAGGCTTCTTCCACTTAGAACTCTACCAATCTGAATGCTCACTCTCCTGGTAGGTTGGACCCCAGGCACTCACAAAACATTCTGTTTTATACTGCTTCTTAATGCTGAATGTTTGGAAGGAAAGTGAGAGTTGAACTATCCAGAAGCATGCTGGTATTCTGATCTAACCCATTAATTAGAAAGTCCTGGAAAGTTAGCAAAGCACAAGGGAATAATCAGTTAAACAATCCATATAAATTGAATCTCAAATAATTTTGTATTTCATACACATAAGGAAATTTGTCTTCTCTCAAACATATTAACTCATTAAAACTATTTGGAGAATATCATAATGGGAATAAAAATAAATAACTTGACCTAAATTAATAGCAATTGACTGGACTGTTATACCATAGGCCCTTACAAAAAGGCATTGGATACTCTGTTTATAGAAAATGTCATACATTTCAGAAAAACCTTCTGTAGTAATGTTTGTACCACTAGAGAAAGGAAGAGGTCATATAGAAATTTTCATTAAGCAAATCTCAGTGGTCAAAATACTTGTAAATATCTCTAATTTTCTGACTCTGCAGGTTTTAACAAACTTTGCCTTATGTTCTGACATCTTGGACATTGGTAATGATATATATTCCTGGGAGAGATATTTAAATTGCACTGCAGCAAAACAAAGAAAGCCTTTCTAATCAGACAAACCACACTATAAACATGTTCTTGGAATTAAACTAAGCAAATTTTATAGAATTGTTGGATTAAACTAGTCTTTAATTATACCAGAACTATTAGTTCTGCGATCATTAAATTATGGGTTGTTAACATTTCCTTTTAACTCCTTACATTTAGTAATTAATAACTTGACCAGAAAATTTTACTTTCAGCTAAGGCTTGATATGGAATGACCATAATTTAATTATGAAAGCAGTAACAACCTCAACTAAAACATGAAAAGCCAAATAGAATTTTCTAGGTATTCAGCTTTTATACCTTTTTTATTGGTTAATCTTAGATTGTTAGTACTTAATGCAGATTGTGCTCATGTGCCATTCCTATGAAATCAAATTTAAAATCACTTCATAAATAAGAATTTTTTGTTTCTTTTCACATTTTTATACAGAAATGGTAAGTTAGTCATAGAGTAAAAATGTATTTCACACACAGTGATTATAGAGAAAAATAGATGATCAATTTGTTATTTTAAAGTCACAACCAATGCACTGTTTAATTGATTAAGAAATTGGCTTTGAAGTTTTGTGTGTGTGTGTGTGTGTGTGTGTGTGTGTGTGTGTGTTTAAAACAATCATTTAAAGAAGGCAACATGATATTTGGAACAGATTACTATAATTTTTAAAGCAAAACCAATTTTAAATGACAGAATTCTTTCAAACTATTGTGGCTTTCTAGACAACATATATATTTTATTTCTTGTAAATACATGAATAAATCACATATTCTCCCAATTAGAGTGAAGTATTGATGGTATATATATTTTTCATTTTCATTTTTAATTTATCTATCAATATATTGTTGCAAGTATTATATATGTCCCCTTTTCCCCCACTGACTCCCTTCCTCTTTCCCCCGCACTTCCCCCGCCCAGGTCTTCACCCTACTATTGCCTAAGTGCTATACATATAAACCTATAAGTTCCCTAGTTAATATTGACTATATATTTTAAACTGTCTTTACTAAGGATTAGATTAAATATTGAATAACAGAAGAATGCAACTATGTCTGAAGGCAAGGGAAATTATTTTTTAACTTTTCTTCTTTATTGCCACAATGATAAAGAATGTCTTATGTACTGACTTACAGAAATATTAATTGTCTTTTAGTTTTTATATACTCTCCTACTATAACTATATATATAGATAGTGACTTAAATATATAAATCTTATCAATGCTGTGGTTAAATTTTAAGTACAGCTACCCTAAATTCTGAAACTATGTAGTTAATTCAGAAAATTGAGTGAACAGCCCTAAATCATGCATTGACTGTCCCCTGTATATGGATATGAGGTGTACAGTTTGTGCTCTCTTCCCAAAGTCTGCCAAAGTTTCCTATTGTTTAGTTCAATTACTCAGCAATTTTGGGGAATTAATGAAAGATGGTAAAGAGAACCCCCCAGGAAGATATTGTAAAATATCCCATGCTAAAAAGATTACGAGGTTTAGGCTTGACAAATGTGAAGTGACATCTGCCAGGTCCTTTTGTAGAAACAGATAAAGGAACTGGTTCATCAAGGGGAAAAAAGAATCCTCACCAGGAACCGGAGAGAGGAAAGACACAGCCACACATCGACTCAAAAGAAGCAAAGCGAAGCAAATGATTCACACTTATTGCTCTTAGGAGATGAAAGGAAATGGTTTTTAATTCATTTTATGTAGACCACAGATAAGGAATCTTCTAGATCAAAGCCCAACAACATAATGGAAACTAGCTGAATACAACTTAGATCTAAAGACATCTGTCAAGGGTTTAATGTGCAAAAGTGAAATACTCTGGCTGTACTAGATGATCTTTAAAGACTCTTTCGGCTTTATTGTTATATAATACTATATTATGAAATAAGAAGTAAAAGGACCTATATCTCTTCATGCTGGTAATTTCTAATTGGGGGGGTTGGGGGGGGAAGGGGAGCGGGTAGGGGGCAGGGAGAGTGTGCCCTGCCTAGCTATGGAAAAATGGGCTATGGCCGAAACCGGTTTGGCTCAATGGATAGGGTTTGGCTCAGTGGATAGAGCATCGGCCTGTGGACTGAAGGGTCCCAGGTTCGATTCCGGTCAAGGGCATGTACCTTGGTTGCGGGCATATCCCCAGTAGGGGGTGTGCAAGAGGCAGCTGATCGATGTTCCTCTCTCATCGATGTTTCTAGCTTTCTATTACCTCTCTCTTCCTCTCTGTAAAAAAATCAATAAAATATATTTTTTAAATAAAAAATAAATAAAAATGGGCTATGGCAAATGGCTGTAGTATTAATATTTTTAAAATTATATGAGAATTCCCAATGCTATATTATTTAAGGCAAGAATTCATGAGTTTTAATGATCAAAGGTGGTCATTATTGGAAAAACTTTCACTATGTTAATATTAATTGGGTGATTGAGTCTATTAAAATTTGTTAACTAAATTTCAACTACTAGGCTCATATCTTTATAATATTTTCCTCATTGTATTTCAGTGGTTTTGTGTGTGTCTTTTTACACATGCAGAAAGGAATCCTAATAAAGTTGTTACCCACCAGAAAACAAATGGGTAGCTTTGTTTTGTGAAGACTCACTTGAATGGTCTCCTACAGTGGTGAAAGTGCAGGGCCCCAGGGCCCCATTACTCTAATCAAAGAATAAATAACCTCGAAGAGACAGATCTTCCTTATTCTGTGAAGACTCACTTAAATGTTCACTTAGCGGTGCCATGGTTCTGCTAGAAGCCTATAACAGAAGCAATTTTGTTTTTGAGGGATTTCTTGAAAAGCTGTCCCACTCAAGAGTGGAGTAAGTTAGATACTTGGGAAGATATGGGGGCAAGGAAGCCCCAGGATGTTTTTCGGAAGAGGAATGATCCTAGGGAAAAGCTGGAACCTCAGAGAGACAGACTGACCTTTAGGCTTCCTGCTTAAATAAAAGGGCCTACATGCTGGGCTTGGGGACAGCTGAAGAATGGTGCACAGGAAGGGCAGAGTAGGTGTTACAAACTCAGAAGCCCAAAGATGCTAGATAGATAATTACCTGAGTGATGGCTACTTGAGGGTTTGCCTCATTTAACAGGGGAAGCTGCTTATTTTTTGCCATAAAAAATGAATTATCAGAAATATTCATGGGAAAACTCTGTTTTTACATGAAGCCAATGAATTTAATTAAAACACTATGAAGTTCATACCAAGCACATCTTCAGGAGTGGATTCAGCTCAGAGAGGTTTGTATGCAACGTCTACTGTGAAGAACACTTTGGTTGCAAATAGACTATCTCTTCAACTAGATTGAGCTCCTGGAGGAAAGAATCTTGTCTTCAATAGCCAAATAAAAAAAATAAATAAATTTAAAAAAAAATAAGAAAGAAAAAGAAAGGAAAGAAGAAAGAAAAGAAACTTTGCCTAATATAGCAGGTTCTTAACACAGAGTTTCAATTTACACAAGTGTATTTTCATACATATGTTGACACTACTAAACAGTTCCCTTAGAGGAAAATTACAAAGGAGAGTTTAGCAGCAGGGACATGCTAGTTTCCTGATTTTTATGGTCCTCGGGGTCTTATGTTTTTCTTGCTCACTTGAAGACTTGGATGCAAGTTCAAGTCCTCCGCCCCAGCCAGAGTTCCTTTCTAACCCATTTCTGTCCTTGTCTTATCTTCATTCACATTCACCAAGCAGCTGTGGGAGGTGATGGGTTGTGGGCTTGACAGAAAACAAATTAGGGAACCTCAATGGGGTGGGGGAAGAGAGGGAGGGAGGTCATATGACTTAAGGGAGCCCCTTCCTTAGCTTCCATTGGATTCAAAATAAAAATAAAAAAATCTTTTCCAAATGCTATTCTAGTTATCTCTGGAATCCATGCTTTGAAGTCTTACTACCAATTGTTAATGGCCACCTGTCCTGAGTACGGAAGTTAGGAGGAAAAATGCCTGGACCACATTTTGCCTGGAGCCTGTGAACAATCTCACTCACAAACTATTGTGCATGGGGTCTAACACATGACGAATGCTAAATAAGTGTCTATGAAGTAAGTGTTGTGGTGCTTAGAAATATCATTTTGTTTTTATCAGGACTGATTTATTCTTCTTAACATATCTCATATATTTAGAAGACTTTAGTCAGTTTATGTTGTTTGGGCTCATATGGGGATAGAATGAAGGAACAATAGAGGAGAGAAATAATTTCTATATCATTGTTGCGTTTTCTCACATCAGCAGAATGAAAATCTCCTGAGGATGCAGACCTTCTGGCTCCAGGGAAACAGGAAAGCACACTGAAGCTGCTTCAGGCCACAAAAAGTCACTGCAGGCATTTCAGGAGCTCTTAGCCAGTAGGTGAGGAAATTAAAGTCCAGGTGGCAAAGGAGAAAGTAAGAATCAAGATACACAATAATTATGGCCATCCCTGAGGTATTTACAAGAGCAGTGGGCTTTGCTGATTTTACTTGAAGGCACTAGAAGATGCTGTGACAAACAAGTTCTCAGAAATCCTGAGCAAAATAGACAGGTTAATTTCTACATTACATATTTTAAAATATAAGGATAAATAAATATTTTAGACACATGCTAAGGACCTGAATAGGGAAAGAATAACAAATTAAATCCAAAGAAAGTAGAAGACAGGAAAACCAAAAGATAAGAGAAGGAATCAATGAAGTATAAAATAAACCTATTATAGAAAAAGAAAAACAAAGCCAAAAGTTCATTCTTTGAAAAGAATAATAAAACTTATAAATCTCCAAAAATATTGACCAAGGAAAAATAGAAAAACATAAATTACAAATATCATCACAAATGATTTATAGTCCCTACCAATATTTAAAGTTAAGAAAAATTAGCAAATATTTTTGCCAATTTAATTTAAAACTTTAAGTAAAATATACACATTCCTAGAAAAACACAACTTACCAACACTGACAAAGAAGAAACAAACTTTGAATTTATAAATATACTAGAGGTTAGGGGGTGGGTAGTCCCCTCAGCCCAACCTGCACCTCTCCAATCGGGACCCCTTGGACATCCTTCTCACAATCTGGGACCACTGGCTCCTAACTGCTCACCTGCCTGCCAGCTTGATCACCCCTAACTGCCTCTGCCTGCCAGCCTGATCACCCCTCACTGCCTCCTTCTGCCAGCCTGATTGCCCCTAATGCACCCACTCCCTGCAGGCTTGGTTGCCCCCAACTGCCTCCCCTACAGGTCTGGTTGCCCCACACTTCCCCTCTCTGCTGGCCTGGTTGCCCCATGCAGCCTGCTGTTAGGTTGTTCAGTTGTCACTCACTATCCCCTCTGCCAGTCTGGTCACCCCACACAACCTGCTTCTTGGTCTTTACTGTGAGGGTATCCTGACCAATTTTCATATTACCCTTTTATTAGTATAGATAGCTTCATCTACGATATTAAATAAAATTAATAATAATGAAAAATCCTCCCACAAATAAAAAAATCTAGTCACAAGAGGGTTATTGGTAAATTTTATTAAACATTTAAGAAATAATATTAAAATTACCCTAATTCTTCCCCAAAATAGGAAATAGGAGACACTCCCCAACTACATGAAATTTAATAAGGAAAAGGAATTATGAAAGTAGATTTTTGCAATAGCTTTGGGCAGTGTGCATCATCAATAAGCTTCAGACACAAAAACTGTTTTGTGACTTTCAGAAAATCTTTTTCCCTTATCCTGATTTTGAAATTTAAACAAAGTTTAAAAAAAGGGGGGAGCTTTACTGGTGTAACTCTATTTGTACTAATAAATAAAGGGACTCACACATTCAATACTATTTATTGATCATCTCTCTTCTCCCTGATTTTTACCTGCTCTCCTGACCCTGTGCTTTACCCTCTATGTATACACAAACACAAACTCATTTGCCTTCTTTCCTCAAAACTATTCAACCCTGTAATTTCCTCTGCCACCCTACTGCTCTCCTTAACCATTCTTGAAAAATTAACCTGATCTTTCTCTCTAATTTTTCACATCCCATTTTGTCATCAACTTCAGCAATCTGATTTTCAACTGTATCTCCATTTAACTTCTCTCAGGTCATCCATGAGCTCCAAGTTTCCAAATGCAATGTCATCTTCTCAGTCTTTATTTTACTGGGCCTTGCTGCTGCATTAACACTTTGTCTGCACTGCTTGTTGAAACTTGGCTCCCTTGACAACCTTGACAATAATCCCTTCTGGTTTTTTAACCATGTTCCTGCCTCTTTGGAATCTTCCTCCTCTGATTAATTCATATTTTTCCTTCAAAGGAATATCCAAACTATAGAAGTACAGTTAAAAACAGCCTTTAGAAATATTTAAAGGAATGCAAATGTATTGCATATAAATATGAGGTGAACTGGTTAAAAAGATTTCTAAATAGATGGTCTGTTCAACTTTTAACAGTTGCAATATTTTTATTTAACAGAATAACTTGAATGTCTATAATTACTACACTGAAGATTTAAAGAAACTGTATTTTTTGAGTTGGTTTAATATCACTTACTATTTTACTGTAAATTGGCATACAACCCAAAATTTGAGGGATTTAAAAATAAAAGTCTAAAAAGTTAATACTATCCTAGCATGTTATCAGAAATTCCAACTTAATGAATTTGCCTGAAAATGAATTAATTGGAATTGCTTCCAATTTTCCTTCCATTGAATTGAAACATTCTTAATGATTTTAAATGCATAATAATGAGTTGTATTACTATTCTTAAAATACAATGTTCAAAGGAGAAAATATATACAAGTTTAACTTTTATCTTGCTACCTTTTGAAAATTTAGGTTCATCTTTTATGCTTGCAAGATAAATCACAGTTTTCAGAGTTTAGGAAAATAAGTGACAAGGCAAATAAAATATACTGCCGTTTTTCAAACCCTTCAAGGCAAAGCTCCAACACACAGAGACTGGGACAGAGTCTTCCTAGAAGCACTTGACAGTTGGCTCTTTATTTGCCCAAAGTAAAAGCACAATTGTAATCTCTACCTAATAGCCCAAAGCCTTTCCCTAATAGTCACTTTGGCCTGAATTAAACTCCACATGAATATACAAGTCAATAATTAGAGAAAGAGTACAAAATACGGACCATAAGAGTTCTACTGAGATGTTAGAAAATTATGAGTTTTCTAAGGCCCAGAAAAGTATTTAAATTAAGTTGCTCTTGGGAGGGAAAAAAGCTGAGCAATTTCTGCATTTGTTGAACACTTATCTTGGATCAGAAGAGTAAGTGTTAGTCACCCCATTATAACCTCCTAGTACATTTTCAAGTACAAATGTGTCCTCGGATTAAGAAGCAAATGTTGTATGAAAATAACCAGCTGTAAAGTTAATACATAGACTCCTAGTAGATTCCCTGAAAGCAGTATTTACAATCAAGCTGTGGAAATTTACAAAATAGTAAAATATATGTTTAATTCAGCCAAGCAAATAATTTCAAAAAAGTTATTTGTCTGCAGATTGCAATCTCACATAGGTGGTCATTGAACTCATCTCATAATTTATATTCTCCTGATTAATGATTAGGTAATCCCAAAAATCAGAGACCATAAAACACCTAAATTTAGAATATTTATATGAAATCTCCAAACCTTTCTAAAAATATTTTAAAACATTTTTAAACAAAAATTAGATTCTTTATTCTTTAATTTGACTTTATCTCTAGTTCTTATATAGTCCACTCATCATCATGTAAATGATTAAGGAATGGGAATTTTCTAAGTAGGAAAGAACTCTATGCACAAGGAGGCACTTCTGTGGAAAGGTTTAGCTCGGGTTTTTTAATAAATGTTCATGTTTTAAAGGGTATTTGGTTATTAAACTGAAAAGAGAATCTGTACCTCCTTCACTGTATTTCAGTGTAAGAAAAATGTCTTCACCAAACATGAGGCCATTCCTATAAAGAACTCTTTCTCTTCCTATATAAAATGCCCAACTGCCCTTTGGGTCACTGTAAAGAGGGGAACTGTGAAAGGCAAATATGTGCACTGCCATGTAACCTGATCCTCAGAAGGAGCTCACTAATTCCAACTCAGATAAGTCTTCCCAGAATGAAGCAAAACTGCTGGTGCCCTCTTGGGATGGGTGGGCGCACTCATAGTTTCAAGACCACATAAAGGATGCCCCCTCATGCCCATCGTGTCTGATATAAGGTAGATTTGAGCACTTACAGGAGGTGTTTGGACTGTCTGTTTCCCATTAATGATAGAACAAAGCACAAGAGGCAGCTACTGCCTCTGCCTCCCCACCCACCTCAGCTCACCCCTGTCAATCTTAACCACAACAGACAGTTCTCTCAACTGACAGGAGCAGAAGTGCTCCACCATGAAATTCTATCTTTTGACGTCTTTCTGAAAATCTAGCAGAACCAGGGCAAGATGGATGAGGCAGGAAAGAAAGCTGAATCCAAGTTTCATCTTGTGAACCCTAGTCCTGCTTTACTTCATCCCAGGTTTCATGCCTGGCCCTGAGCACAGAAGAGAATGGGCTAAATTTGTCTCGGGTTCCTTTTCCCACCCTTTCAACTCCCACACTCCTCTCTCCCCATCTTCCAGGTCACAGCACCACAACTACCTTCAAAGCAGATCCCTGTTTCCTATTAAAATTTACTTTCTCAGTTCTCAACTGCAAAAAAAACAAACAAAAAAAAAACCCTCCAGTTCTTTCAAAATGGATAACTTGAAGCAGCAACTGTAATTAATTAATCCATTTTAATGAAGATGGCTAGAAAAGTCTGTAACAACCGTTCATTCCCAACCCCCAAATAAATTCATTTCAGCAATAATTTGGAATAGTAAAAGCTATTTTCTGGCCAAATAAAAAGGGGAAAAACTGGAAGATTAGGTGAAACCTGTCTATCCTCCCCCTTTTCTTCTCTAATACCATAACATAGCTTCTCTGTTAACTCCTAATGTAGCATGCAATCTTAGAAAAAGTCAGGCACCAGAGTTTGAGGCCCTCTCTGGAACTCACTAGGTGTATTTTCTAGGACAACTCACTGATATCCCCAAGCCTTATTCCCATCGATTATAAATGGAGTTTATAAAAATATCTAAGTCATAAAGTTGTGTGGATCAGATTGGCTTTTATATAACGCTGGAAAGCAATAAAAAAAAATGTTGCTTTTGTTATCTAATAGTCCTATCACAAACACCAACAATCCCATTAACTAACTCTAATTTATCAGTAATAATTAGTTTGTAGTTTTAATTAGTAAGCAATCAGATTCTTTGCTACCAAACTTCAAATTTTATTATGGTTTTAGCTCTTTACAATTGATAATATTTTCCTAATAAACTACTTGTGATTCACTCTTCAGAATAAATAACTAGGCAAAAATAACTAAAGCAAGGCGTTGGTCTATAGCCACGCTGTTGTCATTGAAGCTGAGTTTGGCTTGTGTGAAGGAAAGATGGTTGAATTTTCCCACAGTTCAAGAGCTGAAATATAGCAACTTTTGGCAAAGTTGTAGGAAATAAGGAAGAAGTGGAGCAGATCCACCAATTTCCAGGAAAGTTATTACAAAAGAGGAGTTGAATAGTAAAGTTGGAAAGTCATAAAAAGAAAAGGTAAAAATCAAAAGTAGTGTCCAGATCTCTAAGCAGTCATAACAGTAGCTATGATTAGTCTTGATGTGTAACTTTTAAGACAATGGCCACAGATTAACCTACCCAGCAGCACTTACTTACAGTATAATTACACATTGTATTGTAAAGGTTCCATGAATCTTTTCCTCACTGATTATTAATCTAAATAATGTTTTTGGAAATAAGAAAGTGCAAGAGCTGGCTAGCTTAAGGTCACACAGTCCTAGAAAAACCTAAAGAACAGATTTCTTACAAACATTTTGATGTTTCTAAAAAAATGTTTTATCACAAAAATTTTATTCCATTCAAATGTTAAAATAGGTGAAAGTTTCTTTTTGAAATAGAATTTCCTTCAGTATTTATTTTTTTCCATAATAAAATCACTTATCTTGAAGGGTCATGAATTCATTTTTTAAGAAAATACTTCATGAGGATTCATATCATCATCTGTGACCCATTCTCTTTCTGAAAACATGCTATAAATAGAATAATACACTGACAACACTGCATTGATTATGGGGCATAATTTCAACTATTTTAAGAGGAGATACAATAGAGTTGGATTAATGAAAATTGTGCATGCATGAGTTTCCTACATCTTTTTATAAAAATGACCTCATTGTTTAAATAATATAAGTTTTACTTGTATGATATGTTTTATCCAACAACTTCATTATTAAAAGTTATTGGTTTGACTTTCTTTTTATAGTTTTTTTTTCTTTCTTTTTTTTTTTTTTTTTTTTTTTTTTTAGTTTTAAAACTTCAAGTGAATTTTTTTTAACTGAGACCCAAGGATTTCTTCTGTATTTATTTCTGCTCTTTGGGCTATGAATACCATCACACATTTTATGGAAAATGGTCATGTTCTTTAACTGTAAATTTAGATTAATGATTCAGGATTCAATTAACAAACTAATGACCTACCAAAACTAGTAATTTTTCTCCCAATAAGTAAGAAGTATATCTCTTCAATTCTTGAAAACATATAATGAATTTGCAGATGTTTCAGGGAGAAAAGGGAGCTGACTTGGGTAATGAAAAAAGTAGAGAACATCTGTAAGATTTCGGCTATGATGACATATTTAAATATGTATATTTGAACCAAGAAAATAAATTATGATACCAAATAGAGTGAATATGTATTATTCAAGAATTCCCAGGCTATTAGGACAGTGCAAACGTAGCCAGATAAAAACTCTGTTTGGAGGTAGTAAACTTTTTGTCTTCTTTTCAAGTCCAGGGTAAAAAGACATCTAAGGCCAAAAAGAAAAAGAAAAAAAGAAAAATACAAATTACAGTTACACTATATGTTATAAAAGAAACTCCAGGATATCTGAAGTGTGACCTTATCATTGTGTATTGATAATATCACTTAAAATAAAATCTCTGAATATGAAATAAACCAGTCTAGGCATGTTACTACAATAAAAACTTTCAAGAAAATGTGGCAGAGTGAATTAGATGCAGAACTGTCTAAAGATATTTTAATAGTCATTGTTATAACACAATGATGATAGTTATGTAACTTGCTTCTCTACTTTTATTTTCCCAAATAAGTTTATAGATGATTTTTATAAGACACATACTTTTTAAAGTATAAGAACATGGAGTTTTCTTGAGCAAAATGTTGGTAGTATGGTAGATTCCGTTTTTTTACAAACAGTGCCCTGTCTAAACTCATTTTCTAATCTAAATTTGAGGTCTAATATATCATTTTTCTGCAGTCATTAGCTATACTAATTTAAATCTTGGAAATAAAGTCTGATAAATATATAATCAAGAGCTGTGATATGTGAGAAGCGGTACTCTGCTTGAAAGCTAACAAGTTAGCCTGTCATGGATTAATAATCTGAACAATACTAAAATATTTGAGAACATAAAGAAGTATAGGTTAAGTTGTGGAGAAAGTTTTCCATCCACTCTTTCAACAGCACACATCTGTTTTAAAAATATATTTTTTATTGATTTTTTACAGAGAGGAAGGGAGAGGGATAGAGAGTCAGAAATGTCGATGAGAGAAAATCATCGACCATCTGTCTCCTGCACTCTCTCCCCTGGGGATGTGCTCACAACCAATGTATATGCCCCCGACCGGAATCGAACCTGGGACCTTTCAGTCCGCAGACCAACGCTCTACCACTGAGCCAAACCAGTTTCGGCCTCTCTCATCATTGATGTTTCTCTCTCTCTCTTTCTCCCTTCCACTCTGAAATCAATAACAATATATATATATTTTTTTTTTTAAGTAAATACTCCAGTATAAATAATTGTCCCTGGATGCATAAATTAATTAGAGAAAATGGCCTTACTTCTATCTCATTAAGAGATGTGTCATCAATAAAAGTTATTATTATATTAAACATCCATTTATCAAAATGTATAGTGTATGTGCATGTTTTTATCATTTTTGTATTCATAAAATATAATCATAATTATAATTTAATTCAGAAACTTTTGTTACTTAAAGCTTTATTGTCACTGGACATAGGACTTAGAAATCCAGCCCTGGCAGGAGGCTCAGTTAGTTAGAACATCATTCTATATACCAAAAGATTGTGGGTTCCATCCCTGGTCTGGCCGCATTTGGGAGGCAACCAATCAATGTTTCTTCCTCACATTGCTGTTTCTCTCTCTCTCTCACTTTCTCTCTTTATATAATAATAAAAGCATAATATGCTAATTAGACTGGACATCCTTCCAGGATGAAGGTGAGGCTACAGCCCCAGCATGGAAACAGCTGCCCCTGCTTCGAGGGAGGGATCAAGGCAGCTGCAGCTGCGAAGGCCTACTCTTGCACGAATTTTGTGCAGGCCTCTAGTAATAATATATCTTTGGGTGAGGATTAAAAAAAAAGAAGAAATTCCAATTTATATACACATTTTTATAGCAAATGAGTGTGAGAGAGTGCTTGTTTTAGTTGGATCTGTAAACAAAAAACCTAAAGTGAAAGTTATGACTTTAATGAGGACTGCAAACCCAGGTAATCAAGAATAAAGAAAAAGGAAAGGAAGGCAGAGAAGGACGGTGACGAATATAAATAAAGGACAGATTTGTTGTACCCAATACCAAAGAAAGACAGGATGAGAAAGGAAAGCAATTTTATCTAATAATCTTGAGGACATCAAAGTAAGTCTATGTGTACTGGCAAGGGTGTACTCTATGTGTACTCTTCCCAGTGCCAAGACTTGGACTTGAGACTTTTTAGCCAATCAATTCAAATTATTTTATCACCTAAAGATACAAATTTCTCTGCTTTCTTATTTGATGTATTTGCTATTCATGTGTATATATATATATATATATATATATATATATATCTCCTAAGGAAAAAAATATAGATCTAGTTTTACTCTTACAAAACAATTCATTCTCCCAACTTTACATTTTGATACCATAACCAAACTTCTCAGTTCCTAAAGGGGGGAAAAAACTAAATATATAGCCTTACAGATGTTTAATCTAAGGATTTTGGAACACCAACTGTTTCATTAATCCTAGACTCCATTCAAGTATCCAAAGCTCTTGAGTTATGAAGGGCATTTTCAACAGGAAGACAAATAATTACATTACCTTTAGTCTGGGCATCTGATCAAGGAGTTTCCTGTCACCTTTGAATTTCTATTTAGATTAACAGTCAGATAGATGCCCTATCATCTTTTTAATCAAACTAAACAACTCTCCCATCAAGGTTACAAAGAAATCAAAAGAAATACAGGAACACACATTTTATAGGCAGGAAAGATGCAGGTCATGACAAAGTACAAGTAACTATTAACTCTTAAACTAAAGGCTCTCATTTAACAAAATTTAAAAAGTAAATTTTTAAAAAATGCTAAATTTTATTTCAGGTATATCTTTCAGGCCTATAGCAGTATGATGCCAGCTTATAACTTAATTCACAACCTATATTACCCTGTTTCCTGAAAATAAGACACTGTCTTATATTAGTATTAATTTTTTCTCCCAAAGTTGTGCTAGGTCTTATTTTCAGGGGATGTCTTATCTTTCCATGCACTAGGTCTTATTTTCAGAGGATGTCTTATTTTCGGGGAAACACGGTATTAGGTTATAAAGCTCCATAAACAGTTTTGTGTTTATTATATAATACCCACCTAGCCTTCTTTGGCTACATCTAGGAAATGTTATGTAATTTTTACTGAAGTGCTACATCTAGGAAATTTATGTTTAAAATCAAATTACATGAGTCAATTCTCTCTAGCAGTTCCTAGTTAAAACAACTACTCTTTTTTGTCCTTGCATTGCTAGACCATGGCAATAATTATAGAAAAGGGCCTTCCCCTCAAAATTGTCTCTAGTCTCAAAAAGCTGAATTTGGAATTTAAAACAGGAGTAACATGAAGGTAAATAGGATGGTTGGAATGAGGTAAATTTTGGTTTCTCTAAATCAGTAGTTCTCAACCTTTCTAATGCCGTGACCCTTTAATACAGTTCCTCATGTTGTTGTGACCCCCCCCAACCATAAAATTTTTGTTGCTATTTCATAACTATAATTTTGCTACTGTTATGAATCGTAATATAATGTAAATATCTGTGTTTTCCGATGGTCTTAGGCAACCCTGCTAGTGGTTCTCAACATTAGAAAGATTGAGAACTGCTGCTGTAGAGCCTAAGACCATCGGAAAACAAATATTTACCTTACAATTCATTAACAGTAGCAAAATTACAGTTATGAAGTAGCAACGAAAATAATTTTATAGTCGGGGGTCACCACAGCATGAGGAACTATATTAAAGGGTCGCAGCATTAGAAAGGTTGAGAACCGCTGATCTAAATGTTTCAACACTCTAGTGTCAGGAGATGAGCCAAGAGTCTTTGCTTCCCTTCCTCGTAAGCCTTCACTCATTTTTCATGCCGAAGGTCCCGTGGCCTGGTTCTTATGGAAAGATTGTTTAAAACCCCAGAGATGAAATATTTTTCTTGAAATATTGTACCTAGTTCTAAAAAGCTGAACTTGAAATTTATTTGTTGAATAGCTGAACAATTTTCTACTGTATTTCTTGCTAAGCAGAGGCCTCTCAATAATATTCAACCCGCAATAAGAAAAGTCTGGGTAGACACATCAGCTCTGGGTACATCATTATTTTTCAGGATGATTGGTGATTAACAAATGCATTATATCATCAACTTGCATTTATTGAGTGCCCAAATGAACATAATGGTATGCTGCATTCTGTACGAGGCAAGTTAAATAGGCAGTCTCTACCCTGTAGAAGAAAATTATTCATATTTTAAGAGAGCAGCATGATGTAATCCATGGACCATTGAATGAGAGCACATTTTATTCATCAAAATATCACTAACTTGATACATATCCTTTAGATGTCCTCAAGACAAGGAAAATCAAGAACTGGAGAAATTAATCTTGTCTTTTATCTAAGTATTTCAAGAAAGGCTTTAAGTCACTGTTTCATGTCACTAGATATAACTCAGCTACCATAAAATAAGTTTTAGAAAAATATCAATTTCATCAGTAAATTGTGGGCTGATTAGAGCAGAGAATCCCAAAGAGTAGTAAACTTTTGATGATCTAAAAATACTATTAGGTGGTACATGAAAAAACATTTTAATAATAACTTATATAGAGTAAAGAATATATTAGAAGTGATTTATGCATTTAATCCCTAAATCTTTTATATAAAATTTCCTTTCAGATAAATTTACTAAAGTTTGAAAAGTGATCATATTTTTTTTAAATATATTAAACTAGAGATCCGGTGCATGAAATTCGTGCATGGGAGGGTATGCTCCTCACCCCAGCCTTCACTCTCTCCAATCTGGGACCCCTCGAGGGATGTCCAACTGCCCAATTAGGCCTGATCCCAGTATGAAAGTAAATAGGATAGTTGAAAGACAAATAATTACATTACCTTTAGTCTGGGCACAACCCAGGACTGCTGACTCCCAAAGGCTCATCTGCCTGCCTTCCTGATTGCCCCTAACCACTTCTGCCTGCCAGCCTGATCACCCCCTAACCACTCCCCTGCAAGCCTGATTGATGCCTAACTGTTCCCTTGCCAGCCTGATTGCTCCTAACTTCCCTCCCTTCCCTGCAGTACCGATCCCCCAACTGCTCTCCCCTATTGGCCTGGGTCCCCCCACCCCAAACTATCCTTCCCTGCAGGCCCAGTCACCCTCAACTTCCCCCACCGTGATCCAGCATACCCCTAACTGCCCTCCCCTTTAGGCCTGGTCTTTCCCAATTGCCCACCCCTGCTGGCCATCTTGTGGCAGACATCTTGTGTCCACATGGGGTCACCCATTTTTGACCACATGGGGGCAGCCATCTTGTGTGTTCGAGTGATAGTCAATTTGTATATAACTCTTTTATTAGATGGGATAGAGGCCTGGTGCATGGGTGGGAACTGGCTGGTTTGCCCTGAAGGGTGTGCTGGATCAGGGTGGGGGTTCCCTTGGGGCATGGGGCAGCCTGCCCAAGGAGCCTGTGGTGGTTTGCAGGCCAGCCACACCCCTGGCAACCCAACATAGGCCAGGGCCAGCTGGAATTTATTTATCTTCTATAATTGAAACTTTGTAGCCTTGAGTGGAGGCCAGGGCAGGCCAAGGAGGGCAGGAAGCTTGGCTTCCTCCATTGCCAGGGGAAACCCAAGCCTCCTGCTTGCTTCAGCTCTGTGGCAGCAACCATCCTTGTTGGGTTAATTTGCATACTTGCTCTGATTGGCTGGTCAGTTTGCATGTTTCTCTTTTATTAGTGTTGATGGCATGCAGATATGGCAAGAATTGTGAAGGTAGAAAGAAAGATAATATTGGGAACCATTGAGTTCAAAAGTATGAATTTAGCATGCAAGTAGCGAGAGAATAACGTCAAAATAATCTAGTTGGATTTTCACATGAATTGTCTTTTTTGAAGTTGTGATGTCATCTTTTTTTTTTTTAATATATTTTATTGATTTTTTACTGAGAGGAAGGGAGAGAGATAGAGTGCCAGAAATGTCAATGAGAGAGAAACATCGACCAGCTGCCTCTTGCGGCCCCCCCTCCCCCGCACTGGGGATGTGCCCGCAACCAACGTACATGCCCCTGACCGGAATCGAACCCGGGACCCTTCAGTCCGCAGACCAATGCTCCACCACTGAGCCAAACTGGTTTTGGCTCATCTTTTTTTTTTTTTTTTTTTCAAAGAATCATAATAACTAAAGTATAGTGTAAGAAACTATGAATATATCAACAAAACCTATCAAAACTTCTCATTAAATAATTCAAAACATACATACTAAGAAAACAGAAACCATTACATTTACAATAATATAAAAAACAATAAAATACTTAGAAATAAATTTAATAAAAGAAGTGTAAAATTTGTGTGCTGAAAACTATAAAACATTATTAAGACAAATTAAAGACCTAAAAGATAGAAATATATCTTTTGTTCATAGATTAGAAGATATAAATTGTTAATATGTGATACTCCCCAAATTGTTCTATAGTTGTAGTACAATTCTAGGAAAATCACAGCTGGCTCTATTGAATAAGTGGACAAGATGTTTCTAAAATTCATAGGAAATTAGCTTATATAATAAAAAGGTAATATGCAAATTGACCATCATGCCTTCACACAAGATGGCCACCCCCATTTGGTTACAAGATAGCTGCACAAGATGGCTGCCACAAGATGGCCAGCAGGGCAAGCAGTTGGGGGTTACCAGGCCTGCAGAGAAAGGTAGTTAGGGGCAACCAGGCCAGCAGAGGAGGAATGACTGGGCCTGCAGGGGAGGGAGGGCAGTTGGGAGGCACCAGGCCTGCAGGGGAGGGCAGTTGGGACAACCAGGCATACAGGGGAGGGAAGTTGGGGGTGACCAGGCTGGCAGGGGAGCAGATAGGGAGTGATCAGGTTGGCAGAAAGAAGTGGTTAGAAGCAATCAGGCAGGCAGACAGGTGAACGGTTGGGAGCCAGGAGTCCCAGATTGTGAGAGGGATGTCTGATTGGCAGTTTAGGCCCAGCAGTTGGACATCCCCCGAGGTGTCCCAGATTGGAGAAGGTGCAGACTGGGCTGAAGGACAACCTCCCACCTCCAGTGCATGAATTTTGTGCACTGGGCCTCTAGTTACTTTATAATTAAACTATATATGTTAATAACCGCTAAATAAAGGTGCCAAGAAATTATTTTTTAAGTAAAAATACTTGATAAACTGATAAAAATTATTATATAAATTCACACATAGGCATAAACTCTTCAATTTTGTATTTTGTAATCTAGGTTATGAGGAGCTCACAAGGGTTATAATATGTGAGTTGTAGTCATTAGATTTTATCGCATTTGGATTTCTGTTTGAAATAGTATATTTACACTGGCTAATCAATACACATAGGATGGCTGGACGCAATTTAACATGATTCTTTATAATAAGAAAGTTCATTAATCATTCTCCTTCCAGAAAAGGACCTTATGATCCTTTGTTAGAAAGAAAACAGAAGAGCAGTGGCTAGGTTCCAGCCTGTGGACTCAAACAGGCTCTGCAGGCACTACCCAACTTCTGTTCTGTGATATAACAAATCCAGTGTTTAGCCCAAGAAAGTCCATTAAGTCAAAATGGGGACCAAGTGAAGTATACACAAATCACTACAAAACCCCCACAAAGTCCATCTGTAACAACACTGGGGAGCAACCAGAGGCAAACCTAGCACAAAGTTAAATACACATCAGGGCCTCTCACACAGGCCACCTCCATGATGCCAGACGGGACCTATCAATGTGGTCACATGGTCATTTGTTTTAAGCTTATATTTTTGTATGCTGATTCTTAAAAAAGAACCCCCCTCCCTTCTTTGTCAGATAAGCCCCAGGCCCCCACAAACCTAAACACAACCTGGTCTTCACTCCTCTGAATATTCTTTTTACTGATTTATATATTTTGGGAAACTTCCCTCCACTCTTGGCTCTGTCAGCTCCTCAGCACTCCTGGATATCTGCCTCCTGTCACCTTGGTAAGCTAAAGGAAAGAAAGATGAATAACATCTAACTCATTTAAACTTCTAATTAAAAAAAAAAAGAATAGTTTGGGGAGAAGCCCAATTTACTGCACAAAATGTCTAACAGATAATATTTGTGTACTATAAAACACATTATCGACATTATAAATTCCTGGCTATAACAGAGGAAGAAACCAAGAAAGCTCTCTTTGTATTATCACACACACACCCCCCGCCCCTTATTCTAAAGCACAGCTGCTTCCAGAGGCAAAGAAAGGAAGGGAGTGGGCAGCAGATGCCTCAAACTGTCTTTAAAGTTTTATTTTGGTTACATTTTCATAGCAAGACAGATGAGAAAGATGTTAAAGATTAATGAATAAAAATAACGATTTAATAAATGACATCTGTTTGAAGGTAAACTTAGAGAAGTCAATCTTTTCAAGTGTGAAAGCACACACACTCTCTCTTTCTCTCTTTCTCTCTCAGACACACACACACACACACACACACACACGACCTCTAAGCTTCTCTTCACAAAGTAAAGTATAAATTGAGCAGAGTGCTTCGATTGGGGGTTGGGACGGAAGAGACTGTAGCACATTTTTCATCTCTTGTAAATACAGGTGCACAAAAAAAGAGAAAATTGTGCAGAACAAGTGATGCAAATAACAAAATAAGAGATCACCAAAGTTGAAACATTCCTAAATTAATTTACTTTAATCTTATAAAGGATATGTTTCTGGACATTTCTTCATCATTTTAAAATGTATACATTCAAAATATGCAACTATCAAAGAAATGTAAGATCTAATATTGTTTCGTTCAGTGTCGTAAAGATTGTGTCCTGCAACATGTTTACCTCTTCCTAATTCTCTTTGATGTTAGCCCAACCTTCTGATAAATTATGCTCATCAAGATTCTAGTTCATATGATTTGTTTTGATGAAGTGCCCTATTCTCTCTCTCTTTTTTTTTACCCTCAAAGCAATAATGTAGGAAATATAAAATTACCTAAATGCAACTTTACTAAAGAGCTTTATTTTAATTTCAGACAATTTTAAACCATTCATGTTCTTTATACTTGACCTGGTTTGGTAAATAGATAATTAGAAATTATAACTAATGTTTAACTTTTACTATTTACTTTTTTCCCTATGCCTTATTTCAAATAATTTTTATTATAAAGTTGACAAGAGGCACATATTATATAAATACATTGCAATTTTTATATTAAAAATTTACAGTGACTACCCTAAAATATTTTCCAATGACCAATCAAAATAATTACATCCTTTAATCTTTGTTTTCAGAGCATCATCAACCTAAAGTAACTCACATACAGTGATAGAGAAACATTGCCTCCCAACAGTCCTTCTTCTTTTCTTCTGCAATGAAGAGCTTCTGACATTTTATATGGACTCAGGGATGCCAATAATATGAACTACATTTCTCAGTCTGTCTTGTAGCTCAATATAGTATATGACTGAATTCCAGCTAATAACATGTAAGCAAATCCTTGCTTTAAAAATAACTGGCCCACACCTTTTGCTCCTTTCTGGATTCATTTCTCCTTTCCTGTCTTTTAGAATGTGGGTGGGATTGCCGATTATAATCATCATAAATGTTGGGAATGGAGATCTATGTATGGCAGAACAAGACAGGAGGAATCTGGGTCCTGGGGACTTTGTGAAACACGTCACCCTTACAGCATTGCACTGTCCATTTTTGAATTTTACTTGAGAAGTAAATACATTTATTTCTTAATAATACCATTACTATTTTAGGGTTTCTGCTACTGGCAACATTACCATATCTGATACATGATTATTGTATCAGTTAATTTTCTGGGACATTAGTGCAAAATACTAAGATCTCTGTCTAGCATGTATATCCTATGAAAAGTCTCAATAGAGATAAAAATTTTGAACACTATTTACAAGGTTCCTAATGGCAATGAATTGATAGTCATGTCTGATATTGAAAAATGCATACCTGAATTTACGACTCCTAGATACAAAAAATACAGTAAATATATTCAATGAAATCAAGTCCTCAGATTTGTTCTGAGAAATAAAAACTCTGCACATGATTTTCAATAAGGCATGGGTTTTTCAAATCATTTTTGTTATTGATTTGCCAAAAATTCAGCTCCCTCATAATTTTGAGGGGGGAGGGGTGGAACAGATATATATATATATATATACACATACATACATACATACACAGTGTATGAATAAATAAAATAATGAGGTCCAGAAACATGTCATGAAAAAATAAATAGTATGGTTAGTTGAACCATTCATTCATTTATTCAATGAACATTTATCAACCAACCTTCTGTGTATAATTTCCTTTGCTAATTTATTCTTATATATATAAATAAGTCTGTGTCAGGGCATTTCATTTTATATTTAAAGAGAAGCAACTGCTTCATGATTTTACTGGAAATTATTATCACTCGCTCTTTTAAACTTATAACTGAAAATAAATCAGCCCTAGCCAGTTTTTCTCAGTGGGTAGAGCATCAGCCTGCAGACTGAAGGGTCCCAAGTCAATTCAGGTCAAGGGCATATGCCTGGGTTGTGGGCTCAATCCCCAGTTGGGGGTGTGCAGGAGGCAACCAATCAATGATTCTCTCTCATCATTGATATTTCTGTCTCTCCTTCCTTTTCCCTTCCTCTCTAAAATCTATTTTAAAATAAATAAATCAGCTTTGATAAGATCTTCTTAAAGCATGAATTAATAGTATAGTGAGGGTATTTAAACCATTCTGATTTATTGAATGAAAATTCCAATAGTTATGTTACCATTCCATAATTGTAGGTAATTTAATATATTAATTCATAGTATGTATGATGACATGTGAGGTGTCATCATTCTTTTGATTGACTACTTGGTGTTATATTTGATTAAATTACAAAGGCAATACACCGAGAAGCACAATAATCTTCTTCTTAAACATAATGTGCATGTTGTAGAATGACTAATTAGGGTATTTAACCAGAGCTTAGTTTGAAACAAAAAAGGATAAGGGCTACAAGAGCAGAACTAGGAATGTAGTTATAAGAACGTAAATGTTAAGGCTCTGACTAAAGAAGATCTAGCCAGGCAAAAATCCAAGTCAAGAAAATTAACAAAAGCAGGCCAGAGTTGGCAAGTACCTTGGACCCTGATTACAAACCAGATAGATATAACATCTGGGAGGACTTGAAGCCATGCTAGAAAATTGAGATAAAAGATTAGAGATTCTGGGCAGTACGCGTTCAGAAACTCAAGCCAAGGAGGCTAGCAGTAAGGTTTCAGGCTCCCATTAGATGACTCTGAGCAATAGGCATGGGTAAAAATGGGGTTTATTATTGAGCTGAAGAGCTTGTGCATGTTGAGCTTCCTATAAATTTAGCCTGAGGCCAGAATTTGTCTCATAGCAATAGACTGATCTGAAATTTCAGATATCCTTGCCTGGGAAGAAGGAGTGAGAAAATAAACAATAAAGTAATTCGTGATATAGGAAACCCAACTCTAGGTATGTGAGACTTTCTTGAGCTAACTGATGAGCATGACTGAGTTTTATTAATTATAAGACAACAGTTATCAAATTAGGATTCCTTAAAGTGAAGAGGTAGGCCAATTTATGGAAGCTCTGATACTACATTATTTTTTTTTTAATCCTCACTGAAGGATATATTTTTATTGATTTTTAGAGAAGGAAGAAGGTAGAGAGATAAATGTGAGAGAAACATTGATAACCAGGGAAGAAAACACAAAACCTAGGTATGTGTCCTGACCCAGAATTGAACCCACAGTCTTTCGGCGTATAGGACAATGTTCCAATCAACTGAGCCACCCATCCAGGGCTGAAACTACATTCTTATTTTGGCAGAATTAAGTATTGCTTACTAGCCTTGGGTCTTCCCAAGGATAGTCTGTGTTATTATTGGGAACCTAAAATAAGGCATTTGCTTGCAAATATGAGAATATGGAGTTTTACTCTCTTTAGGCTCTAGGCCTGATAGCCAAACCCTGTCAGGAAAAATCCTTCAACCCAAGAGGTTGAGTCATCTTGGATCATAACAGCCACATGAATGCTACTGTGAGAAAAAAAAGCAATTAGGATACAGAGGCTTGTGATATCATAAATTCCCTACATCAACACAGAGAAACAATACCTTTACAGACACTGACCTTATACTAAATATCTACAAAGTTATCTTGATGTAGGATTTTAGTCTACCTAAGTTTTCATATAAATTTTTATCTTACCCAAATGTTACCTACTCTTGAAATTCCATGCTCATTTAAACAAAACAACATTCTAGTGGTGTTTTTGTTGTTGTTGTTGTTGTTTTTTGTTTTTTTGTTTTTTTTTACTTTGGATTTATAAAAAGAGTCAGGTAAAATTTTTAAAAATTTAATTTATATAGTGTTTATAGAGTGAACTCTAACTGTATACTAGTAGGTGTGATTATTAACATAATTTTCAACTCTGCTATAGTGAGTATAGAAAAATAGTGAAGTTTGAACAAGCACTAGATAAAGAAATAATGCTAGAAGATTAATAGAACAAGATTCTTCAAAGAAAAAAAAGAGAGAGACAGAAAAAGAAGAAATCTAAAGTAAAGGGATAAAATTACAAATGGGCTTTCAGACAAGCTGTAAGTACTCCAAGCAATGAAGGATGATTGAAGACTTGAATTAAAAACAGATTCAACCAACAAGAAACATATTTTGTAAGGAAGGACAGATGTAATGGCTTGAGGGGAAGAAAGGAAGTGAGCGATGGAGCAGTGAACATGAAAGGGTGACTCAGCTATGCAGTCACAGCAAGGTGATCAAGAGAAGATGAGGTTGGAAAGTACAAAATAAATAGAGACTGACTTTGCAAGTCAAGCAGGAAATTTCAGAGTTTGATTAGACTCAGAGAAATGGTAGCTAATACATAATTAACCCTCTCCTGTTCTTAAAATTCTTGAGGTGAGAAGAGGGGAAGTTTGAAGATAAATGAACGGGGAGAAATTCAAAGAAATGAACAGTTAGTTGTCTTCAAGTAAAAAAGCCTAAGTAGGAAAGATTGCAATCAAGAGACAACTCATCAATCACCTAATTTAGTACAATCTGTATGCAAAGTTTGAGTGAGCAGTCTTAAGTTCAAACCTTGGCTGCACCTCTTTCTGTGTGTATGTGATTTTAATATATATATATATACATATATATATATATATATATATATATTATTGATATTATTATTATTTATTTGAGGAGGGGGAGAAAAATAGAAAAATCAGTGATGAAAATCATTGATCAAATGCCTCCTGCACACCCTCTACTGAGGATTGAATTTACGATCCAGGCATGTGCCCTAACAGGGAATCAAACCATGACCTCCTGGATCATGGGTTGACACTGAACCACTGTGCCACACCAGCTGGGCATGTGGCTCACCTCTTACAGTATTATCTCTTGCAAGCTCTTAGTTTCTTTAAACAACAAAGTCTTCATCTATAAAATGAGGATAATAACATCTACATCTAGAAAAGCCTAAGCAGCTGAACAACCTAATGACCAGTCACTATGATGCGCATTGACCTCCAGGGGGCAGATGCTCAACACAGGAGCTGCTCCCTGGTGGTCAGTGCACTCCCACAGTCAGAATGGCACTCAGCTGATGGACCTGTCTCAGTGGCCCACCAGCCTGGCGGCAGCCGCTCACTCCCTCAGTAGTCCTGTAGGTCCAATCTTTGGAGAACTGCCAGGCATCTATGGACAGTGCCGCTGGCCTCTAGGAAGTTGGCCTCGGGCACCTCAAGTGCTTCCTCTTCCTAGATGCTCTGCAAGGAAGAAATGATATAAAAGCAGCCACCAGGTGGCTCTTGACAACCGGCGTGAATGTCAGTGGGACAAATATGGATCCTGGGCCAGCAAATGCATCCTCTGCCCACCAAGAGGGCCAATCGCGTCCTGACCCCCCACACACACCCACTTCATCACAGGAGCAGCAGGCAGCATTGGACTGCTGGTTTTGGCCTAATCCCCACAGGCCATGCCAAGGAACCCCATCCATGCATGAATTCATGCACTGGGCCTCTAGTATATTTAATAGAATGTTATCAGGATTAAATCCAACAAATTGTGCTAAAATGCTATATGAATGATACCATTATTTTTTTTTTAATAAGAGCAAACATTTATTGTAGAGTGTTTTTAAGCAGAAGAGGAAACTACTTAGAGAAGTTAAGTCACATGCCCATAGGGAAATAGTGCTAGAGCTATTCCCAAGGCATTCCAACAAAAGAGTCCATAATTCTAAAAACTTGGTTATGCTGCCTCATTCCCTGGTTTCAGGGAATTTTCAACTGAGTTGAGGGGAAAATAGTGGAGTGCTGAATAATAAGACAAAAACCATTGTCACAAAGGAACCCATGATTCTGTGTTAAATGACTTTTAGGGACAGGAAGGTTTAACCTGGAATATTTTTAGGAGACCTACTAGTTAAGAAAAGAGTTGACTTATGCTTATGAGGATGATTGGAACTGGCTAATCAAAATGAAGAATAGAGATTTTTTACAAACAGCAACCTAATGAGGCTAAACATATAAGGCATAAATATTAAGATTACTTAGTACATTTATGCTAGAGGAAGCCAAAAATTATGGTGTCATGGAAATTGAAAATGCTGCTTATATTTCCTCGAGACAAAGAAAAACAGCTGCAAATAATAATTCAATTCCAACATATAGACTATAAGTCTTATAACAATTCATTATTTACTATTTAAGGGATGGTTTGAAATACTAGTAAATGACTATGAGATATACTAACCAGAGACCAAAAATTAATAAAAGAAAATGTAAGACAAAATAAACACATTAATCTTGTCAAAGCAAGTATTTTATCTTTAGACAAAGTAATACTATTAGGAAATAACCTTATTTTTAAATATTACTCCCTGATTTTAATGCTTTAAGGCTTAATAAAGTTCTATTCGGTTTTAAAAACTCTTGTTTTATTAACCTTGAAATAAATTAAAGGAAAATTTAATCTAAAGACTTTTTATACTCTTCATAAGAACTATTAAACCTTACCACAACATGATCTTACAAAGCATAAAACTGTATTGTATCTTCTCTGCTTATTTTGGGGGAGTTTTAAAAGCACTCAGAAAAAACACAAATATAAAATGTATAAGAGAAGAAGAAGCTGTGCTTATGTTAAAATTAAGTTTACAAAAGCTTTAGGTGTTTTTAGGGAGTACAGATCTAGAACAAATCCTGCTCTCTTCATCTCTCTGCATCCTTTTTCTTTGTTCTTTTGGCCCCTGCCCAAAGTGTCAACTATGAACACTATGTCTGTTGTCCTAGAAGTGTAAGGACTATTGTTCAAGATGGTCCCTGGGCAACCTTTGGGTAAGACTCTACCACATTATAGCCAAACCAAAACATTTCTTCCATTAAAGCATTTCTTATGACAATGCAAACAGTATCTGGCAAGAATACTATCTCCTACTATTAAAATCATGATTAGTATTTATTTTCAGCTTAGTTATCTATTTTCCTGGTAGGACTTATTTCCCTAGAAGATTTCTTTGTTGGGATGGAAAGTTAGGGAAGACCTTAGTATGACTTATGTATAATTTAGGACTCTTTAGTAACAAAAACCAAACCTGGCTTACTTAAGTCAAAATGAAATATAATGCAATAAGTAGCTCACAGGTCCTATGGGAGAGCTGAAAATCAAGGTTGAGAAAAGTGAAAACAGACAGCGCAAGAAGGTCTTCTGAAATCTATGTGGCCATGACTGCTGAGATACGAACAACCGTTTCTTCTCTCTTTGCATTACTTCCCTCAAGAGTCAGTGTCCCAGGAGAGCAACTGGTTAGCCCTATTTAAGTCTCCTACCTCACTCTTGGTAATACTTGGAAAGTCAGAGAAAGCCTTTGGAAAGAAGAGCCAAGCAACTTATGTGGTTTCTTTTGCAGGAGCAAACCAAGCACTTGGATTTCAATCATGTCAATACTACACACAAGGAAGATTTAATTTGAAAAGAGCAAATCAGGGCGTCATTGGAAAAGGGGAACGAAGTTTTGACAGCCAAAAAAAAAAAAAAAAAAAAAAATCAAATATGGCTACTACGAAAAGTCTTTATGGAAGGTTCTCGGGTGAAGCAGTCCTGATGCCCAAAGGCAGGGCCCCAGAAAGAAAGAACAGCTGCAAATGCATTTGCATTCAACACAAGCTGTTGAAACAACTCAGTTAACAGCAATGTGAAAGTGACTAAACATAGAATATATAAGCCAGAAACCAAAACCCAATAAAAATGCTATGCCCCGCAAAGCTAACAGCTTTAACTGACATGTAATGGATAGACCAAAAATATACTACTGCATATCCTCAGTGTCTCCTAGGCATTATCACCCTTTTTAGGCACCCCCACCACACACACACACACACACATCTCTGACCACCTTCTTTAGTGTTTCCAGAGTGATCCAATGGCCAAAGGAAAACTCCCAGCTACTTGTAATGTTTTCTTTGAAATCAAATTTAAACACAATACACTTATTTTTTACTTAATGCCAAGGAATCCTCATCTGTGAGTACCCATGCTAAGTAAATTGTATACATTCTCCACTGGCTTCTCGATACCTGAAGAACAGAATCCCTGGCCTGTAAGACCCTACGAGATCAAACTGGAACCTTACTGAATCTTATCTCAGCATGTATTATAACTCATTGCCTCAGTTACACCAGCCTTCCTTTTCCCCCCTTGAATGTGCCAAGTTAATTTCCTGCGCATTACCTGGGGCTTGGTTCTCCCTTTGAAGGCTTTCCAATGATTCTTTAAATGGTTGGTCTATCTAATGCTTCACTGTTTGGTTTCAGTTGGCACCTCCTCAGAGAGTCCTTCCCTGAATTCCTTCTCTATAGTCACTTTCTGTTGCATCATTCAATGTATTTCTTCTGTAACACCGCTATTAAAAATTATCTTTTTTACTTGTTCATTGTTTGCCACCTCCTCCTAGAAGGGTCCTTTTCTGTCTTGTTAATTGTTGTATTCTGCTCTTTAAAAAATTCCTGAAACACAATGAGCACTCAATACATATTTCTTAAATGTATGAACTAATTTATGCAAAGCATAACTGTTTTTATACCTGTTTCTTTTTCTGTAAAATAGAGACAAGATTGCTGTGGAGGTCAAATACAAAAAAAAAAGAGCTCTTTGATATAGTAATATTACAAATGTATAAATAGTTGTACTTTAAATATTAAAGATATAAATGATAAGTACCTAAGCAGTTACCTACCAGGTTGTGAGCTTTTCAACAGCAAGGACTATATCTCTTCTTGTCTTCACTTGCTATTCTATGCTTAGTATAGTGTCTGCCTTGTACACTGAGTGACCAGATTATTATGGTCAGTAGTCGGCAAACTCATTAGTCAACAAAGCCAAATATCAACAGTAGAACAATTAAAATTTCTTTTGAGAGTCAATTTTTTTAAAAAACTTAAACTTCTTCTAATACCACTTCTCCAAAATAGACTCACCTAGGCCATAGTATTTTGTGGAAGAGCCACACTCAAGGGGCCAAAGAGCCACATATGGCTCGAGACCCACAGTTTGCTGACCCCGGATTATGATCTCTGAATGCATAATAATCTAGCCACTATATATATATATATATATAGCCCCGTGCATGAATTTGTGCATGGGTGGGGTCTGGCCAGCCTGGCCAGGGGGAGGGGACATGGGCAGTTGTTCGGCCTACCTACTGGTCAAACCCCTGGTCAAGGGAACAATTTGCATATTAGCCTTTTATTATATAGTATATACATTGAGTGGCCAGATTTTTATGCGTTCAGAGATCATAATAATCTGGCCACACTGTAAAAATTTGTTGAATAAATGGATGAATCAATGAATGAGCAAAGCATCTCTCTACCTCCAGAAAGACATCCATCTAGAAGAAATAAATGTAGATGCAGTCCTTCATACGGAATTACATCAATATTATTGTGTGCTATTCTTCATTTACTTATTTGTAAGAATTCTTGAATACCTACTATGGCTAACACTGTTTACAATGTAGAAGATACAATGATAAAAACAAGTAAACCCGCCAACCAACACATAATGTTCCTGCCCTCATAAATCTCATTGTATGTTGAGAGAGATATTAATAACCACAGAGATAAATTTATAAAGCTTCAACTGAGATAAATGCTAGGAAATGGGTTTAAATTACTTTGGAAATTATTATGTGTAACTATTTAAACCAGATGTTATAAAGCTTTTTAGGCAGAACATATATTTTGGTTATTAAAGAAAATAACTTTTTGAAGAGAGAACTGGATCTAGGACTATGCTAAATAAATTCATATTTTTGGCTCATCCACATAGGTTTACTAAATTAAATTAACTACAGAGAAATTCACATGTTCAAATATTTGTTTCCAGGGAAAATGTCCTCTGTCTTCATCCTACGGTTGCTTTTAAAGTCACCTGTATTTGAAATGTCTCTTCATGCGTTCAAAATGAGCATTTCCTCTTCTTAATGTGTTTTAGCTTGAATTCCTCCTAATCTGATCTTACTACCATAACTCCTGCTTTTTGTTTGCCTTTGCCTTTGTTCACAACTTTATAGTCAACTATTAATACATTTTTTTTTAGATGGGCCTGCCACAAACAGCACAAATATATCAAGTGTAATTTCTTTCTAAGAAGAAAAAAAAAACGTTTTTGGAATTAAGCCAATTTATAAGTATTGATATGACATATATTTGGTCTCATTTGTATCTGATTTTTCACATTGACAGCTTGAGTCAAAAGCTAAGATTGACAGCTTGGGACATACAAGAGATTATTGCGCTAGCTGGTTTGGCTAAGTGAACAGAGTGTTGGCTTAAAAGGATCCCAAATTCTGCCAAAACCGGTTAGGCTCAGCTGTAGAGCGTCGGTCTGTGGACTGAAAGGTCCCAGGTTCGATCCGGTCAAGGGCATGTACATTGGTTGCAGGCACATCCCCAGTAGGGGGTATGCAAGAGGCAACTGGTCGATGTTTCTAGCTCTCTATCTCTCTCCCTTCCTCTCTGTAAATAAATCAATAAAATATATTAAAAAAAAAAAAAAAAAAAAAAGGATCCCAGATTCAATTCCAGTCAAGAGCATGTACCTTGGTTGCAGGCTCCTCCCCAGCCCAAGTCCTGGTTAGGACTGTACAAGAGGCAACCAATTGAGATGTTTCTCTCTCTTTCCCTCTCTCTTTCCCTCTCCCTAAAAATCAATGAAAAAATATCCTCAGGTGGGGATTAACAGAGAGAGAAAGAGAGAGAGAGAAATTACTGAGGGTAATGCCTGTGAAAGACAAAGGAGAGACAGCAGAAGTAGGCTAGGAGAGCTTTCAGACCATGGGACTGTCTGAAACTTAAGAAAAGAGAGGGCCAGTTGGATAGGAAGAGCCTCAGACCAGTGCATCTCTGAAAACCAGGGTGGCCAGTCCTAAAGGGGAGCTCTAGGACAAAGATTGCCCTTGGAGAGCCTCCCTGGGCAGATATGGCCAGGCTCTGACATCCATGTCATGCTAAGTCACTGGCTGGAGTGGCCAGCAGAATGTCAGCTCCAACACTGACTGTAGCACAGGCTGTATGCTGACCATGGGCCTCCCAGCAGGGTCACCCTTGAGGAAATATGAGTAAAAGAGCTACATGGCTGCCAAACACATCTTATAATATTTTATTCAAGTATAACCTACACACAGTGAAATGTACAGGTCGTAAATGTACACAATCTAAGGAGTTTTGACAAACTTACAAATCTATTTACTCCATCCCCAACAAGAAAGAGACTATTTCCTTCACAGAAAAAGGTTCCTTTGGGCCCTTGGATCCCATCCCCCTTCCTTCTGTCCTTCGTTGCCACCCCACCATGCTCTCTTTCACACACACACACACACACACACACACACACATACACACACTGTTCTGATTTTTATTACCATAGTTTATTTTGCCTGCTTTGAACTTCATATATGGAATCACAGCACATGTTCTCTTTTATTTCTGATTTCTCATGCAATATAATATTTTTGATATTTATACATATTGTCATATATATCTTAAAATGTTTATTTCATTGTCTGAATATACACCGTTTCTTTATCTATTTTCCTTTTATAGAGATTTGGGTAGTTTCCAACTATTGGCTGTTAAGTTACTGTAAACATTTTTGTAGATCATTTTGTACATTTTTTTATACACATTTTCATTAATCTGTGATAAATATTTAGGATTGGGATTAATGAGTCATACACTAAGGAATGTTTAAATTTATGAGAAAATGCCAGTTTTCCAAATCATTGGTACCATCTCTTACCCAAACATCTGGCTGTTTTGATTGATATTTAATTAAATTTACATACCAATTTGGAATGAACTGACATCTTAAACATAGTGAGTCTTCCAATGACTGTCATATTGCTCTCCATTTTCTTAGTTTGTTCCTTTCCTCACAGAAATGTTTTGTTCTCATTGATGCAGAGAACATGTAAGTTTTTGTTAAATATATTCCTAAATATTTTATGCTTTTAGGCTACTGTAACTAGTAACTTTTATTGATCAATTATTCATTGCTATTATACGAAGCTGACTTTTGTACATTGGCCATGTAACCTATGAACTACCTAGAAATCATTTATTAGTTCTGCTTATTCTTTTCTCTTTGTAGATTCTTTTGTATTACCTGTGTGTACCATTACATTGCCCTCCAAAGATAAAAATTTAATTTTTTCTTTTCCAACTTTCCTTATACATTTTCCTTGCTTTATTGCACTAGGACCTCTTATACAATAGAAGTGGTGAGTGCAGATACCATTCCTTCTTTTTTAAAAAAATATATTTTATTGATTTTTTACAGAGAGGGAGAGGGATAGAGAGTTAGAAACTTCTATGAGAGAGAAACATCGATCAGCTGCCTCTTGCACACCCCCTACTGGGGATGTGCCCACAACCAAGGTACATGCCCTTGACCAGAATCGAACCTGGGACCGAAGCTCTATCCACTGAGCCAAACCGGTTTCAGCCATTGCCTCTTTTTTTATCTGAGGAAAAACAGTTCAATATTTCACCATTAAGTTTTCTCTTTGTTGTGAATCATGGTTTCTTGCTTCATTTAATATCTTGTTTTTATAAAATGTTAGTTCCAAGACTAAGTGTAAAGGACCAGTGTTGTTTCGTTTATTTCTCAGACAGTACAAGTTCCTTCCTTATTTGACAATTGGAAGGAAAGGCTGTTGATTCTGATTCTTTCTAGAGTTTGATTTGCACTTAGATGATCCCACAGCTTTGATTAGGTTGAGTTCACCAATCTCTCTGCTTAGCTTTTAAGAACTCATTTCACCCTAGAATTCAGTTCATGAAGCCTTCCTTGCACCCAAAACTCTGTTGCCATTCCATAGAGAAGTATAATTTTTGTCCCAGTTTCTTGTTACCACAAATATGCTCTTTTATATCTTTTTACATCCTAACCGGTAACATTTTGTTATTTTCCCTGTGTTTACATCTTCAAATATTTGGGTGAATTACATTTAGTCCTCCTTATATTCTTGTCGGTTATTGTTTTTCTAATTGTATATTGTTTCTGTGTGTCCTTATTTCAACCTCATCTTCGTTTCTCTGAAGGTTTTGCTATTGTCTTCTGCATCTTCCTGAAGTCTGCTCTCTCAGATTTCCTCTTCCACTTCTGCCGTCTTATATTTCCTGTGTTCTTTTCTTTCTTCTTCTATTGCCATTTTGTTATCTTCCTTCATAGGACTGTTTTCTTTAACAACAACAATTATAATAAAAGTGCATGTCACAAGCTTTACCTTGTTTATGGCCACCTTTACATAGTCTGTCGACAAATGCTGCTGCTATGGTTCACATTTATCTTAGATATCTACGTCGTGACTCTACCAGTTTCTTTTGCATTTTTGTGTGAGCTGAACTGTTCTGGGCCAGCAATTTGCGAAAGTTCTTGGTGAGGAGGAACTAGGATATTCTTTTCATGATTTATAACTCAAAAGATTCTCTCTTCTGCTTCCAACAAATAAAGCACATCGTTTGTGATGCTTTGTTTAGCCACAAGGTTTAGCAAATTTCTGCCACCAGCCTTGCTAACCCAACTTCTCAGACCCTTCCAAACAAGAGATTTTTTTTCCTTTTCTTTTTTTAAGGTAGCTACCTCATCTTCAGAAAAAACATCATCCTTCCCCCCAAGCTTTTGAGATCTGCTGTTACTGAACTCTCTTCCCACTTTTCTTCACTTCCTACCGTGAAACTTTTTTCAGGTCTCAGCTGCCCTTGGTAGCTAGCTCTCACATGTAAGTTAAATTATATTGTTTGTAGGTTTAAAAAAATTGTTTTCCTTATTGCTTTTGTGTGATTTCCAAGAGGGGGGGAAAACCCACTTGCACAACCACATTCTTATCAAAAGTCACCTGAAGGTGCTTTGGCAGACACCTAAGTTTTATTTTTATTTTTTTAAATGTATCTTTATTGTTGAAAGTATTACAGATGTCCCTCTTTTTCTCCCCATTAAACCCCTCCAACCCACACGCATGAGACCTAAGCTTTATTTAAACCATGTCTTATAAGGTTTATTATTTAGTTTATCCTCTTGAATGACATTAAACCAATTATAAAAACAGTAACCAAGTACTTAAAATGTTGAGTTCTCTAATTTTTTTTTATTAAACACTTGTGAAATATTTTCCAATAGCTTCTATGAGAAATTCTATTTCACTGCAATTACTAGAGAAATTCAACTGATTACCAAAATACTTTATTAGTCATCTAGAAAGTAACTTGCAATAAAATAAACATTTGAACATTGCAGAGAAAATTATAGCACAGCTCCCAGCTATTCTTTCAGCCTTAAGACATGAAGACTAGTACTGGAGTAGAGCTGGATGAGCTAGGAAGGGGTTATAAGTACAGGGATATATTTCACTGTGAAATTAGAGTAGGCATTGAAGTTGAAGGCTGGCTCCCAGTGAGTTTCCTTTTGGGAACACTAAGTAACCATCAGTACAAAGGTCACAGAAGTATCTTATGAAGCCAACCATTTATGACTCTTTGTGGCTATGGAACTGATCAAGTCAGTTGTCAAATGCAGAATGAGAGCATGGGGGCATGAGCCAAAAAGAAAGAGAGAAGAAAAGGAGAAGCACACAAGGAAATAAACATAGGTAGCAATATGTATATACATATTATATTTTATACTTGTTTTTTAATATAGCCTTGAAATGCAGAATGATTAAAGATAATGAGGACTTTTTCCTTCATACTCTTCCCCCACTTCTATCTGGTGCTATAGTGTTCCCAAATGGCTTACCCTCACATGTAGAAATCACACTAAAGTAGCCTGGAGAGGATTTAGAAGATACGAGTTAGTAAAAAATAATGTTGCCCTTATATAATTGTAAAAAATAATAATAATAAAACTACTAGGAAAGATATTAAATAAAGTTTTATAATACAGTAGTTTCAAATTTTTAATGAGAAATTCTTTCTTTAAGCATAATGGATTTTGCATGTGAAATAGTTACACACTTCCTGGTCAAAACTTATGATTAAAAGAATAATAAGAGTTTGTGACAGTGCCCAGAAAAAAGTAAATGCTATATAACAACATAAAATTTTGTAGAAAAAACTTAAATCTTTTTTATAATCATTCAAAGTTTATAGTACTTCAAATGTTTGAAGAAGCTAACAACTCTTTCTATTCTATCATAGAACATTTCAATGTTAAAATTCAAAACACTAATTCAAAAGGATATATGCACCCCTATGTTCATTGCAGCATTATTTATAATAGTCTAGATATGAAAGTAACCCAAGTGCCTATCAATAAGAGAGTAGATAAAAATATTGTGGCACATGTATACAATGAAATATTACTTGGTCATAAAAAATAATGTAATACTACCATTTGCAACAGCATGGGTGGACCTAGAGGATATTATCTATGTGGAATAAGTCAGACAGAGAGACACAAATTTTACTTATATGTGGAAACTAAAAAACATATGAAAAAACAAAATAGAAACAGACTCATATATACAGAGAATAGACTGTTGGTTGTTCAAGGGAGGGCTGTTGATAAAGATGAAGGGATTAAGAAACAAATGAGTCAGTTTGTTTATATTTAAACACATACTTAAAGCTTTTCTTGTTCATCATTCATTCCTCCACTTTAGGCTGATTAGGATCCTATACCTGCTGCCTGAAGTTTTTTTTTTGTTTGTTTGTTTGTTTAATTTCCATTAGTGAGTCACTACATGTTTGGGAATTTTATCAGATATTTTACTATATTCTATCATTGCTCTGAAGGTTAAGCAATCACTCTCATCATTTCTTGAGAATAATCATTCTCTTGCTGCTGGTAAGCTTTTTTTTAAGCTTTTCAATTTTATCTATAAATATAAAGGATCCATAACAACCAAGGCTCCACGACTGAGGAGGAGGCTGCAGGATCAGGCCCAGAGAGAGGCCTGCAGAGAGAGAGGCAGGGTCTGATCCCCGGGCGCGAGCTGCTGATCAGCCTCACCTCTTTGATCAGGCCCAGAGATAGGCCTGGAGATGCTCACTGGCATAGAAACTGACCAATCAAAACCAAATCTAGGTGAAGTGCCAGGAGCCAATGGCTGCCTAGGAGGCAGAGCTTTTGGTGCTGACTGGCATAGAAACCAAACAATCAGAACTTAATCTGGGTGAACTGTGAAGGCAGAACCTAAGATGGGGGCTGAGGAAGGATTTTAAGGGCAACAGCAGTTTGGTATAAGGTGTAAAAAAAGCGGTTCAATTTTTTCATGACCGGTTTGGTATTATAGTGCATATGACTGGCTTTCAGTCCAGATACAGGGATTATGTGTTTTTGTCTGCCAAAAGCATCTACTCCTGCTGAAAAAGGCTTCCCTCCCCCAACACCCCATTTAAGCAATCCTATTCTATATAATCTATCTATACTAATAAAAAAGGTAATATGATAATTAGACTGGGTCAACTGGCCATCTTCTGGATATCCAACTTCCTTCCAGACAAAGCCATGGTGGTGGGGCCGAGACAGAGGCAGTTAGGGGCGATCAGGCTGGAAGGGGAGGGCAGTTGGGAGCGAGATCAGACTGGCAGGGAAGGGCAGTTAGAGGCAATGAGGCAGGCAAAAGTAGTTAGGGGCAATCAGGCCAGGAGGAGAGGGCAGTTAGGGGTGATCAGGCAGGCAGAGGCAGTTGAGGGCAGATCAGGCTGGCAGGGGTGGGAAGTTAGGAGCAATCAGGCAGGCAGGCAGGTGAGCAGTTAGAAGCCAGAAGTCCCAGATTGCAAGAGGGATGTCCAATTGGAGAAGGTGCAAGCTGGGCTGAGGGGAACCCTCACCCCCCGCACAATTTTATGCACCAGGCCCCTAGTAACAATATAATTTACTAAGGAATGATTGTGATATTAAGCATTTTTATTTTTTAATTACATTTTTATTGATTTAAGAGGCAAAGGGCGAGGAAGAGAGAGATAGAAACATCAATGATGAGAGACTCAAGAGTCAGCTGCTTCCTGCATGCCCCCCCACAGAGGGTTGAGCCTTCAACCCAGGCATGTGCCCTTGACTGGAATCAAACCTGGGACCCTTCGGTCCACAGGTTGACACTCTATCCACTGAGCCAAATCAGCCAGGGCTCATTAAGCATTTTTAAACCTATTTATTACATGTCAGGCACTGGATGGATGTCTGAGGCATCAAGAACAATGACCTTAAATAGTAGATGAGCCAGATATTCAATCAAATAAGTATATTGTGATGTGACCAATGAGATAATAGAGGCATATACAAAGTGTTATGGGTGCATGACTTCACAAACAAGACTTTTAACCTAAACAAAGCAGACATTCTGCCAATGGGAATGAGAAGTTGAGGTGTATAATGTGGAAAGTTGCTGTATTTAGGAAAGAGCAAACAGCTGAAATAAAGGCATGTTTTTTTGTTTATTTGTTTGTTTGTTTCAGAAAAAGCGGCTGATAAAGCCATACTGTGCAGGTCTACCTGTGCTATGTTTAGAAATTTGGACTTTTATTCCATAGCCATGGGGAAGCCACTGAAATTGTGTTTATGCCATAAACACAATAACGATCAGACTTCTACTTTAAGGAGGGTGACTGACATCATATACATGGAAAACTGGATAAAGTGAAGAATGAAGGCAGCCAGTTGAAAAAATATCACAATAATCAAAATGAGAGAGAATATGTACATAAACTACACAATCATCAAATGCTTCACTATGAAATGAAAGTTTTTATTTTTCATGCTTTGGAAGAATGTTCTCTGAATCAGAATGATTGCTTCCCAGTTTCCTAATGGTTCCTAAATATATGAAATGTGCAGTTATAATTTAGGTGCCATAAAAATTAATATATTTCCCTTAAGAAATTTCATGGGAAAATGTAAGCTAAATTAATTCTTTTTGAAAAAAACATATGCAAAAATGAATCCATTGTATTACAACTTAGAGAAATGACAAAGGTTATGTATAGAAAGAGTCTTCTTCTTCTCATTTTAGAAAAGAACACTGGTCCTTTATGGTCAGCAGTGGGGGTGGAAACAATGATCAGCAAAGATTAGAACCCCGTTGTAGTGAAAAAATTCAGAATCTTGACTTAACCAGTCTAAGAAAATGCCAGTAAGACTTATCACAAAAGGGTGACTTGGAATAGAAGCACCAAGAATTGAGCTGTAACCCTCTCTACTCCCCACCCCAGCCTGCTGCTCAAACAACCTCTGTTAAGGAGTGACCAGCTTTGATCTCTTCCCTTTTAAAAACAACCAAATAGCTCTTGTTTTCACTCCATGATAAAATTTCCTCCTTGTAACAGAGATTTATTTCTATATTGGCATTTGATGTGTATTAAAGAAACGACTGACAGAAAAGAAAATGTAATGTCATATATTTTGTATTGTTTTTCAATATGTCTAAATTTCAATAATTTCATGGGTACCCTGACTTCTTTCCAGGGCTAATTTTTTTCTTTATAAGACAGGGTTTATGTACACAGGCAAAGTAAATTAGCTCCTGCCTCACAGTTGCTAAGAAAACGAATTGCTTAAGAAGATTAGAGTCATTTTCTTTACTTAAAGGTATTCCTGACAACCCACACTGAAATTACACAAGATTAACTCCATTAACACCATTTCCCATTCTTTAAACTAGTAACTTTCTAGAAAGCAGCATTTAGACTGAATAGTTCAAAGCATACTTTAAGAGATCTCAAATGCTTAGAAATGCTAATAAGAGTATCATTTAAGGATTCAGAATAAGGTTCTGAGAGGTCAAGTAACATTATTGGTTATATAGTGAGCCACAGTGAAATGGAAGAAAGCCGCTTGCTTTTTGTCTTTGCCATTTAGTCTGTATTTTCTTTATGTAGACAGCATTTCAAATCAAATGATAGCTTAAAGGGTATAACACTATTATATAATTCCTAAAGGCAAAGAGATTATCTGATATTTTTTGTCTTTCCTCAAAACATCTTACAGAGTGTCTTTAACTTGGGGACACTCAAATTTTTGCTGACTATTATGTCATATATTTGGCATTGCTTTGTAATTCACCAAAAAAATACGTAAAACCAAAGGACTTTATAAGCCTAACCAATGGACACAGACACCAGGGGATTGAGGGCATGGGTGGAGGGGGGTGGGGGGACAGGTTTAGGGGGATAAGGATACATATGTAATACCTTTATCCATAAAGAAATTTTTTTAAAAAAATGCATTAAGCAGAGGGCTTAACACACATACACACACACACACACACACACACACACACACACACACACACAAAATGATTAAAACAGTACCATGAGATACCAAGCTATCTCTAAGCATCTTTCTGAATCTTAAGCAAAGCCATAGCACAGGCACTAAACTTTACACTATTGATGTTAATTACCATTAGTGCTATTGAAGTGTACAATGCACAAATCTCTCTCTCACAATAGGTTGGCCTGAGCCAGAAGCATTCTGAAAAAAATGCAAGCGTCATCCATCAATTGCTTCACCTGACCATCTCTGAACCTTAAGTATTCCTCAAGGTTTTTAACTGCAAAATTAATACACAAATGTATTTTTGTTTAAAAACCCAAATATTTTAGAAATAGATGAAACAATGAAAAGTCCTATTTTCCTTATTACTCCCCATATTTTTCTCTAACCTCTTTCACTGTCCTTATATTAATGCAAGAAAACTCTGCATTGTGAGACAGAGCTTCATTTTCTTCTTGGTCCTTTAATGGTAAGTTCCCAGGTGGAAAATACTGAGGAACACTGACCTAGATCTTTCTTAAAAGATCTTAATTTGAATGAACTGCTGAATTCCCAGGTTTAGAAATAGCTATTTCCACTTACCATAAAATAAATCTAAAAATGTGCTGAATTATAATTACTTTATGTTAAGACAGAATAAGAGCAGATCTCAAGGGAAAGTCATTAACCATTCCATTGTAAAACTTGTCATCAGAGAGAACAGTGAGATAATATCCATAGAAACACTAGTTGCCGTTTATTTATTGAGAATTAACTAGATGCCAGACCCTGATCTTAGTGTGTAATAAGATTTTCTAAAATAAAGGCTCAGCAGTGAAATTTTAAGACATGGCATGTGATCATCAGTATATGTGTTCATATTATCTTGAATTTGTATATCTTCCATTATTTTGTTTGATGCAAGACTGAGAAATGATTACTGATATTACTTATGATTATCTGAATTCACAACAGAGAAATCCAGTGGGTGGGTAAAGCCACAGATGAATGCAGTGGTGGGGTCCCTCTCTGAGTTCAGGTTCTCAAAGCTATGCCAGCATTCCCCAAACTTCAAGCATTCTTGTTCTGCTGCTGCTATAGCTACACTTAATGCCTTTAAATTGATTCCCTTTCTTTAAAATTAAATTTACTTTTCAAAGAAACATCATGTAAGTGGGAAATTTATATGGATTATTTGCCGTAAATAAAAAAAGATAACTAGAAAAATAAATTCAATAAAACAAAGTGATCTTATTAAATTCTGATTGATATTGTTGCCTGCCGGTATTCCTGAGCCCGAAACCTGCACTGTCTCTGTTCAAAGAGTGCATCAGCAAGTGGCAATGATATATGTTAACTAGAAACAATCAGCTTTCTCCTTGTCTTAAACAGAATGATTGGTTAAAGAACTGAAAGAGAATAAGGGGGGGAAAAGCAACTCTCTCCAAAGTACTTTTTAAATGACATCTAATACTGTGCCAGGTAAAATTTCAAATAACTTCCTATTACCTATAATGATTTTGCCTGTGTTTATGATACAAGTCCCAAGGTAATCTAGAAAATGATTTGTGAATTTCCTGAAGAATCAATCTCCTTTATTTTTATTTTGGTCTCAGAATCTCAAAAGAAATCTTGTTCTCACTGCTCCAATATACCAAATAATAAATGGCAAGTAATATCAAGTTGGTAGGAATGAAAGTTATTAACCAAAAAAACTTATTTGCAGAAGGCAACTGTTAGGTAGACGAAAACAGTGTTGATTTAGGAAGCACAATTAAGTTCAACCACATACTAGCTTGTTTGGCCTTGATAGGTCAGTAAACCACTCAGTATTTTCTCATCTGCAAAAAACAGGAAAACACTACCTGTCTAACTCATGGGTACATGAATTAAAGTAAGAGAAATGCTTGGCACAACAGACACTCAAAAAATGTATTTGTATCAAAAGTTACATATGACTTGCAGCTTATTAAAACTCACAAAAATCCAAATGTTTTAATCTTAATAAAAATATCTCCATTTATTTTACCTTGGTAATTCTGAGGCACTATGGCTCAGTTTCAGATGCAACTTTGAAAATTAAAATTCATCCTTCTGAAAGCCTAAAATGCCCCTGAAAAACTGGTCATTAAAAACCTGGTCATCATTTGGTCCAAAATATCTTAAAAGTCTTAAACTGAAAAAAAAAGTGAACATGGCAAATGTTATTGGTATACAAAATAATTATCCACGTGTACAGTATCTGAATACATTTTATGATGGCTTGAAACAAGTTTAGTGACCTTTTCTTTAAACATGGCTAAAGTAAAGATATCTAAAATTATAGTGCCATCTACAGGCAAAGAAAAGACTCTTAATTACAGCACATTTTATGCTTTCACATTTTCTAATTGCTACTCAATGTTTTAAAAGAAAAATGAGATTTAACAATCTACATAGTTAATTTTGATTGTATTTACATAATTTATTTATTAATGTATTTATATCAATATAATTTGTCATCAAATAAAGTAAAATATTTTCTCTACAATTTTTACTACCTAATATATCATCATTGCCATTAAAATAGAGGCAATTTTTAAAATCCATGATACAATCGTCATTTTTTGTGTCCTACATTAAAATATATGACAAAACAAGAACTTTTTAGCATTAAAAAAAATCCAAACACCCTATCATCTCAACAGAATATCATTTTCATATTTTTAAAATATATTTTATTGATTTTTTACAAAGAGGAAGAGAGGATAAAGAGCTAGAAACATTGATGAGAGAGAATCATCGATCAGCTGTCTCTTGCACAACCCCTATTGGGGATGTGCCCGCAACCAAGGTACATGCCCTTGACTGGAATCGAACCAGGGACCTTCCAGTCCGCAGGCCGACACTCTATCCACTGAGCCAAATCAGTTTTGGCTCATTTTCATTTTTGTTTCCTGTTCCTTTACAATCTATATTTATTTAATAACAAGTGTCAGGCACTTTTCTAAGCTGCTTTACATATATTGATGCAGCAAATCATCACAATAAACCTAAGAAATAGGGATATTACCATCCCCACTTTATAGATATTGAACCTAAGCACATAAAACTTAAATATCTTGTCCAAGATATTATAGCATGCTGTTAAAGTGGCTGAGCCAAGGTTCAAACTGGGGGATTTTGTGTCCACTATCTATGCTTTGAATTACTAAGCTAAGTGTCTCTCCTGGGAAAAAGCTGCATTCAGTGTATGTACCCCTGTAATATATGTTCGGCTTTTAAGGGGTAATATTTTCTTGTAACTAAAATGATCATCATCATTTTTAGTAATTAACATGTTTTGCCATCAAGTTGGTAGATCTCATTTTACTTTTGTTATCTAATGCTTGACTTTCCAACTATTTCTAATTTCTTTCATTATATATAAAATACTGCAATAAGCAAATTTTGCATTGTATGTAGCTCTTTTCTTTCTTTTGCATTTTGTTTTCTTGTGCTAATATTCCCAAAATTGTTTGACCGACTTAAAGTATATATGTTACACATTATTGATATATAATATATAATGCTTTTTGAAATTTTATTATATAAAGCTACCAGAAATTAGAGACTGCTCAGATATTCCTATTTCCCCCAAAATTTATTAAATAAATTGGTTAGGAATGATTTATGATGTGAAATAAGTTAATCTAACAAATATTTAAATTTTTTAATGGGCCAAATGTTTTCTTCCTCTAGCAACATAAAAGATAGAGATAATCCAATTATTTGTTGCTGATGAGGTTGGTGCTAACTTGATTCTTTAAGTGCTCCTAATAAATAAATAAATAAATAAATAAATAAATAAGTAACACACACAAAGTCACTAGTAAGTGTCAGATATGGAGTCAACCCAGCTCTTCCTGACTCTAAAATCGATGCTTAGATAATCAGTGGAGGAGGAAAGGGGGAGGTCAATGTATGACAAGATAAAGAAATGGTATAAAAATTTTATTTCAATATTAATTGAAGATTATTTATCTCATAAAATGGTTCACTACACTGAAGTAGCTATCATAAATAAAGGGATTACATTTCCACGATGTATTTTTCTGATAGATAATATCAAATGTGAAAGAATGACAATAGCAGTTAACAAAATGCTTCATCTATCTTTATCTCCAGCTACATGTTTTCATTACAATCTGGTCTCATTTATATTCTAAGCAAGAACTAAAGGATATAAACATTACTCTAAAAGCATTCTTTCTTAACTGTTATCTTGCAGTATTATATATGCTCTTCATAGTCCAGAAAGATTGTAACTTTTATAACACAATAAAGATCACTGAAATATCAGAAAATAGATAAGAAATACAGGTTTTGGAGTCTTAAATTCAGACCCTGACACTTATTAGCATATATGTCTTCTGAAATGTTAGTAGCAAATTCCTACTTTATTGGGATATTGTGTAACTAAGGGAGATAACAATTATAAAACTCATAGCACATGGCAGACGCTCAAATAAATTTTAGCTCCCTTTCCTTTGAAGAACGAAATATGCATGGTATATTAATGACACTGGTTTTAAAAGCCGTGCTTCATTATTTCCCTCAGACAAACAGTAGCATAACAGGAAGCGTCAAGATCAAAAGAAATCAAAAGAGATAAAGTTGCTCCATCAATATGAGAACCTTCTGCTTTGACATCAGTATCATGTTTTTCTATTAGTTGGTATGAGAGATTACGAGGTTGTTTCAAAATCTTTCTATAGCATCCTGGAACGTTCAGTTTCAGAGTAGGTACTTTAAACCTACATGTCTGTAGTCCATCTCTGTTAAGTACTTCCTGGTACCACAGCCCTACTTCGTTCTTTGGGTACTGAACATTGTATCCAAGCACTGGAAGAACCACCTGCATAAGGGAAGGGGGTAAAAAGATACATGAAATAGCCTTCAGAAAAATATATGATCAAATTTTAAATTTACTTTTATGACTGGGTCCTAGATCTGTAAAAATAAAAAACAGTCTCAGAATATAAACGTACCATCAGCCTAAAACATACTATTAAATGCTATATACTACTTTGATTATTTTTTATGCTAGCAGACAAAGAAAAGAGCTACCTAAAATCAAGAAGGATTCATAATGAACAAGATAATCAATTCAAGTCAGATATTACAAGACAAACTACTGCTAAGGTAGAAGAGATGGAACAAGAAGCTTAGGTACATTTAGTTAACCAACAGACTTAATCTCTGTGCAGTCATACAATCTTAAAAGCATATTCTTTCTGTAACACAAAGAATAACCTCTACTACTCAACTGGTATTTTAGTTGATAATTTTACATTCCTCTTACTGATTTAAAAACACAAAAGCAAATAGCAGACAGCAAAAGTAATGTTTATTTTCTCAGCCACTTATGAGTAGCTGCATTCTGTGGTGTTTTCTCTTTTACTTATGACTTCTAGGCATTTTTCTTGAACAGTACCACAGGGGAGTCAAAAAAGAAATAAGGTAAAAAAAACTCAAATCCACACAATATTAATGTTTCAAATTCATTATGCTAACTGAAAGAAGCCAGAACAAAAGGCCATCTATATATATAAAAGCCTATGAGACCATTACGACTGGATGACCAGATGACTGGACAACTGGCCAGTAGCTATGACATATACTGGCCACTAGGGGCCAGTGTGCAGGAGCTTTCCCCTGGTGGTCAGAGCACTCCCACAGTCAACCTCCCATGGCTGGCCAGCCCCAATCAGTCCCAATTAGGACTGGATGAGACAGCCCCAATCAGCCCTGATTGCCAGCCAGGCCAAGGGAATCCTGTGCACAAATTCGGGCATTGGGCCTCTATTATATGATTCCTTTTATATGACATTTTTTAAAAGGTAAAATCATAAGAATAGAAAGTAGATGAGTTATTGCCCAGGGATGGAGGTTGACTACAAAGTGCACAGGGAAATTTTGAGGAGAGATGAAACTATTCTTTATCTTGATTTTTGTGGTAGTCAAATGGATGTAATACATTTATGAAATCTCATATAAATGTAAACTTAGGAGAGTGAAAATATATATATATATTATACCTAAATTGGAAAGTGGTAAAAAAAAAAAAAAAAAAAAAGTGGGAGAGGGGAACTGGTCACATTTTTGTCTTTCGGAGACAATGTCTACATTTAGATCTAAGTAATACTACTTTTTAAGCAAATTTACCTGATGTATTGCATATGCATTAGCCGATTCCTCTTCTTCAGTTACTAGGTGAACCTATTTTTAAAAAACATGATGAAAAATATGGATGATTCTTAAATGTTCCAAATGCCTTCAAATTTCCCTAATTTGTTATGTAAAATTTGACTCCTATGCTGAATATGCATATATCCAAACAAGACCTTTTCACAGTTTATTTCTGGAGGAGCAGACTTCATAAAAATTAGAATGATTCTTCCTGCTTTAACCACTGATAATTGAAGTTGGCACACACAGATTTTGGCGGGCAGCTTAACACTTCTTTACTATTACCTCAGTCACCAACAATCATTTTCCAAATTACAAAGTTGTTCTTTGTTATGCTGAATCAAAAATTTGCTTCTGTCAAACCACCTCTCCCTCCTCTGTCCCCAACAAATATCAGACTCTATGGGATGTGGTGTTTCTCAAAATGTGCTTCACAAAACAGATACAGGTATTACATGTAGGAGGTATGTGATCTATTACGTTTGAGAAATGCTGCTGCAGGACATCACAGAATAACTAATTTATCTTGCAAAGGAGAGCTCAAGTTCAAAGGCAGCAGCATCATTCCACAAAGAGTGACAGCATTCCCACCTTCCTAATGCACTCATCGTATAAGATAGTGGCCAGATAGCTTCTAAATCTGCTTGCTTTCCCTTTGATTCTCTACCATTATCAACAAAGTTCCTCCTTTTATTTTTTTTCACTTGAGTTGTTTATTTATAGGTATATAATCTGTTTAACTGTTATACTCAGAAGTGGCTATAAAACTCCAGATCAAAATAGATGGGACTATGATTTCTCTTATATCACTTCTAGCTTTTTGTCTTTCACAAATTCATAAGCATACCTACAATTTTGTTATTTAAATAATTTATGAAAATACCAAACAAATATGATCAAGTACAAAAAACCATGTTTTGCCTTAAGAGAACTCTCTTAAAGTTAATATCAATCTATAAACAGGTTCTTGCTGTATTACTGCTCCCCAAATATGAATTCACTGTGCAACTCACGTTTCTCTACCTTGCTCATAAAAAATTTAAAAGAGAATCTACCAAATTCCTTGAAGTAAAGATGTACTTGTTAGGCTAGTAATACTATTAGAAAGGGAGTCAGATTAGTTTCCTACCATTTTTTTAAATTAAAGATATGTAATATTACATGTCCTATATATCATGTCTTAAAAATCTTATTCTGCCTTTTTCCTTTTCATAATAAATTTTGACCCTCTAAGTTCTGCCTGTTCTTTCCTCAATGCTAACTAATACTAGTAAAGCATAAAAGATTTGCCTTAAAATTATAAACAATTTTTTGTTGCTGAGAAAACTGCAGTATAGAATGGAGAAAATGTTATCTTTTCTCCTACAACTCCAAAAAGAAAAGCTGATACATTTCTGACCACAAAAGTCCTTATTAATGTTATGTTGAACAAAGAAGCCTATAAGACACATGTATTTCAGAGATCGTAGCTATATCTTGTCACAGTAACCTTTAACTTCTGCAAATCTGAATGAAAAATGGCTGACTTACTAAATAATGTACTGCCCAGGTAATATTTAAATAGGCCGGTTATCTAGAAGGTGTTAAAAACTTAAGAATTTTTCATTATTTATCAGAAGAGGATCACTGACATTTCTATTTCTATTCTATGAGTTAGAATAAAATTTAAGATACTGCTAGATTTCTTTCTACACAGTTTCAGAGTCTGTGTCTCAGTTAAATGACCATTCTTAGTAATTTATGCTTCTAGTGATTACTTTCTTATCTAAATATTCAAAAGCCACCCACTTAATGAAATAATAAAACTTGCTCAGCCTTTACTACCCCTTTTCTGATAGCGAGTTTTCCAGGGAGCTCCCCTCCCAGATCTCAAACACAGTGAGGATGGGATAGTTCCAGGAAGGAGCCCTAGAAACAAAGGCTTACGAATCATATACTCCAATTCACAGCTATGGGTTTGGGGAACTGTGACCCAAGTCACACCATTCTGAGCCACTGAGACTATTCTTGGCTTTTGTTAAAACTGTTGAGGAAGAAAACATATACATTTTCTGGAGAAGTTGTGAGAAATAAGCATAGAGTTGCTAATAACCATCTTGCCATTAAAGGAATAAAGTTTAAGCCAGACTGAGAATGAATCTAACAGAAAATCAGCTGACAGTTGAAGAAAATGAGGGATGAGGTAGGACAGTGGTTGGCAAACTGCGGCTCATAAGTCACATGTGGCTTTTTGGCCCCTTGAGTGTGGCTCTTCCACAAAATACCACAGCCTGGATGAGTCTATTTTGAAGAAGCGGCATTAGAAGTTTAAGTTTAAAAAAAAATTGGCTCTCAAAAGAAATTTCAATCATTGTATTGTTGATATTTGGCTCTGTTGATTAATGAGTTTGCCGACCATTGAGGTAGGACATTGCATAAGACCCTGAATACAGCTGGGCCTGGATCAATCATGGGCTTCCAGGTGTGAGGGCCAATAAATTCCTGTCTGCTCTTCCTTATGTTATTGTGAAGTGGGGTTCCTTTGTTTGAAATGAATATAAATGTCTCTAAGATATTGTTAAAAAGAAAGCAACAAGTTGTGACATTGCGCTTATATAAAAGAAACACAGACATATTACATGCCCTATATACTGTTATAACAAAAATATTTTTTTCTTTCATATTTTAAGCGTTTAGCCTCTAAGCCTTACCTGTTCTTTTCTTGGTGTTAATAGAATAAAAATCTCCTTTTCTGTGGATATTTATGTGAAAGCAGAGAAAAATGTCTAGAAGGCCAAAAAACAGAGGTTGGTTTTCTGAAGGCATGGGAAGAGATCACAACAGTCATGGCAAAGATAACAGCTACATCTGCAGTGTTTTGGTTTTTATTTTTAAGAAAACTGTTTTGTGCTTTATTTGTGTAATTTTTAAAAGAATGTGTTCTTCAAAGGAAGTTTTACTGTCTTTATACCTTTCACTTCACACCATTGACTACTTTATTTTTTAATGTATTGATGTGTATTAAGTCTCAGCTGAAAGCAGAGTAGAAGAGGAGATGGGCAAATATAAGTTAAAAAGAAATAAAATGCATATTTAAGTTTAAATTGTTTCTAAAATAAGGAATTCAGAAAATTAGTGTTCTTGCTAAGGTAACTGTTCTTGGGAAATTATGATGAAATGACACTTACTTTATTATTGGGGAATTGCTCATCATCACCATCTTCATCCAAACAGACCAAATCACCCTCCACCACTCTTGATCCATAGGTTGCAAGTCTGTAAGATACAGCCTCGTTCCAAATTTTGCTGCTATATGCATGAATGTAGAAAATGCGCATAGAATGAGGAAAGGAGAACCAGGCCTGGATACAACCCTCCTCGGTCATGCCAAAGCGATGCAGTGACTCCAACAGTGCTCTCTCTCGAACTTTGAATTCTGGCATCAATGAAAGTGTGCCTTTAGCATCCTCTGCAATAAAGAGAAAATCAGTTAGTCAATCACTTTTATTTAAAGCCAATTATGAAGACCTTTATTATGCTCTCTAAATAAGAGTCAGAGAATTGCTGCTGTCTTTTATACTTGAATATGAAGATGTTCCAGCACCAACTATAAATCTAACTACACTTGAAGAACTGTGTTTTTTTAAAAATAAAGATCATTAATCATATGAGCCATTCACTTTCCCTGCTTTAAAAACAAAGAAACAAACAACAACAAAACACAGCCCAGCCATCTTAGCTCAGTGGTTGAGTGTCAACCATGAACCAAGAGGCCCCGGGTTGGATTCCCAGTGAGAGCACATGCGCAGGTGTGGGCCTGACCCTAACAGGAGGCACGCAGGAGGGAGCCGATGGAAGATTTTTCTCTCTCATTGATGCTTCTATCTCTCCCTCTCATTTTCTCTCTCTAAAAACCAACAAAAACATATTAAAAAATAACAAAAAGCACAGTAGTAATTCCTACTTCAGAATGAAGATAAAGACTAACTTACAGTTATTAAGAGAACTTCATAAAAAAGCATTACATAAACCTCTGAGCCTAGGATTTTAAAAAGAGCTATAATGGACATTTACAGAAAATTTTTTGAATGAGAAAGGGTGATGTCTGGATTCCTCAAGCATAATATTAGGTCTTGCTGGTGGGATGTGTTTTAAAATTAGGGACTCTACTGTAAAGATGCTGATTCCAGCAGGGCCTTGGAGTCAGAATTTTAATAACTGTATCAGGTTTCTAATGAACATGAAAGTTTAAATATCATTGAAATTGCCATAAGGAAATTATCTTCTTGGGACTCTACAATAGAAACAAATAACTCACTTTGAATTTTTTTTTTTTAGTATCACTTAGATTACTCATAACAATTTGAAATGCCCATATTATTTATAGATTGTGCTGTGACATAAAAATATTTCTCTCCTATGAATAATTACATATTTTTATAATATGTATATACTTAAAAATAAAGTAGATTTTTTAAAACTAGTATCATTTATTTCAAATTAGTGAAATTTAGTATGCACATATATGTAGATCATATATTTGAATGAATCTAAAATGGTATGGTCACTGTTATTATTACTAAAATACAAGTAAGATTTGTTCAGTATTTAGTATGTGCTAGGCACTATTTTAAGAGTATTACCTCTGTTATTTCATTTAAATCTCATAATAGCCTTTTAAGTACCATTATTAGTTTCAATTTCAGGTGAAAAAAACAAAACAATGAGGCTAAATCATTGCACAAGCCCATATATAGTTGGGAAGTACTAAAGGTGAGAGTTACACTCATGCAAATTGACTCACTCATAACTAGTTTTCTTTAGTGATTCCTATTAAGCATTCTGCATATATATCATCCTATTGAGCTAGAGTTTTCAAAATCTGCAGTCAGGGCTGAATGGCAACTAGACCAGAACCAATGCACAAAGCATCAGATATAACAAATGTTCTTTTATTTAGCTTATTTTTCCATCTCCTCTAGTTGTAGTGAATTATATACTTCCATCAGTACCAGTTTGGAATTGGGAACTCCTATCTCCTCAGAGAATTTAGGTCAAGAAAAACTAATATACCATCTCTCCCCTCCGATCTCCCTGCAAGCAAGATTTAGAACAGACAAAAGGGCCTTAAGATCAGATCAAAATTGAAGTACCTAGGGCATGTAATAAAAATGATCAATATAGCCGGGATCGGTTTGGCTCAGTAGATAGAGCGTCGGCTTGCGGACTGAAAGGTCCCGGGTTCAATTCTGGGCAAGAGCATGTACCTTGGTTGCGGGCACATCCCCAGAGGGGGGTGTGCAAGAGGCAGCTGATCAATGATTCTCTCTCATCAATGTTTCTAACTCTCTATCTCTCTCTTCCTCTCTGTGAAAAATCAATAAAATATATTTTTTTAAAATGATAAATATATACAATATATTACAATCTATTTCTTATCACATTTATGTAGCAATGAATGCTCTTCTGGTGATATAGCATTTATATAATGTATCTGCATGGCTATGTATGGGGTAAAGAAACTTTTTAATACCGGTTTGAAGAAAATATTTCTTTGCTCTATTTACAGGATCATCCAAATCTTCTGGTGTAAGAAATAATCTTACAGACTTCACCTTTAAAAATCAAGCAAGCAAACACATGTTACATAAAAATGACAAATTACTTTAAGAAAAACATGCCTCTTCAAAGAATAGATATTTAACAAATGCCTATTTGATATTTGATGCTACAATTTTATATTAAAACTTCCAAAAATTAAATAATCAATGTTGTCCTAGCTGGTTTTGCTCCTCAGTGGTTAAAACATGGCCCTTAGACCTAAGTGTCTGAGGTTCGATTCTGTTCAAAAGTTTCTACAATACCTTGGTTGCAGGCTTAATCCCTGGCCCCAGGAGGCAACCAATCAATGTGTCTCTTGTCACACTGATATTTCTCTCTTTATCAGTCTCTCTCTTTCCCTCTTCCCTCCTACCTTCCACTCTCTCTAAAAAAAATCAATGGAAAAAATATCCTTGGGTGAGGATTAAGAGCAACAAAAATAATCAATGTTACATTTAGAAATAAACTTCTGTACAAAGCAAGCTTATATACAGGTTTAAAATAATATGAATCAGAAAAAGTGCTTTTTCATATCTCCCACAGTTCTTCTGTCATTCTTTACCTCTATTACATGAACACAAGTGTGAAGTAATGACATAAAACTCAAATTTGACCAACATACACAACAAAAATAGGGAAGAATATAAGCATAAGGGAATGGCAAGCCACTAATTGCATTCATGTTCTCAAGTCTCAGAATTCATTGGTTTTAAAATAATTGCCCAATTCTTTTTTGAAATTGCCAACTTTAATATTTTCTTTTAAAACCTAAATAGATGAAAATGTTATTTAAAAAAGACACATCTACACATTCCTATATTTTATCACTCTCTCTAGAACTGTGATTTATTTCTAAGTATGTGTCTTTGAGTAGCAATACTGACTACAAATTTGCAGATGTGGTCTGCATTATTAACTGTCAACCATACTTCCACATACAAGACAATATTCACACGCACAATGCTTCTCACAGTGCTGTTACTATTCTTTTCTCTTCCACTCAAGAAAACATACTATAACACAAATGAGTATGGCACTATCACATGAATAATCTTGCATTTGTGCAAATATATAATTTTTATAGACTTATAGGTTTTTCATATTTTATGCACTTCATTCAGTTCAAAACTATGTGTATGTGTATAATATATACTTATATACAAAATACACACTTTTAAATGTATACATAATTTTAATAATTGGGCAAATGTTGCCTCTTATATATGACATTCATTTATAGCTTCATTTGAAATTAACCAGGTGATTTTTCAAATCTGTTGTTACCTTTTTAGTCTCTAGCTTTGGGTGAATTTCTATCTTTTATATAATCTGATACCAGATTTCTCAAATTATAGGGTATTACTTTACTCTAAATCTCTTATTCAGTTCTCAGAATTTGGTGAGTGTTGGTCAGTTCTTTGTAAAGTCTCAAACAATATCGCACATGGCATACAGTTGGCTTTCTTATAGTATGATGCCAAGAATAAAGTAGCTGCTCAACATATATTCAGTGATATAGAATATGATATATATATGTGGGTATATACATATGTATATATGCTGGGTTAAGAAAGCAAGAAACCGGCTTATGAGTAAGTGCAACTGCGAAAAGAGAAAAGATCATATTTTTAAGAATACATACCATTTCACTCTTCAGCAAAGCCAATCCAATTTGATCTGTGTGAACTTTCCTTCCCATCCCAAATCTCTGTGGTCCATAATAATTCACAAACCCTTTATGCTGTGAATAGAAAGAAATCAATTGATTAAAAGTATATTGGTAGGGTTCAAAGGAACTGCATGCTTGTGACCCCTGCCCCAAAGTCATATGTTGAAATCCTACCCCCCAGTGTGATGGTTTGTGGAGGTGGGGCTTGGGGAGATAATTAGGTCATGAAGATAGAGCCCTCATGAACAGGATTAGTGCCATTATAAGGAAAGGCCAGAAAGCTAGCTCACTCTTCCTTCTGCCTTATGAGAAAACAATGAGAAAACCATATTGGCACTGTAACTTCATGCTCCCAGCCTCCAGAACTATGAGAAATAATGTTCTGTTGTTTAAAAATCACCCAGTTCAGGGTTCTTTGTTATAGTAATGAACTAAGACAAATAAATACAATTATTGCATCAGAATATGTAATCAAATCTATCTCTTCATATTTATTTTAATAAAGAATCCTATAATCAGCAATATACAAATGGGGACCAAATGGTCTGAAATGCTATACAGTTAAAGAATAAAAAGGAGAAGAATAAAAGATTAAAAGTTAGAAAATAAACTGAGTAAAAAAGCTTTTTAAAATGTTAGCTTTTCATTAACATTATTGAGGGGTTTCCTGGGATGTGGGACTTTTGGTGTTAAAATGGGGCAAGTTCTGGGAAAACTGGGATGAATTAGTTACCTCGCATTATATCTGATCTTTGCCCTGAGCTCTGTCTGAATTTGAGACTCTGCTGTCTGGACATGTTTGGAATAAGAAACAGATTTATTTTCAAACCCAGTTCACCTTTCAGTCATCTCAGTTTCTGACAGCCTGAGCCAAGACAATGACATGGTGTCACTTCACCAAGAATAGAAAATTGTAATTTATTACTGCAACCATTTAAAGGCATTGGTCAGTGATTAAATATTCAGTAGGTCCTCAGGTTACATCGGAGACCTGTTCCTATGGAGTGACATAATGCGATTTTTCACCATAAGTCAGAACCCACCTATATAAGCACCTATGTCACTTACATGGAGCACATACACAGCAGTAATGAAGTGAAACAGTAAAAATAAATAAATAAAAGATAACAATTCCTGACCTTTACTTGTGGTAAATAAATAATAAAGCACATATGTACATTCGTGGAAATGACGGAACTTTTTTTTTTTTTTTAATAAATAAATGGGAGATGGCGACGTAACCAAGAAATGATGTATATTGCATCCACCGTAACTCGAAGACTGCCTGTATTCTCACAAAGAAAACACCAGGCCAAAACTAGTTTGGCTCAGTGGATAGAGTGTCGGCCTGAGGACTGAAAGGTCCCGGGTTTGATTCCAGTCAAGGGTATGTACCTTGGTTACAGACACATCCCCAGTAGGGGTTGTGCAAGAGGCAGCTGATCGATGATTCTCTCTCATTGATGTTTCTAACTCTCTATCCCTCTCTCTTCCTCTCTGTAAAAACTCAATAAAATAAAAAAATAATATAAAAAAAAAACACCAGGCCAGACGTTTTCTTGAAAGAGTCTTCCACATTCACTTTATGAAATAAGTACATGTTTATTCATTCAACAATTATTATTGAGCACCAACTCCAGGACTGTTCAATTAAGACGCTAAGACAATTTGTTATTGGCATAGTAGATACAAAAGGCACCCTTACCTCATGCTATTCATGAAAATCAATTGCAGATAAAAATAAGTACTCCCTGTATTTAATCTCATAGTTAACATTTTAACTATTTCAAATTTGAAAAAAACAAAAAACAACATAAGATAATGTCATAGAATAGCCAGAAGAACTTTAACTACCTCTTCTAGTTACTTAGGGTTGGAAATAACAAGGTTTATTGCAATCGGAGACATGACCTTCTAAAATAAAACTTCAAAGAATTCTTATTTTCAGGGCTTCTCAATTCCCTTCCCTTACTATGAGAACTAAAGGGAAGTTGGCTAATGCTAGGATTATTCCAAATGGGGATTTTTATAATGAGCATTTATATATCCATAAGTACCAAATGAGACAGGCCATAAATGCTATCAGAGTTCAGGCCCCCTCTTTGGGAGTTCTGAGCATCCAATTTCAATGTGGAGAGGGAGTTCCCACACCAACAAGCAATTCTCTGACAGTTGGGTGCCCCACCATTCAACTCAATTCTGACACTATCTACTCAGAAACAGCATCAGATGCTACAGGTTAAGTGGTCAGTGGTACAAGATTGCCTCACCCCCACCACCTTCAGAAGCCAGGTCAGTTACAAACCAGGCTGCACATGTGTTTCTGATGACCTGCAGTGAACCGAAGGTTATAACAAATACTCCTTGGACTTCAGAAACCAGCCAATAGTTCAAGTTGTTACCTGTACTTCTGACCTGCTTGTTTTAAATTAGAAGTTCCCAAGACCCCTACCTCAGTTCCACTAACTTTCTAGAGAGGCCTGCAGACTCAGAGGAGAATGTTAATGATCAGATCACCAATTTATTATAAACTCAGAATTATGTGACCCAGGAACAGCCAGATGGAAGCGATGCAGAGTTCCTGTGCCCTCTCCAGGTGGACCAGTCTCCTTGCACATTCAACTGGAGCTCACCAATCCAGAAGCTCTCTGAATGAATGCTTCATTTAGGTTCTTTTGAGTTTTTATGGAGGAATGATTAATTAAATCATTGGCTGCTGATAATTGATTCCACTGTCAGCATCTACCCCCTCCCAATTCAGGGGTTGGTACTAAAAGTTACAACCCTGCTCTAACTGGTTTGGCTCAGTGGATAGAGCATTTGCCTGCAGATTGAAGGGTCCCAGGTTCAATTCCGGTCAAGGGCATGTACCTTGGTTGCAGGCACATCCCCAGTAGGGGATGTACAGGAGGCAGCTGATCCATGTTTCTCTCTCATCGATGTTTCTAACTATCCCTTTCCCTTCCTCTCTGTAAAAATAAATAAATAAATAAATAAATATTGATAAATAAATAAATAAATAAATAAATAAAAGTTACAACCCTGTAATCACAAAGTTGGCTCCACATGAAGCCAGCCCCCATCCTTAGGATCTTTACAAAAGTCACCTCATTAACCAACAAAAGACATCTCTATCACTCTCAACACTTAGGAAATTCCAAGGGTTTGGGAAGCTGTGAGCCAGAAACTGTGGATGAAGACCAAATATATATCTGAAAAATATATTTTGGTCATATGAATGACCAAATATATATTTCTTATAAATCGCAATGTAGCACCTCCTTCCTTTTGTAAGAAATATAATTTTAGTAGCAGTGCCTCAAGTAGGAAAAGAATGTTAGGTAGTTCCAGAAAAAGAAAAAAAAAGTAAAAAACAGTTTGGCAGAATAGATAGCTGCTAGGACTGGAGGAGGGGAAAGTGGGGGGAGGTTATCTCACCCACTGAACAAAGTCAGCTGTCTTGGGACTTGCCAAGATAAAATCGCCAGATGTTCTCATACATTCTGGGAAAAGCCACAACAATGCACAGAGGGACCTTGAAATCTAGTCTATTGCCCAAATATCTGGCAGGGAAACCTTGAAACCTGTAAGGGGAAAACTACAGGATGTACCTCAAAAATACATACACCATATATATATATATATATTGTATTTATTAAAATACTTTAGATTTTCAAAATGTAATAGGAGCTAGAGCTATCATCTGTTAAAGTATGTACACATTTTAGGGGGAACACCCTGTATAAAACTCTTGAACCCTCACCAGGCAGGGCACTCAGACTAGCTGAGTTGGCCATTTGTGCTTTATGTTTTATAAATTCAATTGCTTTGTTTCCTTAATAAATTCACTTGGTTTGTTCAATACTGCTTTCTGTCATTTGTCTGAAGAGAGGAGTTAGAGAGAGAGAGAGAGAGAGAGAGAGAGAGAGAGAGAGAGAAGAGCTGAGAAGGAGAGAGCCTCCTCAGACTCAGGTGGCTTTTCCAGTAACAAAACTGCACATAGAATATAAATTAAGAGAACTCCTATACACAGGTGAATGTGCTGTATTTAAAATCTTTAATTGGAGGATATTTTCCTGACTATAAGGCATAATATTTATTAAAAACCACTTTTGTTTATTTTCCTGGGGGGGGAGGGAGGGGCAGGAGGCAAAAAATTATACAAAAAGGTCTTCATGGCCAAAAACTTAAATCAGTTTTTCTCAATATTAGCTACAGAGTAGAATCATTTAGGAAGTTATTTTTTTTAAATATTAATGCCTAAACTACATCCCCAAATGATCTTATTTAATTGGTTTAGGGGGTGGAGATTTACTACTGAGAATTTTTTAAGCTCTGCAGGTTGAGAATTACAGTTCTAGATCAGGACTTGGCAAACCACTGACTACCAACAAGTAAAATCTGTCCCAACATCTGTTTTTGTAAATAAAGTTTTATTGGAACATGGCTATGTTCAATCATTTATATATTGTCTCTGGCTGCTTCCACACAATAGCAATAGAATAGTTGCAACAGAGACCATATGACTACAAAGTAAAAAATATGTATTACTGGATCTTTATAAAAAAAAAATTTGCTGACCCATAGTACAGATAATCTGATTGAAGGCTATGGTTGTTTACATATATTTAAATTCCTGGCAAATGTCATTTAAAATATATGTTAAGTAATTTTTTACTGTAAGACATAATATAATGTATATAATGTCATTGGTATATGGTACATTGAAACAAAATTCAAAATTAGATTGAAAAAAAAATGTATAATTCCAAAAGATTATTTTCCAAATCACCGAAGATTTCTGAAAAGAATTACTAAACAAAGTTTCGAAAAGTATTAATCCCTTTCCCTAAAATATTATCCTATATGGCAGATGCTGAAAAACATTCTTCTTATACAGATAGCTTTAATTTTTCCCTCACCTCTGGGAAACTTTACACATTTTAATTTTTTTTAAATTATATTAAAGTTGTTGTTGTTTAATACAAAAACGTACTAAGAAGAAAATTTTAAAATAAGCCAAATAGCCCTAAATATTATTTTAAAAAATAATTATACAGGCCCTGCCCAGGTAGCACAGTTGGTTAGTGCATCGTCGCAATATGCAAAGGTTGTGCATTCGCTATCTGGTCAGGGCACATACAAGAAGCAATCAATGTATACATAAGTAAGTGGAACAATAAATCTCTCTCTCTCTCTCTCTCTCTCTCTCATCAATAAAAAAAACTATACATGTAAATAAAAAGAAAAGGTAAAAAATAAAAAAGTTTATCTTCTTACTTCAATGTAAATAGAGGGACTGTCAAAATTTTCCTATAGTACTCTTAAAATTGAGTTTTCTTACCTTAACATTTTCTATTGCCTCCAAAATTCTCTCTCTCAGGTTTGCAGAATCATTTATTTGATTTTTTAAATTTCTGATGACAATATCAAAGTGATTTCCTTTGAGCTGACCAAGTCTAAGGGAATCATCTACAGACCGAATATTAAACACATTCATTCTTTTCTTTTTAATTTCTTTTTCAATATCTTTCAACCTATAAATGATAAATCATATAAACTCAATTAAATCTTACATTTAAAAAATATTATAAGTTTTAAATGATAGTTGCCAGGTAACCACTTATATCACAACACTAACACAAAAATTTTTCCATCTTCCAAAGTTAATGTTAATTCAACAAATGTGTACTAAGACCCCATTATTATAGGATTATGTTAATCAGTTATTTTAAAAATTGTGACATATATTCCTAATGATATCAACTCAATCTATATAGACTTTTTAGTTCAAGTGATATAATTTCTTAACTGTTCTTTTGTCCTTCCTATCCTTAAATTTTGTTCCTTTCCTCAGTCTCTCTTCTCCAACATTACTAAGAAAACTACTAGCACCAGAGGATTCCCCCAAAATTATGCTCTGAACTCAAACTTTCTATTCTTCCCCATTTGCAGGTAAATGCTTCTAACCTCTAATATGAGGGACCAAAAAAAGTATATAATTTTGTTTTTATGATCAAAAGTGCAGTATAAGTCCTTCTCTCTTATTTATACTGCACTTATTTATTTATTTATTTATTAAATATATTTTATTGATTTTTTACAGAGAGGAAGGGAGAGATATAGAGAGATAGAAACGTCGATGATAGAGATGTGCCTGGGGATGTGCCTGCAACCCAGATACATGCCCTTCACCGGAATCGAACTTGGGACCTTTCAGTCCGCAGACCGAAGCTCTACCACTGAGCCAAACTGGTTTTGGCTATACTGCACTTTTGATCATAAAAACAAAATTATATACTTTTTTTGGTCCCTCATGTTAGAGGTTAGAAACATTTACCTGCAAATAGTGCATACTTAAAACATCTAATGACTAAGGATTAATACATAAATTTTACCTCAAATTAGGTTCAATTTTGGCCCAATGATCAACTTTTTGAAAAGTAGCTACAAGGCACAGATTTAAGTACAATAATATTAATCACAGTATTATTTACAGTGAAATATTGAAACAAATTTCTATATCCATAATTAGGGGAAAGTTAAATAAATTAGCCTAAATACTGGAAATAATTTTGAAATATTTCATGGCATAAATTTTCTTAAAAGAATCTTAATTTTATAAGTAAAATATAAATTGCAAATACACTATGATTATCACATATATAAAAAGTCTTTGTACAATGTGTGTACATAGGATAGTCTCTGAAAAATGCATGGAAGGAAACAGATAAAAATATTATGGTGGTTATTTCTGAGTAATTGAATTATCAGGGACTTTTAATTTTTTTATATAGCATTTTTTCTATTTTCTAAATATACAATGAACATGACAATTACCAAAAATACTTTTAGTAATCAACTGAGCTCAAGGGAGGTTAAATTTGAATGCTTTATTTTCTATTTAGATTTATTTTAAATATAAGGAAGCACAACAATAAAAGTATAAGAGTATTGTATCAATTGGGGGAAAAAAGATTTGTAAGACACTGTCCTGAATATAAATGCATATTTAAATATAGAACAGAAGGTTTAGAAATAATTTGATCATTTAAAATCAGCCACTTCTCAAAGTTTCTATGGTAAAATTATCTATATTTGCAGTGCAAATTTACTAGAAAATTATATAGAAAATAATTATATTATCAATGTGGAATGTGTTGATAGTAAGCCTATACTCAAAAAATTAACATTAATGAGATTAATATGCTCCTAGCATTATTCAGAGTTTAATCCTATATTTTCTTATTTGATGCAATAAGAAAAAAGTTATCTCTTATCAAGTAATGTCTTATTACCTCTCTGGAGTCACTTTTCTAACAACCATTGCTTGATAGGTGATGGCTTTCTTGTCTTTAAGGCCTGCATAACTAAAATCTGAAGGAATCACACCAAGTATGACAGCTAAAAAACCAATTGCTTCAAACATTTCTATATTTTCTTTTTGTAGGGTAAAGGCTGGAAAAAAAAAAAAAAATCCGAGATTACAAAAAAGGCAGCTACCATACATCAAGTACATTCTTAGCACACTAACAGATTAATATAATGAATCAAATCACTAATTTAAATAATGCTGGTCCCAATCACCCCTGAGGGCTTCTCCACCTTTCCCTGCTCCTAAGGGGCAATCAGGGCAGCAGCTGCCATTCGCACCTGCTGCTGGCACCAGCCCCAATTGCTCTGCACAGTCAGGGGATCTGAGGAGGGCCAGCACCATCAGCGTGTGGGAGTAGCAGCTGTGGCGGGAACAGGGCTGCTGGCAGATAGGAGATTGGGGACCACATCAGGAGGGGCTGGGCAGGGATGCAGAGGATGGGCCGAAGCCAACCCCCTGTGCCCACCGCAGCCTCGCGGCCCACAGTTCCTTTCAAGGTGCACGAATTCGTGCACTGGGACCCTAGTGCAATAATAAACTCCATGTTTTATGTACTCAGAACTGCAAACCTACTTTTGCTCACCTGTATATGAAATAGCTAAACAAAGCTTGTAATATCATACTTTGGAATATCATGCAGTATTTAAAAGAATGGGGAAGAGCTACATGTTCTTTATATGTCTATGCAAATAATCTCTAAAAACAAAAATACCCATAGTTTATATCACTTATGTGAAAGTTTTAAAAATCTGTAATGCAATGTAGTATATTTTCAGTTTAAATTTTACAATAAAATTCTATATATATTTTTACCTAAATACTTATATATAAAAATATTCAAACACTGTCCACTATTTTCATCTTTTTTTTTTTTTATCACTAGGGTCATTAATTTTTGTACTACCATAACAGCTTCCTGGATTCTCCAAATTTTCTATTACAGCAGTGATAAATTAAGTGTACTATGACTTCTGTTATTCTTAAAGAACTGATAAAAGAAGTAGAGGAAAGGAGAGACTCAAGTTAATTCTGTGTGCTAAGTCACAATTTGCTTTTACACTTTCAGGGTATCTTGACCAATGAATTTGAATATAAATCTCTGATTTTAAGTTAGCTGTTTTTATCACTTTCTCAAATAAAATAAAATAAAATAAAAACCCCACATTTAAAATGTAGAGATTATAATCTCAAAATAGTTCAGCTGTTGTCATGATATGATTAATTATAGAATTTAAATAAAATAATCTGGGAAGAAAGGCCAATATGACAAAAATGATCCCTGCTTTGGGAGCATTGAGTCTTGGAAAAGAATTTGAGAAAGAAGTGCTGCTGCGGTGGGGCCTGAAGAAGAAATAAAAATATGGCAATTAGTCACAGCAATAGAAGATCAAAATATCAAATATTTTCAGATCTGTATGCAATGTTCTCCTTTTTTTCAACTACATGTCTGTGTGAACTGAATTTTGTTCATTTGCTTCAATCAAAACAAAAAATTACACCAGATTGCAGGAAAAGAAATGAGAATACAGCTGACATTTTTTAAGTCAGATATTAGAAAGATTTGTAGAACTATAAAACAATACAATCTGCCCTAACGGGTTTGGCTCAGTGGATACAGTGTCAGCCTGCGGGCTGAAGGGTCCCAGGTTTGATTCTGGTCAAGGGCATGTACTTTGGTTGCAGGCACATCCCCCAAGGGGGGGTGTGCAGGAGGCAGCTGATTGATGTCTCTCTCATGGATGTTTCTAACTCTTTATTCCTCTCCCTTCCTCTCTGTAAAAAAAAAAAAAAATCAATAAAATATATTTCAAAAAACAAAACAACAACAAAAAAACCACAATACAATTCTTACTAATTTTTAGTAGAAAAATATCATTTTTCATTAAGTGGAGAAAAAGATTAAAAATAGGAACAATATAATGGCAATAAATAGATATCAACAATCTAAAAATAAAAATAAACAAACAATGAATCTAATGGACAAAATAAACCGAAGAATAAAATAGAACCAGAGGGTTAATGGGGGGGCTTCAGACTGAGAGGCCCCAGGTTCAGTTCCAGTCAGGTGCACACACCCAGGTTGTGGGCTCAATTCCCAGTAGGGGGCATACAAGAAGCAGCCAGTCAATGATTCTCATCATTGATGTTTCTCCTCTCTCTCTCTCTCTCTCTCTCTCTCTCTCTCTCTCTCTCTCTCTCTCTCTCTCTCTCTCTCTCTCTCCCTTCCTCTCTGAAATCAATAAAAATATATTTTAAAAAGAATTTACTCCAATAAAACTAACTAAATACAAAATAACTGCTTCAACCTTATATATTTGGGACTGTTAACTATAAATGTCTGTGTTAACCACACTATCACCAATAGGTTAATTTCTACAATTAGTGTAATTTGAAAGCCTTTATTGCCCATTAAAAACAGGCCATATATTTTTTCAATATCTCTCTGGACAAGTCCATTCAATTCATGTGAATTACTCAGTTTTCACTGTTTCTTTTTTTACAGTCATAATTTTAATTAAACTAATCAAATAAAATGGTAATAATTTATTAAATTACCTGTGTATATAACTTTTCTTTCCTGGCATTCAACAGACCTTTTCCTGTGCTTGTGTGCTTTTTCACGAAATCTTACCGTTATCACTGTATTTGGATTACCAGCATTGTAATTAGCTTCAGGAAAAGATTTGGTTTCCACAAGATTTCCAAACTTTTTGTTGACAAAATGGTGAACAGCTTTTCTGTGATCTTTGTTTGTATCAGGTTTAAAGGTAAATTTGGAATTTTCTTTTTTTGCATCCAAGTATTTAAAAAAGTCAGATGCTTCTTCTTCAGATACCAAGTGACAGAGTTCTTTATACTCAAGATTTGGCTTTACAACAATTTCACTGTTTTTTCCTACAGTTATTAAAAAAGGAAACTTTTGCCGAATAGCACTATGCAAAATAGCCCTCTGGTTTTTGTCAAGGATTCTGCCCAGTGAGAATTCAGGAGACGGTCCAGTTAGCTCACTTTTAGATTTCCATTTCTCTTTTATATCACAGGCAAACTGGTTCAATCGTTCATTAGTTTTTTCATCCAACAAAGAGCCTAATGCATAAGCTTTTTCTTCTTCACCTTTGGAAGTTCCATCATTACTAGTATCTTCCTTTTCTGGACCAGACTGATGATTCTGTTCATCATCAGAGCACTGGACCAATATATTGACTTTCTGGTTGCTTTCCTCTTCAAAGACTAAATTTTGAAAGCCTAATTTTGTTTTTTTGGCAAAATTATTTGGCTCAGGCAGTACTTTACTCATCTTGTAAGTAGGTTCATTAATAGCCTTATTAACTAACTGTCCCCGTTCATCAATCTCAATAACAACAAAGTCACTTGGTGAGCTTTTTATGGTGCCATGGAATCCAACATGATCAGTAATGTAACATAAAGAACTAAACCTTATTCTAAAATCTGTATCCTCTTCCATTCTTAAATAACAATGCCTACAAAAGAAATAAAAGTTTCTTCAGTTAGTTACCAGAAAGGAAAGTTGCAGATAACCAAAATAAATGTTTGCAGGATTTAATTATCTTTATCCCTTACAACTCATAAGAGCAAGAACCTTGTCTGCCTTATTCACTGATTACCTCATATTTTGAACACTGTCAAGCGCATGTAGGCAAGCAATCGATAGTGATTGTTGAGTGAATGAAACGAGTACAGAATAAGAACTGTAACACTGAAGAGGAAGAAAGATCAAGTCTGCCTATGATAAATCAGTAAATGCATAATGCAAGAAGTGGCCATTTAAGTCCTCAGAATTGCCCAAGCAACTGAAACGAAGCCAGGTAGTATCATAAGCAACGTAAAACAAAATATGCTAGGTGTTAGGGAAAACTGATCAGCCAAGTACAGAGCGGTAAAAGAAAACGTTTTCTAGTCCAGTTCTGGAAAAGACAGTTGGATTAGTGGCAAACTACAGAAGACCCTTGAGGCCCTGTGCAGGCCTTAGGATCCATGGAGTGGTCGAAGGATGGTCACTGGAGATGTTTGGGTCGGAAAATGACACAATCCCCCCAAAAGATGTTTTAGGTAGATGGCTGATGGCACTGAGCAAGATACACCTGATGAAGAGTTAGAGGGGCTGGGACGCAAAGTAACCAAGAGCTCAATTGTAAGACTGGCCTTGAAAAGACGAATACTACACTCTTTCCCCAGGAAAAGGAAGAGGACCCTCTAAGCTGGAACAACTTGGGGAGAATGCTTCGAGGAGGGAATGACAACCAAGCAGCCTGGTAGGAGAGCGGATCCACGTGGCGTTGAGCATCAGTGCGCAGTGTTCCTCGGCGGCTGCAGATCTGTGGATGAGCGTGCGGGGTGCAGAGGGAGAGGACAGTGTGGCCGACACACACACACACACACACACACACACACACACACACACACACACACCAGGGAAGCTGCGGTGGAGGGAGAGGACAGTGTGGCCGACACACACACACACACACACACACACACACACACACACACACACACCAGGGAAGCTGCGGTGGAGGGCAGATCCCGGCAAAATGACAGAAACAGAGGAAGGGGGAGTCTTTCCGCTCGTGCTCTTACTTCACTAAACGCCAAAGCCTGGCTGAGCGCATTCGTACTTCCTCCCGCTGTCACCAAGCCGAGGAGCTCATGTCCGTGGCTTTCGGGCGCGTCCAAAGGTACCCCGACTCCGCCGGCACCCCACTTGCTCCTCCCTCTCCCACCCCCGCCTGCCCCACTGCGAGATGTTGGCCCAAGTCGCCTCCTCCTGGGGATATCAAGAGTAGGGGCCCCAATGCCAATCACGTCATCGCCCCACACACGAGCCCGGGATCGCGCAAGGAGCTGGACACCCCCCAGTCTACCTCCCATACAGGTGAAGGCGTCCGCCAGCGCAATCCGGTGCGCATGCCCGAAGGCAGAATATTTAGCCTCCGACGGTGGCGTATTTAAAGGGGCAGGCGCCCGCTTAAAGTAGCGCGTCACGCGAGACCTAGAATTTCTCACGTTGTACAGCCGCCCGGAGGGTCCGTCAGGCAGGGGAGGGCGGGGCGGGGCGGGGCGGGCCCAACTATTTAGGCTCCGCCCCCGGCTCCATTTCGCCCCGCCCTCCTGCGGGGCGGAGCCTAAAGGGTTGGGCCCGCCCCGCCCCTTTTCAGGGCACTGGCTCCTCCTCCGCCTGCTCAGCGGGGCAGGGTCGGTCCGCTCCGTCAGGTAAGAGATTCAGACTGTGGGCGCCACCTTCCCCGCCGGTGGCCGGAGGCCCGCCCCTTTGCCGCCAGCCCGCTGCCCGCGGGCTGTGGAGGGACCGTTATCTTATCGCCTTATCTCCCGAGTGAGGAAAGTGAGAGAGGAAGTAGGCTGCGTGGGCAGAGCTTGCTCGGCGGTGAACCCTCGGGTGGGGGCCTGGGCATCAGAAAGTGAGGCGCCCCCAGGAGGAGCCCGGGCTTGACGGGCCTCCTCGCCCAGCTGTGCGGGGCTGAGCAGGACCTCGCTCCCCGCTCCCCGCGCCCAGGGGATGGTTCCGAGGACGCGACTGGGAAATCTCTTCCCCTGAGAACCAGGAAGTGAGGACAGCACCCGGCAGCGATGCTCGGGGACGTGGAAAGCATTGCTTCTCCACGAGATTCCAGTTAGCTCCTTTCTCCTGCTTCCAAGCTCCCAGGAAATTAGAAAGTCAAGAGGGAATGTGAGGATCAGGTAAGGGCAATGTCAGACAGGCAAAGTGTACCTGACAGGGCAGGCCGCTTTGCTTGATAAAACGAGGCTGGCAGCAATCTGAAAAGCTTGGCTATATTCTCAGACCTCTCATTGCTGCTCTCTTGGTAGATCCTCACTCGCCACCATGCTGGAAACTGAGCTTAAATACAGCTCTGTACATTTATTTTTTTAAATGTGATATAAGAATAACTTCTGCCATGAAATAATTATCACTGCATTTTTTTATCACCTGTTATTGACAGGATTAGGTCCTTCACATTTGCTGATTTTAAAAAGAATAGCAACTCATAGGTATTACCATCTCTGATTTTCAGATGAAGAATCTAGTGAACTGAGTTATTGCCCTGGTCACAGCTGGTTTGTGGGAGAGCTATATTGGAACCCAGGCCCCTGCAACCTCAACATCTATCTTCCCTCCACTCTCTGCCACTGATCAGAGAGTTAATGAAGCACAGTCTGAACTAATTCATTTGACAAGAATTGTTTTTAATCCTATTTTGGGCACAGTCCATTGTCTGTTGCAGAAGGTGCCTATGAGTGAGAAGCCATTGGGTTGCACAAGCTGACACTGGTTTTAGTATATTTCTCAATTATCAATGTACCGTGTATTCTTGTCTGAGTTGTCTTGTTTGGAAATGTGAATGATGTTTCTTTGCCACGAAAATCAATGGTATGAGGAAATAATCATGGAGATATTTATTTATTATTTATAAGCAATCTATCCCATTGCACTTCCATTGACCTTTAAGTACACGAAAGTAAAATAATCTTGAACACTTTGAAAGAGGTGATACTTTAAAAAAACATTTTTTTTTTTTGCACAGATCATTTATTTTCATTATTGGTGATGCAGTAAAGCAAATGAAAGAACCACCAGAAAGTTCATTTTCAAGAGATAACCACGGTTAACATTTTTGTGCATATTCTTCCAAATATGTGTTAGGGGTGATATATGAATGTGTATTTAAAGAAAAATGTTAAATTTTGAGATTTAAAAGTTTAAGACATATGTGTATGGAGGACTTGATAGAAAGCCTTCCTTTTTCTGGCATCCCTATGCCATCACCTTTGCTAGAAAACTGGGTGCTGGAGAGCTACCCAGTTATTGGGTAGCTGGTTTTAAAATAGACTGTTTTTTTCCCCCCCTCAATTCCCATGTTTTAGCTCTAGCTTTTAGGATGACTAAGCAGTTCTACTTTTATGAGCTTTGTCAATCACACAGTAGAACTCTGAATAAATAAAAAAAATGTACATAGAGCAACTGCAAAAGCTATAGGCTTTTAGAATTTCTTAATGTAAAAAAAACAGTCTGTCTCTCATTTAACACAAATATTGTGAGTAGCTGCTAATGTTGAATTTAATTGGATCTCTGTCCAGAGAGGAGATTGTATAGGAGATAAGGTAGACACATCTGTAATAATAAAAATATGCTAATTAGGTTGGATAACCAAAAGACCTTCCAGAAGTCCTTACAGATGAAGCCACATTGGTGGGGCTGAGGCAGAGATGGTTAGGGGTGATCAGGCAGGCAGGTGAGCAGTTAGCAGTGATCAGGCAGGCAAGCAGAGTGGTTGGGGCAATCAGACAGGCAGGCAGAGGAATTAGGGGTGATCAGGCAGGCAGGCAGGCCAGCAGTTAGGAGCCAACAGTCCCGGATTAAAGGTACCGGGCCTAAACTGGGAGTCAGACATTCCCCAAGGGGTCCCAGATTGTGAGAGGGTTCAGGCCAGGCTCAGGCACACCCCTCCTGCCCCTGCCCCATGCAAGAATTTCATGCACTGGGCCTTTAGTAAATAGTAACTTATGATAACTGTTTTAATAGAAAAACAACCAGGTGACAGTTTGAAGCAAAAGACATTAGGGAAAGTCATAGTTCCTTTTGCATTGGACTTGAAGGGATAGTAGACACTTACCATGGCCCTCAAGGTGCTTGGGCAATTCTTTTACTTAACCCTAGATGACCTTACCTCCAGCTTCACAGAGAAAATAACATTGTGTGGGAATTCTTTCTCTCCCTTCAAATATATCTGCACTCAAACCTCTGTTTCCCTCTTGCTAGATTCAGAAGAGGTTTCCTTCTTTTCAAAGCTGACCTCTTAACCTATACTCTATTCACTACCCACTTTGTATCTTCAGCCAAGCTTTAAGTCTTAAAACAAATATTAAAGCAGCAGTTCTCAGGGTATGGTTGAGGTGTCCCAGGCTCTTTCAGAAGGATCATAAGATCAAAGTCACATCCAGAATAAAAGATTCATTCAGAGTGCAATGGATTTTTGTGTGTGATATATAGATTATATGTATTGTTGACATTATTACAGATTTCCACCACCACCCATCCTACCTCCACCCAGTCCCTCCACCTCACTCCCACCCCGGGCCTTCACCACACTATTGTCTGTGTCCACATGGGCTATACATATATGTTCTCTGCCTAATCTCTTCTCCTTCTTCCATCCAGGTCCTCCCATCCTCCTCCCTTCTGCCATCTGTCAGTCTGTTCCATCTACCCATGCCTCTGTTTCTATTTTGTTCATTAGATTCCACATAGTGAGATCATATGGTATTTGTCTTTCTCTGGCTGTCTTATTTCATGTGACATACTAATCTCATAAAAAAAAAGGTATAATTATGATACATTCCTACCAGACAGTTATTGTATTGGTTGTTGTCATTTTTCTATTGACAATCTAAGGGTAAATCCGTCAGTGCCCCCTACTAGTCAGATATTCCATGTTTTAAAAATTCTTGCAGCAGTTGAAAATTGTTGTAGTTGGTAATAGGAGCTACAGAGAAATTTTTCAGTCTAGCCAGGGATAAAACAGTTATGAGGGATAAATGTTGTAATAGGTGTGTGCAGAGTGTGACAGGACCCAGAGGAGGAATGTCAAGCTGAGCCAGTCTGAAGGAGCTGTCTTAAGACAGATTTGGGTGAGGTGGGAAGATAGAGGAATGAATGAAAAGGATTAAGGATAATTCTCCCCCATCCAAAAACAAAAAAACAAAAAAACAAAAACCCAAGCATTAGTAATAGCACAGGAGGACATGGTTAGGCTCAGGCAAGGAGTTTGCTATGAGATTATCCTATGTAATCTCATAGGATACAGGCCATTAAATAATAAGAGATGAAGTTAGAGAGGCAGGAAAGGCTAAATTAACATGTGCCTTATGTACTACCGTATGACAGGCTTGACCCTAAAAGGTACAGGGAGCCATCTGAGAGTTTTCAGGAAAAGTATTATGTGCTCTTACTTGGTTAAGTAGATTCCTCTAAATGAAAAATTGAAGGGAGACCAGTCTGAAAACTTTGCAATAATCTAGGAGAAATGAAAACCTGGAAACAGTATACAATCAAGGAATGGAGAAGAAAAAGATTAAGAGATTTAGAAGACCAAATCAAAATAATTGAATGAAAGATGAGATATAAAAGAAAAAGAAGAGTGAGGGAAGCAAAGAAGCTGATTCCTGGCTTTTTTGGCTTGACCAACTAAGTAGATGGAGGAAATAAATTCTGGTCATATTAAATGTGAATGCCTACCTCTGTCACCATCTTGGGGAGATAGCAGTAAGTAGAGCTTAGGAGAGAGATTTAGGTAAAGAATGCTTACTATACAGAAACCGGTTTGGCTCAGTGGATAGAGCATTGGTCTATGGACTGAAAGGTCCCAGGTTCGATTCCAGTCAAGGGCATGTACATTGGTTGCAGGCACATCCCCAGTAGAGGGTGTGCAGGAGGCAGCTGGTTGATGTTTCTCTCTCATCGATGTTTCTAGCTCTCTGCCCCCCTACCTTCCTCTCTGTAAAAAATCAATGAAATATATTTTTAAAAAAGAATGCTTACTATATGAGATTCTCACATATTAGTATATGAATAGAAGGTTGAAGTAATAAGTATATATTAGTGAATAAAATGGCCAACGGCTCTGAACTCATGGAACTTATAGTCTAATGGTGGCAACAGCCAGTAAACAACTAAACAAATAAATATATCATTACAAATAAATTGTGCAGTGATGAAAGATAATTAGATTGAGGGCAGACAAACCTACTTAGATATTGTATTCAAAGAAGGCAAAAGAGAAGAAAATGCTAATATAGAGGCCTAGGATATAGAGAGACTTTTTGCTTATAGATTCTGGATTTTGTACGACATGAATATATTCTTTAAATATTAATTGTATGACATCTTAAAATTAAAAATGTAAAGGGGAGGAGAATAATTGGCAGAAGAATATCTGAATCTATGTGTCTTGATTAATTAGAAGGAGAATGAGGGCCATGGAGATAAAATAAAATCACATAGAGAGAAGTAAAGGTGTGAAATAGTTCACTAAGGACAATGATTGAGGACAAGTAAAAGGATTAATGGCTGTGTTGAAGGCCCAGTGGAAAAGGGGTCCCCATAAATCTGTATTCACACCAATTTGTTGTCATCTGGTTCTCTGGTGTACAAGTAAAAAAGTGAGATTTATCCCTAGCTACAGCTCTCCAAGGTGGAGTAACAGAAGAAAAAGGGGACAGAGGAAATAAAGGCTCTGCCTAGAGAATAGTTAAGGTGGTAAGCCATAGGGTTTGCCTTAGTAGGGAACGAATTGTGATCAGATAGAGCTGATGGACTCAAAAATGGTGGAGGCATCACAGGGAAGAGCAAGTTATGTGAAATGCTGGTGGATAGACCATATCTTTTAATGCTACACAAGTTATTTCAGGATATTTATATTTCTTCTACCAAAGAGTATTTCTATAAATATTTAATAGAAATATGTACTGACTGGTAAACCTATTTTAAATCGAAAAATAAATCTCTTTTATTAATAGATTTCATTCCTGAATTTGTTCACAGTATTTTTTATGGGGGAAAAAAGGTAAACTTTTTACTCCTTTGTATAAATTTCACTCATAAAATGTCAGTATCAGGGGGGAAATTATAATTTCTTAATTGATATTATAGGTAGAGAAAAAATGCAAGCCCAGAAGATAAACAAATAAACCACAATTTTAATTTATTAGGATATCAACTATAGTTGACCCTTGAACAATGTAGGGATTGGGGCGTTGACCCCCAGGCAGTTGAAAATCCACATGTAATATTTTACTTCCTGCAAATTTAACTACTAATAACCTACTGTTGACTGGAAGCCTTAAAGATAACATAAACAGTTGATTAACACATATTTGTATGTTACATTTTTGTGTTAGATACTGTATTCTTACAACAAAGTAAGCTAGAGAAAAGAAATTGTTACTAAAGCAATCATAAGGAAGAGGAAATATATTTACAGTATTTATAGAAAAATATTCATATACTGTATATAAAAGTCTAAGTGACTGACCATTCTACCAGTAGTATGATGTGCATTGACCACCAGGGGGCAGATGCTCAACACACAGGCAAGGAAACATGGAACAGATTGATGAATCTCAGAGGAAAGGGGAGAGGGGAGAGAGCAGGAAAAGATTAAACAAAGATCTTATATGCAGTCTAGAGGCCCAGTGCACAGATTCGTGCACCATTGGGGTCCCTTGGCCTGGCCTGCACCCTCTTACAATCCAGGATCCCTCGGGGAATGTTGGACTTCTGGTTTTGGCCCAATCCCTGCAGGCCAGGCTGAGACCTCTAGTCTACATCTAAGTGGACCTGCATAGCTTAAACCCTTGTTGTTCAAGTATCACCTATAATTGTCTTTGGACTATTCTTAGTTATAGAGTATGTACAGCTGCTAACAATTCGTATGTTATAGCAGAGTGATATATAAGCTTATAGATATCATCACTAAAACTACTGTAAAATTTTAATGAGAATTTTTGCTATTATAGGAATAGAAGATGAACAAACCGGTAACACCATCAACATATGTGCGCTGCCTCAATGTTGGACTAATTAGAAAGCTGTCAGATTTTATTGATCCTCAAGAAGGATGGAAGAAGTTAGCAGTAGCTATTAAAAAACCATCTGGTGATGATAGATACAATCAGTTTCATATAAGGTAATGTATAAAATTCTTTTCCTTTTAAAATTATTACATCACAATCTAGAATGACTGATAGATATAAATGCTGTCTAATATTGCAGTTCAGAAAAATAAACGTCTCCCCAGTGGAGATAATGGTAAAAAGCACCTCCCCCTTGTTTTGCAATGTTTTGTTTCATTAGCTAGGCTAATATTGCGATCTTGCAAATAGGTTTTTGGATTAGAATTAAGATTCCCACTTTATTTTGATTCTGTTTAGCAAGCCAAGGAGTACAGTTCAGTCTGATTTACACTGTCATTTCCAGTTTGAAGTAACAAAAATATTATAAGAATTGCTAGCACAGCCGAAACCGGTTTGGCTCAGTGGTAGATCCTCAGCCTGTGGACTGAAAGGTCCCGGGTTCAATTCAAGTTAAGGGCATGTACCTTGGTTATAGGCACATCCCCAATAGGGAATGTGCAGGAGGCAGCTGATTGATGTTTCTCTCTCATTAATGTTTCTAGCTCTCTATATATATTCCCTCTCCCTTCCTCTCTGTAAAATATCAATAAAATATATTTTTTTAAAAACACAAGAATTGCTAGCACGATTCTGGAACCTAAACTTCTATGTGTATAAATCTCTAATTCACTTTAGCAGTGTACTTTGGGAATTAAAATGGGCATTTTCTAGTTGTTCATAAATGTATACATCTATGAACAGAATTTTTATTTCTTAGCTAGGATTTCTCAACACTGTCTTTAGATAATTTCTATTCTTCCTTTCTATTCATCTCTGCTTAATTTAGTATAGAATATAAGTGCAGATCTTATTGTGGTCAGTTATTTCAGCTCAAACCTATATCAAAACCTGTCTTTGGAAATGTAGCCCTGCCCAGTGTGCTAGGTGGTTAGAGCATCACCTGAGCACCGAAGGGTCACAGGTTCCATTTCCGGGCAAGGGCGTGTCCTGGTTTGCAGGTTTGATCCTCTCGGGCACATGGGATGCATGGGAGACAACCAGTCAACCTCTCTCTCTCTCTCTCTCTCTCTCTCTCTCTCTCTCTCTCTCTCTCTCTCTCTCTCATTCCCTTCATCCCTCCCACCTCCTCTCCTTTCACATTCCCTAAAATTCAGTGGGAAAAATATCCTTGGATGAGGATTAACAAAAATGAGAGGAAAAGAAATATATTTGTGATTTTTGGCATTAACCTAAAACTATGACTCCCTTCCAGGAAATGTTTCCTCATATGAAGGATGAACATCTTAAATTACTTAGAAAAAGCTTCAGTTTAGAGCTTGCCAGCCTATTTTTTAAGATAGTTTATTTATATTACTATTAAAAACTTTGGAAGATGAGACAGTGGTGGTGGGAAGAAAAAGCAAATAATTTTTGAAAGAAAGATAGAATTAGAAAGTTACCAGTTTACAACTACCAATGAGTAATTGGTTCATACAAGGCTCCTTAGTAAGGGCTAAAAAAACAAAACAAAACACAAAGTGAAAGCTTATTAATGAGCAGAGCTGCATGAGATATGAAATTATTACCCACAGCTTACTTAAGAATTATGAAGGGAAAACAGAGAAATTTCTCTATAAAAAGAGAAAAAATCTGAAACATGCCTTCTTAACCAAGTAGTCAAACTTTGTGTCACCAGTAATAGTACAAACTGCCATTATGTGCCTCAAATGTGATACACACACACACTCAGAGAGAGAGAGAGAGAGAGAGAGAGAGAGAGAGAGAGAGAGAGAGAGAGACAGGGAAAGAACGCATGCAAGAGCACAACATGACAAAATGTTATCAATTGGTCAGCTGGTGAAACTACATGAAGGATAAATGGTTGTCCATGGTATTACTTTATTTGGAATTTTTCAAAATAAAAAAAATTGGAAGAAAATGTAAGTTTTTAAATGTTACCTTTCAAAACTAGTTTTTAAAGAAGTGGGAATGAAAAACTAATGTTATTAAAATTTAACTGAAATATAGTAAAGATCAAAGGAATACTTCTCCAAGTTTATGTATATTCTGTTTCTTTAAACAGGTTTGTTAAAAATCATCTTACTAGCAGAATTAATATATAATATATATACACTGAGTGGCCAGATTATTATGAACTCTGAACACTTAATAATCTGGCCACCCAGTGTGTGTGTGTGTGTGTGTGTGTGTGTGTGTGTGTGTGTGTATGTATGCGTGAATTCGTGCATGGGTGGGATCCAGCCAGCCTGGCCAGGGGGAGGGGACATGGGTGGTTGGTCAGCCTGCCTGCTAGTTGAACTCCTGGTTGGGGGACAATTTGCATATTAGCCTTTTATTATATAGGATATACATTCAGAGATCATAATAATCTGTCCCCCTCAGTGTATATTATAATATATCATTAACTCTGCTAGAGAAGTAATAGAGCTTTGCAGGTTGAGAGCACATTCCTACATCAAGTGAAATCGGAATTTGGATCTTAATTTAGATACAGCTTATTGGCTGTGTGGCTATGAGCTGCTTACTTTACCTCTCCATGCCTGGCTTTCTCATTAGTAAATTAGTATGATATTCATAGTGTCTTTCAGAATAAAATGGTTCATATGTGTACGTCCTGTAGTCCACTGAGCAAATACTCAGTAACTGCTCTGTATGTTAACATATTAGCATCACCTTCACCATCTTTTTTCTTCTGTTTATCTTTCCTATTTTCTGTAATTCTTGCTGGTTTTCTTTTCTTTTCTTTTCTTTTTTTAATATATTGTTATTGATTTCAGAGAGGAAAGGAGAGGGAGAGAGATATAGAAACATCAATGAGAGAGAATCACCGATCAGCTGCCTCCTGCACGCCCCTTTCTGGGGATCTAGCCCGCAACCTAGGCATGTGCCTTGACTGGAACAGAGCCCAGGACCCTTCAGTCCACAGGCTGAAGCTCTATCCACTGAGCCAAACCAGCTAGGGCCTAGCTGGGTTTTTTTTTATTTTTTTATTATTGTCCCTTTTCTTTAACATTACAGGCGGAGCTGTCAGAGAAAGGAATAGGGGGACTGATTCCTATTTTCATGTTAACTCCATTTACATACTAATTTTCTTTCTTTGTTGCTTTTAAGGAGATTTGAAGCATTACTTCAAACTGGAAAGAGTCCCACCAGTGAATTACTGTTTGACTGGGGCACCACAAATTGCACAGTTGGTGATCTTGTGGATCTTTTGATCCAAAATGAGTTTTTTGCCCCTGCGAGTCTCTTGCTACCAGGTAAACTGAGATGACTAGGGCATCAGCAATGAGGGTGAAAAACAGGCTGCAAAAACAGGAGCATTTCTTCTTACTCTCACTTTTTCTCATAGCAGCTGAGCCTGACATTTGAGACTCCTTTTCATTCTTTCATCTGTCCCCAACTCTTAACAAGCACCCCAGACATAGGGCTCTGCAGACTTGCTTGCTGTTAAAGAGATGGAGGCTTCATGATTGAGTCCTACACCACCATTAAAGTAAGGTAGTTTGGTGCCAGTAGGAAGTTTAGAAGGATGGGAATTAGATATTATTTGGGGGTTTTTTGAGGGGCGGTGTTTTTGGCTTTTATTTTTTTTCACCCTCCACTTCCACCCCAATGGAACTCTGTGGTTCATGATTTCCTTACACTGTACTCTGGTGAATTAGTGTCTTGTTGCTTTCCCCATGACTTTTCCTTTTCCCGTTGATGTCATTAACACCAGTGATTCTCGGTGTACACAAGATCCATCTGGGGTTTTTTTAAACGGGTAGCTTTCTGGGCTCTGTTATAGACATCATTATTGGAATTCTGGAATTTGGGTTCAGGTACTTCAGTGCTTCTTATGCAGGTGGTTCCTAGACCATTTTTTGAAAACACTGCCTTACCTGTCTTTACCAAAACAAAATTTTTACTAGGTAGCTTCTGTGTGTGCTGTGAGAATATGGGGCTAATGGTTGAAACTGCAATGACTTAAATGAACCAAGTTTCTAGATTAACTTTTTCACTATTTCTACGGAGGGACGACTTGTATCTTACTTCATTTGGCAGATGCTGTTCCCAAAACTGTTAAAACGCTGCCTTGTAAAGAAGCTGTAACAGTCGAGCAGAATCAGATGCCTCTCTATAATAAAGACAGGTCATTTGTGAAACCTGTGCGGAATCCTGAGCAAAATTATACGCCACCTGACTCCTCCAGTACAGAAAGTTTAGAAGTTAGTGATACGCGTAAGTAACATTTGCAGTGCATTCCATTGACTAGGGCAACGATCTTTAACCAATGTGCTGAAATAATTTTTAAAACATGCAATACTTGACTATTTAGTCAGAGGCATTGACCTCTTTTCCCTTACATTGTCAAAGTTAAAAAAATGACAATAGCCCATACATCAATAGCTGTATAGTGTGAATAAATAAAAAGTATACCTATTTTGCCTGGCCAGTGTTGCTCGCTCAGTGGTTGGGTGTCGAACCATGACGCAAAAGGTCACCAGTTCTATTCCGGGTCAGGGCACATACCTGGGGTTGCTGGCTCAATCCCCAGTAGGGGGCGAGCATGAGGCAATTGATTGATGTTCTCTCATCCATGTGTCTATCTTTATCCCTCTCTGTCTCTCTCTCTAAAAAAGAAAAAAAAAAAAAAATATATATATATATATATATATATATATATATATATATATATATATATGCCAAAACCGGTTTGGCTCAGTGGAAAGAGCCTCAGCCTGCGGACTGAAAGGTCCCAGGTTCGATTCCAGTCAAGGGCATATACCTTGGTTGCGGGCACATCCCCAGTAGGGGTTGTACAAGAGGCAGCTGATTGATGATTCTCATCGATGTTTCTAACTCTCTATCCCTCTCTCTTCCTCTCTGTAAAAAATCAATAAAATATATTAATATTTTTTAAAATAAAATAAAATAAATATAAAACAAAGAAAAATTGTTCCTAATTTTTTTGTCAGAATGGCAAATTTTTTTTCTTTTTGTATTTTAAAGAATTTTACTAATTACCTTATGTGTGCTGTGAGGTGAACAAGGTTGAAAATTGCTGTACTGGTGGTTTGTCATTAAGACCATTACTGCTAAAAACAAATTCCTCCTTTTGTTTGTGCACACTGGCAATAGCTCTTTTGTAGTTTTTTCCTCTCCTGACTTATTAGGCACCATCTTCATTAAAATAAAGTTTATAAAATATACATTAAAAAATAAAAAATTTCTTTTCTATATCCTTTGTTTCCATTTCTGTTAGGGTATTCATCTTTTACTTATTGTTATTAAGTAAAAGTCATATTATTAGTGAGTAGAGTCCATAAGTAAATATTTACATAATTTGAAAGGATTTTTTTATGAAGAAAACAAGTGACTAAAATTTTTTATTTAAAAATCGTTTTGCTCTCTCTCATTGTGCCTAATCCAAAGTAATAAATATTTAAACATAAAATACTTAAATTGATAAAATACTGGAATTGCTAAAACCACTCTTTTATTGAAGCACTTTTTCCCCTTACTTTATTGACATTATAGGTTTTCACAGTTTTTCATTTTACGAATTGAAGGACGTCACAAATAACTTTGATGAAAGACCCATTTCTGTTGGTGGCAACAAAATGGGCGAGGGCGGATTTGGAGTTGTTTATAAAGGCTATGTAGACAACAGAACTGTGGCTGTGAAGAGGCTTGCAGCAGTAAGTTTTGTTCCCAGGGATAAAAAGATTTAAAGGAAGAGTTACTTCCTACTGTGCTCTAAATAAGTTTTAAATTAATCTTTAGGAAACATGTTATTTCAGTGCACATTTTCTTTAAATAAACATCATTATAAGCTGGTAGTTCTTAAGATTTAAAACTCTGCTGAATGCTATGGGTCCTATTTCTACCCAAAATGTAGTTATGCACACATACATAACATTATTCATACAATTATGGGAGATTCACAAAATAAAGTTGAGAACCCCAGTTTTACATAGTGCTTCATGCATAATAAAGATTAAAATTATAAGATGCTAAGAACATTTTATAGAAATAAATTTCTTGTATTTTCTCATTTAAAAATAAAGTTTATAAAATGTACATTAAAAATGAAAATTTTCTTTTCTATATCCTTTTGTTTCTATAATAATCTGTTAGGGTATTCATCTTTTATTTATTGTTTTGTTGTTATATTTTTTAAATATCAGTATAGTACATATTAATATGACAAAGAGAGTCACCCTGTTATATATACTAAAAATACTTTTGCAGGTTTTATTTTTCTTTTTGCCTTTAACATGTTTTCTGCTCCACAGAATTTTTTTTTCAAAATGTTTATGCAGTAAAGTTTCATATTATTTTTTTCACTCCCATAATAACTCAGTGAGGTTTATATGTTTACTTGGTTTATAAGATTCTTTTCCTTCCACTAACCAGCCATGGGACCTTGAGCAAGTCACTAGTTCTCAGTTGTTCTATAAAATGGGGAGAATAATGCCTTGCTATTTTAAGGAAAGTAGTGTCAGACAATTGATCTCTTTAGCCATGTTCTAGCATTAGGAACCTTAGGGTTATTGTATTGTGTTATATTGTATATTATTCTTTCAGGTGGTTGACATTAGCAATGAAGAATTGAAACAACAGTTTGATCAAGAAATAAAAGTAATGGCAAAGTAAGTTTATTTGGCGGTGTGATACTCTGGAAAAGAGCATGGCAAGGAATGAGGGATCTGGTTTCTTGCCCAAAGGGTACTGTGAAATAGTGATGTTTTTACATATATACAAATTAAATAAAGGGTTTAGATTAGAGCAACTTAAATTTTTTTTTACTGCAATTCCATAACTAAACATACCCATATGCCTGTAGATTGAACAGCAGTCATTAATTTAAAACATAGCAAAGTTTTATAGAATTTCAACTTTCTTTCATTATCATGTTTTCTACTCTCAGGATTTATGAGAGATAAATTGTAGGCATGAAAAAAAGTATAGTATGATGGGCTCTTAGATATAAGTTAACACCCATAACTTATGGTATGGGAAGTGTTATATACCAGAGTGCTTAGAAGGCCTTGACCCAGTACGCTTAAAAATTGTTGGGCATCATCTGGAAAAGTAACAGAAACAAATTGGGAACTTTATTCTAATAATTGCAATAATAGATATTTGAGTTTACATAGTGTACAAGACGGTATACAGTATATTTTATGTTCATTGTCTCATTTAATCCTAACAATAATTGTTATAACCTCCCTCTCAACATTTTTTCCCCACTGAGATTTAGAAAGTTCACATAGCCAGTAAATATTAGAGCTGAATTTCAAATACAGATCTGTTTGATTCCAGAGCTTGAGCTTTTGATATGAATTTTACTAGAGCCATTGCTATAAATCACCAATTCTAGTTGTTTAACCTCAAGAAAGAAATAATAGACTGGAATTAATTTATTTTCAGTAAAAATAATGCATAGTGATAAAAAAAAAATTAAAACACTTTTTCAATTTGTTCTCCTCATTTCTACCCCCACTCGCCAATCCTAAAGTAACTTTTTCAAATAGGTAATCTAGGCAATACAGGAAAATATTTTTTAAATAATAAAAATCACCTCCTAATCATATCAGAGATAACCTCTGTTGATATTTGATGTACTTTCTTCATGATATCTGCATAGTATTTCCCCAAGTCATTAAAAATAATTTTAAAATATTTTAAATTATTGTATAAAATTCTGTCATATATAAGGATTATGTTTTGTTTAATCATTACCCTATTACCGTGGTCAGCAAACTGTAGCTCACAAGCCATATGTGGCTCTCTGGCCCCTTGAGTGTGGCTTTTCCACAAAATACCACGGCCTGGGTAAGTCTATTTTGAAGAAGTGTCGTTAGAAGAAGTTTAAATTTTAAAAATTTGGCTCTCAAAAGAAATTTCAGTTGTTGTACTATTGATATTTGGTTCTGTTGACTAATGAGTTTGCCCTAGTAGGTTTATTTGATTTTCAATATTACGAATTAAAGCTCCTTTAAATCTCTTTGTACATAAATCTTCAAATGCAACTCTGCTTATTTCATCAGGATAGAGTCCTAGAAGAATTATAGTTCAGAATTCATGAACTTTTTAAAGACTTTCCAAGTATATGTCCAAATGGCCTTACATATGTTATGATAATTAATTCTCTTATCAGCAATGTATTACAATTCAAACCTCACTGCTACCTCACCATTATTGAACATTATTACTATTTTTTAATAAGTACCAATCTCTGGACATTACTAGAAGAATAACCTTAGCCACATTTCTTAACTCTATATCCATTAGTTTTCTCATCTATAAAGTAAAATATAATAGTTCTTTCTTCATTATGTTATTGTAAGGAATAAATAAACAAAGCAGGTAAATTATTTACTATAGTGCCTACAGTATAAACTCAGCATATGTTATCTACTCATTTCTAAAATGTGCTCATTTGTTGGAACATGGAGAATTTGTCATTTTAATTTGCACTTTATAAAATATTTTTGAGGATAGACTGATTTAAAACCAAACTCTGATTTGAAATAACGAAATGCTAGAATTATAGATCAATTTGAATGAACAAATGATTAAGCAAAGGATGGAATATTTATCATGTTCTAGGTACCTGTGAAGGCTCTCATATATTTGCTCATTTAATTCTCACAGCATCCATGTTACATAGTTATTATTATCCACTTTCAGCAGGCAAATTTGCTAAGACTTGGTGAGTTGTTAATTTGCTATAGTTCATGTATCCAGGAGGTGGCAGAGCTGGACTTTAAACTTAACACTGAACACTGAGTCCAGTTTTCTTTCTGCTGTATCGCATATGTCTGCAGTTTTGTTACACTTGAGCTCTCTTTAGTTTTTTTTACTGGCACATATATAAAGAAACTCAAGTTAGGTTACAAATAATCAGATATGATGAAATATCAGAAATGTGTAGATTAGATGTGATTAAAGACCAGATGTCTGTAAATCAGTAGTGCTTTGGATGTGTTAGAGCTGTGGTCGGCAAACTGCGGCTCGCGAGCCACATGCAGCTCTTTGGCCACTTGAGTGTGGCTCTTTCACAAAATACCACAGCCTGGCCGAGTCTATTTTAAAGAAGTGGTGTTAGAAGAAGTTTAAATTTTCTCTCTCTCTCAAGAAGTTTAAATTTTAAAATTTGGCTCTCAAAAGAAATTTAAATCATTGTACTGTTGATATTTGGCTCTGTTGACTAATGAGTTTGCCAACCACTGTGTTAGAGCAGGGTTTCGTACAGGTTTCAATGGATTTCATAAAATCTTATTTGTGCTATAATTGAAAATTGTGCTAAATAAAAGTACACATCAGCCTAGTCCTTAACCAAATTATCACAAGTTCCAGTGGTCTGAATTATTGAACTTTTACTATAAAATAGGAAGATGTTTTGCTTCTTAGTTGATCAAAAGGGAAGTGTTTGCAGAAGATCATCAAGTCATAAGAAAGATATATAAGCATATATCATATTATGATATTAAACATATTGTTTTCTTGATCTTTTTTTTCTATTAAAGCTCTAAACTGAATAACTTCCAACATACAGCTGTATATATATGTATATAATAATAATTTTGAGTGAAAAATTATTTGTCACAGGTGCCAACATGAAAACTTAGTAGAACTACTTGGTTTCTCAAGTGATGGAGATGACCTCTGCTTAGTATATGTTTACATGCCTAACGGTTCATTACTAGACAGACTGTCTTGCCTGGTAAGATATTTGTTCATCAGATTTTTGGCTTTCTGTTTCTCTGTTGAATATTGATATACATCTTAATGCAGAATCATTTAAACTGCATCAATTTTAATATTTTTCCTGCACTATGAAAATTATACATTTGTCATGCAAAAAACAGGGGTTACCATTCTATTAGGTGATCATCTAAAATGTAAAATATTGTGCTCGCTTCGGCAGCACATATACTAAAATGTAAAATATTACATATTTCTATTATGAAATGAGAAATGCTAACCCCTGTTTAAAAGTTGCTTAGGAACATTTTCTGTTATCTGTTGGTATTTTTATCCTCCTATTTTTTAAATTGGTTTGTTTCTTTTTTTACTTCACAAGGATGGTACTCCACCACTTTCTTGGCACTTGAGATGCAGGATTTCTCAGGGTGCAGCTAATGGCATCAGTTTTTTACATGAAAACCATCAAATTCATAGAGATATTAAAAGGTAAATGTTACTTTTGGAAAAACCATCTTTAAATAATTTGCCCTCCCTCTTTCTACACACATGCATGTCTCAATCTAGAGCACTCCCAGATTATAGATGTCCTTTTTCTCCCCAGGGTTCTGCCTTTACTTAGATCCTGGCTGTCTATTGTTGATTTTATTACAAACCCTCCTGATCAGCCTTTAACCTGTCTGTACCAGTACTTACTTATTTACTACTGCATTGTCAGGTCATGACCCAAAAGATCAAGCCTGAACACCAGTTTATTGAAATTGGTCATATGTTTTTATGTTTTTTATCACTATTTCATGGTGCTCCATTTGACTGAAATGCCTATCTTTCATTTAACCATCAATTTCTAATAATTATTCAGGACTAAGCACATTTTTCCTTCAAATTTTCTTCAGTTCTTTTATTCATATAGTTGTTCTCTCTGCATTTTGTACCTAATATCACCAATATGGTGTACTTATTGGATTTTTTTAAATTATGCATGGCCACAGCCAGGTGACTCACTTGTTGGAGTGTCCTCCCATACATCAAAATGTGGGTTTGATTCCCCATCAGACTACATACCTCGGTTGTGGGTTTGATCCCCAGGTGGGTCATGTCAGGGAAGCAACCAATCAATGTTTCTCTCTCACATTGATGTTTCTTTCCCTTCCCTCTCTCTAAAAATCAATAAAAATATATCATCAGGTGAGGATTAAAAAAATATTTATGCATATACCTTTGTCACAGACAAGATTTGAAGATTTCCTCCATGTCCCGCTCTGAGCTTAAATACTATAATATATAGGGAGTCCTCAGTAAGTTTTGTGGAATGAAAGTAAATGTATGAGTGAATGCATATGATGAATGAAGACATTTTAGCTTTAGTCTTTCTTCTTTGAAAGATTTCAGATAGTACAAAAAAGAAAAAAGAAATGAAAAATTGAGATACTTGAGCTAGAAATTTGTTTTTAAATGAATTTAGAAATGTTACAAAAGGAGTTAAGAATGGTGCTTTAGCAGACCTTAAGGGAAGTGACCCTGTGATAACTTATTTGTAAAATAATGAAAATATCTCTCACTAATGTGATCAGCATTATTTCAATTTTATTTTCTTAACATTTTTCTAAAACAAAAGGGAATAATATACAGTCATTTCTTTTTTAGCTTTAATCTGAAATCTAGATTTATTTACACAGGCTTTTATGATGTATAACATGTTATACTCTGTAAATACATACATACATATATATATTCACACAGCTATTTAAGGAACCATTTGACTTGCCTGAGAAGGACCTGGAGAGTTTTATGCTGAGTGAAATAAACCAGTCAGAGAAAAACAAATATCGTATGATCTCACTAACATGTGGAATCTAATGGACAAAGTAAACTGAGGAACAAAATGAAACAAGAAATAGGGATACATAGAACAGACTGGCGGGTGACAGAGGGGAAGGAAGTGGGGTGAGGTGACTGAATAAAGAAGGTGAATGGATTATCTAAAAAATATATATGCATACCCCATGGTCACGGCCAATAGTGTCGTAAAGGCCGAGAGAGGTAGATGTGGAGGTGACTGGAGGTGAGCAAAGGGAGGATATCTGCAATAGTCAACATTAAAAATTTTTAATAATTTTTTTTTCTCTGCAAATTTAACATATTTTTTCAGTGCAAATATCCTACTAGATGAAGACTTTACAGCCAAAATATCTGACTTTGGGCTTGCACGGGCTTCTGAGAAGTTTTCCCAGACAATCATGACTAGCAGAATTGTGGGAACAACAGCTTATATGGCACCTGAGGCTTTGCGAGGAGAAATAACACCCAAATCTGACATCTACAGCTTTGGTGTGGTAAGTTTCATATACCCTCCTATATAATAAAGATGTAATATGCAAGTGGTCGTTACACCTTGAAGTAACCACAGGATCAGGGATCAGCAGGTGGGTGGGGCATAGGCAGAGAGCTATAGGAGGGAGCAAGGCAGCAAACTAGGAGAGGAGGCAGGCAGAGGGAGCTACAGGAGGGGGGGCAGCAGGCAGAGAGCTATGGAGGATTTGTGCTCAGGGCTACTAGTATATATAATCAATAACAATAATCAATCATTCTGGTAATAATTATGAAATTTAAGTAGAATATTTTGAATACACCTGCCTTGCATAGCTCTCTGTAAACTTTCACTTTAACCTTTAGTTAAATGAGAAAGTTATAAAAACTTCTCCATCTTTGTAAAGCCTTTATATTGATTTCTGAAATCACTGCAAGAAATTATTTTTGGCTACACTATCCTTATGAATTCGTATGAAACGTAAATTAATGCCTAAAATAAATGTCATACAGTATGTAATTTAGTGTCATATTTAAAAATGAAGTATTTTTTAAAAGAAATACACTTTGGCATTCTCTGATCTACCAATCTATGCCTGATAACTTAAGATGGAATGAGGAGTGAGTGGAGGTAGTTGGGGAAATTGAGTAGTTCACCATTAGATTCCACATATTAGTGAGATCGTATGGCATTGTCTTTCTCTGACTGGTTTATTTCACTTAGCATAATTCCCTCCAGGTCCTTATTTTTTCATGTGTGTTTTATACATGGAAATTTAACATCATAGCACTGTGAACTTAAGGTATAGGGTTTGGGATGTGCCTAACATTTAGAAAATAATATTCTCCTAAGAGCCAAAGAAAATTATTCTTATGAAGACTTCTTTGCAAAACAGGGAAAGGTACGTCCAGAACATGTTGAGTGGGGCTGACTGTTTAGTAAATTGCCAATAGCAAGAACTGCTTGTGGGGTGGGTGGGATCCATGGTGTCAGTGAAGCTTCAAAGGATGTTGAGAAATGACCACAGCTCATGTTCTTTCTGCCTTGATGCCTAAAAGACATAATGCAGTGTGTGAAAATGACTAACCAGATTTCATAATCAAGACTTATATACCTTCTAGTTTCTATATTTTGCCTAGAGTGTGACATTAATGGATTTGTTGTTTTTTCTCTTCATAGGTTTTACTAGAAATAATAACTGGACTTCCAGCTGTGGATGAACACCGGGAACCTCAGTTGTTGGTAATTGAAAGACTCATTTTTTTCTCGAGTCCTTTTTCTTTGCATGTGTAATATAAATTTATGTGGGTAAATTTGATATCTAGAAATGTCATTTTCTCTTGGTAATTACATGGTGGCATATGGAAAGGATCAAATATTCCTAATTTCAGCTCTACTATGAAGTATTTGTGAAGCTTGGAAGACACATATATTTTGTATTCTAGTTTCTTTGTGAGTAAATTAGAATAGACCTATATGATTTCTGAGGTCATCTCCAGTATATTTTTACTTGTTACTTTCAGAGTGATTATTAACAGTCTTTCAGCTCTAAGGGGAAAAACAATATGGCTTTCATCTATTCAAATTTGCATCAGAATAGAATTCCTAGCAAAAATTCTTTATCCATTTATATTATGAAGTATTTTATTTATAAAGTTATAGAAAACATCACCTATGTGTTATAATTAGACATTCATTGACAATTACACAAATAGGCTAACTGAATGCTAACGCTGTGGGAAAATTATGCCACTCCCCACTTTTCCCTATATAGTAGATATTAAGAACTTAGAGGCTCTTTTTATAAAACTGAAGATTTATAGAAATATCTGCTTCCATGTATAAGGTTTTCTTAAAATTAGTTAAATAACATCACTGACTTTATTCTAATTAATGTGTTCTAAGGGGACAAACCAGTGTGACAAATTCAGACAATGTATGTTTACCAAATTATTTTCCCAGAAGGGGATTAGAAAGTCAAAAATATACTATATATGCTCAAGAGCTGAGTACTTAGTCATTTAAGAAAAACCATGAGAAATAAAATATATATTTATTACAATATTCCTACAGATTAAAACTTTATATTATAAAGTTACATTATAAAGCTTTCCATGGTTTCCTGGGTATGTAGTAATGCAAAATTACATGTTATATAATACTTCACATTAAAACATATTTAGAGAACATGGTATTATTGTAAAAGTTATTATTTTTATAATGAACTTTTTACCATGGTACACATAAATTTAAAATTCTCTGTCTCATTGGTGGTTGGTGGTCAGGAAAGAAACCGAGGCTAGAGATGCAGTTTCTGAGTCATTTGTGTATAGGCATAGATAAAGCTTTGGGTATGGATTGAATTATGCAGAGAGTGTGTAGAGTAATCATGCAAGAGGACAGTTAAAAAACAAGGTAGTAGTTTGCTACCTTACATTTTGCAAGGCCTGCCTGTCTAAAGGCCTAAAATTTTTCATCTTTTCACCTGAGACTTTTTTTCTCCTTCAAAATATTATAAAAGCCTTGAAATTTTGCTTTGAATAAGGATGTAATACAGAAAGACATAGAATCCATCTCAGTCACAAGTTTTATGAATCCTCAAATAATAGTGAAAATCATAATACTTCAAGAAAGATTATACTCTGTGACTTATTCTTAAGGTTTGAATGTGACATGACTATAAAGTTATAAGATTTTAATGAAAGTATAACCATAGCACTATATTATGCTATTACCCAAATATTTTCAAAATTTTTCTTTTGAAAGAGTTTCTGGAGACTTTATAGTCCACCTCACAAAATAGTCTTTGCCATCTGTATGTTTCCTAGGACTGCCTTAAAAAAAAAAAAAATTAGCCAAAATAGGTTTGGCTCAGTGGATAGAACGTCGGCTTGCAGACTGAGGGGTCCCGGGTTCGATTCTGGTCAAGGACATGTACATGGGTTGCAGGCACATCCCCAGTGGGGAGGGAGGGGTTTAGGAGGCAGCTGAGTCAATGTTTCTCTCATGGATGTTTCTAACTATCTGTTCCTCTCCGAAAAATCAATAAAATATATATATATTGTATTTTTTAAAAATTTCTGCACACTCGGGCTTAAAATGACAAAAAATGTTTTCCCACAGTTCCGGAAGCCAGAAGTCTGAAATCAAGGTTTTGTCAGGGCCACGTTGCTCTGGAGTCTCTAGGGGAGAATCTTTCCTTACCTCTTCCAGCTTCTGGTGCTGTTGGCATGCCTTGACCTGTAGCCATATCACTCCGGTTTCTGCCTCGGTGATCACATCATCATCTCTTCGATGTCTGTTTTCTCCTTTTTCTGTCTCATATACAGATGCTCATCATTGGATTTAGGGCCCACCTCCAAATACAGCCACACTCACAGGTTCTGGGGATTAAGACTTGGCTATAGCCGAAACCGGTTTGGCTCGGCCGATGGAGCGTTGGTCTGCGGAGTGAAGGGTCCCGGGTTCAATTCCAGTCAAGGACATGTTCCTTGGTTGCGGGCACATCCCCAGTGGGGGGTGTGCAGGAGGCAGCTGATCGATGATTCTCTCTCATCGATGTTTCTAACTCTCTATCCCTCTCTCTTCCTCTCTGTAAAAAATCAATTAAAAAAAAAAAAAAAAGACTTGGCTATATGTTTTTGGGTCCACTGCTCCACCCACTATCTCATCCTAGTCCTATTCCTCTCTCCCTGTTCATTACTTTTTCCCCATGGCTCTGACTTCCTTTTCCTCCTTCCTCTATCTCTGATTCAACAGTTTGAGTACTTACAGAAAAGTTTGAATGAGGGGAGGAAAGTCTGTTTTCAGAAGTTGGAACTGTGTTATCAGGAGCAAATCAAGAAGCAGACCACCTTGCGCTGGCAGCCTAGTAAGTGCTGCAAATGGGAGCATGACAACAGTTAGCTCAGTAGCATAAACACAAAAATTAGACCGCAAATGAAAAGTACCTAGGAGGTACAGTATGTATGTATGTATGTATGTATGTATGTATAAATAGATAAGGTTTCTTCTATATGTCTTCCGTTCTTAACAAGGTTTTAATAGTAGACAATAAAATAAGATTACAGCCCAGCTGGTGTAGCTCAGGGATTGAGTATCGACCTATGAACCAGGAGGTCAGGGTTTGATTCCCAGTCAGGGCACATGCCTGGGTTGTGGGCTCCGTCCTCAGTAGGAGGCTTGCAGGAGACAGCCAATCAATGTTTCTCTATCATTGATGTGTGTTTTTTTCTCTCTCCCCCTTTCCCTACCTCTCTGAAATAAATAAAAATATATTAAAAAAAAAGAGTACATATTATTATGAAGTAGACTAAACAATTAAGATTTATGTTCTGATTGTTTTCACTTTCATTTGAAACTCAAAGTTTTAACACTTGTTTTACAGCTAGATATTAAAGAAGAAATTGAAGATGAAGAAAAGACAATTGAAGATTATGTTGATAAGAAGATGAATGACATTGATTTCACTTCCATTGAAACTATGTACTCTGTTGCCAGTCAATGTCTGAATGAAAAGAAAAATAAGAGACCAGACATTAAGACGGTATTAATTTTTTATACTTATTTAAAATTAGTGAAGGAGGTGGGTTTGTCATTTTTTCCTTAATTGTGCATTTCAAAACAACTATTTAATACAGTTCTTTTTGTTGTTTATTTTCCTCTCTGTCTCTATAAAAGGTCCAACAGCTGCTGCAAGAAATGATGGCTTCTTAAAACTTTAGTAAAATAGACTCTTGGCATTTTAATATACAGTTATCAAAACCATTTTCTAGGCTAAATGTTCTGATAAACATTCTTTTTTACTTTTAACAAGGCAGCGTGATGCAGTACAGTGGTTATTAAAGCTTATGTAGAACCCCCAACATACAAAACAAAAGTAGAGCTGCCATATCAACGCTTGGCCCGAACTTCTTAGTGCCACCCTCGATTTGTGCAGTAATCCCTAAAATGTCTTCTTGGAACCTCACCAAACACAATTTGAAAACTACAGGATTAGCAAAAAAGAGGACTGGAATGAAAAGGCCCAGCTCCACTACTAATTTTCTAAAAAGCTATGGTCAGTCTCTTAGCTGTTTTGAGCTTGTTTTTTTTTTCTCACCTGTAGCATTGGATTATACTTACTGTACCTCTCTGACAAGTAGTTGTGAAAATAAAAGGGTGCAGAATATTTACAAAGTACTTATAAAGTTACATAAAATGTAAATTTTATATAGATGATTATAAAAATTTTACAGTAATTTTTTATAGGGTCATGTTCACATTGAGCTCTTTTTTAATTTATTTTTTCATTTTTATTGATTTCAGAGAGGGAGAGAGAGATAGAAACATCAATGATGAGAGAGAATCATTGATCGGCTGCCTCCTGTACACCTCACACTGGGGATCAAGACCACAACAACCCAAACATGTGCCCCAACTGGGAATCAAACCATGACTTCCTGGTTTATAGATCAATGCTCAACCACTGAGCCATGCCGGCCAGGCCACAATGAGGTCTTTTAAGCAATTATTCACCACAAGCCAAATATTCCCAGATGATATTCCCATGATATGGCCATAATTAGATTGTTACATAGCAAAGTTGATGGAATTTTGCAATGCAGTGAAGATTCCTAATCAGCTGACTTTGAGGGACTAATCTGAGACTGTGCTGAGTGGGCCTGACCTAAGAAGGTGAGCTCTTGCCAGAAGTCTGAGAGATTCTCCTGTGGACCTTGAAGAAGGAAGCTACCATGTTGTAAGAAGGCCACATTGGCTAAGACCTAAGGATCGCTTTTCATGAGAGCTACCTTCTGGCTGGGACAAGAAACTAAATTCTTCTAACAGCCTAAATTAGCTTACAGGAGTACCCCTGACTTCAGATGATGTTGAAGTCCCAGCTCACACTGAAGTTTCGGCCTTGCGAGACCCTCAGTGAATCTGGCTGAGCTGTGCCTGTACTTCCTACATACAGAACAGTGACATAATAAATGAATTGCTATAAGCTACTAAGTCTATGGTAAGTTATTATGCAGCTATAAGAAATGAATACAGATATTACCTTGGTGATTCTCCCATGGTGATATACCATCATGTTCACAGATTCTGCTCACACTCAAGGAGTTGATAGGTATTAAATTGTGTACACCAGGGGTTTCAGAGTACTGTCACTGGATTTCTCGATTTTCCTCAGTGTTTGTTTTACTACAGAGAGTGCTGGATAGTAGTGATGAATTGATTTTTTAAATAATTTCTCCTAAGTTTGCCAAAACCAGTTTGGCTCAGTGGATAGATCATCGGCCTATGGACTGAAAGGTCCCAGGTTTGATTCCAGTCAAGGGCATGTACGGTATCTTGTTTGCAGGCACATCCCCAATAGGGGGTGTGCAAGAGGCAGCTGATTGACGATCTCTCTCATCGATGTTTCTAACTCTGTATCCCTCTCCCTTCCTCTCTGTAAAAAAATCAATAAAATAAATAAATAAAAATAATAATTTCTCCTAAGTTTAAGTTTTTCAATTGGTTTATATATTTGAAAATTAATTTTTCAGATTTGGTGAGCAGAAGGAAGTAATTTACTTAATCATGAAAACTGGCTGATAGAAAAGTTAATATGTACAGAAGAAATGACAAGTGGCTACAATTATTCACTCGCTCATTACGCTTTCTATCTTTAGTTCTTTCTCTTTTTTTAAAATATATTTTATTGATTTTTTACAGAGAGAAAGGGAGAGGGATAGAAAGCTAGAAACATCCATGAGAGAGAATCATCGATCAGCTGCCTCTTGCACACCCCCTATTGGGGATGTGCCCGCAACCAAGGTACTTGCCCTTGACCGGAATCGAACCTGACACCTTTCAGTCCGCAGACCGACGCTCTATCCACTGAGCCAAACCTATCTTTGCTTCTTTCATTAACACACTCAGAACAAGTACGTACAGTGAGCTGCAGTAGAAAATGCTCATGTTCTATATTGCATCATTTAGACTTTCCTAAATGCTCTCCTGGGAATCAACACCTCTTTCTAATCACCTTTGTACACTCAGTATTTAAGCGGAAAGAAACACTTGCTAATTGAAAAGGGGAAAGAAAAATAAGTAAAATGACTTAGTTAAGTCAATCTCAATGGAAACCCACATAATTTGAGGCATGATATGATACTGAACATAATTATGTTATTTTAAAATATAATTAACTATTTCTTAAAATAAAAAAAACATTTATGCAAAATTACATACTTATATCTCTGATTGTAAACCATTACCAAACTATATGGTACTCAAATTTTTTAAATGAGTAAACTATATTTTTTATTTTGAAATTTTTATAATTTGGTCGATATTTTCATTCCATCAAAAGAAATTGATATCAGATTTACCAAAATTAGATATAGCTTCCCCCCCAATAAAACTGTACCTTAGCTCTTTGGGCCGCAATAATACAGTAAATCTAAGACTCACCACACTGTTTCATCTTTTTGCCTGATGGCATCTGATGCATCATGGACCACTGAACTTGTGTGATTCACTCAGCTAAGGAACTGAGCAGCAGGGGGGTTGTCCTCAGCTCACACATGAACATGACTTTCACTAAAGTTCTGAGAATAATGTCCAGGCTATTTGTACTGTTTCCCTCAGGCAGAAATGAAAAATGTGGGGTGACATCTAGTTAAAGCTTTTTCTTAACTTCATTTGGAATATGCTTCCCCCTCATTTTGAATAGATGCAGAAAATTTTAAACAGATTTTTTTAAAAACTTTTGACAGGTTTTGCAAGTTTTGTTGTGAACTTTTAATGTTTCCTAACAACGGATTGTGCAAACCAATAAGCAATGGACAAAGTGGTTGAGAACCACCCACATACCCCATTTCCAGAAAGAACAACTGTTTTTATTTCCATGTTTCTGACCCATTGGTTTGCTAGTTAGCCAACTCAAATTTTTTAATTCTGTTTTCCCTCAACTTAATATGAGGAGCAAGCAGGTAATAAGAACAATTAGTCAATGTTTTGCTTTATTTTTCTATTATAATATATAAGTAAGAGAAATTTAAGACATTCTAAAGCATTTCTGGCTCTGTCCACTTTTTGGTTCTGAAACATATAAAATGAACATAGGTCTCAGCCTTTATTAATCCTATTATTCACTTTCAAAATCAGCATATATTTTATTTTTCCAGCTTTATTGTGGTATTCTTGACAAATGAAAATTGTATATAGCCTGGCTACCATAGCTCAGTGGTTGAGCATCAACCTACAAACTAGAAGGTCACAGTTCAATTCCCAGTCAGGGCACATGCCCAGATTGCGAGCTGAATCCCGGTGGGGAGGGGAACATGCAGGAGGCAGCCAATTGATGATTCTCTCTCATCATTGATATTTCTATCTCTCTCTTCCTCTCTGAAGTCAATAAAGTATATATACTTAAGGTATTTAACTTGATGGCTTAATATAGGTACAAATTGTGAAATGATTACTATAGTCAAGCTATTTAATAAATCCAACACTTCACATAGTTACATTATTATTTTATTTGTTTGTTTGTTTGTTTGTTTGTTTGTTTGGTATAGTAATAGAGGGATTCGCTCAGCTAGGAAGCTTTAACAACACCCAAATTTCAAATTTTTAAAAATTTTTAAAAAAGACTATCAGTATATAGTATCAGGAATGACTAGACTGTACTTTAGCTTTAAGGAAAAGAAATAAAAACTTAAACTGAATCAAGTTCTATTTGTGTGTTATGGTATTATCAGAGTCCTTTAGGTCAGCAGTGAGCCAAGAATAAGACTTGAAACATCATAATGTTTCTCCTACTGTTCTGCGGAAAGGAATATTGTGTTCCAGATGATGTCAGATATTTTCCTCTACTGGCTATTCATATATCAGGGAAGTTTGTTGACGATTTTTGTGAAGGTCACCCAACCTGTTTTCCTTGCACTAACTCCATGCTTCTGTAGCAGCTTTTATATTTTGACCTTTTGTTTCTTGCCTGAATTTGCCTTTTAGAAGGTAAAGCACAGTGACAATCTACATATTACAACTACATACCAGTTTCTATTGCAGAATGTCTTTTTATGATTAATAAAATCACACTCTGGTTTATACCTAAAGCTTTTGAAAGTTTAGCATGAATTAAATCTTTAGAGACTGATCATTTCAGGCTGCCATGCTGAAATCTAAGCCCTAGACTAGGATTCTGTCTCCTGTATAGCCTAGTATTTCTACTAGTAAGAGCTAAGTGGTAGCTCCACCTTTTCTAAGAATTAAAAATTAACTAATGCTATGGTGGTAATCATTTTACAATACATAAATGTATCAAATCAACACATTGTACACTTTAAACTGTTCTACCATTTAAACTTACACAATCTTTTATGTCAATTATATCTCAATAAAACTTGGGGTGGGGAATTAAAAATTTAAACAGGGTCTACATCCTTAGCACCTCACTTATAAAATGTCTCAAAAATAAAACAACTTTTATTATAAGGAGATGCATATCCCCATCATATATTTTAGAAGAAGAGTAGCAGCCAGCCCAAACCGGTTTGGCTCAGTGGATAAAGCGTAGGTCTGCGGACTGAAAGGTCCCAGGTTCGATTCTGGTCCAGGGCATGTACATTGGTTGTGGGCACATCCCTGGTAGGGGGTGTGCAGGAGGCAGCTGATCGATGTTTCTCTCTCATCAATGTTTCTAGCCTCCTATCCCTCTCCCTTCTTCTCTGTAAAAAATCAATAATATTGATATATATATATATATATATATATATATATATATATATATGAGTAGCATCCATCTTTATAATAACAGAGTTTGACTATTTTAAGTTAGCAAGTGTCCTTAAAAATTTTTAAATGCTAAAAAAAATTTTTAAAAATTTGAAATGCTGACCAGTATGTTTAAAAAATCACACAAAACTCAATATCACTTCCATTAGTGGCATTCTTTGGTGAAATATTCTTAAATCAATGCATAAGGGAACATGTAATAATTTACTCTGTTAAACATATTAGGAAGCCTTGCCATACAACATTCCTTTTTTGACCAAGAAAGATCAATAATATCTGCCTTTAAATAGTTAGACCTCGCAAATGTCAAAGGAGCTCTGAAAACTCACCTTTCCATAAAAACAATTAAAAAGCTGGCAAAAAATGGTCGAAGTTGACTTTTTCAGAACTGGAAACGAACCAAAGGTTTGCGGCAAACAAGGAAACCAGCTGAATCTCAGTAAGAGGAAGCTTTGTGGCGTATTAACTTACCCTAGTCTCTCATTCCTTGTTCAATGGTAGCCTTGAAAAATAACAGCCCACATTCTTGGTACCAGAGAGAAAACAGCTAGAGCTTTTTCAAAGCCTTATTCTGAAAGAAATGTAATTATTTGATCTTTCTGGCAGTTCCCTGGAAGACTCCATTCAAGGGCTTCTCTTTATTTGACCTAAATCTCACCTAGCACTAAAAGCTTCTCTCTGGAGTCATTTGTCAAAAACATTTACTGGCAAATATTGTAATCACAGCTGTCTGAGGTGATAAATAACAGTTGGGACAAACAATAGGCTACCCAAAAAGCTTAAAAGAAAAAGCTGAGGAGCAAGATATCCATTACAGCTTTGAAAATCCCCAACATATTCAACATATGGAACCTACAAAGCCATGTGTGTATGGAAGGCCAAGCACATGCTCAACATAAAAAGGACCTGAGAAGGCTCTAAGCTTTACCCCTGGTTGACCTTCAGGCTCCATACAAGCAAGAAGTAAAGACTAAGGCAGAGTCAAAACTGCAGTGGGAGGTGTCTTGACATGTATACAGAGCTCCTTGCAAATACTGGGAGATTTATTGGTTACAGATGTTTAAGGAAGTTTGTCCAAATTCATTAGCTGATGATGAATCTGAGTAGAGATTTCAGTGGCCACACAACATTAATTAACAAATGAATTAGGTTACAGAATTAGGTTACTTAAGTCACCAAAAAAACAAACAAACAAAAAACAGCAAGTAAAACAATTAGCAACCACAGCAAACATTGGGGAGGGGACAGAGTCTGATTTCCAGAATCGTCACATTATATTTTTCAAATGCTCACTTTTCAACAAAAATGGCATACAAAGAAACAACCAAGTATGACCAATACATACCCAGGGAAAAAAATCAACAGAAATAGTATCCGAGGAAGCCTACATGTTATACTTACTAGACTAAGAATTTAAATTGGCTATTTTAAACATGTTCAAAGAGCTAAAGGGAATTATATCTAAAGAACTAAAGGGAAGAGCAGACCAAGGGAGGAGGGTGTCATGGGCTAAGACATACAGAGGCTAATGGGCAAAAGTTAGATTTTATTCTAAATGTCACCAGAAATCATTACCACTACATACCAGTATACACTGAGTGGCTAGATAATTATAATCTCCGAATGCATAATCTGGCAACTCAGTGTGTGTGTGTGTGTATACAGGCCTGGTACATGAATTCATGCATGGATAGGGTCTGGCCAACCTGGCCATGGGGAGGGCACCTGGGCCATTGTTCTGCCTGCCTGCTGGTTGGACTCCTGGTCAAGGGGAGAATTTGCACATTAGCCTTTAATTATATAGGATATGCAGAGTAGCCAGATTATGTGTTCAGAGATCATAATAATCTGGCCACTCAGTATATAATACTCATGAAGTTTGTTGACTGGATGAGGGGAAAATATTTTATTCCAATTTACATCATTCAATGCAAACTATACCCAGTTGTGTCTACACATGAATTATTTGTGGAACTGATTCCTGGGTCTACCTACTGTCTCAAAATCTCTGGATGTGAAGCCCTAGAACCTATAAGTCAGTACTTTTTATAATGTACTAGAAGACTGGTGCATGACATTCATTCACTATGAGAGGGGGTCCCCTCAGCCCAGCCTGTGCCCTCAGTCCGGGACTCTTCAGGGGATGTCTGACTGCCAGCTTATACCCGATCCCTCTGGGAGCACACTGACCACCAGGGGGCAACTCCTGCATTGAGCGTCTACCCCCTGGTGGTCAGTGGGGTCATAGCAACAGGTTATTCTGTAGTTTGGTAGATTTGCATATTGAGTTTTATTATATAGGATGGCTGTACAGTATTTGCAAAAAAAGGTGAGGATACAATCAATTACAATGTTAGTTCCATGTGGAAATCCCTTAACTTTTATGAACGTTTTAGTATATCAGTCCTTTTAAGGACAATTCTCCATCTTTTGTAAAACTGCTACCAAATACATTCTTTTTGTAAGAAGCCCTAATAAGAATGAATTTGATACTGAATTACAGAGTGTATTCAATATTTGAATAGGCTAGTCCCTTACACAGGGGTCCTCAAACTTTTTAAAGTGGGGGCCAGATCACGGCCCCTCAGAGAGTTGGAGGGCCGGACTATATGAACTACTAATTCCTACTGTAACACCTCGGCTGCGCTCACTGCCCAAAAAACCTGGCGGGCCGGATCAGACTCCTCTGCGGGCCGCATGTGGCCCGCGGGCCTTAGTTTGAAGACACCTGCAAGTATTGTATGTTGCTCCCCTATTGTACTGGGTGTTTCTATCACAATGGGAATTGTATAACTCATGGCATTTCCACAATTGCTGCAGCAGTGGTAATTTCTCATCTAAATGAAGCACTCTTGAATCAACTTGTCTAGATTTCAAACTACTTAAAGTCCTTTTTGGTTTAGACAGGTTAATTAACAAATGAATAAATGAATGGGATTTCAAACCTATCACCAGACACTGCATTATGTAGAATTGCCCAAACATTTAAAAAAAGATTAGACTAAAAAAAAAATCAACACAATTTAAAGAGAAAAAAATTTTATTGCAATATAAAATGCACTTATAAAATGTCCACAGAAGACATAATTCTTCAATGCTATATAAATTTATTGGGAATACATTATTCACCTTCTATTGTTATGATGACACCACCTAAAATATACTGTAAACGATGAGTTACACTCTATAACAAATGCATCACTGATTTTTCAACAATCATTAGTTTAATAATTAGTTTTAAGATTCTATAATCACATCTATATTCTGGAATGTCCATTTACTTTCATGTAGTGTAGTGGAATTTAGAGTATAATTGCACATGGATAGTAGAGAAAAACACGTTCACTGCTAAATTATTTTATGACAGGTTAACAATCTTCCTGACTAAAAACAACAGCTTCAGGATTCTCAATGCAGGATTTTGTATGTATGTTGTGTCTACGTGTGCACCCATGAAACAACTTAAAATATATCTTTAGTAAACAAGTGCAACATTACTGTTATTTTGCATAAACATAATAGTCTGATTAATTGTAAACAAACAAAAACCCACACAAATACTCTTATTTAATTCTAGGGGGGGAAAAATCTGTCAACCTATAATTATTCTAATATGCTTTACTTGAACACACAACGAATTTCTAAAAGGTGCATATATTACCTTAGGTAATAATGTGTAAAAGTGAGTGTTTTGTATTTTATACTATGAAATATGCATTTCTGATACTGTTTTATGCAGCATAAAGTTTAGATTAAAAAATTCTAAATTCTGGATCCCCACAGTTCATTTAGAAAAACCTCCAAGTTATGGCTCTCGCAGCAGGTTTAATAGATTAAACATGATGAAGTGTTCTAGCTTCCTCTATTTCAAGTATCAAAGAAAAAATGAGGCTCAAAATCTCTGTAGGTTGTAGATAAAAATGCAAAGCTTTGGAAAAACAGTTAAATGTGTCTTGAAATAAGATGTAAATTGAAACAAGATTCTTTAGGGTTCATCTGTGTTAGGCCAACTACTGGGACTTTAAATCTGAATATTTGTTCCAAAGTGATAGAGAATACAATTTGCTTATAATATATGGTTTTGTAGAGAAATCAATCTTGATGTTTTCAATATTACTTTAAATATTTGCTTTGGAATTATATTAATAATATATTACATTCAATTGAACGTAAATATTTGACCTCTCACTACTTACAATGAAATGACTTACTTTTGAAATAGAAATATTTTAAAGCATTAGAAAGAGAATTTATTAAAGCTGTATAAATATGTCTTTCAATTACATGAGAAATCCTGCAGTACAGAAAATTTCTTGTACCCTTAAGGTTTCAGAGTGAGCTGATCTTCTGAAATTTTAATGCCATTTAAAAAAACAAAAAGTGAAATAACTGCTGCAAGAAAGTACTGTTTCTAAAAGTTGCAAACATGATCCCACTCTGAGAGTTAGCCTGCTCCTCAAAGTAAGCAAGTTTCCACCTCTTCTTAGGCACACTAATTTTCAGTTTAGAAAATAACCTAACCTTTTTTTTCTTTATTGATTAAGGTATTACATAATCCTTAAGTAGTATGAATATTTTAAGGCCTTTCTCCCTTAAAGAAAAAAGTTTATGTATCACTACATAGTAATAAGAAGTACATCTTACTTTCAGACATTAGACTTTCTGGAATTGGCCCAACTGTATAAAACTTGAAGAATTCTGTGAAAGTGTGGAATCATCACTCTGAAAACTGTGACAAAATTAAACATCACTATATTGAACCCTTTTCTAGCTTCAACTCAAAAATAGAAATCATGAGACTTCTATAACATTAATTTTAAAAACACACAGAAGTGAAAAGTGCTATTTTTCAAAAAGTTCAATTTTTTTCTCTACTACATATCAACATGGAATGATTTTAGTTCTCCTGTACTAAAAGTTGGACTTTTAAAAAACTAGTATTGTAACACTTAATATAATGATATTAATCAGTAGTGGCTTCAGTTTCAGCTGGACCCCTGATTAGTCTTCGAATTCCCCTTTTTCCTGCAGGACCTTTAGGTTTTGCAAAACTTTGCTTATGTGCATGCTGCTTGGGGTGTACTTCTTCATAAAGGAAGTCCGCAGTTAGCTCATCCCCATTGTCTATCTCAATCTATAAAAGAAGAAATGAGTAAAGAGTAATGCAAAATGAAAAGTACACCATGCAAAACCTTAATGAGCACTTGAAATGTGGCCAGTGTTATTCAGAAACTAAATTTTAAATTTAATTTTAATTTATATTAAAATTTAAGTAGCCACATACAGTTTGTGGCTACATATTATAGATCTATAGGGAGACAGATCATGATAGGAGTGGAGGAGATCCTAATGATTTATGATGAGAACAAGAAAAAGCTTTTATTTATAAATCACACATCACAAACTACGTGGAAAGGCAATACAAATCTAGCAAAAACTGAAAAACTTTTATTTATTTTATTTTTTTAAAGGTTATTTGTTATTATTTCTTTTTTTAAATATATTTTATTGATTTTTTACAGAGAGGAAGGGAGAGGGGTAGAAATAAGAAATATCAATGAGAGAGAAACAACAATCAGCTGCCTCCTGCATACCCCCTACTGGGTAAACGCCAGCAACTAAGGTACATGCCCTTGACCAGAATCGAACCCGGGACCCTTCAGTCCACAGGCCTACGCTCTATCCACTGAGCCAAACTGGTTTTGGCAGAAACTTAAAAACCTTTAAATAAATAGGCAGGCATTGGATAACTATTGATAAGATAAATTAGATAAAATAAATTACATAAGCAGGTAGGCAAATACCTTTCTAATGACATCCATCTGTAGTTGTCTTTCTACAATTTCTAGCAGAGGACTCTTGCAGCTAGAATACAGCATCCGTTCTCTTATACTGCATGTGTATCCAGGCATTGAATAAATAAAAACTGTGTTAAAAAGTAACAATAAATACAATTAGCAGCATAGCAATTAAAGCAAATACTAAACCTCATAAAACTATAAACAAGCCTTCTGGGCAAGAAATAAGCAACATGTTAAAAACAATGTGTCACATACCTATGGACTCCAAGTAGTCTCCTTCATGGGAATGTTTATACAGAAAGAAATGGTAGCGGGCTGAATCCTTGGGAATCCTCTTTGGCAAATCTTTTAGTTCTGTATTTGTTGTGTTGGCCAAAATTATAATTTCATTTTTTATGTCTATTTCCTGTCAATAAGAAACAAAGTATACTCATTAAAACAGATACAAAGATATTTAAAAGTGATAATTAAAATACCAGGAGACAAGGGGAAACATACACGTTTGACTTTTTCACATGAACGTATTATATACTGCTTTTAAAGTTGAAAAATATGGGTAAGAATAATCAGGCAGCAAATAAAACAGTTTGAAAATCTATTAAAAACATACCTTCTCTAAGCCATAAGCTATCAAAAAAGAGTAGTCATTTCATAATAATCATTATAGGTCTTACCAATTGCACATAGTTGAGCTGTCTGTTACTCAATTTTTCCAAAGCTTGAAAAGCTTCTCGAGAAATAGGAAATGCCACTCCTTGCAGTGTTTGATGCTTAGTGTCCACACTCACGTCAGTTTGTACCTAAGTATGACAGATTTAATGTACGGATAAATTTTCAGCATTTAGCCGTGTCATATGGCAGATATAACAAATCCCAACTTCTATAAAGTGTCATTCCACCCTTGCCCATTTCAATGTAATTAAAATGAACACTTAAAACACTACAAACTGAAAAAGCAAGTGATCTTTCACATTTGTTAATGTCCTGCTAGCACTTTGTCAGCATGCACAGTGCATGACACATCTCTATGAAAATGTGGGGAGTGAATGTAAGTGTTAATGGGGTTTTAATTTACGTTTGGCACAACTGCAGTGAGCGACATCAGCTCTCTGAAGTGTCTTCATATTACATGTTTAATTATCAAATTTTACTTGATAAGATTTATGGATAGTAACATATATATAAAATATGTATAGAGCTTTATTTTGTTCTGCTAGACATAAAATGTAACACAAATACCATGCACTAAATTCAAAGGAGTACACACAGTATACAAAGACACACACACACAGCTCAACAAAGTATACTACTGCAGAAGTTCCAGACTCAGAGCTTTCATTACTAAGAACATGGGCGTACATGTATTGGAAGAAGAGTACTTCAAGAAAGCTTTCAATGCATGTTTAAGACTTTTATACTCAATAAATGATAGCTTATATAGGGTCTCATTTGCAGTGTTGCAACAAAAAATCAAATAGAAGTTCTACTTCAAAAAAAATGAATGGAGATTCTACAGCATAAATGATATTGGGTAATGAAAACATTATAGAACATGTGCAAATGCATACCCCAATATGATCCTCTGGGTTCTGATTGCAAGGAATAAAACAAACTATCAAACTTGTAAAAAAAAAAAATCACATAAAGTACCTACTCAAATTACTTGAGTTAATATAAAAATAGATCCTTGCTATCAGGTTATTTTAAAGAATATTCAATCCTTTCCAGACTTACTCCTATTAGTCTGTTAATCAGACTAATGAATAGTAGCTTCTGCTATTTGGTTTTTTTTGTTTTTTTTTTTACTTGTTCTTTTCTATAAATTCCAGTAGAAATACCATAGCTTTTTCTAACTTGTAATTAGAATGGATGCAGTAAACACATTAAAAATGATAAACTATAATATGGAATTTATTAACTCAAATATGCTAAATAAGTATATATATATAAACACCATCCAAGTAGCATTCACAGAAGTTAGTTTATAGAGCTTCTAGAACTCCTTAACATCCTATAGCATTTATATTTTATTCTCTTTAGTCATCACTATTCTCTGACATAACATAAAAAAAACCTGCTTTAGGGAAACTCAATATATGTAATATTCCTTGCACTAAATGGGTAACATATACTTTTTCCATATTGTAGTATCTAAAGTACAAAGTTAAAAACAATTGTGCTTACAACAGGAAGATTTACTCTTCTGTCACATACAATATAAAGACAAAAGAAAGCTACTCATGAAATTGGCATGAAGTTTAATATTCACTTTTAACCTTTTTCCTGAAAACACATTGAGCAGTCTTGTCTCTAAACTAAGGAGAATAATGTAAGCCACCTAATCTATTTATTGTCTAGTTATCTCTATGTCTATTAGTCTATTATTAATTAATAATATATTTCCAAACACTTAAAAGCTTGCAACAGTTTCAAAATGGCAATTTACCTCATTAATTTTAATTTGTCGTAATTCTTCCTCAGCTGCAGTCAATGGGGCAGGAGAAGATTGTGACAGCAAGTACTTTTTATATCCATGTAATGACACATCTTCCTATAAGCAAAGAAATGCACTATTATTAGTTATCCTTAAGTCAAACCTCAGTGCAAATTGTCAATTTAACAGAAAAGAAAAATTTTTCATTGAAAATAAAACTATCAAAAATTCTACTATTTTTCCTTATTTTTTAAATCCTCAAATTCTATAGGTTTCAGACAATCTACTCTTCATGTCCTAAAGTCTTACAGTTACCAAGTCTTTTTATGAGTGTGCTGATGGTGAGGGCCAGCCACAGGATGAACCAGTCATGCTGTAAGTCTAAAGGAAGCCTGCCCTGTAATTATTTAACAATCAACATATCCAGGTTATGAATTCTTATCATGATGACATAGTTCCTCTGTAATCATTCATGGAGAATAATAAAAGTTCTTTATTTCAAAGAAAAAAATAATCCAGAAGTCTACTCTTTATCAGAATTTTGTGGTTTGGAAGACCGAGGATAGAATTTAAAAATGAAGCTATTTTACAATTAATGACGAATAAGCAATCACTTTTAATCTTGTTTTCTATATCCCAGATTATAATACTTTCTGAAACAGGAGAGAGGTCTAGACAAAGGTCTAGACAACAAAACCGTGTTCACACCGCGGTGGTGAGGCTTGCCCGGCTGGGAATGGCTGGGGGTGGGGTATGTGTGTGTAGGAGTCAGTAGGGGGAAAAGGAGACATATGTAAAACTTGAGACAAAAAAAACCCAAAAAACCTGTTCAAAAAATATATTTCAATTTCCTTTTAAAACAAAGTAAATTCCTAATCATAATTTAACTAATTAAAATACCGTATTTTTCGGACCATAAGACGCACTTTTTTCCCCCCAGAAGTGGGGGGAAAAAGTCCCTGCGTCTTATGGTCCAAATATAGCCTACACATATACTTTAAAAAAAAAGGTTTTTTACTTGCCCGGCTCTAAAATGGTTCTAAATGCTGCTGTTTACTTTACAGGGTTGATTACATGTGTTTATGACTGTGATGTTGGGTTTTAATGCACATAAAATATTTTAGGACACTATTTGTTTCAGAATCTTTTTTTCTTCATTTCCCTTCTCTAAAAACTAGTGCGTCTTATGGTCCGGTGCGTCTTATGGTCCGAAAAATACGGTACATTAATCAATCAACTAATTGTTCCAATTAACTATCAAACCAATTTACCTGCCTCAATGTTCTGATTTAAATAAAACAGTTACTGCTTCCACAACTTGGGTATAAATGTCCATAATATCTAAAAAATATTTTATCAAGTAGTCTCTAATTTTTCTGAGCCTATTTCACTATCATTAAAATGAAATGGTTGAACTAAATGAGGGGTTGAATGAGAGCATCTCTGAGGTATATTCTAGTTTTTGAAGTCTAACAAAGTAGATTCCAAAATATTTTTTAAAGGATAAGTGTAATGTTTCAGTTAACTTAGCTATCATATGAAATATAGCAATATTTTCTCTCTTAATTCTTGTTTACAGATTCATCAATCTGAATTCATATCAATTACCCATTACTTAGGAGTTCTTCCATCAGGTACAATTATAAAGGTATAAGTTTTGTACCTTTACTGTTCCAAACACTTCATCTTTAATGTGGCCACCTCCGAACTCCTTTTTCAGAGTTGCTCTTGTTGCTGCATACAACATTTTTTGACGAACCTATTAAAATGTAAAAGTTTGCTTACAAGTTTATAGATAAAAACTACTATTACAAAAGAAAGCACTTTCTAAATATATTAAAATCTTCAAGCACATTAAAAATGAACTGTAATAAAGCTGAAATCCACTGACTGTAATTTATTAAAGTATGTATCTACAAATAAACATTATAACACCAGTGTCTAAACTATCCGGGCTATTAAGGTAGATTTTACTTTTCAAAAAGTAGAAAATAATCTAAATTTTTATGAATTAGTAATTTTTTAAAGTATGAAATGAGTTCAAGAAAAAAAAACCCTACTTAAGACACTATTTTAAAATATGAGGAAGAAAAAATTGAAATGAAGTAACCTTGCTACAGACATATTACTAAAAGCAAATCTAGATTAGATATTACTAATTAAGATAAAATGTTTATGACATATCAATGGTATTTGTGGGGTATATAGGGGACATATGGGATATACCTATGGTATACCCATAGGAGGGAAACATAAATGAAAAGAACTACAATATATACTATAATTAAAGACTCTAATAACATCTACAGAAAACCAATAGAAATTGCCCACCAACAGAAATCAATTCATAATCCTGTATGGTCAAATCCAATATTTCTTTCAGATAGGATATATGAAATTAAAGAGGAGGATAACTTTTGAGAATGATATCTAGATAACTTTAAAAATTGTAGTTTTTCTACAAGAAACAAGAGAATTACTGTTTTAAACAAGAGAATTAGTGTTTAAAACATTAGCACTAGTAGTATCCATATATTACTTTTGTCTTTTGTTTTATTAGTCAATCTAGTCAATTTTAACTTTACCAAAAAACAAAACAAACAAACAAAAAAACCCTGTATCACTTGAATGGCAGCTGTTAAGAATATTTAATGTAATGTTCAATTAATTCTCAGAATTATTACAATTATTACTCTCAGACCAAAGTAGTTAGCTTTATTCTTTAGAGGTCCACAGTAATTTATAATTTCTACAGATTTTAAAGTTCAAATCAATAATAATTCTATTGATTTCAAGGGTAAGACATCTGAATCTAAGCACATTACTCCTAATTCCACATTACCAATCCAAGGATTTTCTCCATGGTCATGCTCTTCTATGGAAAATGATTGTTGCTTCTTAACTTTCTTTTAGCCTAGAAATATTTTAGAAAAAGAATTCTAGCGTTTGATGTTAACAAGTTACAAACAAGTTACTTACATGAGAATGATCTGGAGACCATGCAATGAATATCCACTCATATCCCTGGGCATTCTGAGAATCTAACCTGAACAGTATATAGCACGGCTGCTTGTCCTCCAGCAGGGGTAAAACAAAGGAATCATAATCCTTGTCCCAGGAATCTGAAGGCTGACTACACGATCCAATCACAAGTTTCTCTATGAAGAATAATTTTTTAAAAATACATAAATGGTTTGAAAAACCAAATGATAGAGTAACAAAGAATATAAGAATAAATTTAGTTATTTCCTGATTACTATTATTCACATCAAAAAGTTGAAAGTAAAATGGGTGCTACACAAAAAATAATTATGATATAAAATAGTATTAAAAAACGATACAAAAATGTTATGACTCACATGGTTAAAATAATGTTGTTTAATAAAAAACACAAAAAGGGAAAAGATAAAAATGACCATAAATAGTTGTTCTAGATGGTTGAAGAATGGGTGGTTATATTTCCTAAAATGTTTAGTATTTTAAAATATATTTAAATAAGTGTACTACCACTCAAACGATAATTTCTGATATTTATTCTTTGTAATTTCCTCATTTAAAAGATTTTCTCAAGACAAAAATAAAACTAGAAAATAATGATTTAGGAAACAGCGTCATTTTCCTTCTGTATTAGAGATATTAGTCAAACTTTACCACTTTAGTCAGTTAAGAAGTGATGGTATTTAAAATTTTAACTCAGCATTTCTAAAATATGCTGCTTTACAGTTTATTCCTTTTCAGTGTGGTAATATATGTAAAACAACTGCATATTTTCAAACTATTCTGGCCTTTTTAATATGTAAGTAGAAAATAGAGAGCAAATATATTTACTTCCAATTTATGAGAGGACAAGTTATTTTTCTAAAGCAAAATATTTCAAGGTATTTAAAAGATGGACCTGGAGAGCATTATGCTAAGTGAAATAAGGCAGTGGGAGAAAGACAAATATCACATGATCTCACTCATTTGCGGAATATAATGAACAACATAAAGAACAAAATAAGTCCAGAGACATGAAAGCATCAGACAGACTGTCAAACCGCAGAAAGAAGGCAGGGAAGGGGGGAAGAGATCAACCAAAGGACTTGTATCCATGTACCTCAATATATAAGGATGACCAATGGACACAGACACTAGAGGAGTGGGGGCATGTGCTGGGGTTGGAAACATGAAATTAGGCAAATGGAATATTTTAACCTGTTCATTTGTGATCAAGTAGTTATAAAATAAATTGTTCAAATTCAAATCTAGCAGAATTAAAATATTTTTCCACCCAAATTTTCCGATTATATATTTTGAAAGAATCAATGTAAAGTCTGTTACATTCTCAGAACTTTTTCCCAAAAGAAGGGGAATCATTTCTTCAGCACAGACTGCAGTCAAGTGGAGAAAACAGGAGAGTTTGAAATCCTCTGTCTCTAGTTCAAAACTAATTTCACTAAATAACTATTCACAAATAACTATTTTTTTTTATAATCCCATTACTGATTTCCATTCCAGAGGTAGAAGCTCTGACATTAGAAATGGATTGACATGCAGAAACTGAGACAAAAAGTAAAAGAGTAAGGGGTCACAACAAAAAACATCTTTCTCACCCTGGCCTGTTCGTCTCTGGCCTGCGGACAGAAGAGTCCCAGGTTCAATTCAGGTCAAAGGCACAGGCTCAGGTGGCGGGCTCCCTCCCCAATAGGGGGTGTGTGGGAGGCAGCCAATCACTGATTCTCTCTCATCATTGATGTTTCTCTCTCTCCCTGTCCCATCCCTCTCTGAAACATCTTTTCTCTTGCACTGAAAGTTAACTTCAGAATTCAGAAGATAAGCAGAGGCCCATGGGACACGCCCAAAATGGACAAGATCCAAGTTAGCTAAAGGCAAGCTTTTAACTTGCTTCACGGACAATGACTTAGAAGTTTAAAATCTAACACCCAGTAATTCAAGGACAACCAAAATATAAAAATGTTTAACTAACCATTTTCAATAGATATTTTCAGAAGTCTGTATTTTCCATTTCTTGCTCTGGCAAATACATCTTTCACATCTTCACTTGCTGTGGAAAAGATAAATATAAACCTATTTTCATACTTATGGATTAATACTTTCTAATGCTATTTAAGTGAAGAAAAATGAATTATAGTACAAAGCAATGTATCCTGAGTACGTGTAGCATCCTCTTCTTATCAGTAATTTAAACACAGTGGACACCGTACAGCTAGGAAATATGAACGTATTTTCAAAGTATGTGAATTCTAACTTGTTTTAACTAGATCATTCCACAGCAGAAGTAACACTGGGAGTGCTGGCCATGTGACTCGGTCGGCTGGAGCGTAGACCTGGAGGTGTCTCAGGGTTCCGTTCTGGGTCAGGGCACACACCCAGGCTGCCGGCTTGTCCTGGTTGCGGTGCTTACAGGTGGCAAGCAATGTTCTCTCTCACATCAATGTTTCTTTCTCTCCCTTTCCCTTCCTCTCTCTAAAATCAATTAAAAAACAAAATAAAAAAAGAAATAACACAGGCAGTGAATATATTATAGTTAGTCAAACCTAATACTGAACAAATTACAATTTTGAAAAATACCTTTGTCGTTTCTTTGAAAAAAAAAAAAAAAAGTTGAAAACCTGCCTTCATTCTCTTCTACTCCAATCCCAAACTTATGATAAACAAAAACACCTCTATCAATGTTCTACATCTTCTCGTAAAAAATAACACTAAATATAAGATATCCTATCTCGATTAAAGAAAAAGTCACTAAAACCCACTCAAGCTTTTCCTTATGTTTACATTTTTTTTTCTAACTAGCATTCCTCCAAATGCTGGAATAAGCTCCCTGCACAAATACATACTTAAAAAAAAAAAACCTAACCCCTGTGTTCCCATTAAAGCTTCCATTTCCTTCTTGGGTTGCACGCTTGACAGCAAAAACCATACTATGTCAAGACAGTGCTTGCGAGAAGGCGGCACAGGCGTCAGGGTTAATCATTTACACGTTGAAATGTGAAAACCACTGCGGACAAACACAACCACCAACGCTTTTAGAGTCGAAACTGTTTTGTTTATGTCCGTGCGCGCAGGGCAGGTGCGGGGTCCTGTCAAAAGACCCTTAAGTACAAAACCCAAAGACAATAACGTTCGCCCAGGGAAAAGATGCCTCGTCTGCTAACAGGAAGAAGAGCTTGTGTTTCTAACAGATCTCATTAAGCGATCTCGAGTAACCCCGGGGATATATTATTTGATGGCGATGAGAGGCCGGGCTGCCCATTCTCCGAGCAGGACGGGAGCTGAGCGGTAATTGCACATCCAGCGCCGGCTCGGGTCCCTCTAACTGACTTAACTACCCGGGTCCATCAGACGGCCCAGGTCTCCGGGGGGAGTAACTGGGGAAAAAGATCAACACACCCCCATCCCCGGCGTTTCACAACATACTAGCTCATGTTCCCGTTTTGGAAGAAAACACGGAAGAAGAGTTTGGAAACTCTTATGGAGATGACAACCATTCCAAAGCATTTTTTCTTTTTTTATACTCAAAAATCCGGTAACCATCTCCCTGGGACTATAACAAAACAAAACAAAAAAAATTATCCGTCTCTCTGCAGGAAAAGGAGCCCCGGTCGCCTGCACCTTCCCGGGTCTTGCCCGCCCGATGAACAGGGGGAAAGTTGGGGTTCCGTCGGGGGCGCTGGCAGGCACGCCCCCTTCCCCCACGCCGCCTCGGACACCGATCTCCTTGGCTCCGGCGAGTGTCCCGGCCGGTCGGCTACGTGGCGGCGGCCGGCCGGGCTGGGAGGGACGCAGGCCGGGAGCGCCCGGGATGCGGGAGCGCGGGGGTGGGGGACTCACAGGCCCGGCTCGCCCCGGCGCCGGACAGGCTCAGGCTCTCCGCGCGCTCCCGGCCGGACGTCGCCCAGCCCGGCCCGCCACCTGCCCGGCTCGCCCGGAGCCTCCCGGGAGCCCCTGCCCCGCGGGCCGCGCCGGGCGCCGTTACCTTGGATGCCGGTCTGGTGGGACATGGCGGCGGCCGCGGGCTCCCGGCTCCGGCGCTGAGGACGGCTAGCGGCCCCGGCCGGCGACTCCAGGAAGTGGAGACTCCGGGGCCGGCCCCGCGCGTCATCAGCCTGCGCCCCGCGGCCGCCGCGCCGCCCCGCCCCCCGAGCCGCCGGCGTCCTCGCGCGCCCCGACTTCCCGGCACCCCGCGCGCTCCCGCCGGCTTTCCCCACTGGCCCGGCGGCGGGGCTGCCTCCCTACGGCCCCGACTCCACCGGCGGCTCCCCGCCCCGGGTATCGCCCTCTGCAGTGGCCGCCGCTTCTCCTCTCCGCCTGGCGGAACACCCCCGAGCCGACCGGTGGCCGGGCTTCCAGCGACCCTGTCTTCCGTCCCCGCGTTCGCCGGTTCTGCAAGAGGAGGATGCTCTGGAACAGCAGTGACCGCTTCCCGGAACCTTCATGCTCAGCTTTAAAAAGACGTGCACAATATCTACTCCTGTAATCAATACAATTTAATGTGCAAGGTCACTGCCCGCCCCTTTAAAAAAAAAAAAGAGAGAGAATTAATATAGTATAGGTGGTCTCCTATCAAATTTTCCCACGCTTTTAAATTAATTTAATTTTCTTTTTTTATTTTTCAGTTGGGTTCATTGAGAGTCCAAGTTTTGCTTTTCATTCCAAAGAGAGTCCCTGAGAAAGAGAATATTAGCTGACTTAACTACGCGGGTCAATTCTCGTTGCAAACTATAATACTCTGCTTAAGATTTGCCCGCTTATTGTTTAGTTAAGCAATTATTCAATACTTACTTGATAAATTTTTAAAAATATATTTTATTGATTTTTCTTAGAGGAAGAGAGAGGGATAGAGAGCTAGAAACGTTGATGAGAGAGAAACATCAACCAGCTGTCTCCCACACCCCCTACTGGGGATGTGCCCACAACCAAGGTACTTGCCCTTGACCAGAATTGAACCTGGGACCTTTCAGTCCGCAGACCGACATTTTTCCACAGAGCCAAACCGGCTTTGGCTATTTACTTGATAAATTTGCAAGGTAACGGGAGATATTTAAAATTATTTCCCGTTTTTATTTTATTTTATGAACACTTGTTTCCCTTTTTAAGGGTAGTTTTGGTAATTATTTTTTAACTATTTTTTTCAGCCACCCCTAGATTATAGTTCTGGGCCTTGACCTGATAAATATACAAAATTGCAGTCTGCTTATCTTTGTTCGGGCCAATTAGGGCAAGTTAAATCCCTCTTCAAATACAATATTTTTAAATTATCGTTAACTTACAGGCAGGCATTTGCTTTTCTTTAGAAGGATCACAGCAAACATAGTTGCTGTGTTCTGTTTCTTGTTATCTAAATTCTGTTTCTCAAACAGATCTGCATATTCCAGAGTAAGCAAAGTTTAATCTGAGTTTTATGACTTGTTTGAATACAATAAATGTGTATGTAAGGGGGAGGCAGTTCATTTTAACCATATTATTCCTGACACAGCAGCTTACCCAATTTACTAGTTTTGATTGCATTGTTGAGCAGAGAGAATTATAAAGTTCATTTATAAATTGTTAATAGATTCATGTCCTGGTAACGAGGGAAAATTGCTTAAGGAAGTTGGCATTGCTCAAAAGTACTGATAAGAAAAAATAACCCTCCCATATTTATGATTAAAAAGGAACACTATTCTCAGCTCTGACAGGGAGGGAAAGTTCAGTGAAGATGGGTAGGATCTCACTGGCATCCTCAGGAAAGTGCTTATTTTCTGCCGGTACTAGTATACTAGTGTGACTTTAACTATTTTTTTTTAAAATATATTTTATTGATTTTTTGCAGAGAGGAAGAGAGAGGGATAGAGAGTTAGAAAAATCGATGAGAGAGAAACCCTTGACCAGAATTGAACCTGGGACCTTTCAGTCTTCAAGCTGATGCTCTATCCACTGAGCCAAACCAGTTTCAGCATTAGTGTGACTTTAAAAAGTTGCTTGGACCATGGGTGCATTGTTTTTAAAATGGCAAAGGTTCTTCTAAGCCAGGGGTGTCGAACTCAGAGAAGGGGCCAAAATCTAAAATCCAGCCTAAATCGCGGGCCGAATGGTTTACTGAACAGTCATAAACTGACAATGTTAACCAGAAATGTGAATTTAAAATGAGTGGAACAATCTTTTCCTTAACAGTGCTGTTAACCAACTCACATGCTATCAAGCAAAACAGTAATATTGGTATCAAGCAAAACAGTAATATTGGAATGTACCTAAAATGCTCATTGTTTTGTTTTCTGGCTAGATGTCTGACACCGTTTTCCCCGGATCAATGAGTCAATGTTCGGTTTTATTTCTTGGGCTGTAGCAACCCGCAAAACAGCATGGAGGTTGTCATCGGTAATGCGTGATCTGTGCTTGCTTTTGTTCAGATTCATTATTGAAAACATCTGTTCACAAAGATAGGTGCTCCCGAACATGGATAGAATACGGGCAGCATGAAGTCGGAGCTCTGGCATTGAGTCAGGGGGCAGTAGAGGGTAGAAGTCCTCAATTTCAACATCCTGAAACCTTGATTTCAGGCCACTGTCAGACTGAAGCTCGATTATCTCCATCTGAAGGTGATGGGGCACATTGTTGACATCAACTGTAAAAGGATTGGCAAAGATGTCAAAGCCTGAGTGCTGTGTTCTAAAGTCAGAGAAGCGCTGCTCAAATTCACTTAGTAAACGGCTAACTTTGGTAGCCAGCCGACTGCAAGGAAAAGTACCAGAAATAGTGGTTGAGATACTCAAACAAACGGGAAATGGGCAAGATTGTCCTGTTCCAGTTGGGACTTCCATAGTTGAAGTTTACGCTGGAATGCTGTGATCATGTCAGACATCTTCGTGATGACTTGTTTGCGTCCCTGCAGCTTCAGATTCAGTTGGGCGAGATGCTCGCATATGTCACACATCATAGCAAAATCACATAGCCAGGCGGGATCCGACAGTTCAGGCAAGGGCTTTCCTTTACTTTCCATGAAAAGAGCAATTTGTTCTCTGAGCTCAAAAAATCTTTTGAGGACTGCGCTCTTGCTCAGCCATCTTACTTCTGTGTGGTATGGCACGTCTCCATGCTCTGCACCCACCTCCTGTAAAAACTGCTGGAACTGGCGATGATTCAGGCCACGTGCCCGTATAAAGTTAATAGTTTTAATGACTGTGGTCATTATGTCATTCATGTCCAGAACTTTTCCACACATAGCCTCTTGGTGGATAATGCAATGATAAGTAATCAAGGGTGTGTGGCAGTGACTTTTTTGCATTCTTTCCTTCATTAGTCCAACCAAGCCTTTCTTTTCTCCGCACATTGAAGGTGCGCCATCGGTAGTTAGCCCCACCAACTTTTCCCAGGGTAATTTAAAATTATTTATAGATTTCTCCACAGCCTCAAATATATCTCTACCAGTCGTCGTCCCATGCATGGCAGCTACATCCAAAAGTTCCTCAGTGACAGAGAGGTTGGTCTTCGTAGCACGTATAAAGATGGACAGCTGCGCTGTATCAGTGTTGTCTGTGCTTTCATCGATAGCAAGTGAAAAAGCGAGATAACTGCATGCCTGTTCGGCCAGCTGTGATGATAGATTTCCTGAGAGTTCTTGAACTCTATCTGCAATGGTGTTTCTTGACAAACTGACATTTTGAAAACTCTGTATCTGGTCTGGGCATACTTGCTCACACACTTTTAGCATGCATTGCTTCAAAAAGGCACCCTCTGAAAAACACCTTGAAGTACGGGCAATTTCTTCAGCCACTATAAAGTTTGCTTTCACTGCAGCATCATTTTTCGCTGTAGCCTTTGTAAACATTTGCTGCTGTGATTGTAGTTTGCCTTTTAGTTCTTTAACAATTTTATGCTTTTCTTCCAAAGTATATTTGCCATACTTAACATTATGTTTGGTGTCAAAATGACGACGTATATTGTACTCTTTCATCACCGACACTGTCTCATAACACAATATACACACTGGTTTGCCCTCTCTAAGCACAAACATGTATTCATTTTCCCATTTGTCATTAAATTGTCTGCCTTCACCGTCAACTTTTCTTTTCCTGGACATTTTGGGATCAATATTGGCAGTAAAAGATGTAGTTTATTGGAAATCTGCGTTAGAAGGAAAAAGTTGAAAACTGCACAGGGATAGCTTGATTTGGCAGATGGAGTGGAGAAAAAAAAAGTCAGTCAATAAATGCCTGGCTGGGTACAGATAGCAGATTCTGTTGCGATTTTTATGCCTGCACTTTATGCCAGGAACTGGCAGCTTCTGCTGTGTATTTTTTATGCCCGCAAACTCACTCTCTCCTCTGCTCTGCCACCCACACAACCACATCGGATGCCTCCTGAATCTCGCGTGACTTGTTATCTATGCGCATGCGTAATAGATAGCAAGTACTGCGGCCAGCGAGGCAGCGGGCGAGGCGGCCAGCGAGATCACAAGCCTGAGGCGGCCAGCGAGATCACAAGCCTCCTATGTCACCGCGCGCGTCATTGTGATGGAACGCAGCGGAGTGCAGTGATGACAGCGCGGTGCGGGCCACATTGCAAGGCCTGGCGGGCCGGATTTGGCCCGCGGGCCTTGTGTTTGACATGTGTGTTCTAAGCAAAGAGGGAATCGCAGCAGAGGAAAATATTTGCTAAGCTATAAAGAACATGGCCAAAATGGTCTTTTTTACTGGCCATATAGTTAAACTAGAGGCCCGATTGAACAAAATTTGTGCACAGGTGTGGGGGTTCCCCTCAGCCCAGCCTGCACTCTCTCCAATCTGGGACCCTTTGGGGGATGTCCGATTGTAGGACATCCCTCTCACAATCCTGGACTGCTGGCTCCTAACCATTTGCCTGCCTGCCTGGTGGTCCCAAACTGTGCACCTTTTCCCTTCCACCCCCACCCCCTGGCCTGATCGCCCCTCACTGCCTCTGCATGCTGACCTGATCATTCCTAACTGCCTCCTCCGCTGCTCCTAATTGCCCCTTCCCCCCCACTGGCCTGGTCACCCCCAACTGCCCCTCTCTGCCAGCCTGGTCGCCCCCTCATGCCCCCCCCCCCCCCACCTGATCACCCCATTCAGCCTGCTATTCAGTCATTTGGTCATCTCTCACTAACTTCCCTGCTGGCCTGGTTGAAGGCAGCCATCTTGTGAGGATGTCATGGTCAATTTGCATATTATCTCTATTATATAGGATAATTTCCTCTGTTTTACTGTATTCTGTGTATATGTAAAAATTGGTTTTTGGTGTTTTCATAGGATGTTATTTCATGAAAATGTTAATGGTTAATATTGACAATGCACTTAAATTTTACTAATTTATTATGTATGATGCAAATATACAGTCAAATAGTGTAAAATGCATCTCACCTTGTTATGCAACTCTTTCATCTTGCAAAACTGAAACTGTATCCATAAAACAACTCCTATTTATACCAATCCCTCAGCTTCTAACAAACAATATTCTACTTTCTGGCTTTATGAATTTGCCTACTTTTGGTACCTCATATAAGTCAAATCATTCAGTTTTTTGTGTGTTTTTTTTTTATTTGTGACTTATTTATTTCACCTAGCATAATGTTCTCAAGGTTCATCCATGTTATAGCATGTGTCAGAATTTCCATCCTTTTTAAGGCTAAGTAATATTCCATTGTATGTATATACCACATTTTGTTTATCCGTTCATCTACTGATGGGCACTTGGGTTCCTTTCACCTTTTGGCTGTTATGAATAACTTTGAGGCCCCGTGCATGAATTCATGCACAGGTGGGTCCCTCGGCCTGGCCAGGTATCAGGGCCAATTGGGGCCGACCAGATGTGGAGGTTGGGGGGAGGGAGGAACCTCACGAGGTTGTGGCGGTGGAAGATTGGCTGTGGGAGCACACTGACCACCAGAGGGAAGCTCCTCTATTGAGCATCTGCCCCCTGGTGGTCATTGCGCGTCATAGCTACAGGCCGGTTGTTTGGTCACACAGTTGTCTGGTCGTAACAGTTCATTTTCTGAGATGATCTTCTGACTGGTTAGTCCTCTGCTTATTGACTCTTAGTGCCTCCCCACAGTCTGCGGAATATGGTTCAAGCTCCTCAGCTTGGCATCCAGGGCCCTTGGCAACGTCTTTCCCAATCGCGCCCTATGTGCCAGTCACACTGACACAGCCATCCCTGAAAACTACACAGCATGGTCTGCATCACAGTTTTTCCTCATCTGGAAGACAGCTCCTCACTCCCCCTCCATGTACACCAGCATTTTTTCTGCTGGTCTCTACTCTTCCGTTTAACCCATTCTTTAGAGTCGTATCAACTTGCATTAAGCCTCTCCTCTGTCTCAATTACATATGAAGTCTCGTTTCTTCATATGCCTACAGCGTTTTGTGTCTTAGTAGCATCTCTTATTCTTTCCTATAGTCCAGATATATGTGACCTTATCCTAGTCTTTCTATTAGACTGTGTAATCCTTGAGATCAGGGGCTTTATCTTGTTCTTTTTTTGTATCTTACATGTATTTTGTACTCATTCATCTGCTCTTTCATTCAGTGCATTGTGTTCTTAAGTTGAGGGCCTAACCATGATCACAGTGCTCTGGAAGCATTTCTGGAATTTAAAGTCTTACTGACTTCGTTTCACATGTGGGAATGTATGTTGCTAAGTCATTTCTCCTCAGTGGAACCATGAAACAAGGGTGCTGAACAGTTGTTTTCCAAGAATGCTTCTTTAAGTTTTCAAATTGTATGACTCTGGTGATTAAAATGATTATATATTAACTCAGTAAACCAATTATTTGAAAACAGTTCTGATTAGTTTATGCAATTAAGTTGAATTTCTTTTGAAAAACCTGTATTGCAAGGTTTTTTTAAAAATAAAAAACTTCATTTTTATGGTAATTGGGTTTTTTTAGCAGGAACATCTCAGACAGTTATAAAAATTGCTTCCTATAATCCTTATCTTTTTCATTAAAAATTAACTGGTTTAACAATAGGGCCTTACTGTTGGCCTCATCAGCTTATGTATTCTTAATTTCCTATTATTTGTATGTGTACATCCTCTGCTCTAGCCACAAATATTTTTCCACTTTTACTTATCTACTATATCTCTAGTTATTAAACACTTGTTAGAACTATCATAAGAGTACCTTAGAGGTATGTATAGGTTTCAAAGACTATCTATACTGGTAGACTTACTTGAGCACCAACATCATCCTATTGGACAGGTTGAATGAAATATTATTAGGTTTTATTTTTGAACTTTCAGAAATTTGGAAATCTAGGCACAGAGTGGGGAAGTCAGCAAGTTTCAAGGATATGACACATGTCTCTAAGAGACAGAAAGCACATTAAGACCATGTATGCAAATAACAGGCTATATTATAAAGATACAGGATAATCTCATTGGCCTGGTTTAATCTCTGCTTCTCTCTCTTTCTCTCCAAGTGGGAACTCTGCTTATTTAGTCAAAATGACAGAATATGGCCACCCTATACTTCTCAAAATGACAGTTACAGTTCTAGCTACATGCAAATATTAAATAGTTGTTTTTAAGTAAAAGTCCCAAACTTGTACTCTAGGAGAGCATAAGATTGACCCAGCTTGTCTGAGGTGTCAAATTAGCCTTGGTCAAGCTGGTTTACCTAATATGCAATCTTCAGGAATGAAAGGCAGTTACCAAAGAAGGGGAGATGTATCTGAAGTTTGGAAACAGGCTCAGAATGCCTACTTTTTACAGTTTGGTAGAGCTAATGCTTAGAACCTAAGTTAGAAGTCACAAACTCAAATGCATATAGAAGGCAATTAAATAACATGAATGAATCTGACAGACGAGACTCTGTCACCCTGATGGTACACAGGCTTCATCCAAAGGGAGCTTCTACTCAACTCCAGTTGACTAACACTCCATAGAAACTTAGGCTCAGGGTAGACAATATTCTGATTTTCAAATGAACTAATTCTGTGTGAGTCTTTTGTTCTGAGTTGTGTTTCTAGCAGAATATATATAAATATATATATATGTAATTTTTCTTATCCATTCTGCTACCCTATATCTTTTGATTGGAGCATTTAAGCCATTTATATTTATGGTTGTTATTGATAGGTACTTATTTATTGCCATTCTTATTCTTTATGCCTGTGTTCATCTCTTTATTTTTCTTCTTCTCAAAACAGTTCCTTTAGCATTTCTTACAGAGCTGGTTTGGTGGTAATAAACTTTTATAGCCTTTTTTTTTTGTGTGTGTGTGTGTCTGTGAAGCTCTTTATTTCACATTTGATTTTGAAGGATAGCCTTGCTGGATAGAGGAGTTTTGGGTTTAGTCACTTCTTGGTTTTCATTACTTTATACCACTTCCTTCTCTTCTGAAGTGTTTCTGTTGAGAAATCAGATGACAATCTAATGGTAGATCCTTTGTAGGTAACTGTCTTTCTCTTGTAGCCTTTAAAATTCTTTTTCTCTTTAATGTTTGCCATTTTAATTATTATGGATTTAGGTGTGGGTCTTTTGAGGTTCATCTTGACTGGGACTCTGTGTTTCCTGAACTTGAGCAACTTTTTCCTTCACCAAGTTGGGGAAATTTTCTGCCATTATTTCTTCAAACAGGGTTTCTATTCCTTGCTAGGATTCCTCTCCTTCTGTTATCCTTATAATATGAATGTTGTTAAGTTTCATATGGTACCAAAGCTCCCTTAAACTCTCCTCTTGCTTTTTAAATTGCTGCTCTGATTGTTTTTTTTGTTTGTTTTTTGTTTTGTTTTGTTTTGTTTTTTTCCCTACCTTGTGTTCTAATTTGCTGATTTGGTCCTCAGCTTCTTTTACTCTACTATTTAATACTTCCAGGGTATTCTTTATTTCATCTATACCATTCCTCATTTTCAATTGATTCTTATTTATTGTTTCAACCTCTCTTTTCATGTTGCTGTAGCTTTCATTAAGTCCCTTATTATTCTCATTAAGTTGTTTGTAGTTCTCACTGAATTGTTTGCGTACCTTTATTACCATTACTTTGAATTATTTATCTGACAAATTGTTTGCCTCCATTTCATTTAGGTCCTTTTCTGGGTATTCTCCCTTTTATTTGGGGGTTGTTTCTTTGTATTCCTATTTACTGTCCTTTTGTATTTGTTTCTATTTAGATAAAACTGCCATGTTATGGTGTGGTCTTATGTAGTAGTGTAATCTCTTAGATCTCCTGAGTTGGGTGCTCTAATAAAGCCCCTTGCTTGAATTACTTGGGTTATCCTGTTGTAGCTGGGTCTTGAATATTATTGTTCCATTCATGGATGGAATCTCCTTTCAGGCTGGCTGACTATGTGGATCACCCCCAAAAATGTCATGTGAACTGTTGTGTAGGTGTGTTCTCCAGCTGTTTTCTGTCCTTCCTTGATATAAGTCTCCTCCTCAGCTCAACCCTAAGTTGGTAATTCTGGGTGTATATACCCCACTTTAGTTTTATTTCCAGTCTGGCCCTGGGAGGAAGTGCAAGAAAAGTCTGCCTATTTGGCCAACATATTTTCTTCCCTCTGAGGATAATTTTTCCATTGACTTTTCAGAGAAAGTGGAAAGGAGGAGGAGAGACAGAGAAACATTGATGTGAGAGATACACATGGATTGGTTGCCTCCTGCATGCACCCCCATCAGGCCAGGGACCAAGCCTGCAACCAAGGTGTGTGTACTCTTGACCAGAATCAAACCCATGATCCTTCAGTCTGCAAGTTGATGCTTCAACTACTGAACCAAACCTGCAAGGGCTCACGTTGATGTTTCTCTCTCTCTTCCTCCCTCTCGATACCCACCCTTTCAATCTCTCCAAAAGTCAATGGAAATGATATCCTTGGGTGAAGATCAACAAAAAACCATCACCAACAACCAAAAGAATCATTCATGCATATTGCCTCTGAATTTGAAACTGGATAGAAGTGAATCATCTCCTCTTTACTTGCTGAGATAATTATTCATAAAGAGCTGCATGATTTGCCTTAGGTTTTACCACTGCTTCATGGTTGTCACAGAAATCAAGTGAAATACAAATTTCTAAAGCTTTTGACATATTTTGTTGCCTAATGTATATTATACTTCATATCTCTAATAATAATTAAGTCCAAAGGGGAGGGGATGCGGAGGAGAGGTCAATGGGGGGGGGGGGGGAGTAAAGGAGACTCACGTAATACCTTAAACAATAAAGAATGTGTGTGTGTGTGTGTGTATGAATTAAGTACAACATAATGCAGTGTATTTTTTTTTAATGTGATTTTTTTTTTAGATATTTCTTTATTTTTATTTTATTGATTTTGTACAGAGAGGAAGGGAGAGAGAGAGTTAGAAACATTGATGAGAGAGAGTCATCGATCAGCTGCCTCTTGCACACCCCCTACTGAGGATATGCTCGCAACCAAGGTACATGCCCTTGACCGGAATTGAACCCGGGACCCTTCAGTCCCCAAGCCGACGCTCTATCCATTGAGCCAAACCGGTCTTGGCTAATGCAGTGTATTTGAAACATACTGTATGTTTCAAAATAATATGTCATTGAAAAAAACAACATATAAAATTAGACTGACTTTCCAAACTTCAAAATCAAGGATCCACAGTTGGTTGGTTTGTTAAAATATCACTGATAACTGCTATGCTTTCTTCAAAATTTCCTTAGAGTTATAAAGCATCAAATAAAAAAATAACTCTTGGTCATATAAAATAAGGATCCAGCATTAAATAATTTTATATGCATGTAATTATAACCCCGAAACAATTCTAATAAACACTTGGCAAAATTGCTCAGAAGTGCTCGGATGAGTCACCAAGGAAACAGAACAATAAATTTAAATTAATGATTAGTTCAAGCAAATAACATCTCTTTTGTATTCTCCCCTGAATGAAATCTGTGCTGAAGTAATCTTTTAAAAAAATATATAGTTTATTGATTTTTCACAGAGAGGAAGGGAAAGAGAGTCAGAAACATCGATGAGAGAGAATCGTCAATCAGCTGCCTCCTGCACACCCCCTATGGGGGATGTGCCCACAACCCAGGTACATGCCCTTGACAGGAATCAAACCTGGGATCTTTCAGTTCACAGACACTCTATCCACTGAGCCAAACCAGTTAGGGCTATGCTAAAGTAATCTTAATAAGTGATAGCCACTTTCAAATGAAAAAAACAGAATATTTTTGTCAAATGAGTTCTTGATGATGGTAAGGGTGGACATTGGAATCAAAGTGCAGGAAAGCACAAAGCAATTTCCTTTTTAATGTATTATTTATAATAGGATTTTCACCCTGCTTTGGGGAAGTGCCTTAGCAACAGCATCTTGAACCTCCTCATTATCTCTAATGTCTTCATTTGGATGGGAATATTTAGAAACACTTTGATAGAATAGTGCTCTCTCCTTGTTTCTGTCCTTTCTAAATAATTAACACCTAAAATGCCCCTCTAGCTGAAACCGGTGTGGATAGAGGGTCAGCCTGTGGACTGAAAGGTCCTGGGTTCGATTCCAGTCAAGGGCATGTACATTAGTTGTGGGCACATCCCCAGTAGGGGGTGCGCAGGAGGCAAACTGGTCGATGTTTCTCTCTCATTGATGTTTCTAGCTCTCTATCCCTCTCTCTTCCTCTCTGTAAAAAATCAATTATATATTATATATGTTTAATTAAATATATTTATTAGCAAAAGCTTCTAATACTTAGGCTGCCATGGGACAACATTTTATGTCTTTTAGGTGTTTGGTAGTTACAACAGAAGTTCCTCATTGTTTCCATATTATGGAAATTTAGGGCTGGATTCTGGTTGGAAAGCAGTGCAAGGACTTGAAGCTGGTCTTACACAACAGAAGATTGTGTGTGTGTGTGTGTGTGTGTGTGTGTGTGTGTGTGTGTATGTGTGTGTGTGTGTGTAATAACTTTGAAATAACAATTGATCTAATAATTGGGGGTGGTGCTGGAGATGAGGAAGGTTATGGGAGAGTTAAAGCCCCTTCACCCTTATCCTAAACTACCCTTGGGGATGCTGAAAACTAGTCTCATAGTTGGAATCCAAATGGATTACCCTTTTACTAAATACTGCTGCATAACAAAGACTTTATTCCAAAACAGCCATGAATGTATTATATATATTTTGTGTGTATGTGTGGTTTAATGGAAATATTTATTAAATTTCTGTATATTAATAATTAAGAGAAGAAAAATAAATTTGCAAAAGTGAAGCAGGAATTTTGGGGGAACGAAGGCAGGCTTAGGGATTTTTTAGAATTGGGGTCCATGGTGGAGTCTGTGTTTGTTCTTCAATAGATCTTCACCTTTGCCATACCACTTTCAGTCTGTGGATTAATTCTTCGATTCTAGCAGACAAAGAAACTGGGTTCCAGTCCAAAAACTCGTTATCAAAAGAGATCTTAAAATACATCAAGTATTGAATTCATTGAACAAACGTTTCAAATCTAAAATTTATAATGAGAAGTTGCTTCTAATGAACATAACTTTTCAAAAATCAGGATTGATCTCGTATGTGGAATCTAATAAACAAAATAAATTGATGAACAAAATAGATACAGAGAAATAAAAGCATGGAACAGACTGATGACTCTCAGAAGGAAGGCAGGGGACTGGGGGGGGGTGGGGGGGTGGGGGAAAGAAACTAACCAAAGAATTTACATGTGTTGTAGGTGGGGAACCACACCAGGTGACTGACCCATGGTGTCAGACCAGACCTAGGTTCAGCAACCTCAGTACTTGTGTTCTGGCTAGGAAAGAATTCAGAGTCCAAACTGTAAGATAACATTTATTTTATATGTCACAAAGGTAGAAGAAGTAATTCCTAAAAGAAAGAGGTTTAGGAAACAAGTTAAAGAGGTAAAGAAAGGGCCCATGGAGTCGGGAAGTGAGGAAGCTAATGGTAATGTGCCTGGGGCCGGGAGGGGGAGAAGGAAGAAGAAGCCTCAGAGAGCACTCTGGGTCCTCTGGCCTAAGGATTTTAAGGGAGGAGAGTTTAGAGGAAACCCCAGGGGAAGATCCCAATAGAATATTCAGCTGCTTTCCAGGTGTGTCCTTTCAGGGTCTAGGTCTCCACTGATCGGGTTGGTGCCAGGGCAGGGGGCTTTTATTCAATGCAGTTGGTCCTGAGGTTAGCCAGGGATCACTAGCCTGGTTTTGCTACTTTGCTGGACCCGGAGCTACACCTGAGGCCTAAATGTTATCTCTAAGGAGGAAAGATCAGGGGTTTAAAACCACATGACCAGTGATATGATAGGGGAGGAAAGGTCACTCTAGGCAGGGGCCTTTGCTAGGCAGCTGGGGCTCTCCACCCTGATGACCTTCTGTACCTTGCCCATCCTCCTCGTTCGGTTCATGTCTGTCTAACTGTTGTGGGGTCAAACCCTGGGTTCAGAATAAGACTACCGGAGGCTGAAGATTGATTAAAAAAAGCAAGCAAGGATTTACTGAAATAAATACTGGCCAGGACATTCGCAAGAGCACCACAGGCAGGCGTACTCCACACAACTGCACCATTTCAGGGGTAGGCAGTCCCTTTTAAAGGTTCAAACCACAGGAATTTTTCTTTGTTCTAAATTTTAAATCCTAAAGACTACATTCTAAAGACTGGGGTCAGCCCTCAGGGTCCTTGCTAGTCACACCCTGCTGGACATTGGAATGTGGCCCTATCTTGCAATAGCAGATAACACAAAAGCAGAGCTCAGGGGTTATCTACAGTTCCTATCTCTGAAGGTTATCTACAGTTTCTATCTCCTGTGGTCCAGGTCCCAGGCAAGGGAAAATTGCCTTAGCCTCCAGGTCTTTACCTGAAAGCTAAGGTAAATATCCTGTTGTTTAATCAGGTGCAGGAGCCAAACTAGAAGGGTTAAAATTCAAACAGCAGCTTTTACCAAAATATGGTTGCCACTGTATTTCATAACTGCCTACCACATATGCATATATGCATAATCCATGGACACAGACAATATTGTGGTGAAGGCCTGGGTTGGGGGGAGGTGTCACTGGTGCAGGGTTGAAGGGGTCAGTGGGAAAAAGGGGAGCATCTGAATACTTTCAGCAATAAAGATAAATTTTAAAAGAGCAAAATAAAAATCAGGCTTGATCCTGCAAATGGCTAAATGTAGATCCTGATTAAATGAAATTTTTGGACTGGAACCTGGATTCTTTGTCCACCTGAGTCGAAGAATGAGTCCACGGACAGAAAGTGGTATAGCAAAGGTGGAGATTTATTGAAGAACAACTACAGACTCCCATGTGGGGAGAGGAAAAGGGTCCCACAGAACAGACTCCATGTAGGGCGGGGGAAAGTGTTCCACTGAGTTCTTTTTCTCTGTAGCTTATAAAGGCTGCAGATCCTGATGCTTTCCCCTCTGATTGGCCACTATTCCCTTTGACTGGTTACTATAGTAACTCCTGGGCTCAAAGGTTGAACCTCACATGAGACAAGCAAGGTTCTCCCCCCTCCTTCCCTATTGTTTTCCTATTCCCTTTGGGCTTTCTTCTCCTTCTGGATGAAGGGCTTCCTACCCTTTATTTTGTAACTATAGACCTCTTGCTGTTCCCAGCTCCCTCATTCTATCGAAATGTACCTGTTGCAGCTTTCCAGCTCCCCTATTCTATGGAAATGTACCTTCTGCTGCTCTGCAGCCCTGTGCTTCTTCCATGATTTCTAAAATTTCCTAAACTTGTCTTTTACATGCCCAAAAATTTCTGTTTCACCGAGTAAAATGTTTAATGATAATATAAAGAAAATTTGAAGAGAAAGTTTTGATAGTTACCATCTTTTGTGAATAAGGAAGTGTCAGGAAGTCTTCCACTTCCAGTCACAGTGAACTCTTTCTCTGAAATCTGTACCAACCTTCTAGATTGGACAAAATAAGTGTTAGGATAGGCTAACTGCTGAAACAAACAACACCCTGAAATATGGTAGCACTCATACTTGGGTAAAAACTGCTGTCTGACTTCTACCTTCAATTGCTTGCTTAAACAATAGGGTAGTTACAGGAGATTGACTCCCACTGACTCAGTAGCTTCAGGGGTAGAAACTGTAGATAACCTTTAGTTCTGCTTTTGTATTATGGGCAAGATAGGGCCACATCTAATGTCAAGCAGACGTGACTGGAAACCAACCCTGCAGGCTGTCCCCAGTCTTTAGAATTTAGTCTTTAGGATTTAGGAACAGACAACTGATTGGCCAGTTGTTTGTCCTGAGGGGCCAATCAGGGTTAGCTGAGGCAGTGACATCACCGACCTGAATAAAACTCCTGGACTGGGCGAATTTCGCTCTCTTCCGCCATGCTGCCGGCGTGAGTGGGACAGGGCCCATGCTAGCATGGAGATGGCTCTTTTGTTTATTGCATCGGACTCGGCTCCCTGGTGGTCCTTGGGGATCATGACTGGAATCCCCAGCCAGGACCATGAGGGACCCCCATTCCGAAGAGCCTGACTGGCCGCGGTAGGTGTGTGTTTGTCTGTGTTTTTGTGTGAGTGCTCTGGAGGGACTGCCCCTCCATCGGGGCTCTTACCTGGGTGTTTACTGGCTGCTGCATCAGCCATGGTTTGAGTCCAGATTCGAATCTGTAATAAATTCTAGCATGCTTAATCAAATTGGCTCCGGTGGTCCATCTCTTGGGGACTCGCTTTGTAACACACCCAAACAAATCTCAGAGGCTTAAATACACGTTTTGGGTTTTTTTTGTTTGTTTGTTTGTTTTTTTGCTCCACCAACCAGCGCATATGGTCCTTCATGGATCCAGGCTTCATCCCTGTTTTACCTCCATCTTTCTCTGAGTCCTCAGAGCCCTCTCTGTCCAGCCAGCAGATGAGTAAAGGAAGTGAGGATGCTGTCTGGGAGGTTTTTTAGGGGTAGGCTACATTAGTCAGTAACCTCTATTTAGGGATGTGTCAATGAAGTGATTAACTCTTACATTTTATGTTAATGATGGGAACAGTAGTACTGTGAATCTCACAAAAGGGATTGTTCAAAGTCATTAAAATAATTATATTGGATTATAATGCATTTTAATGCTTTAAGAAACGCATTCTGTGAGACTGACAGGTACTACACAATATCCTTATTCCTAAACAAGGAAAATTAATTTTATTTGGTGTGGCAAAGTGCACAGATAAAAGTTTGCATTTCTACCTCTCTTGCAGCTAGGTGTGGCCAAGTGATTAAGTTCTGTGGAATGATAATGTTCTTATTATTACAGCACTTGAGATGGAAAAGTTGGGTGAGTCTTTCTGAAAGGCTCTTTAAAACAAGGCTAGATAGCTGGTGAGGACTTTCTTTTATTCTCCACTTCCTCTTATTTCCTGCAAGAATGAAGATGTAATTACTGGAGTTTCAGCTGCTTTCTTGGACCTGAGGCAGCAGGTCCTTGATGATAAAAGCCATGAATTAGGTAGTTGGAAAAAAAAAGACAGAAAGGAGCCTAGGTCTTTGTAGAGTATGTCTTTCCCATATCATACCTGGCATGCCTACTTCTAGAATTCCTTTACATTTGAGAACAATAACTTCTACCTTATTTACGCCTCTATTATTTCCAGTCTCTGTTACTACTAGCCAAATATATTTTATAATATAAGTGAGACATTTGGCTTTACCAAAACTGTTATATATAAACTAGAGGCCCAGTGCATGAATGTTGTACACTGGGGAGGGGGGGGGGCGCGAGCAGGGGTCCCTCAGCCAGGCCTGCACTTTGTTGCAGTCCAGGAACCCTTGGAGAGTGGGCCTAAGACATCAGACATCCTTAGTGCTGCCATACACACCACCTCTGCTGAGCCCAGCTTCTGGTTGAGTGGTGCTCCCCATGGGGTCATAATGACCAGTCGTTCCACCGTTTGGTCAATTAGCATATTAGCCTTTTATTATGTAGGATATTTCTCATTACACAGTTCTTTAGTTCATAGAAAAAGTATTTGGATAGCAAACTTGTAAAATGAGAGCTGTGTTATCCAAATCCATTTGGTTCCTTGATTTAGGATAGTAATCAGAATTTAGACAGTAAGAGACACATATAGTTTTATAGGTAAAATTATACCTACTTGGTATTCCATATTCCTTTGCATATAATAAGATAGACAGTGGCAAATTTTTTTTTATAACTTTGCTAAATAAGAGAAGCAAATTGGCCTACACCTAAAAATATTTCTTTGTATATAAGTAGATAAATGTGAATTCTTTATCTGATTGAGAAATATTGTAGATTATTCAAAATATACATTTCTTTATTTTTCAAAGTAATTTTGATGTTTAATGAGATTCACTTCTATAGTAATTTAAACATTTTAAAAGTTTCAACATTTTTCTAAAAATTTATTCAACCCTATGTTATATAGGAATTTCAAAAATCTTCACCATCTTAAAAATATCTAGGAGTCTACTTACTGACTAGCTTTGATAAATAGTATTATAAACAGATATGAATATTCCCTGTCTGAATTTATAATGTAATCTTACAATTCTGGTTTGTACATCATTCTTTGTTACCTACAGTCTCAGACTGAACATTGTTTTATCTGTTCTCTCTTAAATGAATTCTCAGAGACAGCTCCTAAAACAGAAAACTCCCGTGAACAATTTCTCTCTGGTGTCTTATGTCAGTCATGTTTGATCTGTCCGTGGTCAATAGAGACTCAAGCTTGTTGGAGAATTTAGTGGAGTGGGACCACGGAATTCTCAGGAGCATGGAAGCTTGTCCCACTTTTTATTTCTCTTTACTCACTGCAGTGTGGCACATTTTAACACAAGTAATGTGCACCTTGGATTAAGTACAGTAAGAAGACAGTGAAGGATATATTGATACCTCAGGGAGAGAAATGGCAAACTTTTACTTTTGTGCTACTCGTGGCAAAAGTTTCACAAAGTTAACCAGACTCCTCCATGTATTTCTCACTTCTGTCTTCCAGTTTACCACTAAGTGGCCTTTACACGTGGCCTTTGTGATCCATCTTACTAAACTAGTTGACTTTGATCCAACGATGAGGCGGGGCTTTCTCATTAAGAAGCTGAGTCTGCTACTCTGGTTCCCAGGTCAAATTCCATTTGGCTTCAGTATGGACCAGTGAGTACATCTCATTTGCCCTCACAGCAATGCTCTGACCAGCCTTTCGGACTGATGCTGGGTGCTAGATTTCTTTCATTCAGGTTTTGTGAACAGGTTTTCCTTTTCATCTTGATGAGGAAAATAAGACAATTTTTTTGCAGGGGAGACCAGCAGCCTGACTCTGTATCTAGTTAACTAGTATCCCTAATGCACATTCCTGTCAGCCTATCATCTAGTCACTGCCCCTTCCTTAATTGTCTGGTCTTGCAAGACCTGTTTACCTAAATACTCATATTTTACAGAGGCCATAAACCATGAACAATACACAACACCCCCCACATGCACACACTCCGAGGAGATTATCAGCTTTGGTGCCAGGCCAGGCCTTTAGGTGTGGTCTCATGGCCCCCATCCCAACACATGGGGCTTTTTGCAAAGCCCACGAAAGGTCCAGAAGTTTGATCCTTATTTGGGGGACAACAAAACCAAAGGTATAAAGAGAAAGCTTCCTCCATATTGGTTGGCTCAGGCTTTGGAAATAAGCTCCCCTGAGTCATGATACTTGTACATCAGGAAATAAATGGGTTTTTCGTGATCTCTGGGTACTCCCGTGTATTTTTTAGTCATGTGGTAAATTCTATAACAATCTCAACACCCTGAACTACTTTTTCCCTTTTCTCTGCAATAACATTACAGCCTATTTCTTCCTACTCTAGCCAATGAATACTCACAAGAGAGATAGACCGGGTCATATGGTCATCTCATCAGTCTATCTCTCTTGTGAGTATTCATTGTACTTCCTCCTAAGGAAGCTCATTTTAAGGCCCTTACTCATTGGCTAATGCTTCCTCCTGAACCACCCTTTCACAGAACAGTGGCACAGGTCCTGTTAAGTCACAGTCCACTTTCCCTGGTTCTAGACACAATAACCTCCAATCCACTTTTACTTTGATTCTGTTTGTTTTTAAAGATTGTTTTTCCTGCCGAAACTGGTTTGGCTCAGTGGATAGAGCATCGGCCTGCAGACTGAAGGGTCCCGAGTTCGATTCCGGTCAAGGGCATGTACCTTGGTTGAGGGCACATCCCCAGTGGGGGGTGTACAGGAGGCAGCTGGTTGATGTTTCTCTCTCATCTATGTTTCTAACTATCCCTCTCCCTTCCTCTCTGTAAAAAATCAATAAAACATATTAAAAAATTTTGTTTTAAAAAATTGTTTTTCCTCTCTCCCTCGCTCCCTCCCTCTGTCCCCTCCTTTCTTTCTTTCTTCTTCCCTTTCTTTCCACCTGCAACCACTGCCAGTGCCCTGCTATTTTCCATGTAACTATTCTAGCTCATTAACAGTGAAGTAGAACAGAAGGGAGAGGTCCCCAGTGCATTCTCAAGTATATTCTTATTATTACAGCACATCTTAGGTGCTTATAAAGGAGCTGGGATAAATTTCAAAAGGATACAGATCTTTCTGTTCTACAGCTCCAGAGAAGAAAGAGAGAGGAACCCGGGTCTGTGTTGACTGTGTCTCTCCCATAACGGGGGCAATAATACGTCCTCGCAGAGGACAATTATGTGCACTATGGCTAGCTCAAATGTAGAAACACGTCTGAGATAATGGGTAATGATTTTGAGGAAAGTACAGCTCAAAGTGAGGTAAATTGCACTTTTAAGATTTTAAAGTCTGTTCAAATAGGATGCTGTCTTTCCTAATGGGAAAAGCATTGGGTTCCAATTTCACTTCCACGACTGCTTAGCTGTGTGATGTTGAATGTGAGATGGCAAAAGGAAGGGAGATGACTCAGCATCCTTGAGCCACAATATGAGCTCAGAATTGTTTGGGGGGTACTTCCTTATTATTCCCTGCTTGTTTCTACTCTCACTGCCTTCCTTCGGACATAGCAATTTTGTGACTTTTTCCCCTTGGCTTCTCGGAAAGGTGTGTCACCCAGGCCTGCCGGTGCAGGGCCTCTGGGCTAGATTGCATCTTTCCTTTCTCCTACCATAGTTAACTTGCCCCTGGTCTCACTCATTCAGAATGCTTGTCAGGTAACTGGAAGCCAATCTGGTAAAGTAATTCACAGCAAGGTGCTCAGTCACGGATTCATCAAACATTTATGGAGCACCCTGGCTCCTGTGCGAGGTGTGAATGACTGACCAAGTTCACTTGGCTGCATTTTCTTTTTTTTCTTTTTTTTAATTAAATATATTTTATTGATTTTTTACAGAGAGTAAAGGAGAGGGATAGAGAGCCAGAAACACCGATGAGAGAGAAACATCGACCAGCTGCCCCCTGCACGCCCCCACAGGGATGTGCCTGCAACCAATGTACATGTCCCTGACCGGAATCGAACCTGGGACCCTTCAGTCCGCAGACCAATGCTCTATCCACTGAGTCAAACCGGTTTTGGCTTGGCTGCATTTTCACAGTAACAATGGGGTAACCATGGGCTTGGGGGCCAGACAGTCCTGGATTTGAATCTTGATCTGTCACTTGCTAGATACTATTCTGGAGAAGTTTACTTAGCCCTTTTGAGAGTCTCAAATGGGGACAATAATATCTCCTTGCAGGAGGGTTTGTACTTTGAGGACAGTTATGTACACGAGGGCTAGCTCCCAGTAGCATTAAATCATCAGTGACTATTGTGATATTATTGGTCACCCTTTTCTGGTGTCATTTATAGGGGCCTTTACCACTTTCCCTTCTGATGTAGGTTGCCAGTGCGTTGATTCATATGAATGTTAAGTCTCATGGCAGGTTGTGAGAGACATTTAGGGAGACAAGGAAGTCCTTCCCTGCCTCTTACCCACACCAGTTGTCTCAGTTCTGACAAGAGAATACCTGCGTATCAGCTGTCTGAGGAATCTAAGCGGAGCGAATTGCTGAAGACACAGGAGAGGTGTTGTAAGGATACACAGGGGTATGTTTTCAAATGAGGCAGTCTGGCTATAAAACGCTAGGAAACAGACACAGCAGATCATGGAGTGAAAAGTAGGTCACTTGCTTGGAGTCCAGATATCGGGTAGCATACAAGGTGAAGAGCCCAACGCCATAAACAGTAATGGGCTGTGGAAACTGCTGCCGCAGCCAGAACGCAGAGGCCTGCCTCCCCGCAGATGCCGGGTGAGGAGAACTGCTGGCCCCTCGGCCGTGGTTTTGCCACACTTGCACGTATACGGAACAACCCCGTCAGCCATCAGCAGCAGCCTTGGGACAAAGAGGACAGTGATAAATCCAGGGACGGAGAGCTGGCACTGCACCAGGGCAGGAGGGAGGCGAACAGAAGCCGAATGAAGCTCACCCATTTTGCTTGCCTCCTAAATTTGCGTTGTACTTCTCAAACCTGTATGGCTCCAAATTTTACTGTGTCAAATTTCGTGTTGTCTAGAGGAAATGTCTGCTCATTTGCATATTCCTATAGGCCTTCTACCACTGTAGGATGTTTTCTGTGGTTGTGAGGATTTAAAAAACACACACACTTATTTTGTGTGCCAGCTATAAAGAATGCTAATCTCAGAGCCTGAGGCCAGCACTTCAAATGACATTTGGGCAGGTGTCTGAGGCTGTCAGCTGTGGGAGACAGGGGGAGGCAGACGTGCTTGTGGGCATGATGAGGGATGAGAGTGGGCGTGGTCAGCTCTCTTACACTGATGTCACTCTGCTCCTTGCTACTCTATAGTTCCCTTAAAAAAAACACACACCCACATAAAAAACATATATATTGATTTCAGAGAGGAAGGGAAAGGGGTAGAAAGAAAGGTATATCAATGATGAGAGAGAATCACTTCTCAGCTGCCTCCTGCATGTCCCACACTAGGAATAGAGCAGGCAACCTGGGCATATGTCCTGACCCGAATTGAACTGTGACCTCCTGGTTCATAGGTTGATGCTCAACCATTGAGCCATACTGGCAGGGCAGGTTCGCTCTTATTACTTACATTCATCTTTTGCCTACTACTCGTGACGGTCTAAATTTGGAGAGATTGTTGAGATAAAAGAGTAGCTGGGAGAACAAACTCTGGATTTAAACACTAGTTGAAAAGAAAGAAAAGACCGAGCCATCATATACCAGTGTTTCACTTTGGTCATTGGTGATTTGTAAGCAGAATCCTCCATATTTCTCAGGCTTCTGAAATTAACAATATTATGATTATTACCTTTTAAAAATAACATTTCTGTCATAAACTAAAGGTTCATTAAAGTGCTAGATTGTTGGAAGTTATTGAAAATAAACTACCTGAGACCCAGAGTATGATGTGGTGCTAGCATTATTTCTCTGACATCCAATGTATATTAATTTTATACAAAACTAGGGGCCTAATGCACGAATTCATGCACCTTGAAAGGAACTATGGGCTGTGAGGCTGTGATGGGCACAGGGGTGGGGTGGGTCTCAGCCCATCCTCTGCACCCCTGCCTGGACCCCACCCACTGTGGCTCCCTGCCCCCTGCCCCCCCTCTCCATTCCCTGGCTCCCTGCTCTTGCCGCTGCTCCCATGTGCTGATGGCCCCGGCCCCACTCACACCTGTTGACGGTGCAGAGCAATTTGGGCTGGAGACAGCATTGGGTGCAAGTGGAAGCTGCTGCCCCAATCGCCCCTCAGGAGCAAAGGGGAGGTGAAGAAGCCATCAAGGGCGATCAAGGCAGGCATCCACCAGTCACACCTGCTGACTGGCGCTGGCAGAAGGTGTGGGTGGCGGCTCTGGCACGAGCTACATGTGTGAGCAGGGCCAGTGCCAGCAGTGGGTGTGAGTGGGGCTGGTACTGGAAACAAGTGCAAGTGCCAGGTGGGACCGTGATACACAGGATCAAGGCTCACCCTGATGACAGTGACTGGCACCTCACCTTGGTCTGGCGCCCCGCTCACCTGTTCCACCATCTCACCGAGGCTGATGCCTGCCATGTTTCATGCATGCCCCTTGGAGGTCAGCACACCTCACAGTTCAGTTGTTCCACCGTTTGGTCTACTTGCATATTATAGTTTTATATATTCAGATGGTATAATTAAAATTTCACGCAACTCCAAGGCCATGAAGAGTTTAGAATCAATTGAAATAATTTGGAAACCAGGAGCTGTGAAAGACAGAAATAACTGTATTGGCTGCCCTAGCCCTTCCAGCTGTCCAGGAGCACACTGGGTTCGGCAGCCTGGGAGCAGATAAAGGATCTTCCAAAAGTCCACTTTTAAATGAGTATAACTATTGGTTTTAATATACTTTAAAAAATGTATATTTTATTGATTTTTTTACAGAGAGGAAGAGAGAGAGAGAGAGAGAGAGTTAGAAACATGGATGAGAGAGAAACATTGATCAGCTGCTTCTTGCACACCCCGTACTGGGGATGTGCCTGTAACCAAGGTACATGCCCCTTGACCAGAATCGAACCTGGGACCTTTTAGTCCACAGGCCAAACCGGTTTCGGCTTAATATGTTTAAAATAAGAACAAATGATGGAATTGAATAAAAATTCAAATAGTTCTAAATTGTTAGGAAGAGTGATTTGTATAGAAAATATGCCTGTTAATCCACTCAGACAAGTCATCCTTATGGATCTCTGTCAAAGGCATTGGCCTTACCTGAAGGGGTAATAAGCTGGTGAGGGGACTATATTCCTGACAGTAAGTATTTTTTTAAAACATAATGAGTGAGCCCTAGCTGATTTGGCTCAGTGGATAGAGCGCGTCAGCCTTTGGACTCAAGGGTCCCGGGTTCGATTCCAGTCAAGTGCATGTATCTTGGTTGCAGACACGTGCCCAGTGAGGAGTATGCAGAAGGTAGCTGATCAATGTTTCTCTCTTATTGATGTTTCTAACTCTCTATCCCTCTCCTCTTTTCTCTGTAAAAAATTAATAATATATATATATATATATATATATATATATATATATATACATAATGAGTGAATAAAAATTCCTCTTGGGAGAAAAATTAGGATGTGTTAGACCTTTTGTTGTAGGATTGAAAATTATGTGCATTTGTTTATTTGCATTTGGAGTCCTGACTTAGTAGGAGCACAATTTATATCTTTAACTGACTGGAATGAGCTTAAGATTTTTATAAGTTTAGACAGCCACAAAGTGACTCTTCCACTACTCCTGAAGGCAATGGAAATGATTTAAATATTTTAGAGCAGACTGACAAGGGATGACATCATTCTTTTGAGTTAAAAATCACCTTTTATTTTTCAGACTATAAATTATGTTATGTAGGAACACAAATGTCCTAGAATATTTTGAAGGGACACTCTTTATTATATTGATTGATTCCACTTAGCATCAATGCAGAATACATAAAAACACAATTTTGTCTAATCTTGGACTTAGTCTGTGAATTATTTCTTTAGTCCCTACTAACATAAAATTTACTTATATCAGCTATATTAATGCAAGCATAAGAGCTTTATTCTTCAAGGAGGTTAGTTTTATGAACTAAATTTAGAGACAATTTTTAGTTTATCTCATGAGTAATGATGCTATTTTAAAAAACATACAGAAGCAAGAGACTTTATGTTCACTTTTGGCTTAACCTTACTTGAAAATATGTGCTTAGTTATAGAACAGGTATATGCTAGCACTTACTTAGCATCTTAAAAACAAGGAATAGAAGATTTCATTTTTCAAGGCTGCCTTGTTGATGAGCTTGTAGAATCTTAAGTGCACCTTTATAGTGTTCCTGAAAAAAGGACACTGATTTTTTTTCCTACATGCACTTTAAACTTGCAGATGGATTCTCACTTCCAGCCCTTTATATATGATCAGTTCTAAGTTTTTGAGTGAATCAAATTTCTTGTGGTGAGTCGAAAGCATATAAAAGTAAGTGCTGACTTTTTTTAAATTCCATTTTCTGGAAAATAACTTTTAAACAGATAGTTGTCTTCTAACTTACAAGCAATCTGCACTTACCACCACCCCCACCTTAGCCTTCTTCTCTTTTTAATTTTATCTCTGTTCTCGTAATCTTAACATTTTAATATCACCATTCCTGTTTCAGTTTATATTTTGATATTTTTTAATGGAAGTGAGAAGTAGAGATTAGTGAGATAAAGTTCATAATATTTTAAAGAATCCTCTAACTCCATAATCTCTCTCTACCTTTTATTTCTTTCCATGACTTTACTTTTCCTTCCTTGTCATATACCTTTTCAACTTGAAATACCTCTCAGCATCACACCACTCTAGCAAAACCGAAGGGGTTTCCATAATTCTCTGTGATGGGCTGCATAAATTGACAACACCATGTTAACATGGAGCTGAAGCCGGAATTGTAGGGGAAGAGGCAACATTAGGTCACAGCTGCTGATTGGGTCATTAAATACCGGGTGAGGAAGAGGGCTTGTTGAACCAGTTGTTTGATTGTTGACCTAATAATTCACTTTCTATGAAGTAGAGTAGAAACAGTCAATGCCAAGCTTTCACTGCCCCCCCCCCTTTTTTTTTTTTGCCTCATAGTTTTGCTAAAGTGAAAAAGAGTAGGGGCGTCTACCTGTCTCTGAATCTATTTATTGCAGATTTTTCTGATTTTTGATTCTGAAACTTGATTGGTGGCTTGATTGGTGGCAGATTCTACTGTAAGATGAACTTCGCTATCTTGTTTCTCAGAGTAGTATCACATTTCTTCTTATGCTATTTCAGAAGGGATGTCAACCCAACAGCATTGATTTTCTCTATTATCACAGTCATGACTCGGTGGTTACTCTGAATTATGTATCACTTCTCTGTAGGCAGATGCTGAATTCTACAAAGAATTTTATTTTATTTTATTTTATTTTATATTTCCCAGATAAAGGATTTGAATAAAGATGATAAATAAAATTAGGGAAAAAATCATCCACTACACATTTTTTTCAGATATTTCATCTCTCTAGTTATTAGGAGCAAGTAATTAAAGGTATATTGCTCCAAACCAAATTGATGCATTGCTGTAGAAAAATAAGCAGCAAGCTTTGTTTGTTATGCAGCTATGCAATTTTATGCATATTGTCCACTTTATTGTTTCCATAATCAGAAGACAGCAGGAGGAAGAACACAGATCACTAAAAAATATAAGACAAATTAGTCACAAACATACAGACAAATCATTGAGTTAAATTTCACCAAACTTGCCAAAACCAGTTGGAGCGTCGGCCTGCCGACTGAAAGGTCCCAGGTTTGATTCTGGTCAAGGGCATGTACATTGGTTGTGGGCACATCCCCAGCGGGGGTGTGCAGGAGGCAGCTGGTTGATGATTCTCTCTCATCGATGTTTCTAGCTATCTATCCCTCTCCCTTCCTCTCTGTGAAAAAATCAATAAAATATATAAAAAAATTGTTTTTTACCAAACTTGTCTGCCTTTCTATGAGAAGACGTAAAATGAATAAAATTTGCATTTATCTTCACATCATAGAAATTATTTAGAACTATAGAATGTTAGAGGTGAAATAGACCATTATTGATGTGTCAATACCCTTATTTTTTACATGAAGAAATCCTGTATATTAGTAAAAATACACATACGTACATGGAGTGAAACTTGGGTGCCCATGGAGAAGCCCTACAAATACCTGGATCTCCTAAAGTTTACAAAAATGTATTGAGGTCCTGAAGGTACAGAGATTAACAAACTCGTCCAAGGTGGTACAGGTTGGCAGTGGCAGAGCTGACTAAAAGCCACCTTTCCTGATTCCCATTTTAATTTTTTAATTTTCTTTAAAAAAAAAAAAAAACTTCAAATGTGATATCTGCAAGGCCACTGAATTATTAAATTATTGTGTTTCTTTAGTGGGGAAGGACAAGGGATTTGACCTTCTCAAGAAAGCTAAGTTTTTACCATGACAGCCATGAGGGCCCACATTGGGTGAACTAGCTGTAAGTGTGGGTGCAGAACTAACATCTTGTTTGTCTCTTTCATGGCAACAACTAAAGAGAAGTGTTGGGTTTCAATGCATTTTACAAACTCTAAGAGATCCAGGCCTTTGTGGATATGAAATGGATGTTTAAGATTACAAGACTTTTCTATGGGCATCCAGCATCCAGCCGTGTGCTAATTTATGTGTATTTTTACCAGGGTACCAATGTGAGCTGACTTCTCTGATAGACCAGCTTCAGAAAGTCACTTGGCTCTGGTGTGAGCCCAGATAACCACTCAACACCCGTATCAAGACAAGATCTTTCTTTTATTGTTAAATACGTACTGCAGACAAACTCCCAGAGAATAATAAAACTTTGGTTTCTCAAAATAAAGTCATGATTAATGCTTTTTCAGGAATGATATAATGTAACATAGTTCAGTTACATGACAAAATTAATTTAAGTCATTTTATAAATGGCTATAGCTTAGTATTTATAAAATCCTTATAGGTCTAAAGAGCCCCTTAAGCCGTAGCCTGTTTGGCTCAGTGCACTGAAGGGTCCAGAGTTTGAGGGTTCGGTTCTGGTCCAGAGCACATGCCCAGATATGGGCTCTGTCTGCAATAGGAGGTATGCAGAAGGCAGCCAATCAATGATTCACTCTCATCATTGATGTTTCTATTTCCTTCTCTCCCTTCCCCTCTGAAAGCAATACAAATATATTTTTAAAAAAGAGCTTCTTAACTTTTTCCATTATGTTTTACAATATTTTATGAAAACTATAATGATATTTTGGAAATGAGGGAATCTTTTTTTAGACTTTCCGGATATATCTCTCTTAAATGTGGTAAATCTATTTCGGGACAAGGGCGTTCATACACAGAGAAGCCTGTAGATTCACAGAGCAGAACACAAATTATTATACAGTAATAAACAAGTAAAATGCCATTAAAATAAGCTTGATTTGTGATGACCAAATTCTTTTCATAGTAATCTTGTAATATCACTTCTTACTTTGCCTGTGAATTCTCCCATATTTATAGTCAAACCTTGTAGTTCAATACTCTTGTTCTTATAAGATATGTATATATTCCTTTGTTTTTATAATGTAGTATAACAACATGTTTACCTGTCTTTATCTCTATAAGATGAGCAGGATTAATATTAGTTTAGCTGTTCCTACAGTAGACAATAAATGTTTGCTAAAAGTATGAAGTAAACATTGCTTGAAGTAAATGGCAATCTGTTGAAATTAAAAAATCTTTTTCTCTACAGAGAATTCTATTTAATAGTAATTATAATAATATCAGAACTACTGTACAAATTGTACCCAAATAACATGGTAAAAATATATATATTGAGTAAAAATCATGGATTCAGAGGTGTGATGATGTTTTTCCATTAAAATTTTGATGAGGTACGCTGAAACCGAAACCGGTTTGGCTCAGTGGATAGAGCTTCAGTACATGCCCTTGACCAGGTTTGATTCTGGTCAAGGGCATGTACCTTGGTTGTGGGCACATCCCCAGTAGGGGGTGTGCAAGAAGTCAGCTGATCGATGATTCTCTCTCATCGATGTTTCTAATTCTCTATCCCTCTCTCTTCCTCTCTGTAAAAATCAATAAAATATATTTAAAAAAAATTTTTGATGAGGTATTCCTACAGGAATTTTGTTGTAAAAATATGAGGACTTTTACTAGACCTGTTATCCATGGGAATGAATCATGATTTATTAAGAAGTTAATAGAAGATATCCCAGTATAGAGCAGATGTTTTACGTTTACTATTTTATTTAATCCTCACTGTGGTCTGTACCATATATTATTAGCTAAATATTATAGACAACAATATCTGTTGTAGATAGAGTATGTACTAAAGTAGGATTTGAATCCAGGTTTACCTAACTCCCCCAAATATCTACCTTCTTTGTATTACACGACACATTTACTCACGCTAAAAGATAACATGATCACGAACATAACCACATTCTTTTGAGTGAGGCTGCAAACTTCAAACAAAATTGTGTAACTTTTATTGTTGTGGGCTGATAGTGAATTAATTGAAGTGCTTTCCACATCAGTTCAAGTACTAATTTTCAAGGATTTTTTTTTATACTGCAGATAAGAAACCTTTTGTGCCAGTTTAGTAATTTAAATTGAAAAATTACTTACATTAATATGTCATAGGAAACCAGAGAAGAACCAAGCAATGCTGGAGAGTTTGGAGTCACACTTTATTATGTGTGGGTCCAGAGGAAAATGTCTCAAATTCTGGGCCCCAACATGGAAAAATTTTCTCTATTTATATGTTTTTATCTTCTTTGTCTCCAAAATATGGAGTGTTTCCAGTCCCTTTTGCAAATTCTTAAAATATATATATATATATATATATATATATATATATATATATACACATATACATTTTATTATTGATTTTTTACAGAGAGGAAGGGAGAGGGATAGTTAGAAACATCAATCAGCCGCTTCCTGCACATCCCCCATTGGGGACGTGCCCACAACCAAGGTGCATGCCCTTGACCCGAATTGAACCCAGGACCCTTACAATCCGAAGGCCGATGCTCTATCCACTGAGCCAAACCAGATTTTTTTTTTTTGGCTTCTTATGGAAATTCTTAAAGAGCCCTTATGTGCTGGGGCCTTGAGACCTTAACCAAAGGCTTGGCCTGGTGCCAGCACTGATAATTTCATCAGGGAAGGTTTAATGGCCTCTTTTGAAGTGGAAGTAGTCTTATGTTCCTTATTATTCAAGCAAGCAAGCATTTACAGAAGCCAAATAGCAGGGTTAAAATTTCAAACAGCAGTTTTTATATAAGATGGATGCTTCAAATATATACATCTCACAGCACTATCACACTAAAAATTACATGCAAATATCTAGCATTGGTATTTTCCAAAATAAGGATGGGTCCATTAGCTAATGTTTGTGAAAGTAAGGGAAACAGAAAAAGGAAATGAGGATGTTCCTTATTACAGAGTAGGCCACACTTCTCAAACTCAGCTTAGGAAACCAGCCCTCCCCAGACCGAGGGAAGCTCTGTGGCCAGCCAAGCCGGTGATGCTCCCTCCCAAAGAAGCATCATTTCAATGCATCTCTCTCATCCAGGGAATGAAGAGTGCCTCTGATTTGTGGTTAGTGGGGAGCCTAGTCCTTCGGGTAGAAAGCTGAAGTATCAGTATGAGTGCCAGACTTCACCTGAGCCCGAGGGAGCACTGCTTCCCCTGCACCTGCACCCGCTCCTTCCATGTGACCTGACACTATGCCAACTGCAGCTCCAAGAAACGGGGCTCTAGAATCAGAGGGTAAAACCGGAAGATAACATGGGACCTGTTTCACGTGGTTTCTCCAAACTGTGTCGTATGCCCAGGGGGGCTTGGAGATCTGTGGCAAGAGGCTGCGGTGGGGACCGGGATGCAGGGTAGAGGCTGGGGAAGCTGAGTAGGTGAAGCCCCTGGATATTGTGCAAACGCTCTCAGAGGCCAGGTGACCAGGTGGCTAATTTAAATGACCACAGAAGGTGCTGTTGGGGGAACTGTTTCCATTCAAGAACGTAGGCCCAGCAAGACCAGTTCTTTAAGTGTTCATGATAAGCAAGAAATTCAAGGGTTGTTTTATTTTTGAAAATAGGAGATCTATTGGCTTTTTAAATATTTGCAATTAAGTTAAAGTTTTAAAGCAGTGTGAGAGTCAATGTAAATAATCCACTGACCAAATTGCCCCTACTTTGCAAGTTTTGTTGTAGGGTAGCTATTTGGGACTTGGGAGGAAAAGGGCCTACCTCATTTCCTCAAAGAGACACAGATTTCAGTGGTCAGGGATGGGTCTCCAGTACCAGATTACCCCCAATGTGAAGTCAAAGTTGAGACTTACTCATTCAATTCTAGATGCTAAAGGGCCGTGGGGAAGGCTTCCCTAGCTGCCTTTTTCTCCTACAATCTCCTTAGGTAACTATTTCTGTAGAGCTATGGCATCAGCAATTCCCTCTACCTGTATTTTTCCAACTTGAACGTGGGTAAGAACCACTCAGGAGCTGATTAGAATACATATTACTAAATTCCATTGCAAGAGACGGATCCAGGAGGTGGGTTCTGGAGCTTGCTTTTCACACCCACCTTAGTTTACTGTAACACAGATGGTCTGGAGAACACTCTTTGGAAACACTGACTCATCAGTGCCAGCTGGTGGCTGGCACATCTGTTGTCTCAGCCCTGGTTTCCTGCCGAAGTTAGAGATCTGTTTATACAACGGCCTCTTGGAAATATTCACCATCTCTATCTGGATATCTCCAAATTATCACTGTCTCATGGTGGGCCCATAAGATTATAATGGAGCTGAAATTATTCTCTCACCTAGTGACATAGCCATTGTACTGTGATAGTGCAACACATCGAACAAGTGTTTGTGGTGATGCTGGTGTAAAAAAATGTGCTACACTGCCAGTCATATAAAAGTATAGCACAGCCGAAACCGGTTTGGCTCAATGGATAGAGTGTCGGCTTAAAAGACTGAAAGGTCCCGGGTTCGATTCCGGTCAAGGGCATGTACCTTGGTTGTGGGCATATCCCCAGTAGGGGGTGTGCAAGAGGCAGCTGATCGACGACTCTCTCATCATGTTTCTGACTCTCTATCTCTCTCCCTTCCTCTCTGTACAAAATCAATAAAATATATTAAAAAAAAAAAAGTATAGCACATAGTTGAAACCGGTTTGGCTCAGTGGATAGAGCGCTGGCCTGCAGACTGGTGGGTCCTGGGTTGTGTTCTGGTCAGGGGTATGTGCCTTGGTTGCGGGCACATCCCCAGTGGGGGGTGTGCAAGAGGCAGCTGGTCAATGTTTCTCTCTCACTGATGTTTCTAGCTCTCTATCCCTCTCTCTTCCTCTTTGTGGAAAAATCAATAAAATATATATTTTTAAAAAGTATAGCACATACAATTATGCACAGTACAAAACACTTGATAAAAATAACAAATCACTGTTGCTGATTAATGTATTAACTATAGTATACTTTTATTGTTATGTTAGACTGTACTTTTCCTACTTATAAACAAACAAAAGTGTGCTGTAAAACAATTATGCTGTGCTAGGATAACAGCAGCCTCAACATTTCATGTTGTCTGCATCTCCTGATTGCATCATTTTCTTGTGCTTGATTTAATCTAAGCACAGGACAGTGACATGCCGTACAGGCCTGTGGGCTATAGGCTATCCATTTAGACTTGTGTAAGTACACTCTGTGATGTCCACACAATGATAAAATCAGCTATTTATGCTTCTCAGAATATATCCCTGTCAAGTGGCACATGACTGTATTTTCATTCAAAGTCTGCACAAAGATTTATATTCTTTATTGAAATGCATCATCCTTGATTTAAGTTGCTCAAGGCAGAAATCTGCATATGCACCTTTGTTGGATAGAGACTAGTATTCAGGGTGCAAGGAGCAAAGGGAATCAGCATGCCCACCAAATTGATGCTTTGCTACCCAACCTTTGCAATGGCTGCTCAGTTACTCTACCTTGGCTTTCTGAGTATAATCCAGTCCTTCTGGGACAAGTCAATAATAACAACCTCTTTATTTGTGGAGGTTTACTCTATGCCAGGTACTCTGTTTCACATGGATAAATCCAATATTTTCTTAATGCCACTGAACTTCCTATCCAGTGTTTAGAATCTCAGTACCCCTTGAGACTAGATATGGTCCGCATATTTCCAATTGCCAGAACCTCTACTTCAAAATTGGTAACGCCATCTTTCCCACTCTGATATCACCCATAAACCTACAGACCCCAGAGTCAAGGGTTCCTGCTATTGTTTTCTATTTGTGATTCCAGGGATAATGGTGGTTGGCTGAATTAAATCCTATTTAACATGTCTCCTTAGTAGTAAATCAGGTTGTGGCCAGCCCTACAACAATAGAGTGCTAGAATCAGAAAGGCATTCAGAGATTGTCTAGCACAGTGGTTGGCAAACTCATTAATAAACAGAGCCAAATATCACTGGTACTACAATTGAAATTTCTTTTGAGAGCCAAATTTTTAAAACTTAAATTTCTTCTAACACCACTTCTTCAAAAATAGACTCGTTCAGGCCATGGCATTTTGCTGAAGAGCCATACTCAAGAGTCCAAAGAGCCGTAGGTGGCTTGCAAGCCGCAGTTTGCCAACCACTGGTCTAGTCCAATTTCCTTCTGTTACATCCTTGAAAATTGAGGTCTGGAACCATAAAGTGATTTGCCAAGGGTAAGAGAGGAAGAACAAGGGTTAGAGATGGGGATCAAACCTCAGTTGTCTGTTTTCATGTATGCAAGCCCCACTCCAGGGGAGTTATTGTAAATGACACTGAGGATTTTTTGTTGTGTATTTTCTGTCTCTGCCTGCACTCAGTGCCTGGAGTGTAGTGATTGTGAATGGATACAACATAGGTGCATCCGTCTATAGTCGGTTGGCAATGCAGTGACCAGAATTCTCCTTTGATATAAAGAACTATGATGATATTAGAGGAAGATTATGTTTAATGCAGTATGTAGGCTGTTCAGCACCCCTAGTAAAAATGCAATGGAGGACATAGACATAACGCTGTTCAGCTAGGAGCTAGCTTAATCATTCTGCATATATGTCTCCTGCCATGGCCACCTATTCTAAAACCGTGACCCGTGTCTTTCTCAATGCTCAGATTCTTTCTTCCTTCCCTTCTTCCTTCCTTCCTTCCTTCCTTCCTTCCTTCCTTCCTTCCTTCCTTCCTTCCATCCTTCCTTTTAACTATATTTTTATTGATTGCAGAGATGAAGGAGAGGGAAAGACAGATAGAAATATCAATAATAAGAGAGAATCATTAATTGGTATCTCCTGCATGCCCCACAACCCAGGAATGTACCTGACAGGGAAATGAACCATGACCTCTTGGTTAATAGGTTGATGATGCTCATCCACTGAACAAAACTGGCTAAGCTGGATTTTTATTTATTAATTGCATGTTTCTCTGAAATAACATTGCTATGCATTTGTCTTTACTATCTGTGTACTCATGAGGAGAAGCTACATGAAATCATGGATTTAATCTTTTTCACCACCATATTGCTGGGACCTAGAAGAGTCCAAAATAGTAGATCTTCCCTAAAGTGATGGTTTAACATTTTGCATTGGAAGCCTGAATAACCTGCAACACTTTGGCATTCAGAGGCCTAATAACTCCCCACAAATAGAAGCAAAGCAAAAGCCCAGCACTGTGCAATGATAGAGTCATACTGTGAGAAATTCTGATAACATTCTGATACCCTTGCTGAGCCACTGTGATGAAGGAAGGAAGGGACTCAGACACTACAGAAAGCCAGGCCAAGCCCCTTCCTCATTTCTTCATATGATCTGGGAGTTGGGGGTGGAGTGGGGAGGATTGCTTCTCCTAACCCTCCGGGCAGGTGTGTAGAATAGTCCTTCAGCCTATGGATACGTGAAAACATGACCATCATCTTCAAACACAGAACTGAATCATTTTAACCTCTTATTGCTTGACATTTCTGGTGCCAACTTTTTATCTTACCTTCCATGTTACCATTCCTCTGCCCTCACCTCCTACTGCTAAAATGGCTGGAACAGAGAAATCCATCCTCAACAACCTGGATTTCGTCTCCTCCCCAAATGACATATCTCACTATCCCCTACTACCCACTCCTGCTAATGGACCACGGCACTCCTGTTCCTCCGGGCTTCCTCTTTCAGCTGCTGTCCCTCCTTTTCCTCCTAACCTCCTCCTTGCCTCTCTGCCTTGCCTCAGCAATATTGGTTGGGAACCCTATGGGTAATGAGCCCTGGTTTTGTGCTGTGCCCATTTCCTGGGAATTTCTTATTCTATTTATCTTCTGCTTATCTAAATTCTCTTTATCTCTCAATGTTTGCCTCAAACTTCTTCTATCTTGCCCTCTTTTATTTTTTGGTGGAAGAAAAAAAATGGATTTATTTAAGAACCTGTGGTATCCTGAGAAGATGGGGGACTCTCATCACAAAGACCATATTACTATCTCAGTGCAGGCAGAGGTTTTTCTGAGTGGGGAAGGGGAAAGCAGAACAAATAACCGGCAGGGATTGTAGCTCTCCATGCCTCTTTGAGTTAACACAGTCTGCTCAGATAACCATCTCGGAGCTGGTCAAGCGTTTCATCTGGCCTTCTATAGCAATTCCTAAGGATAGTTTTATTTCTCCATTTCAAATTTCTGTTGCCCTAATGGTCAGTAAAATACATTCTGCCCTCATATGTCACCTTGTATTGCTATTTATGGAGATGATAAGCCATCTCTTGTCTGCTCACTGAGAGCATGAGTTTCCTGAGGAAACAGACATGCTGAATCCATCTACGAAACTTCAGCATCTTGTAGTGCTTCGGATATATTTATAGGTGGTGGATTTGATACTTTACATGAAATGAAGGCTCTTGAAGGCCAGCATATTTTTAAGTTCTCTCAAATCAACACCCCCCACAACACACACACACACACACACACACACACACACACACACACACACTCACACACACCCCCCCCTTGGGCTAGGACTATTAAAACTTGTCTAAGTTGGTCTTTTGGAAACATAAAAAGGAAGAAGACCAGAAGACCATTTGTTTTAGGAGAAACCAAGCAAAAAGAAAGAAAAGGTCACATCAAAACAGAACAAAGGCAAAATTGCCATTTAAAGCCAGCAGTCAGATTCTTATGGATGAAGTCATCACCGATCTCCATGGAACACTGCTCCTGGGGAGTCAGGCACTGGCAGTTCCTAGGCCTCTGTATATACAAGAGCCTGTGGGGCAGAGAAGGCAAGAGGCCAAGAAAGGAACAGAAGGGAATGGGCAGTGGAGCAATGGCCCTCTCTGTCACCACAAAAGGAATTTGATAGAATTACTGTATTTAGGCAGATGCTTCAGGACAGGTAGGTCCATGTGTGAGACAGAGCTGATGCTGGTCACGAAGCAGGTGATGGTTCTACTTCTGCTCTGGTCGTTAGCTCACATTGTTTGCATGACTCCTTTAACTTAAAAACTGCCCAGGAAAGTTCCTTTGCCCAGCCATTTGTAGGCTAAAGAGCAGGCTAGGTGAATCAGTCTCTTGGTAAAGGAACTCTGGGACATGCAGAATATAAGCAGGGCAGGGGGTAGATGAACAATAATGATGATAAAAAGAACATTTAGGCAAAACTTAATATGTACCAGAACAAATACTAAAAGTGTAACACTGTTTACTCTCTCTACAATCTCTGAGGCAGGTACTGCTACTGTACAGAGCTTAAGTAATTTGCTTAACATGGGATCACTATTTTGTGGCAGAACCAGGATTCCTGACTACAAGCTCCAGTGTTCCAAGCAGTAGACATGCGATGACCACTTTTTTCCCAAGCAAAATCCAGGACATGTGGCCTGAAACATATTAGTGACCATTGGGTACAATAGGACTGGATATTTGCAGTTAAGACCAATAGAGTCACTGGCCTTTAAATGTCAGAAGAAAACTATAGATTATGTTCAAATTTCTATTCTTGCCTCGTTGGAAATAAGGAAATTCACTGTTTATATTTGGAGCATGCCATTAGCATCATCCTGATTGACCTATTGGTAGTTAAAAATAATTTTGCTGGAATCCATCAAGTCACTGATAAAAGTATTTCCTGATTGACTGGTAGAAGTTATTGAAGCTTCCAGGGATAGTTTCCTTTGCTTTAAAAGGTCATTTAAAGAAGATACATTTTGCTCATATTCAAAAATTTTCACCTATTTTTGAAATGTATATTGAGCTTGTCTTTTTTTTTTTTTTAAGAGTATAACTGTATTATTAATCTATTTAAATATGTGAGATGAACAGAAAAACATAATCTCATGTAGTTATTTCTAATTCTCTGTACTGTTGGGAGATATTTTACAAAGGAATTATTTATAAACAAGACACATTTTAAGCCTTTCTGCAGGTTTGACTTTGTATGTGGAAATGGAGTAGGCAGATATTTGGAGAGTGTGATTTGAAAGTTTCCTACCTAAACTATTTTTATTATTCCCCTGACACTGTCTGAAACTGTGGCTAATTTGCTGAATTCCTTTTACAGAAAATAAACAAAACTGGGTTAAAACATGAATGGGATAAGTTGGCCATCGAAAGCTCTGCCATCTTGGTTTCTTCCTGGGGTTTCTATCCATACCATTTTAATTTATTTATTGACTTATTTTCATACCATTTTTAAAACACTGGTGGCCAACACTGGAGATGGTTAATTTCTGTGAATCACCATCTGTGTACTGGCCGATACATTTTGATCCTAAGAAAAGTTTTCATGGAACAGTACATTTTGATAGGAAGGGACAATGGCCTTTATTGAGCATCTATTATATACCTAGCAATATATAGGTGCCTCACGTACATTAGGGCATTTATAACTCCTAAACAGGCGTCCTCAAACTTTTTAAAGTGGGGGCCAGATCACGGTCCCTCAGAGAGCTGGAGGGCCGGACTATATGAACTACTAATTGCTACTGTAACACCTCGGCTGCGCTCACTGCCCAAAAAACCTGGCGGGCTGGATCAGACTCCTCTGCGGGCCGCATGTGGCCCGAGGGCCGTAGTTTGAAGACGCCTGTGACAGGTCTATGTGGTAATGACTGAGATGGAGAATCGGGAGAACAGTAGTCTAAATCCTGAGTAGGATCCGTTCTTAAAAAGGCCAAATGACCTATTCTGGACCCTTAAGTTCTTATATAAATCTAACATCTCACAAATTCAAAAGTTAAAAAAGGCTGATCTGGGGAGTCTTATTGTAATTTTATAGTAGCAATTTGCTTAGGGTTTTAGCTCCCAAGTGATAAAACCAAAATTCATACCAATGCTCCCTATTCCAGGTGTCCTGACTATAAGAACCACATCCCTTCCCTGGTACCTGGGGAGGAAGTACAAAGTGAGGGATTAAAACATGGGCTGGTGCACTATACCACTCTGGCTAGTCATGAGATCTTGCATGAACTACTCAGTCTCTCTGTGTCTCTTTCCTCAAATGTAAACACAGAAGAAATGCAAATAGCATATATCTCTCAGGTTTGTTAGAAAGATTAGATGTTTTACTAGATGAAATGGGCCTGGTACACTATAAGCCTTCAATAAGTTAAGCTTTTATCACTGAATATGGTTGACAAAGATCAAAGAAGGAGCATTCCTGCTTGCTCCTTTGATAGGGCTAAAATGAAGATCGTGGGTGGCTGCTATAGCATACTAGGGCACATGCTTCTTAGCTAGTGGTAAGAAGGCAGCACTGACATTGAAGAAAGACTTGCTCATCTCAATATTTTTGCCTTGAAGTAGTCCTGGAAAATGACATTCTTTAAACCCTGAGAGCTGTCAAGTAAGAGCAAATTGTTTGAGTTTATTTTTAAAATTATGATTAAAGGAAGCAAGATTTATGCAAAGAAGACAGAGACCTAAAGGCAAATAAGAAGCTCCAGGTAACCAAAGCTAGATGTTTTGATTCTGATTAAGTTCATTCTACCAGACAACCTGAAATTCCATGGGGTAGAGTGAGCTCTTTCTCTCAAGTAGGCAGAAGAGAAGCTGCCCAATCATTTTTACCCTACTAGCTTTTGTGTTTTTCTGACTGTCTTTCCATGAAAAGAAAAGCGCCTTCTGTTTTTTGAGGGAGAGTGGGGATAATACACCACAGATCTCAGTATTACATTGCATTATTTATGAAACTAATTTTTTTCTTTTTAGTTTCAGCTGATTGAAGACACCTTGCTTTAAATGGAGATGCAAGGAACAGATAACACCTGAAACCCATTTTAAACAGTAATTCTTTGTAAAATAATCCTAATTGTAATTATAAATACATAGTAGAATCTAATGATTCATCTGTAGGGTTAATCTGCTACTTATCAAGCCATTTCTCAAACTCACTACATTAGGTATTGAGGATGCAATGGTGAGAAACCGCCCTCAAAGAGTTTACGTAGCTTAGTGGGGGGAAAAAAGACGTTGCAATAAATTGTAGCAAGATGCATGAAGTGTCAAAGTTAAATGAACAAAAGGCTAGCATAGGAAATAACTCTCAGGGAAAACTTTTGAAAGCCCCACTAAAGAGAATCTTACTGAACCAAGAGTTTCATCAGATGATCACAAACTATAACTACAATGTAGAAAAATGCAGTCATTCTTAAAGGCTAGAAAAGATGTCAAACTTGGGAGACGTATGGCGGTGAACTCCCAATCACCCCTGTGTTAACGAACTCCCCCACAGGACTTAGCAATGGCTCTCTCTCACCCATTGCACGATCTGCTGACATCTCAGCTCTCTCTCTCTTGCTACCAAGGCCATTTCTGAATCTCGCCAGTCCAGGAGAAGGGCTAGTTTCCTTGTAACCTAGCCATGGTAAGTGTATATAAATCATTCCATTTCCCATTTGAGAGCTACAAATCAGTGATCACTTCCATTAACATGGAATATCAGAATGTTGGATAGCAGCTTTTTAATACATGATAAGCAACTGGTAAACTGAGGTAGCAGTTGTTATTGAGCGTGGAAGGAAACGAAGGCCACAGATATCTAAATGAAAAAGATGACTCAAGAAGAAAGGAATTGGCCAAATGTGGTTCAAGGCTCTTCCTCCCTCAAGCTGCAGGTGAATCATTTGAAAACTACAGAATGACAGGCTCCTGAGAATTTCAGGCTGCAGAAACATTAACAATTGCGTGTGTGTGCGCGCGCGTGTGTATGCTTATTATATATCTGTGTGGTTAACTATGTTTATATACATATGTAGACATGCATATATATTTGTTTATTTCTAAGGGTATTAATGTGTGTCCTATTAATATGTATGGCAATATTTGCCTATGTGTGACAGACCAGACAGGCTAAAAAGTCTAAGACTTGCACTCCTCACGGGCTCTATCTTCCCCATATACCCACCCCTCCACACCACCAACCCACTGAAGCAGAAAGGATGCCTTGAGACCTAAGACTGAATTAAAAAGTTTGCAGCTGAGGATTTCCCATCTGGGAACCTCCTTGGTTCCCTGCAGAATGGTGGGTTTAAGAAGTCTGTGCATTCCCCTAGGAAGACTTGGACAGCTCTCCCCCGCCCCCTCCCAGTCCTAAAGCGTCCTCCGCCAGCCCGCAGCTGCCAGCTCTGCAGAAGCGGGCCAGGCCCAGGCAGGTCGGCCCGCGCGGGCTGGAGGGAGGGGAGCGGGGGGCGGGGGCGGCGGGAAGCGGTGCCTCCAGCTGCGGAGGCCGCCGCACAGCTGGAGCCGCCGCGGTCACCTGCCGGCGCCGTCGCCCTTGCGCTCCCGCTGCCCGGCCGGCGGCCCGCGGACTGTGCGGAGGGCGCCGGGCGTAGGCGGCGGCGGGTGGGCCGCGCCGGTATTTATAGCGGTGACAGCAGCGGCGGCGGAGCACCGCCGGGCCGTCTCGCCGCGCTCCCCAGCGAGGCCGCGGGCGGCTGTGCCCCCTCCGCTCTCCGGCGCCCCGAGCCCGCGCGGCCCCATCGGTGAGTACGCGGCCCGGCGCCCGGCGCGCCCCCCGCCCCGGTGCCTCCCCGCCCGCTGCCCGCAGCCCCGGCCCCCCGGTCCCGGCCGCGAATGCGGAAACCTCCTCCGGGAGCCCGGTCGGGAGCCCCCGGTGTCTCTCCGCCCTGGCCCTGGGCTGGCGAGCAGGAGGCAGGCTGGAGTCTGGGAGGGGGCCAGCGGGGGCGGAGGAGACTCCTGGGCGGAAGGCTGTGGGTGGGTAACCCTCAAACTCCTGCTCCAGGGGGTAAGGGACATCAGGACAGACCTTGAACTTTCCTCGCTTCACTAGTTCCCAGGATAGGGATTGAGTAGAAGCCCTATCCCCCTATCTGCCTGTCTGCCTGTCTGCCTGTCTGCCTATCTATCTAGCTATTTAGCTATCTATCTATCTAGCTATCTATCATCACTGGTTAAATTAACAGGTTGCAGTTATGGGTGTTCTCATGAAAAACAACAGCAACAGCACTTGAGTGTTTGGGTGTGTTATTAAGGCGATCATAACTCAATAAAGGTAATTGTTGATTCCCGTTTTCAAAAATACCACAGGACCACAAGTGTGTTTGACCCATTGTGGTAACAATTTGGCTTCCATTATTCATTCTAAACTGAGTGTGTGTGTGTGTGTGTGTGGTGTGACGGTATAGTAAACACCACATACTTATTTTGGTATTTGGTATTTGTGTGTGGAAACAAGTCTCATGAACCAGAAGATTTTTTTTGAGGAAAAGTATGTTGAATAAATGTGATTATAAAAGACATATTGTTTTGAAGTTCATGGAAGGACTTCTAGAAAGATTTCAGGGTTTTGTTTTCAGAAAACAAAACCTTCCAATTTATGGAATGTAAAGAATAGTACAATAGAATCCTCTTAAAGGCCATGGTTTGTTGTTACTGTAAAGACCGAGTTTTTGTCATGAACTTTGTAACTCAAATTGTGGATTTTGATGTAGGTATTTACTCCCATCCCCATCCCATCTCCATCTGATCTTTGTGATCAGAAACCAGTATTTGTCTGTTTTATTTAAATTGCCAGTCATTACAAAAATTTTTTAGATATGAATGAATTTTACTTTATTCACTAACTCTTACTTTCTTTGGAGTTGTATTTACAATAGATTCTTTACCATAAACAGATGTTGCTGAAAAGAAGGTCTAAACATTTTAAAAGAATTCATTGCTGATTATTTTTCAACTTATAATAACGTGAAACGGCTCATAAATATTTTGCCAGTTTAATGAAAAGTTGGCAATGCCTTTGTCAGAAGAGAACCCCAGGTCTACCTTGCTTGCAGGTTGTCTGTTTGAAAAACATGCATTGGTTCAGTGTTTTGTTATCCCAAGGACTGCAGGGTAAGAACGAGGAAACAAAATCACGTAAAGGTTGAAAAACTGTGAAGAGAACGTCTAGGAAGTGATTTATGGATATGATCTTGCAAATAAGGAGACCACAAACACCATCCTGGTATCTAAGCCACTTATGGTGGTTTCATTGATTGACTTAAAAGGTTGCTTTTTATTTAAAAGGCCATGTGGGCTCTTGTGTTGGACTAAATGTAAGGAGTTCTGAGTTTACTTCTGTTACTATTGATATAACCTGCATCAATCAAGTGCAGTATGTAAATGTTATGTGTCATCTCCTCATGTCTGCTTTTTCTTCCAACAATTCAAGGGACTAGTTTTATAATAGGTCTCTCCTTACCATAGGGCTGTCCAGACAAATATATTTTTGGTTTTCCGGCATTTCTCTTTTTTAAAGACTTGAATATTCATTTTCCAGAGTCTATTCTCTCTAACGGAGTCTTCAGTGTTTTTTTCCTCATCAAACTTGGTCTGTTATACCACCATGCATACATTGAATTTTTCATTGATTCATCCATTAGCAAATATTTATTGAGTGCCTAAGAGGTGCCAGCCATCATCTACTTGCCAGTACTTCTGCTTCCTTCCCAATGGTCCTTTATTTTGTATTCTGTACTTCTCAGTGTAGGGAGTTCAGCAGTATTAAGAGTATTGACCTTGGGTCATATGGATGTATTTCTGCCAGTTGGTAGCTATGTGACCTTGGGCAGGTTATCACCTTTCTGCATCTCCATTTCTTCCCTGGTATATCCAAAGGTTTGGTGTAAGAACTAAATGAGACGATGCACAAAAAGAGCTTGCCAAGAGCCCAACACATAGAAAGAATTTACACATGTTAATTAGCATTATGTTGTCTGTATCTGCTTCAAAAGGTGTTCATCTCAGAAAATGCATTTCCCATTTCAGGAAATGGCAATCCCATTTCTGGCTTTTGTCAGACCACGTCCATGTCCAGCCCATCAGTCCATCCAGACCATCAGTCCATCTTGCCAGCCCATCCTTTCAAATGTGCCCAGAGATGATGCGTTTCCAGGCATCAGGCAGAGTGGCTCTTCCGACATGGTCAGTCGGATTGTGTCCCTCTCCTGCTTCCCCTTTCACACAGCAGGAGAGCCCAGGTGCACAGGGTGGTCTCCAGGCAGGATCACAATCCTATGCTCCCTCCCAGACCTATCTCCTTTCATACTCCCAGGCACCCACAGCCTAGCCAGTCACACTAACCCTGGTCTGCTCCTTACGTGCACTAATCATGCACACAACACTGGCCTTGGCAATTTTTTATCCCTTCTGTCCGGATTACTTTTTCCCCAGATATCTCCCTGCCTCCCACCCTTGATTCATATTTCTGTTTAAAAGTCACCTTATAACAAGGCCTTCTTCAACTTTCCTTACTCCTGATGCTCCCTATTAACTTTGTCCTGCTTAATTTTCTCCACCAACTTATAACTTTACAAAATACATAGTATTTCATTTTTCTCTGTTTAATGTCCCACATGAGACAATAACAGGCAAGGCAGCAGGGCGTGGTCTGTTAGTAATCCTCATGCACAGGCCAGTACCTGTCACAAGTAGACATTCTAAGTATTGAGCAAACGAATGATGCATGTTATTATGAATTAACAAATCTGGACTTCACCACTTCCTCTATATGATTTTTGAGCCTTAGTTTCAATATTTGTAAAATTAGGATAATATTAATCCTTTGTAGAGTTGTTGTATTAAATATCCTTTAATACTGAGAATAGCATATATAGACACTCAATAAATGGAATAGATAGTTGATGTTATTGTCATGCTCATTTCTAATGGAAATGACCTGGAGTCACTTGTGTTTTAATAATGGTCTTCAGGGTAGGAAGTACATGGAAGTGACCAGACACTTTACAAATGAAGCCTCCTTTTGTCTTCACTACAACCTTATGGAGAAAGTACTTTTGTTAGGATTTTATTGATGAAGAAATGGAATCTCAAAGAGGTAAGGGATTTGCCCAAGGATTTGCCAGGGAGTAGCCGAGTCAGGCAGAGCTGGGCCATATTCCTCCCTCCACATTAGGCTGCCTTCTGCAAAGCAGATGCTCCTAATTCCTTTGAATCATTCTAATGACATTCTAATGGTGTGATTTTTGCCATTGAAAACACTAACAGGTAAAATCTGCTATAGAGGTGGGCTACATTTACCTTTTAAGAAAACAATAATAAATAATTTAAAACTCCATTTTTCCTTTTGACATACAATTTTACAAATGATTATATATTAGGGGTTAAATGAAACGATTGTAAAAATGTTCTGCTAACTGCAATGAACTTTACCTACATTAGTAGAATACTACAACTAGGTAATTGAAGAAAAATAGCCTTTAATGTTTTCTTGTATGATAAAACTAGGGACCGTTTGAAACACAGCTGTATATGTCACAAAATGCATACCTTAAAAAGTAAAATTAAAGTAAAGGAGGCCTCTTTCTTTCTTTCTTTCTTTTTTCTTTTTTTCTTTAATTCTTACCTGAGGATATTTTTTCAATTGATTTCTAGAGAGAGTGGAAGGAAGGGAGAGTGGGAGGGTGGGGGAGAGAAACATTGATGTGAGAGAGACACATTAATTGGTTGCCTCCCATGCTCGCTCCTACAAGATCTGGGTACCTACAACTGAGATACATGCCCTTGACCAGAAATCAAACCCCAGATCTTTCAGTCTGCAGGCTGATGCTCTAACTACAGAGCAAGCTGGCCAGGGCTTAGTACAGGAAGTCTTTTTAAAAATTATTTTTAAAAGAAATTAGATTCAAGGTGCTGAAATAATATTCACACTTTTGGCAGAGTACAGACACAGAGTACATACAGCCCTTTAATAAGAGCTAATAGGGGTTACAGGTGAAATTTCAGATATACATACCAAGAAGCTTCAAAAAATTTGAAGCGATTTTAATTTTATCGCATAATTTAGTTCTACAGTGACAATGTTCTCTTCCTGTGACCTGATTGGGTGTTCCCTGATGCTGAGACTCACACTAGCAGAGCTGCGCTTTGGGTGTGGTTTATTTGACTAATGATAATGTGTTTCTTGTTTTGTACATTTGATTAGTTCATCAGTGACTTTCCCATACACATCCTTACATATTTTTTAATATAAGTGATTCAGTCCATCTAGGTCATACCTGTCATTGTGTAGAACCTATTCATGAGCCAGGGTCTCTGTTGGGAACAGGACGTTCACACTTCTGAAGTCCTTCATTTGTTTATAAAGACCCTCATAAGGAAGGAAGGCCTCGTACTTTGGTTCATTGAAACAAATTATTACAATAATTGTCAGGACATTGATGTTGCCTTGGTCTGGTACCTGATCATCTTCTAACTGTTGGGGTTACCTCTAAATTATCTCCCCACTTTCATCAGGCCTCATACCAATTGATCATTTCCATGTTGACAGAGAAATCTTCCCCAAACCCTGCTCTAATCAAGCATATCACTCTTCTGTTCTGAAACCTTTGATTCCCTATTTTCCATTGAGTAAATTGCAAAACAACACTTTTGTACAATCTTCCTTCAAGTGGCCCCAAATTTTCATCAACTCTCACAAGTTACCCCCAAGCACTCTGTGTTCCAGCCACACAGAACTACTAATACATCTCTGTATCTGTACCAGACTCTCTCTCCTATGCCTTTGCTCAAAGTATCTTCCCAGCCTGAATATCCCACCGCTTTCCCATTTTTCTTTGAATTCTTCTCCATTCTTATCCTTGAATACCAGGTGAACTACTGGCTTGCAGTAAAATGGGTGGCATTTCTAAGAGCGAATATAAATATTAGAACTGCCAGACTTGGAACTGGTAACTGAAGGCCTGTGGGTTATTAGACAGCATATTAAAGTTTGAGCCTATAGTTACTAATATCTTCATCACTGTTATAATGTGAGAAAACAGAGGCTACCAAGAATTGATAGTGTCCTGTACGTCATGATGTCATCACTTATAAAAGGGAATTAAATGGTGGAGAGCTGAGAGATGCAGCGTTTTCTATAAGCATCCTTGGAAAATCACAAAGTGAACATCAGTGATGCGTGACCAAAGGACAATCATATCAGCTCCACTACTTATACAGATGCTCAAAGAAGAACAACAATCTGAGCCATTCTGTAGGCAGTCATATGGGTCCTGTTCTTTCTGATCATGTTACCAGTTATTTTGAATAGTAATAGTAGATTCATTTATCCTAGAAGTACTGTGAATCTTTTATCAGATAAATCTTTTATCAGGCACTTTTTAACTAACATATAAAGGGCAAAATTTTGGAGTTTATTTTTGGTGTGGAGAAGGCATAGCCTGGTGTCGAAGCCAGGTGGCATGGATTTGAATTCCAACTCTGGCAGAGATTCCTTTTGTTATTTGGTAAAAATTACTGAACTCTTAAGTTTTGGTCTTAACATTTGTAAAATAAGAGTATTTTATTCATTGGGCTGCTATGGAATTTAAATGACATTTAGTTTGTAAAGCTCATAGTGGTAAGTACTCACTAAATGTCAACCTTAGTAATAGTGATAATAATGCAGAGCCTGGTATTAAAATGGGATGGTGTTGGGTGGGGACACATCACTGCTGCTATTGAATGGGTCATTGGTGCAGTCTTTGGGCTCCTCTGCTCTTCTCTTTCCATAACGTCAGCCAAGGGCAGGTTGCTTTGCCTTCTCATCTCTCCTGAACCAGTACGGGGGCTTCTCCTTTGGAGGGTACCACTCAGCTCCTCCAGCAGGTGTTTAATGAGAGTCCGCTATGGGTTTGGCACTGAGCTGTGTCCTGGAAGTAAACAGCCCCCCCTCCCTGAGGACTTTATGATCCATGAAGGGAGACAAACACATAACAGATCACTTCAACGTGATATGATAAGAGCCAAGATCAAAGCAAACTTAACTAAGATAAAAGCTCATCCATGGGCCCAGAATTGGATTTAAACGAATGTAAAGGGTTAGCTGGCTGCGCTGCACTGTGTAGCATATTTGAATAGTCCTTAATCCTAGATTATTAATGTTAGAGTCACCAGGTGATCTTGTTGGTCATAAAGATGCTTTTTGCGAGCTGTGGAAGAAAGAAGAGTTTTGGTACTCTGGATGTCAGAAGCCCGAGGAACTAGAAAACAGGGCTGAGAGAATGAGGCAAACTTGCGGCAACCTTGTGTATAAAATCAGGAAGTGGGGATCCGAGAAGTTTTATTCAAGCTAGGCAGATTTTGAAATTGGGGACCCTGTAGAAGACATCACTGCAGCTTTGGAGTATGAGGTACGAATACATACCAGCCATTCTTAGCATAAAATAAAAAGACTAACAGATCAATAACAGAGCTGTGTTCATTTAGTATTTAAGTCACTAAATCTGTTAGTGGAAATTAAGAATAAGCTGTAAATGTGTTGGGAAATATTATATTGGGAGAAGCACTCACAGCTTTGAGGTATTGGTAAATTAGACAAAATAAGGGCTAGGAATGGATTTGGATTCATATGCTGGCTCTTCCACTTCCTGGATATTTGAGTCTTTGTTTTCTTACCTGTAACATGGGCATGATACCAGCATTCATAGCATCCCAGTAGGAATTAAAATCTCTTTTTAGTGCTGGTCTGTTGCTTAATTCTGTAGTTCTCTCTCTTGAGACAATATGATTACTGGAGAGGAATAGCTATCTCCAACATTTTTAAAAAGTGTTCTCATTCAACTTGGACATATAGACATTACGATATAGCCCACAAAGCAAGATTCTGAAGTTAAAAGCAACTGTAAAATAAGCATATGTATTATTTAAAAAAGAACCAAGGCCATATGTATTCAGTATTCTAAATTCTGCTGCCTTAATTGCATGTAGGTAGAGGGAGGGGGGAGGGGTTGGTGCAACTACAACAGAATTTCTCATTGGTTAGAGAAGCCATAAAGATACCTCTTAAATGATACCCTTATCCAGTTCTGATGGCAGGTCGGCATCACTTCTGCTTCAAGACTCATTGGCTTTGAGATGATTTCGGTATAGTCTTTGTAATGGTGGTCTCTGGACATTTCCAGAGATGTTGCATGCAAGTGGGTTGATATTTACCCATTTGTCATCCTCACCTATTGAATGTCATGAAAACACGTGACTTAGTGATCATTTTTGTTTTTTTGTTGCCTTCTCTGCTCTTTTCAGTGTGAGAACTATGCAGGTCTCTGCTGCTGCAGTGGGTGATGAACTTTACATTAAAAAAAAAAAGAAAAAAGAAAGAAAGAAACTTGCGATTGTCACCATTCCTAAGTGTCTGAGCCGCAGCCCCTGGGGACAGATATTTCAGAGAAGACACACAGGTCACAAAGGACTTGCAATGGCTTACAAGTTTGATGAAGCCAAGGCACAGTGACTGTTTTTGCTGAATTTTATGGTCATTCCTTTTGTGTTTATGTTGCTTTTCTAAAATACTTAAGTCTCATTAACTGAAATTGTGGGTTTAATTGACATTCATCAGCCTAGAATATTGGATTTGGGAGCCTTGGAGCCTATTCTGTTGACTTAGAGTTACTTTAGGCGTAGCTTGATCTTTGTACTTTTAGCCATGTACACATATACATTTTTCCTGTGCTAGAGAAGAATGTATTATATGGCAGAGCTAATAGAATCATCTCTAGAGCAGAATGTATCTTCAGAAGGTATTTGGGGGATGACATCCCTGGGGCTGGGCCCTAGGCTGGGAAAATGCCTGGGGCTGATCTGGCTGCTGGCAGGGGCTGGAGACCAGGACTTGGGGTCAGACTCCAGAGGCTCAAATCAGAGCTCTCCTGCTCTCATGACTTCTGGAAGTTACATAATCTGTGTGAGCTTCAGTTCCCTGCGTGCACACAAAGTGATGCCTATTTCAGAGGTTGTTCAGAGGAAAATGAAATAACAATGCATGCAGACAGCCAACACGGAGGCTGGATGTCACATACTGTAGGCTTTGTAAGAGTCTCTCTTTTCTCTCTCAGTTCTAGATACATTGAGAAGGAAGAAAAAGAATTGGCAGATTGTGGTGCAATCTTTTCTTTATTATTATTGTTTTTATCCTGGGCTTAATCAGCTTTATTATTGGGGGAAATGGGAAATACAGCTTAGACTGAGTACCGGATAGGCTTACCAAAATGGAACTCCAGAACCCCAGAATTAGGCAAAATCACCCAGCCACAGTCCTAGTGGATCTCGAAGGCTTAATGTGTGTGTGTGTGTGTGTGTGTGTGTGTGTGTGTGTGTGAATAGGTTGGCTCCCAAAAAGGAAAGAGAAGCTAAGGTAGGGTCTGGAAATCAGAATTTTAGATATATTTTTTAAATTGATTTTAGGGAGAGAGGAAGGGAGAGTGAGAGATAGAAATATCAATGATCAGAGAGAATCATCCATGATTCTGCCTCTTCCATGCCTCCTACTAGGGATTGTGCCCACAACTTGGGCATGAATTGAACTTGACCAGGAATTGAACTATGACCTCTGGTTCATGTGTTAATGCTCAACCACTGAACCACACTGGGTGAGCTGGACATCAGAATTTTAAGGAAGTTTCTCTATTTCCAATGTACATCCAGGTTAGGATCACCACTTAGGCATGTTAGATTTTTTTTTTTTTAACAGAGAGGAAGAGACAGATAGTTAGAAACATCAATGAGAGAGAAACATTGATTAGCTGCCTCTTGCACATTCCCTATTGAGGATGTGCCAACGCTCTATCCACTGAGCCAAACTGGTTTCGGGCATGTTAACTGTTTTGCATGGCCTCTACACCTTTGCATATGTCTAGATCGAGCATTCTTGCCTTCATTACTTGGGGAAAGAAATTATGCTAACTTTCCAATCTTGAACTTGGGTATGTACTCCTCTGTGAAATCTTCTTTTCTCCTCACTTCCTTCCTACAGAAAAAGTTGCCCATTCCCTCCTAAGTGCAACTATTCTACCACAGACTGAGCTATTTCACAAAACTTACTGTGTTAAAATTGACAACTAGGATGTGAACACTGTTTATAAAAGTCTATACACATATGTATATTCGTCAATGTTTAAAAAAAATTCTCATCATTTGCAGCAACCTGGATAGAACTAGAGAACATCATGCTGAGTGAAATAAGCTAGTCAATGAAAGGGAAATACCACATGACCTCACTCATTTATGGATATTAAAAAACATTATAAACTGACGAACCAAAAGTCAGATATAAAGACAGTAAAGCAACAAGCAGACTGTAAAATTACAGCAGGTAGGGTAGGGAGATCTGGGGGAGATAAGAGATCAACCAAAGGACTTGTATACATGCATATAAGTACAACCAATGGACACAAAACTCTGGGGAGGGAGGGTATGTATGGGGGGAGTAATGTTAAAATATGTACACAGATAATAATTTAATAAAAAAAATAAAAAAAAATAAAAAAAGATCTGAAAGTATATCCACCAAATTATCAGGGATTGTCACTCTGGAGAGAGGGATTAGGGTAGAAGAATACATGCTCAGTTAACTTCTACATTGCTTTAATTTTTAAGCAAGTCTGGATTATAACAGTATCAAAAATAATCTAAGACAGGAAAAGTATTGCATTGTGTTATTTTGCTCTGTGATTCCTCCTGAGGTGACTGCCACATGTCATCTCAGTCATCATCCTAATTTTGATCCTAAGTGTTCTGTCTTCTCTTATTCCTCCCTCTCCTCTTACTCTTTTATTTTTTCTTTCCTAAATCCACCTATAGGCCTTATTAGATGACAGGGAAGGCACAATATTTACTTGCCTCAATCTCAGACTTGCCTTGGTGCTGTAAGAAACAGGTATCATCTTTTTCTGAAGAACTGTTTATTGAGCCATTATAAATGTGAACATATAACAGGAAGAGAGATTGTTTGTTTTCCTGCTCTAACGCTATGTATCTTTTCTTATCCAGGTAAACGACGGAATTCAAGTTTTGAAGGATGGGTAAAGACTTCCGTTACTATTTCCAGCACCCCTGGTCTCGCCTGATTGTGGCTTACTTGGTGATCTTCTTTAACTTCTTAATATTTGCGGAGGACCCGGTTTCTCATAGCCAAACAGAAGCCAATGTTATTGTTGTTGGGAACTGTTTTTCATTTGTAACCAATAAATACCCCAGAGGAGTTAGCTGGAGGCTCCTGAAGGTGCTACTATGGCTACTGGCCATCCTCACAGGACTAATAGCTGGCAAGTTTCTGTTCCACCAGCGTTTGTTCGGTAAGTACCCATGAGCTATAATGCTGTAATTATTCAGTTACTATTCTCCAAAGGAGAGCTGTGTTATTTCTAAATGCAAAATTTAAGATGCATTTCCGATCGCTCCCTAGCCTTACCAGTAATTTGGTATGCACTGTTGTAGCTAGGCTCTTCAGCTACTCTCTGTTTAATGGTTTATTTTGTTTGATATGGCCTAAGGGAAATTATCATGAAGTACCAGACTTCATTTAAAAAAAATAGCTTTAGAAAAAAAAAATAAATGAACGTTTATGTAATCTTGTTTAGGAATAGATGAAAATAACCCTTTCCCCCATAAACAGTACTTAAGTATGATGTGGTAAATAAATAAGAATTGGCTTTAGGATGCTTATTTTGAGCTTATTCAACTACAGAACAGTATATAAGTAAAAAATCTCTCGGTGCTAAGCAACAGAAAAAGAGACTAAATTAGTTCAAGATAAAAAGATAATTCACTGTAAGGATTTTGGGTTGTTTCACCGAGATGAGGGATAGGATTTACTTTGATAATTGGGATAAATGGAACCAGGGGCTTGAATTCTTCAGGTGTTCTTTGTCTTGGCTCCTCTATCAGTCTGCTTTATTCTCTGCATTCACACTGAAGATCATTTTACATTCACCCAGAAAGACTGGCTTGACTCTCTTGATCCCAAGTTTAAACATTCAGGGAAGAAGCTCACATTGACCAGTTTGTGTATGGTTTCCACCTCTGGCCTAATTCATTTTGGCCAGGGGATGGGCAATATTTATCTCATCAATATTCATTGATCAGTTATTACATACCAGGCACTATTCCAGGAAGTGAATCAAAAAGGTAAGATATCTGCCCACATAAAAATGTATATCCTACAGGAGAAAGTCACTAAGCAAGTAAATTTCTAACCTGTACCATAAAGGGGTGGTAAGTGCTATGGGGAATAAAGTTTTAAATGCTGCTTGGCCACTTCGGAAGAGAACTTGGTAATAGAGCTTTGAATTTAGCACTTATAAGATCATAGGTGACTTATTGTGAGTGTTTTCAGTCTAGCAGTTTGGTTAGAAACAGATGGCAATGATTTAAATAATGAATGAACAAACTATGTACATACATATATAGTCACATATAATATTACATATATATTCCTTTCAGTCTCTACTTTCTCCGCAAACTTTTGCCATCTGGTTCTATTACATAAATGTATAAAATATACATATTGTCTATTTATTATATATGTACATAGTTTAAGGAGTTTGATGAAGAAATGGAAGAAGAAAATGAGAAATGGGAAGTGGCTAAAAATGGAAGGCCCGCCCTAACCGGTTTGGCTCAGTGGATACAGTGTCAGCTTGTGAACTGAAGGGTTTTAGGTTCGATTCTGGTCAAGGGCACATGCCCTGGTTGCAGACTGCATTCCCAATGGGGGACATGCAGGAGGTAGCCAATTGATGATTGTCTCTCATTGATGTTTCTATCTTTCTCTCCCTCTCCCTTCCTCTCTGAAATCAATAAAAGTATATATATATTTGAAAAATTGAAGGACCAATGGTAGATTTTTGTCATTGGTTTTGTTGGTGATTTTATTTGAGGAGTAAGATTGATGGATCTGCTTGTTGTTGTAAGGGAAGGAGCTAGTAGACTGAAGTGCAGGTGAGGATATGGAAGAAAAATAGCATCTCTGAAGGTTTCTTTGGTTTGTGACTTAGGACACAGCTAGAAATAGTGGCCTTTAGAGGCCAGGAAGAGAGACTCCTGTTCCTCAGAAATAGTCATAAATGAAGTGAAAGCTAGTACTCGAATGGGTCTGTTTGAAGTGGAGGAGCAGAGAGGGCGAATGTGCTGCCATCTGGTAATTTCTACTTTGCTATGAAGAAGGAAGAGCTAAAGATGGATGTGGAGAGGGTTGAATGGCATCCGTCTGAAGTGCTGAGCAGTGTTCTCTATGAGAGCTCTGCCACCTGGAACAGAAGTTGAGAGTGATTCATCTGGGTGGGGACCCTTCTGGCTTGTGGTTTTGGAAACAAAGGATGGAACATAAATGGAGAGTTTTAATAAAAGAGTTATTGATTTGATTAATAGGGGATCTGGTTGGATGTGGAAAGGAGGTGGGGAAGATGATAGTCTGGGAGGAGTGAACAAGAGCTTGAAGATTTGGATGAAATTGAACAGGTAAAATGAAAGTAGGAAAAGGGAAAGAATTGATGGGTGTGGTTAAAGTTCATATTCTAACATAATTACAGCTATTTGTTGTGGGGATTTCCAACTAGGGAATCTTTAGAGACTGGGTGCTGGAGTGGAGAGACAGGCCATTGATATAGAGGATATCTAGGAACTGGGTATTAGTTGGGCCTTCCACCAAACATTGAACAAGCATGGTATCCTGAGTAGTAATCGTATGGATAGAAGAGATTTAAAATGGGGGGGGGGGGGGGCAGAGGAGGAGGCACTGGGTCAGCAAAAATGGGTGGAGGGTGCTGGGCAGACAAAACAATAGATATCCCTTACAAGTGAAGGCTGGATATGTTTGTTACCCATTCAGGAAATTTACTCAGTGTAGAAAGTTAAGGTGAACTTAGACCAAAGCTTTCTGCCTATATTAAGGATGAATTGAGAATCATAGTTATGGTATTAATAATAAGAGAAGATCATTTGGTTTTGTAATTGCTACATTTTAAGTTATGCCATTGCAAAGTCTTACCTCCTATACAAAAATCACATTTTAGTCATAACTTACTTTGTAATTCTCCTGTTGGAATAAATAATTCACTCTAGATTTCAAGTGGTATATTGAGTACAAATGATTTTAAAATAGGGTAAAAGTGTATCTTTTTTAAATTTGATTTTGCTTAATATAGGGAAGATAGTATTATACAGTCAGCTTTATCATTTGTATTTGGCAGTATGGCAATTTCTTTTAAAATATATTTTTATTGAATTCAGAGAGGAAGGGAGAGGGGGAGAGGAGAGGGAGAAACATCAACAATGAGAAAGAATCACCTATCAGTTGTCTTTTGCATGCATGCTATGGGGATTGAGCTTACAATCCAGGCATGTTCCCTGATTGGGAATTGAACTGTGACATTATAGTTCATAGGTTGATGCTCAACCATCAGAGCCACACCGGCTAGGCAGCAATATGGCAGTTTCCTTCTATTTTTTTTTCTTACTAAAAATCTACAAAATTATATGGGGTATTAGAGAAGGGATGATAACCTTTTGCAAATTTTGATGACAAGTAGGTAACTGGACTCCTGATTGAATTTTCTAATAAACTTGAAACTTGTCTACTCCTGTTATCTCCCTTCACCTTCCTTTATGGCCATTCTTTCTTCCTTCACTCAAAAGCAGTCATATGCTTCTAAGAATTCTCTCCTTCATAATTCATTTTGATTTTGCTACCAAAAATAATTTTTCTACATGGCTAAATGTCTCCTGTGACTTACAGAATAAAGTCTTAAGTCCTTTGATTGATATTCAAAGCGCATTATGATCTACGCCTGCTTGACTTCAGACCTGATCCCTTGACATTCTATACTATGCAGAATTATTTGCTCATTCTCCAACCTGTGGGAAAGAAACTGGATTGAAGTGTAGACAAAGATATAGAAGAAAGACAGCATCTCTGAAGGCTTCTTTGGTCTGTGACTTAGGACACAGGTAGAAGTAGGGACCTTGGAGAGGACAAGAGGAGAGACCCCGGCTGCTCAGAAATAGTCTTGCATGCTTCTTGCCTTTCTTTGCATGTGTGCCATCCCATTCCATCATGCTCATCCCCTCCATGTTAAGTTGGTGAATTTCTCTTTTCCCTTCACATCCAAGTTCAAGCATTATACCCTCTGGAATGCACTCTTTAACTTCCTTCTGTCTGTTGTCATCCCCCTGGCTTCCACTTTTGTCCAATTGCACCAAAGAAAGTACATCAAGTACATCAGGGGACTCTGGAACTGGCAGCCATGCAACATTGTGGAAAAGAATCCAAAATTTAATGCAATCATACTCGTTGTTTTTATTGGCTTGGAATGTGACAAATGTTTTCTCCTTTGTTCCCAAATCATTAGCACTTACACAAAATTCATTTTTTTAAAGGCCATATTTAAACCTTTAACCATTTAGTCACATAAGCTTGTGGTAGTTGATGGTGATGATGGGGTATGTATGTTTAGAGGAGGGGTTGTTAATTGCAAGCACAGACATTTTTGTTAGTAGAAATTGGGATGGTTTACAAAATAAACAATTATTTTGTGAGATCAGTTAAATTGTTATTTTTTGTCATTCTCTCATGAAATGCCAAATAAAAATATTGAATAGAATGCCACTACCCCTTTCATGTAATTAACTTGTGAGTCTTCCCTTGTTTATTATGATGGATAGTCTCTTCTTAAAAGACTCCAAAAGGACAATACAATATCGCCAATTTTAAGCAGACATTCGCTCGCTTCATCCAATCAAAAACTCTCTCTGATCATTGATATTTCTCTTTCTCTCTCCCTCTCCCTTTATTTCTGAAATCAATAAAATTATATTTAAAAAATGAGGAAGAGCAAATGTTCTGTGAGCACATAATTTTAATTCAGCTTCATTGGTTATGACTTTTATCTTTTAATGTGACAAACATTACAATGTTGTGGCTATTTTAGTGAACAACATGAAACTCTCATGGACTGTAATTTGTAGGAGGAATTGTACCAAATAAAAATAGTGACTCTTGCAAATTGGAAATTACATGTTATCAGAGTCAGAAATTATTAAGTGCATTTTAAATTCTCTCTCTCTCCCATTCACTTTATGATTGGGATAATACAAGAGAATTAGTTTTCCTGCATATTAGCACTAAACTGTTATGATTTCAGACTGGTCACAAATCCTAAATTTCATAAATGTTGAAAATAATTTAGGATCATATGTGCTGGGACTGACCAGCAGACCCTGAGCAACGGATGAATGGATTACTCTGACATATGTTTCTGTGAAAAAGAGGACTAAAGGGCTGCTTGGCTATAGGGACCAAACAGTGTGGTTCACCTGCTTCCTTAGGCTTTTATTGTAACAATGGCTTGAACTAAAATTAACTACTAGACACTATCATCAGGGTAAGCATCCTTGAGAAGACACATACATCTGTAATGTCCTTTAAGTAAGATGCTTTGAAGTGTAAATATAAAGATTCCAGTAAAACACCCGGGGGCTCAGACTTGTTTGGAAAAGTCAAGGTAGGGGCTGCCATCTTCCACAAGGTTCCCCAATTTGGAGATTCCTCCTTACAAACTTTCCAACTAAGTCCCATGCTTTCTCACATCTTCCCCCCTTTTTGTTTTGCTGGCTGCAGTAGACAGAGGGAGGTGGTGAACTTTCTGCTTTGGAATATTGAGGTCTGCAAAGTGTGTTTACTGCTCAAGTTCTGATTTTGTGGACTATAAAAAAAAAGAAAAAGAATTATAATGACAGCAATGCTTAGTCTAATTAAAATGGGGTGCTTATAAGCATTAAATCTTGCCTTTTAGCAAAGTGTAGGGGACAGGATTATAAAGGGGAAGGAGCTAGGGTGAGGAATGTAGCTGTGTGTGGGCCTGGGTCTGTAGAGAATAGCTATTGTCAGGCGATGAGATTTTGTTGATGAGATGATGCTTTGACTCCTGGTGGGTTGGTCTGAAATGCTTATAGGTTCTGCTTGCTGGATTCACAGTGGAGTTACCTTCCCAATTACTTTGTATAGGCCTTGAAGAAAACTTTAAGAAAAACTTAACCCCTTATTCACATATAAGTATATGTATTCTAACATTTAAAATAATATGATTACTTTTCAGATTAATTCAGATGCTTCATCTGTAAGATTTATTATTCAGTACTAGAGGCCAAGTACATGAAATTCAGCTCAGCCTGCACCCTCTCCAATCTGGGGCCCCTTGGGGGATATCCGACTTACAGACTTTCCAACCAAATCCTGTGCTTCTCCACACATATGTGAAATCAGAATTGATGTATATTAGAAAAATGTCTTTAGATTTAATATTGAATCTTGTTGAGTATTATAAGATTTATAAAAATTAGATTCCATTGGGATGTCAGTTTTATTTTTCCAGTGCTTCTCTTTTACATTCATTTGGTAGATTCCATTAAAAAGGAAAAAAAGACCTGTGTTCAAGTAATGCATCCTAGCCTTTGGAGAATTCTGCATTACAGATATCTATAACTAGAGAAATCCAAAATTATTGTGCTAATAAAACTTTTGTACAAAAGGAGAATTTAATTTCTTTGAGTTTATTCAATAAATAATTCTTTAAAAATACATATTTATTGATTTCAGAAAGAGGAAGAGAGAGGGAGAGAGAGATAGAAACATCAGTGATGAGAGAGAATCATTGATTAGCTACCCCTTGCATGCCCCACATTGGGGATCAAACCTGCAATTCAGGCATGTGCCCTGACCAGGAATCGAACCATGACCGCCTCATTCATAGGTTGATGTTCAACCACTGAGCCATGCTGGCTGGGTAAGAAATACTTTTTATTCTAAAAAGGAATTGAAATGATTTACAACTACACATATGCTTGATACAATAGTAATAGAAAGTGAGGACCACAGAAAACAAGGAAAATAAAATATATTTTGATTTCATGAGCTTTATTACCTTATTGGTTTTGAGCTTCCTTGGAGCCCGGACAAAAAAATAGAACTGTGACATATTATATAGCTTTGAATATCAGAAATGATGAACATTACAAATTTCACAGGGAAAGTTTTCTTAGCACTAACTTCTGGGATTTCCTTGCCCTTAATTTTGGTAAAGAAAAATTTTTTTTCCTTTGCTTTATATAGGAGGCACTGAATGGTAAAGTGGGAAATGAAGAAATGGACTTCATACTGTTGTATCTTAATGCAGACATTCACAATATTTAGAGTATAGTTTTTGAGCATAAACACAGTTCTAATTTGTAGTCCATGAAAATTCTACAAAGGGCAAAGTGATCAAAGTGTAAGTAATGCTTTCCAATTGAATAACTTTACCCAAGGATGAATCTAAGAATATTAAGATTGATACAAATGTATTTCTCCAACAAACTGCTCCTGCTATTTGTCCCCCACCTCCTTTTTTATTTTTTTTCTAACATGAGCAGAGAGCCTCTATTAATTGCTTTAAAAAATTGTTTTTTAACATGGATGGAGGAAAGGCCAACTCAGATTGAATTGACAGGTATAGCATTTGATAATGATTCTGAACCTCTTAATATTACATAGTATTTTTCCAAAAACACATATATATATGTGTATATAGTTATTTATAAAATAATTCATGGTTCCCTAGCCATACCATTAGCCTGGGGGGTGGGGGGAGAGGGAGAAGCAGAGATTATGCTGTATTGCTTATCATTTAATCCTCAGTGACTAAAAAAATGCTAGGAACATAGTAGTGTTTGATACATTTGAATGAAGAATTATTAATGTTCCTTTGTTTTTTTGTTCTTTATGTGGACTTTGCTAATGTTGCCTTTTTATTGTAAGTTACAGAAGGGTATTCATTGTTCATTCATAACTGTGACTTGGTCTCTGCTCTTAAGGAATTTAAAATCTGGTTAAAGAGACAAGATACATATTTGTGAAAGATTACTATGATAATACAAGGAAGTACATAGCAAATGAAAAGTACAGAGTGTGAGAGCTGTGGGAATTCAAGAAGAGAGGTCATGGTGGGGCAGGAAGGCAGAAGACAACTTTGCTGCCAGCATGGGATGAGTCGGAAGCATGAGTAAGATTAAAATGAAAATAATTTTACAGATTTCAGATCATGGAGTGGAGGGCGTGAGCAAAAGAGATGAGAACAATTTAGCTCTTTTTGGAGTGAGGAAAAAACTGAGGGCATGCATATTGTGTTACAACAGAGCAGGCAGTGCAGTAGAAATGTGGGCTGGCTGTTATATTCTTTGGTTTTTCGATGCCAGTCCCATACTTTATCTCTTCTATTGCGGTATTTGAATCAAGGAAGGTATTTGGACATGGTGGAGGAGGATGATGAGATTAATTTTGAAGCAGAATCTGGTGGGAGTTGGTGGGGAAGAGGTTAGGGGAGTAGAAAGGAAGTAGGCAATTATTTTTGGAGCTTCTTGCAATCATTCAGCCTTGAGATTGTTCAGGTCAGTTTGAAATGTGGGTGGATGGTGGGCAGCAGGTTGGGGATGTATGGAGCCTGTGAGTCTTCAACAACTGATGGGATATGAGGAGTTGAGAGTAAGAGTGAAATTCTGGGAACTAGAAAGATTGGGCTGGGCGATTATAGGGGTGATTATTTCATTAAGAAAAGACAAAGTCGTTAGGAGAATGCAGTTAGAGAGCATAATGAGTTCAGGAAATGATGGGTTTAGGTAATGAGAATGTAGGCGACGGCCCATTTACCTTGAATGATCCTCAGAAAAGCACTGTGTGGGTTTACTGAATTTAATCCAGGCCCACCATTTCTTACTCAAACCTTGAGACCAGTTGTAGTTCAGAATTCAGTGCATGTGTTTGCATTTAGTAGCTCTCCCTATGGAGCTGAGAAGATACTCCATCATCAAACTCGTTAATATATCTGTAGCTGAATATATACATATTCACATGAAGTGACATAAATAAAGGCTATAAACAGCCTCATATCCGCACAAATTAGGTTTTGTTGCCAAATGAATTCAGGTTTGGCCAGGTGTTGCCAACAGATCAGCTAAGAGATCAGAGTCTTTTGGATTTCAGAATTACACAACCTGGATAATGGGCCCAGGCTTGACTATAAGCAACATTTCATATATAGCTTTGGTTCCCCCAAGATACCAGCTGCATAGAAATCATTATTCTTTTTTTTAGAAGCATGTCATTAGAAAAAAAAAAAAAAGAATCATTTGACTGATAACCTGGCATCTATGAAATACACATGTTAAAAGAGTATTTTTGTTATGTTTATATTATTCAAAATATTAAGGAGTATGCTATTTTCTGTGTATTTATGTCTCCTAGTTTTAAACAGAAAGTTGTGAATAAAACATTCTCAGTACATCCTGACATTTGAGAAGACAAATTCTCAGGCTTTTTTTCTTTTATTTTAACAAAAGGCTCTTTTCCATAAAATACCAAGTAAGTAACTCAACAGTGTTTTGTTATTTAATGAATTTAATAAAGCTAAATGCTAGATTGTTTTATATTGTCTTACTAGTAGCTTACACCTAGTTTGAAATTTTTTCCTTTGTGTTTGAGCTACACATATGATTTTATCAATTCAAAATAGGAAACATTCCAGAAAGTGTGGGCAAAATAGTCTTGCTGATACAGGAACATCCAAAACACAAAGAAATAAATTTAATCATAATTTAGGAAGGAAAACCATTTAATACAATGATATGAGTATGATCTGACTTCTCTTGTGTTAATTGAGATATAAGTAGCTGAGTAGTATAAATCTGTGGTTGGCAAATTTTGGCTCTTGAGCCTCATGCAGCTCTTTGGCCCCTTGAGTGTGACTCTTCCACAAAATACCATGGCCTGTGTGAGTCTGTTTTGAAGAAGTGGTGTTAGAAGTTTAAGTTTAAGAAATTTGGCTCTCAAAAGAAATTTCAATCGTACTATTGATTTTTGGCTATGTTGACTAATGAGTTTGCCGACCACTGGTATAAATAATTCTCAAGTTTATCCTGATAGTTGATAGTAAATATAAACAAATGTATATTTATTACTATTCAGAGTGATTGTCAACAATTATTTTAGGATTATACAATCAAGGTGATAAGGACTTCATTTTGGAGGGATTACTTGAAGAAATTCTATATATAATAGGTAGCCAAATGTTACTTAGAATACATGTAGTTTTAAATCCTTTCAAAATACAGTATTTGATGCTCATGATACACATTATTTAAATGTTCATCGCCTTCTTCATTCTCAACCAGTGAATACTGAGTGCCAGAATCTTTGTTTTTCTTGAGACTTGAATTGTCAACCCATAATTCATTTTTGTTGAATAAAATCATTTTAGAATCAGAAATGACAGCAGCGTTCAAGTTAGAGAAAGATGTTATTCCAATGCTTGGAGTGTCCTTTAACATAGAGGAAATAAGCAAAGTTTTTGATACAAGAGGTTAGGAAAGATAAGTTGGAAAATGATTGATATTTAGCATTAAACTGATCCCTGAGGAATACACCTCTTCCAGGGAAATTTGATGTCTAAGGGCTTTTGAAGTTGGTAGCACTTTACAAAACCCTCATCCTGTAACTTTTTTTTTTCCTTCTGCAAAAAGCTTTATTGTTTCATTTGGTCCCATGCATGGGAGAGGGCTTCAGGGTGGATAAAATAATGGCTAGTAGTTTTGAAAGAGGCTCAGGTAAAAGCTAGACACGAGGGGAATGCAGAGGGGCCTTTCAGAGGCCTCTGGGCTCCAAAAGCTACTAATCGTGTTTGAGAGTGAGCCTTTGGAAGAGATACTCCCCCAGCCCAGCCTGGGGGCCGGCCAGCCTATGGAAGTGAGTCAGGTGTCACCCATCTTCTTCATGAGTCTCACCTCTTCACCCCGGAAGTGGTTTTCCAGGAAGCCACAGAGGTGAGAATGTGCACAGAGATGAGGGAAAAACCCAGGGCCTGCATCTCCAAAATGGCATGGTTCGAGCTCCTCTTCATGGCCCTGAGTTTTGACCCACTCATCCTGAGAGGCCTCAGCAGTCCTGGAAGAGAATGCAACTGATTTTGCAACTTTAAGAGATGCTCAGCACCCTTGCGCTTCTCCGCCAGCTCTCCGAAGAAGTGGCCCACACCATCAAGAGCCACACGGTGGGTCGCAATAGAAGCCCAGAGAGAGGTAGGTGCGCGAGGCCTCCACCTCGATGGAATAATTCTGACGAATTAGGGAGGTCATGGTTGCTCAGCAATGAGAAGTTGAGGTACAAAAACAAACACACACACACATACACACAAACAAACAAACAACTGGTGTGTTGGCTGGTCCTGGAGGTGGTTCTGAAGGTGGTGACTGGATAAGATGCAGGAGAGTGGCTGGAGGCTGGAAAAAGGAGCATCCTTGGGTCTGTTCCTTCCAAACACTGTTGAAGCACGAGGCAGATCCGGGACTGCCGAGGGCACTGCCTAATCCTATAACTTTAGTGTTCTCACTCATAGAGAAGGAAAGGAAGGGGAGGCTGGAAATCCCCAGGTATGCAGTCACTTCCTCCCACGCCTGCTGAGTAGGTGCCCGATTAGGTGCGGCAGTGTGTTACCCAGCCATTAGCACTGAAGGGCAGTCAGCCGCAGCTTTCAGTGTGGAAGGATCCCCAGGTGCTCTAGTTCCATCAGAACAGAGGAAGCAAACAGTCAAGGCCTTACTAACACCAACTCAGGGTAGAGCATTGTAATTAAGCAATAATTAACCAGGTACATTTCTAGCTACTTTTTATTTATTTTTATTTTTTAAAAATATATTTTATTGATTTTTTTACAGAGAGGAAGAGAGAGGGATAGAGAGTTAGAAACATCAATGAGAGAGAATCAGTGATCAGCTGCCTCCTGCACCACCCCTACTAGGGATGTGCCCACAACCAAGGTACATGCCCTTGACTGGAATCGAACCTGGGACCTTTCAGTCCACAGGTTGACGCTTTATCCACTGAGCCAAACCGGTTTCGGCTCTAGCTATTTTTTACTGTACTTGTTAGAGATGCATCATTCAGGGGTCAAGGTACCTCTTCCTTACCAGGTCCAATCATTGCCTCCACTCCTCATTTCCCACCTATGGAAGGAAATGGTAGAAATTTCTTATGAAAATGGAATTGTAGCAGGCATACCCACGCAAGAGTAGCCACTTCACTGATGGGTGCAAGGTAACTAGCCAGTGAGGAACTTGACAGCTGGTTCAACAATACAGAGTAAAATGGGAAGTGAAGGGTGCTGGATTGTTTAATTCTCTCCTACCACATTGCTCATACCCCATTTGTTTGTTGTTCAGGTAATAAACAGTCCTGGGAAGAGGAGTGTGCGTTGAGAGGACACTGACAAATAAAAGTTTTCCCTGTTTTTCTTTTCTTTCATTAATCTTTATAACTAGAATCAGTTCTTAAAGATGTTCTCATTGGGTTAAAACAGTAGTCAGCAAACTTATTAGTCAACAGAGCCAAATATCAACAGTACAACGATTGAAATTTCTTTTGAGAGCAAAATTTTTTAAACTTAAACTTCTTCTAATAACCCCTTCTTTAAAATAGACTTGCCCAGGCCATGGTATTTTGTGGAAGAGCCACACTCAAGGGGCCAAAGAGCCACATGTGGCTCACGATCTGCAGTTTGCCGACCTTGGGGTTAAAGTATTATGCCGCTTGTGAGGTGTGATGAACAAGCGAGGATGTTAGCAGTTGGCATCACTGGGAGATGTAAGTCCACAGAGTAAGTGCTAGTCACTGGAAGAACATAGGAGAGTGTTCTGATCAGGAAGCTGTCCTGCTGTGCAGGATTCTGGAGCGAAAAGGGAAACAAAGGGCATTAGAAGTGAACCTAGGGGCTTCACAGGGGGTCAGGCTGGAATAAGGGGTGCATGACCTCTCCAAAGACAAACTGTAATTGCGTTCTAATGGTGGCTTTGCAGCTGTGTATTGATTTTGAGTATCAACGGTGGTTGAAGCAGCTCTGTTGGTTTTGATTTGTATTTTTGTCAGGGCCATGGCCCAGACTTACTGCTGAACAGAAATGGTAAACAGAAATGTTCAGGGTTGATTTGCTTGGCTCCAAGGTCACAACAGTAGCCAGCAGTAAAATTGGAACATAAACAGAAACCTCCTGATTCCCAGACAGGTGCCTTTTCAGGCATCCCAGATGGTGAGCTGGCAGCCGGTGAGCCTGTGGGCCTCGGGGCTGGGTTGTGCTAGGCCACTCCCTACAGCTCGCTCCACTTTTTCTGTGTTTAGGGACCTTTTCTGGCACCACCCTCTGCCTTACCAGACCTCTCTTTTGGGTAAGGAAAGGCATTTAGTTGACCTGGCAAGAAGTTGCACGGCTCCAGGACAAAGCCTGTCATTGCTGCTGACCCAGAAGGTCTCCACACAATGCTTCCTGCTCTGCAGCCATCAGCAGCCTCACATTCTGTGCTGGGCTTCACTTCTCTCCTTTCAAGAGGAATGTGATTACACATCAAGATTTCCCTGGGCTGGTCCATGCTTGTTACAATACTGCATGTCCCTGAGGACATGCCCATTGACATGGATAGACCAGCGAAGAGAAGACAAGCTGGTACACACATAAATCCAAGAAGGGTGAGCTTGAACGTATCTCTCAGCAGCCCAGGGAAGCTAATGTTCATATTATAACCTTTTAAACGTCATATTTTTCTGTTGTCTCAACATCCCCTCAAACAGGCTGTGAGTACCCTTCCCTGTGACCAGGTTTAGTAGTATAAGGTTTCCCCTTCTTGTTTCCCCTCTCCCGAAAACCTGTGACCTAGTGACATTCAAACACACCAATGAAACATCCCTGTATCTTCCCTTTGTGTCCTCCTGATCCCCAATAACGGTATTTGCCTACGGGTCCTTAACTCTTGGCTCCCCACTTGCCTTGTTGAGCCTGCTTCCTTGCCTGTCATGCCTCCTACCCACAATGGTGCCCCCTCCTGGCAAGCAGTGACTAGGATTCTCTAGGAATGAATGGTGTTTTCCTTCTCTGTCCCTTCTTGTGGCCACACGTGACTGACCATTCATGAAAGAATATAGAGCAAAGTTTCTTGTTCTTCCCAATTTATTTCTACTTGAACTGTCCCCCTTTTCAGCATCATCACTGACAAGCATATCAAGTACCTATCAGTTGCAAAGAACAGTTCTAGAGGCCATGAGACTGTCTTTCAGGAGTTTGCATTGAGCTATGGAGATTAGACACAGACGTATGAAAATACAGCTCTAATGAAACTGCATTGCCAGCATATGATGATTGCCATCTAAGAGGGATGGACAGTCTATTTTGAAGGTGGCGAGAAGTCATCTCCAACAGAAGTGGTCAAATAAGGTAGAAGTAGGAATTCACAGCAACCATAGCATCTCAGTTTGCTTGGGTTTGGTGAGAGCTTTCTTGTTCCATTTTCAGTCAGTCTCTGAGCATTTCTAATAATGGCGAACACACCCTCTTCTAGGAAGTCTGTCCAACCACTGTTTCTGCAACAGTGCTTGGGTCTGGATCTGAGCTGTGTCTTGCTCTTCCAGAGGAATTCCGTAGGAGGGAGAAGGAGGGCATTCCCAGCTGGAAGAATGGCAGTCACAAAGTTGTGGGCAAGGAAAGGACAAATGGTTTTGGGGTAAAGTGTGGCTGGGACAGTTTTCCTGGGTCAACAGATTTGTGCCCAATGGAGACAGGAAAGGGAAGTTGAAGGTAAATTGTGGAGGGAGGTGAATTTCAGTTTAGGAGTTTAAAATTCTGAAAACAATGGGGAAGACATGGAGCATGTCCCTCCCTTTTACATTACAAAATCATACAGCTTGTTGTTAAAAGAAACTACAATATATAAAGTCAAAGAAGAAAAGTAAACATGTTTGATCACAAGGATGACAGAATCACGATAGGAAGGTGAATGCAGGATGACTGGCACTTGGGCAGGGGGTGTGCTGCAGTCTCTAGAGTACCCCTGACGTCTGGTGAGGAAGGCTCCATTTGGAAGTGGCAGTGAGGATGGTGTTGAGGGGAAGGAAGGAAGGAAGCAAGGAAGCAAGGAAGCAAGGGTGTGGAGACAGACCTGATAGCTCAAAGCATGCTGTTCTTCTTTAAAAAAAAAAAAATAAAAAAAAAATAACATCTTCACTTTAAGAACTTATGTTCCCTGAGTCCATTCCCATTTACTGAACATAAGGCATATCAATCAGTTTCTAAAATTGGAACTTCACATTATCATTAGATCATCCTACTTTCTTTTCAGCTTGTTCACTCTTTTGGATTATGCTCATCGATTTGTCTCAATTAACCTGCAAGGTATTGGAGGCTTAATAACACAGCTTTAATAACTATATTTTGTTCATTCAGTAAATACTTATCGAGCATTTTCTAGGCTCTGGGGATGTAACACTGAATAACACAAAGCTCCTGCCCTGATTGAACTTCCATTTTAGTGGGAAAAGGCAGGTGATAAACAAGAAGTCATTACATATTAAATCAGAGGGCTGTGTTGTTGACTAGACAAACAAAGCTGAGCACTCCAGGGTGGAGTCTGGGACATTGCTGGAATTCCATCTCTGATAAGGAGATACTTGATAAAGACCTGAAGGAGATGAAGGAACAGCCCTAATAGCTATCTGAGAGGGGGATGGGTGGGGAAAACTTCTCAAGAAGAGATCAGGGCAACTGTCCAAGCACAGGCCATCCTGTATTTTGAGTGTTTGATGCATAGCCAGAGGCCAATGGCTGGAGCTTAGTGGGGTTGAAATGGGATTGCATATCACAGACATTTCATTGGAAAAAGTCCTTTACTCTTAAAGGAAAATAAAAACACTAATAAATATGTGTATATCACTTTGAGAATTTAGAGTCTAAAATAGGCATACTGTATTTACAATTGGTGTTTTAGCAGACTCCTTGACCCTCCTTCTTAATTTACTCTGAAATAATACAGAAAGATTTTTATTCTGGAAGTTTTATTCTTCTGAACTCCCCACTAGGGCCACTTTATGGAGTGCCCACCCCACCTCCATCCAAGCTGCTTTAAAAAATGGTGTTATTTAATACTTTTAAAGACTGTCTCTACTCCATGCTGTCCCTCATCCCTGGCAGCAGAGCCAACTCTGTAATGATATTTTCAGCAGTGGAGGTAAGGAAGAGGGTCCCCAAGGAGAAGTCGTGGGGCAGTCCTCATTGTTTTTAAAGTTCCTCCTCTCCGATCCTTTCATAGAGTAAGAAGTTCTGTCCACATGTGGTGGGAAGGCTGTAGAGATGGGGGTTCATAGCCCTTCCTACTTTTCCCCATTATATCCCCAGCCACAAGTCTGCTGGTTTAGCTAACTGAAAAATGACCTTATCCATTTATTTCTAGGTTGCTTTCCTGCTTCTGTTTAGAGCCTAAACCGATTACTGGACTCGATCCCCTCCACTGAATTTTGTAAACACAGGTGGTGGTTAACAATCTATATTTAAATCAGGACAGAGCATTTACTGACAGAATTTATTCTTAATTCCAGATGGCAGATCAAATTGAATATAAAAGAAGAATATTTTTACTCTTTTTCAGAAAGCCATCAGCAGTGGGTGGAGGAAGATCTTCAGTAAGAAAAATCAAGATATTTCAGACTTAGGAATTCAGGAAAGGTTAATAAAAGAGATGCTATGCATTCATTCAAGAGGTATTTCTAGAGTGCCTACTATATTGGAGGCCTAGTTCTGGGAACTGGGGATAATAAAAACAACAAAACACTTAAGGTTATTTTTTCTCTCTCATATGTTGTACACTCTGGTGGAAGAAATATAAATAATTGTGGTCATTAATGCAATTCACTATAGTTTTCTGTCTCATCCATTTCTGGAACATGGTAGGATTGTACTTCTGGTCTTGTGATGTGTTCTGGCTGGTTAGATGTGAGCTGGGTGATATGTGGTACTTCTAAGCTAGAGCATTGATTGCACATGCTATATCTTCCAGCTTTCCCCCCTCACTTCCTCAGCATTCAGCAGTGCTTCACAAGTTGCTGCTCTGTTAGCCTGAGTCTTAGAGTGAAGGTAGAATGGAATAGAGTCCTTAGCTGACCCTAATGGACATGTAGTTTGACAAAAGAATAAACCTTGGTTGGTTAAACACATTGAGGTTTTGGGATTGTTTGTTATTGTGACATAACCTAGCCTAACCTGACTGATACAAGATTTCAAAAATAAACACAATTCAAATAAGAGATGATTTCAGAGAATGATGTATTCTATAAAGAAAACAATACAGGGATCTGGGACGCTAAATGCCTAGGGTGGTCATACTCTAAATAGGGTAGTTGGATTAGCTTCCTTTGAGGAGGTTAGATTGGAACTAAGACAAGAATGATGAGAAGGGCCGAAACCAGTTTGGCTCAGTGGTAGAGCATCGGTCTGCGGACTGAAAGGACCCAGGTTCGATTCTGGTCAAGGGCATATACATTGGTTGCAGGCACATCCCCAGTAGGATGGCAGGAGGCAGCTGGTCGATGTTTCTCTCTCATTGATGTTTCTAGCTCTCTATCTCCCTTCCTCTCTGTAAAAAATCAATAAAATATATTAAAAAAAAAAAAAAGAATGATGAGAAGGAACTAGCCAAGTGAAAATCTGGAAATAGTGCACTGCAAATTGAAGGAACAGCAAATGAAAACATCCACAAGTGGCAAATATTTGGTACACTTGAGAAACATCAAGGATGTTGTAGGACCTGAGGAGGGAGGAGGGAGAGGAAGAAGTAGGTAAGAGTGATGTAGAATGTGGTAGATCAAGGTAAGGAAATTTTATTTCATTTTAAGACTGAGCTATCTTAGGGTTTTGAAGAGAGGAATGTCATGATCTTATTTAGGCTTTTTCAGTGACTTTTTGGGTTGCTCTGAAAAGAATGAAGGCAGGAAGACTTCTATTAGGGTCTAGTAATAATTAATGTCGTTTTTAAACATTCGTTTAAAATCTTGCTTGGCATTGACTTGTATTGACATAACCTTTAAACACGTGGTATCTACAGAACATGTGAAGTGCAATTAACAAGTTTTGCTTGAAAAAGTTTGTGTTTGGTTTGGTTTTTGTTGCAAAACTAGGGCTAAGAAGATGGCGGATGAAGAGCATATTCGGCACTGCATGCTTTACGAGTTCCAATTAGGAAGAAAAGCAAGTGAGGCTGCAAAAAACATCTGTAGTGCTCTTGGTCAAGATGCAGTTAGCGCCAGAAAATGCCAGCATTGGTTTGAGAAATTTCGCGAGGGAAATTTTTCGTTAGATGACAAGAGTGGTCAAGGCTGTGTGTCCAATTTTGATCAAGAAGCTCTTCAAGCTCTTTTGGTGCAAAATCCTCAAATTACCCAACAAGAGCTTGCGACAACTTTAAATTGTTCACAAAAAACAATTTCCAATCAATTGCGTGCACTTGGCAAAGTCCAAAAGTTTGGAAAATGGGTTCCTCATGGGTTGACCGACAACAACCGTAATCAAAGAGTCACAATTTGCAGTTCGCTCCTCTTTCGTCAAAACCATTTGCCGTTTTTAGAGCAAATTGTTACCGGAGATGAAAAAATGGGTGCTGTATGTTAATTTGAAAAGGCGGCCTCAATGGTTGGACAAAAATGAGGCTCCACAGCCCACGCCAAAACCTGACTTGCATGCGAAAAAAGTGATGTTGTGTGTTTGGTGGAATTTTAAAGGAATTCTTCATTATGAACTTTTACCATCTAACCAAACCATTACAAGTGCAGTGTATAGTGCCCAATTGGAAAGGTTAGCCCAAGCTTTAAGAGAAAAAGAACTCGCACTGATTAATCAGAAGGGCGTAATTCTTCACCATGATAACGCATGACCGCATACTGCAAGAATCACTGCTGAAAAACTGTGCCAGTTGGAATGGGAAGTTCTCCCTCAACCTGCATATTCTCCTGATATTGCCCCTTCCGATTACCATTTGTTTCGTTCTTTGCAAAACTTTCTTCTTGGAAAAAAATTTAATAATGAAGAATGCCTCAAAAATGCATTGACTGAATTTTTTGCATCAAAATCACAAGAATTTTACAACAGAGGGATTAAAATGCTTCCTGAGCATTGGGCACAAGTAGTAGAAAACAACGGCAACTATATTGTTGATTAAATTTTGTTGTATTGTTTAAATAAATTAGATTTTAAAAAGTATTAGAAAACGACATTAATTATTACTAGACCTAATAACTCGTTATTAGGAAATTTCTGTGTTTAAGGAAGGAGCATGGTGATTTGACTCAGGATGGTAACAACGGAGATGGACAGAAGTGGGTGGAATTAGAATGCATTTTGGAGATTGGTCCCACAGGATAGGATGTTGAATTGGATGTGGGAAACAAATTTAAGATTTGGGGATGAAAAATCAAGCTTCTATTTTGGACACATTGAGTTTGAAATGCCTATCTGTATACTCATGCTTGTTCAATGCAAATTTCGTATGTATGAGAATCCAGTTCTAGTAATATACAGTAACTTGTATCAGAGTAATTTTTATGTAGATAAAATTATAACCTCTTACCACCCCTTCCCACCTAAAAAGACACCTATTTTAAGGCATTGGAGAATGACCAAAGAATGGTGGAGACAAGAGGAGATACAAACTTGATTAAAGAGAGCCGTACTTACCCTAACCAGTTTGGCTCAGTGGATAGAGCATAGGCCTGTGGTCTGAACGGTCCCAGGCTTGATTCCAGTCAAGGGCATGTACCTTGGTTGCTGGCACATCCCCAGTACGGGGTATGCAGGAGGCAGCTGATTGATGTTTCTAACTCTCTAGCCCTCTCCTTTCCTCTCTGTAAAAAAAAAAAAAAAAAATCAATTAAAAAAATATATATGAGCCATACTGGTGAGATCCATGTGTATATAGTTTTAACCCTGAAGGTACTCCCCAGTACCTTAACATGGGGCAGCTCTAACTCCAGTAGAGAGACACATTTGGCTTGATTTGTGGGCTCAGAAGCTAGAATTCAGGGATGGCACAGCAGTTGGAAAGTAATGAGGGAAATCCTGAAAAGGGCCAACCCTCGATAGACACAGTTTAACAAAACTGGCATGAGGAGAAATAATCTGAAGTGCTATGTAAATTGAATTCTTTATTAAAAAGCTAGCTGTCCATAGAGAAATGTCCTGGCTTAAATGGTTTCATTTCTGGTGGTCTTGAGGACTTGGTGTTATCCCCTAAGGAAAAAGGGGGTCGGGATTCATTTATGTTTAATTTATTTAATACTTATGTAGTACTTATTATGTTCTTGGCTCTATTCTAAGCACTTTACAGATAACTTATTTATCAGGCATGTATATGTTGCTATGGAGAACATGGAGAGATGAAGGACAATTTCAGGAATGATCATTTTCTATAACATATACAGTAGAACTGAATATTTACAGCTGTTTTCTGTCCACTGGCAACAGAAACCTGTGACAAAACTGGGACATGCTTTCAAAAGTGCACTCTGTTGGTATGAACAATTAGTCAGTGTCTTATTCTTATGTTATCTCTGAGTGCAGAATAGGATGCAGTTTACAGTTGGTAAAGCCTGGACTATGAGGCCCAGTTGGACTGTTTCCCATTCCCTGTCCTTGCTCATTCTTTTCTGCCTTTCTCACTCTGATTGTTCTCTTGCATTTCTACATGTCATATCTTACATTTTCTTCAAAATTTATTTTAAACCTTACCCAATGATTTTTTGTGGTATAAACTCTCGTTCTCTCACATTTTGCAGGGTTTTATAAACCTTATTTTTTTTTGTTCTTTTATTCTTTTTATTGAATTTATTGGGGTGACAATGGTTAACAACATTTACAGGTGCATAGTTCTACAACGCATCATCTGTTCACTGTTTTGTGTGATCACCACCCCAAGTCAAGTCTCCATCCATCACCATTTATCCCCCCTGTCCTCTCCCATGAGGGACGAATGAATGAAGGCAGGTGTCTGTTATGTTAGATGAGGCAAAGAAGCAGCCTCCTTTGTGCAGCTTCATCCTCATTGGTATCATGATTTCGCAGCTGGAAAATAACTGAATAAAATATCTATCTAGTTTGACTGTCTGCACAACAGTGAGTAGTGCTTAGTACAATTATGTAAGCTATCACAAAACAATTTTGCAGTACTTAAGAATGAATTGACTTGTTATTGATTTGATAACTGATGTATGTCAGCAAGAAGTTAATGCTTCATAAAAGATTAATTAGATACTGTTATTTAAGCACTTATGAGGAGTCTTTTTTCTTGTGTTTAGAGCACAGTATTAGGTCCTATTGGGTCTTCAGTAATTCATTCAGATATTATTCTGATAGGAAAAAAAAAGGACCCAAACACATTAGTTGATGAGCTTTGTGGATTCTATCTTAATTTATTTATATCTTCATATAAACATACTTGTTAGTTATTAAATATGTAATCTTAAATGATAATTGCTCAACTGTGAGTGATGTAAATGAGTGTGGTAATCTCTGCTCTTCCTTGGGGTGAGTTGTGACTAAGGCATTTCAAAGCTCCCTATCTTCAGAACCACCTGCTACCTCAGGCTCATCATTTTCCATTTTTGGCTTATATCCTGGAGTAATCAAGGACTGGCTTGGAAACAGCATTGGCACAGACCGTCATTATGAGCACAAATACTATTCTAAAAATAAATTTAAAAAAATCGTCTGCCTCTAACCATAGAAGACCTATGACTAAGACATTGCTTCTGTTTGGCCGCTGTGGAACTCAGTGACACAGCAGGTAGTAAGAAGTAAGAAAAAAAAAATTTTTTTGAAGATACTTTCTTTTAGACATCTTATTTGCTAACTTTAGTTGAGAATTCCAAAATAATTTCCATGACAGAGCTTTTGTGTGTGTTTTAATGTTACCAGAGAATTAGCTTACTCAGGAATGGAAATCAGGAGTCACTTCATGACATATTGTATTAGAAGAGGTTGAACATCATTTGTTGAAAATCCCCCAGTTATAAAGGTAATTTTGAATTTTTTCATCTTTCAGTTAAGACATTTAGGATACGAATGTGTTTCTCTATTCTACCATCAAGTAGTATATTTTGCTTCATGGCGCAAAGAAATTGTGTCATGAAATAAAATTTAGCCAGTTTTTAAATGCTTAATACCTTTAATAGCATTATACAATTTACATAATATCCACAGATTATAGCCTACTTTTCCTCCTTTGATTCTTGTGTCAGGAAATAAAATTTAGCCAGTTTTAAAGTTCTTAATAGGTCTTATGCAATTTCTCTAATATCCACAGATTTCTAGCCTACTTTTCTACTTTGATTTTTTTTTTTTTGCCAAAAGAGAGAGAAATGATGATACAGATAAAGTGTTTTATTGCATTTTTATAAAATATATTGAAATAGATTACAAAATCAGAGTCTAAAATGTAGGAGCAACTGTCAAAATGACATATGAAGCCCAGTAGAGAATTGCATCTAAGATGCCATGCGAAACAAAATTTTAGGAAGTGAGTGCTCAATAGAGCTGAATGCCTTAAGAGAGACAGAAAGATGTTGCAAAGCGTCATTAAATGTGGTGATAGTTATAACAGAGACAGTAGTTTGTTATAAAAACTGCTTCCATTTTATCTTTTTTTTTTGAATGACAATACTTTATGAATTTAAGTTCTGTGTTACCCCACAGTTTAAAAAAGAAATAAAATCTTATTTTTCTTTTTAATAAGCCTAGTACAGGAGAAGCAGGCATATTTAACAAGGGCTCTGTAGCATAGGGATTCATTTAAAAATCAGTCATTTGTTTGAGATTCTACTTTAATAAAAACCTTTTAGTATATTATATGAGAGTACATTTAGATTCTACAAGTATATCTGAAATTCTGTTAACTCAATTATATGATATAAAGGAATCAAACGCATCTAACACATTCAGATGTTCACAGCTCTAATGTAGTTCTTCTTTAACAATTATTTTTAATGCCAAAATGTAATGAAAATATTGAATCTACTATTGTTTTTGCTTGCCAGGAATATTAGCCAGAATTGGAGGCTTATGCTGAGGCAGGAAAACATTTTGTTAATTTTATGTCATTTAAAAAATAAAAGAAACTTGCTCTCTTTCATTTTACTCCTTTGAAGGTTTATTTCTCTCCTCACTGTTTCTACCTATTTTTACTGTATCCTTTTTTCCAGTTAGTTTTTATTTCTTTTCTTTTATTGCCATTCTGAGAATTTGTTTCTTGCCTTTTGCCACATCAGTACTTAAGTTTTTTATATTTTATTTTTGTTTCTTGCATTCTTTTTATTCTTTTTCATTTCTTGTAATTATCCCAACCATCTCTTTTACTCATTTATCAGTACAGTCAGTGAGTTATAACTGTTTTTTATATAGCTAGTTTACTATTAATCTGAGCTTAAAAATCCATCTATCTTTTTTACTCACTCTTCCCTTGTCTTCTGTTTTGACTTTTCTTTTCATTTCTCTATTTTGTTCTTGTTTTCCTATCATAGCTTTTCTCACCTCGGTATTTTTCCTCTTTGGACTAGTAAACATGAACTTTCTTAGTAACGTTATAGGAGGGAATGAAAATGGGGAAGACAAGAGAACATTCTGCTTTTCCATCTCATTAAATAGGAAAAAAATTATGAAACTTTGTTCTCATCAAGGGTCAGAGGTCAAAAAGATATAAACCATATGAAAAGAAAGTACATTATAAAGTCTATGAAAGTAGATGTAGACCAGTTGAATCCTGGAAGATAGCTTTCTCTAGCCTGTCTGTTTCCCTCAATCTTTGCTTTCTCTTTTTGTTTTGAATCTACTTAGGTTCTTGAATAGTTGATCCTGCATTCTTAGTGTTCTTTTTAACTTGACTTGTTTTTCAGTTTAAGTGCTTTGCCAGTACTTGGCACACAAGAAGTGCTCTGTATATAGCAGTTGAGTTAATTTGAGCTTCTATCTAATATGCTGGCTTCTTTACCATTTACAGGTACTCAAACCCCTCATTTTTGAAAGGGTAATGGTGATATCACTTTGGAGCCTGGGGATGGAGGGAAGCCAGGGTGACCAAAATCCCCCTGGGGATGCAAGTGGGAATTACATTTTTTCACTAGTAAATAACATTGATATTTGATAAGTTTTTTTTTTCCTTCCAGTTTCTTAAGTAATAGTAGATCCTCAAGGGAATGAACTGGTTAAACAAACTGTATCAATTCTGCTCTGTAAAGAACAAGTTAGCCTCAACCATTTGATAGATATAAGTTGCCTCAAAGTATTTTATAAATGATTTTAAAAAGTGAAATGCAAGTAGTTTCTTTGCAGCATTAAAGAAATTAAAGGAAAAATTAACATAAAAAACCCCACAGGACAAGGGATGAAAAAATATGGTGGGGATGTGTGTGTACTTTTATATGTGTGTGTATATGTATACTAGTATGTAAGTATGCATGCATGCATGGAGTCATGTGGTATATGTCTCTTTGTGTATATTACACGTGTGCATGCATGTATGTGGCACATGTCTCTCTCTGTATGTCTGTTTGCAGTATATGTATTAATATATGTGGTGTGTATGTATATATGTATGTTATTTATGTGTGTATGTATGTGTGTATGTGCTATGTGTCTCTGAGTGTATGTGTGTATGCATGCATGTATACAAAAGGATTCAGAGTCTGGTAGGGCAAGAAGACCAGCAGGAAGGTCTGAGCTTGGGCTGTACTGGGAGCTGGCTAGGTGTTTTGGGATATAGAAAAGCTGCATGTCTATTATTTACAGTCTTGGGGACTCCGAACCCTAGACCCTTGGTAGGCAAACTGCAGCTCATGAGCCACATGCGACTCTTTGGCCCCTTGAGTGTGGCTCTTCCACAAAATACCACGGCCTGGGCGAGTCTATTTTAAAGAAGTGGCATTAAAAGAAGTTTAAGTTTAAAAGATTTGGCTCTCAAAAGAAATTTCAATAGTTGTACTGTTGATATTTGGCTATGTTGACTAATAAGTCACTGCCTAGACCAAATTTACAACTTTTTTTGTTTTGTTAATCCTCACTGAGGATATTTTTTCCATTGATTTTTCTTTTTCTTTTTTTTTAAAAATATATTTTATTGATTTTTTACAGAGAGAAAAGGAGAGAGGTAGAAAGCTAGAAACGTCGATGAGAGAGACACATCGACCAGCTGTCTCTTGCATACCCCCTACCAGCTGCCTCTTGCACACCCCCTACCGGGGATGTGCCCACCACCAACAGACATGCCCTTGACCGGAATCGAACCTGGGACCTTCCAGTCCGCAGACCGACGCTCTACCGCTGCGCGAAACCGGTTTCAGCTTTTCCATTGATTTTTAGAGAGAGAGGAAGGGAGGAGGAGGACAAACATCGATGTGAGAGAGACACATCAATTGGTTGCCTCCCTTCCCCTTTCCCCCACCTGACATCCCCTCCTCCCGCCACGTACCCTGACCTAGGTTGGGAATGGAGCCTACATACCCTTTATCAGAATTGAACTCAGGCCCTTTAGTCCACGGGCTAATGTTCTATCCACTGAGCCAGATTGGCTAGGGCAGTGGTCAACAGAGCCAAATATCAAGAGTACAACAATTGAAATTTCTTTTGAGAGCCAAATCTTTTAAAGTTTAACTTCTTTTAACACCACTTCTTTAAAATAGACTCGCCCAGGCTGTGGTATTTAGTGGAGGAGCCACATTCAAGGGGCCAAAGAGCTGCATGTGGCTTGTGAGCCAGAGTTTGCTGACCACTGGGCTAGGGCATGAGTTCTTTTACAAGAAGATCCACATATGAGATTTTGAGATAATGTTACTGCTTTATTCTTTCAGTAGTTCAAGTGGTTCAACTTGGCTTATATATTTTTTTCATTTTTATTTTAAAAGTCATGCTGGATCATGTCCAATAGAATTTTTTTTAATAAATTCATTTTTTAATAAAATCATTTCTCCCTGACTTCAAATTTGGCAGGGTTGACTGTCTAGCTGCTTAATATTCACAGAATCTAATTTGGGTCAGGGCCTAGAACAAAAATATGTTAGGCTGCTTTATTTATTTTTGAAAGGAAGAGTGGCAAATTATCACACCATTACTGGGTTTGGCTAACAACCAGCAAGGGGAAAAAAATTGGAGGCCATATGCCCCACTCTTCTCCTCTTCCCAGTATATATTACTTATTTTTTCAGAATGATATGGGCCCACAAATCCCAGTCTATCATACAGCTGGAAACCCTGCAGTTACTCTCATTTGGTAAGCTTAATCTAGAATAATTTGGGCAGCTAAAACTTTTAGACTCTTCCAACTTAATTGCCTTGTTGGTGTAGTTTTGATTGATTTTATTCCTATGGATATAATAATAATAATTATTTTAGATTTCAACTCCATCTCCAAGATGGCCTCTGGGGGTGTGGTAGAAAGGTTTGCTTTTTTTAAAAAAATTATTATTTTTTAATGTTTTATTGATTTTTTTTTTACAGAAAGGAAGGGAGAGAAATAGAGAGTTAGAAACATTAATGAGAGAGAAACATTGATCAGCTGCCTCCTGCACACCTCCTACTGGGGATGTGCCTGCAACCAAGGTACATGCCCTTGACTGGAATCAAACCTGGGACCCTTGTGTCCGCAGGCTGACGCTTTGTCTACTGAGCTAAACTGGTCAGGGCTCCAAACATAATTTCATTGTGTTTATAAGGGAGGTTTCCCCACATTAACAAGCAATTCCCCAGACACTAGCAGGGTATCCTACTATTTAGCTCAGTTCTGGCACTACCTACCCAGATATAGCATCAAATTCTACAGGTTGAGAGGTGAGATTGCACCCCTGCTTCCTTCTGACCTTCTGACTATAGTTCATAGAGTTTCACACACCATTCCTTAGCTTCCATTAATTTGCTAGAACAGCTCACACATTTCAGAAAAACATTTTACTTACTAGACGACTGGTTTATTTGAAAAGGATACAACTCAGGAACCACCAGACTGAAGAGATACATGTGCAAGGCGTGGGGAAAGGATATACCACTCTCTTAGCACCTGCATTTACGCACCAACCTGTAAGCTCTCAGAATCCAGTCCTTTTGAATGTGTATCGAGGCTTCATTACATAGTCATGGTCCACTAAATCACTGGTCATTTGTAATGGAGCTCAACCTTCAAAAGTGGGGTGTGAGGAAAGTGAGACCGAAAGTTCCAACCCTTTCATCACTTGGTTGGCTCCTCTGGCAACCATCTCCCATCCTTAGGTGGGGTTCACACGTTCCCTCATTAACATAATGAGGGTTTATTATAATTCACAATATCAGAGGCTTGTAGCAGCAAATAACTGATATCAATGTGAAAGACCAAAAATAATAAAAAGGTTAAATAAAATGTAGATCATTCATGCTAATTATATGGAATATCTTTAGCCTGGCCTGGTCAATGTGACTCAGGGATTGGAGCATCAGCCCACGCACCGAGGGGTTGCAAGTTTAATTCTCTGTCCTGGTTTGAGTGCATGGAAGGCAGCCAGTCAAGGTGTCTCTCACGCATCAATGTTTCTCTCTCTCTTCCTTTCCCTCCCTTCCACTGTCTCTTAAAAAAACAAATGGAAAAAGTATCCTCAGGTAAGGATTAACAAAAACAAAACAAAACAAAACAAAACAAAACAAAACAAAAATGATATTTTTAGCCTGGCCTGGTAAATAGCTCAGTTGGTTAGAACATTGTTCCCATACAACAAGATTGTAGTTTCAATTCCAGATCAGGGCACATACAAGAATCATCTAATGAATGCACAGGAAAGTGGAACAACACAATATTGATGTTTCTTCCCCTCTCTTTCTTCCTTTCTCTCTCTTTAAAATCAATCAATATATATATATTGTTACTTATTGATCTAAGATGATGTCCATGATGCTAAGTGAGAAGCACAAATTGCAAAGTGATGATTCTTTTATTGTAAAACCAAAAAGTGAATTACACACACACACACACACACACACACACACACACACACACACAATAAAAAAATTAAAAAAAATCACACTATATGTTTGTATATATTTTATTTGTTTGACCACAAAGTTGTGAAAAGACATACTCAGGTTTATGAAACTGTCTCCTAGGCAGTGTGTGTTGATACATCTTTGTATTGTTTCACTTGCTATAATAGAGAAGTTTACTTTTGAAATAAAAAAAGATAATAAATAACAAAAATAAGGAAAAAAAATCACAGCCCTAGCAAACTGCTTCAACTTTTCTGAAAACTGCTTTCTAAACTAGAGCTTCCTACAGTCTTCACAGGAATTCCAGGGCTTGGAACAGTGTGCCCTGCAGTCAGGATGACTTTTATAGTTAATATCATGGATTTTTGTTTTTGTTTGTTTTTACACAAGGCAGGAGCTAAGCTATTGGGATATTCTTTCAGTTACTGATGTTCTCAGAGGTAATCATTTTCAGAAAGGCTGATGAAAATGTAGTCAGCTCACATCCTTGCCCAATTCATGTCAAACAACTGATTTTTCAGAAGAGGAAATAGAAGATGAAATAGCAAGAATGTATCAATTCAGGAAATTATTTTCAGAAATAATCTATTATTTCCAATAGACAAGAGGAAGGAACAAATTTTGTACTAGCTAAAAATATAGAATAAGAAGAATGGAAAAATAGGATACAGCTAGCTGTGTACTTTTGGTAGCTCACTAGATAGATGGATGGAGATTTTGATTGAAATTTTGCCTTTTCAATGGAGAGCAGTAAGTATTAAAAGGAAAAATTTCAAAGCCTGGTAGAAATTTTAAAGCTTGATGGCACTATATAAAATCATTTTAAAATGAGAAATGTTAGTAATTTAAGAAACTAAAGTAAAACAAGTATTTTAGAATGGGCACACAGGGAAAGCTTCTGAATATTTTTCCACCCTTAAAACCCTTAGGATGGAGGATCCAGCCTGCTATTCCTCCCAAGAACATGCCTTGCTTTTCCCTTCCCTTTCCTTCTTTTCCCAATCCCTAATCCCGCCCAACCCTAGACATGTTACCATTAGCTTCCTCACTCCCAAGCTCCCAGGACCCTTCTTTTACCTCCATAACTTGTTTCCTAAGCTCATTTCTTCTAGGAATTACCTCTTCTATCTCTTTGACTTATCAAAAAAATGTTCTCTTACAATAAAATAAAATACAATAAAATAAAGTAAGAATGGTTATTGGTCATGGCTAAGATCTTGCAATTGAAATATGAACAGAGATGGTGACATAGTGACTTAAACATAGTAGGCAATCTATATTAATAAAAACCTAAGTGGCATCTCGCCCTCACATCATCACAAGATGGCCACCAGAGATGCCTGCCACAAGATGCCTGGCAGGGGAGGGCAGTTGGTGGTGACCGGGCCTGTAGGGGAGAGCAGTTGGGGGTGACTGGGCCTGCAGGGGAGGGCAGTTGGGAGCAATTGAGCCAGTGAGGAGGGCAATTGGGGGCAATTGGGCTGGCAGGGGAGCAGTGAGGCATCAATCAGACTGTCAGGGGAGTGGTTAGGGGGTATTCAGGCTGGTAGGCAGAAATGGTTAGGGGCAATCAAGCAGGCAGGTAGGCAAGCAGTTAGGAGCCAGCAGTCTCAGATTGTGAGAAGGATGTCCGACTGCAGGTTTAAGCTCAGTTCCTGTTGGGTCCCAGATTGGAGAGGGTGCAAGCTGGACTGAGTACCACTCCTTTCCCAGTGCACAAATTTTGTGCACTGGGCCTCTAGTCTATTTATAAATGTGTACCAATGATATTTTGAAAATATTGAAAGGAATTCCTAGGAAGCTGTGCTTATACTTGATTAGCCAAAAACAAATCTATTTGATTTAAATTATAAATGCTAATCAGAATTGCTAATTATACATACTGGCTTGTGAATAAGTTTGTCAAACATTACCACATCAGGTATTTGAAGTTAATGTTAATATTACTTTCATATTTTAGATGCACATAGTTTCATCCAGAGTTTATGCTGAAATTATTCTCAGAATTCAAACATTACTATAATTTCAATGTTTCATAAGAAGTGATAACAGGTTAATGAATAGGCAGATATGATTTATTTTTTCAAAAATTACAAGCAAAAATAACTGAAGTGTTTCATTTGATGTCAATGAAATTGAATGCTGAAATAGAAATAAAAAATTTTTGTAGCAGCTGTTTGGAGACCACCATATATTTCTGTATGTAATCTTAAATAATAAAAGGCTAATATGCAAATTGACCAAATGAAGGAACAATTGGTCGCTATGATGCACACTGACCACCAGGGGGGAGATGCTCAATGCAGGAGTTAGGCACACAACTGGCAAGTGCAGCGGTGGTGGCAGGAGCTTCTCCCACCTCTGTGGCAATGCTAAGGATGTCCAGGAAGCGAGCCTAAGCTTTCAGTTGGACATCCAAGGATTCCTGGACTACAAATCCTCTCCCTACCACCCCCCGAGTGCATGAATCTTGTGCACTGAGCCTCTAGTTCTGTATGTAATTCTCTTGCTCCCTGTTGGTGAGGTCACAATGAAGCAAACTTTTACAAGTTGTTCTAGTGCAGGTCCCAAAGCAGTAAATAAATTTTGCTATTAGGTAAGGCAAGTGTACCAATATTTGCAGCTCATGTGCAGAGTTGTACTTCCTGCCTCCTCCTCTGGGTCTGATGTGGGCTGTTGGCTTCTCCATAGCAAGCTAGGGTTCTATATCAGTGTCTTGTGGCCATTTGCTATATTTTAAGGAGAGTCCTGATTCCTCTCTGCAGAATTCATCAGTGGGCACCATATCAGTATGCGCAGTTTAAAACATTCATTTATTCAAGTTTATTTTACTCAGCTAATTGTTAATTTGTTTCCTCTGCATTGGGGGTAATCTATCCCCAGGTCGTTTGATGTTATCTTGAATAATTGAGAGCATTCTGGTACACAGCCACATTGCTACAGAAGCTGCTGCTAAGCCTCTGAGAGGCTCCCTCACTTGAGCGAGATTGAAATTGATTCCAGCTGGCTAGAGAAAAAAAAAAAGACATGAAGGCTGTAATAGACCCTTAGGAAGGAAATCTGTTTCAACCAAGACAGAAGAATGATTCATATGTGAGAAACATAAATTAACGCTTCTGTCTAGTCATTGGAGTGTTTCTAATGTTTCAAGTAACGTTATTTTATGTCTTATTTCATTAACTTTTTAATCTTTACCCAAGGATATGTTTTTATTGATTTGAAAGGGAGGTGGAGAGAGGGAAAGTGAGAGCGAGAGAGCCAGAGAGTGAGAGGACAGTGAAACATTGATCCATTGCCTCCCATTCATGCCCTGACCAGGGGTGAACCTGCTCTGACCAGAAATTTAACCCTCAACCTTTTGATGTACAGGACAATGCTCCAACCAACTGAGCCACCTGTTCAGGGCTTATTTCATTAACTTTTTTTTTTTTTTTAATATCATTGTTGAAATTATTACAGATGTCCCTCTTTCTTTCCCCCATTGCCCCCCTCCACCTGGTTCCTGCCCTGCACAGGCCTTTGCTACCATTGTCTGTGTCCATAGGTAATGAATATAAGATCTATGTTTAATCTCTTCCTTCTCTCTCCACCCCACTTCTTTCTGAGAATCATCAGTCTGTTCCATTTCCATGCCTCTGATTCTATTTTGTTCACCAGTTTATTATGTGCATTAGATTTCTTTTTCATTTATTTTGATTTTTAAATTCAATTGTTGATAGATATGTATTTGTTGCTATTTTGTTGTTGATATTTTTTTTATCTTTTTCTTTTCCTTTTTCCTTTTCTTAAAGAATACCCTTCAACATTTCATGTAATACTGGTTTGGTGATGAGAACTCCTTTAGTTTTTTCTTGTCTGTGAAGCTCTTCATATGACCTTCAATTCTAAATGATAGCTTTGCTGGATAGAGTAATCTTGGTTGTAGGTCCTTGGTATTCATCACTTCAAATATTTCTTGCCCCTTTCATCTGGCCTGCATGGTTTCTGTTGAGAAATCAGATGACAGTTGTATGGGTGCTCCATTGTAGGTAACTAACTACTTTCTTTTTGCTGCTTTTAAGATTCTCTCTTTGTCATTTGCCCATGGCATTTTAATTATGATGTGTCTTAGTGTGGTCCTCTTTGGGTTTCCCTTGTTTGAGACTCTGTGCTTCTTGGACTCGTAGGAGATTTTCTGTCATTATTTATTCAAATATATTTTTAATATCTTGCTCTCTCTCTTCTCTGGCACCTGCATAATGAGAATGTTGGTACACTTGAAGTTATCCCAGAGGCTCCTTGCACTGTCTTCATATTTTTGAATTTTCTTTTTCTTTTTGCTCTTCAGGTTGAGTTTTTTTTTTTTCTTCCTCATATTTCAAATCATTGATTTGATTCTCAGAATCCTCTACTCCAGTGTTGAATTCCTGTTTATTATTCTTTATTCCAGTCAGTGTATGCTTACTTTCTGATTGGCCCTTTTCCATGTTTTTGGAGGTTTCTAGGAGATTCTTGAGTAACCTTATAACCATGGTTTTAAACTCTATATCCAGTATTTTACTTTCTTCTATTTCTTTCATTTGTGACATGTGTCTTTGTCTCTCATTTTGGCTGCTTCCCTATGTTTGTTTCTGTGTATTGGGTAGAACTGCTATGTCTCCTTGTGTTGTTGATAGGGTGGCCTTGTGTAGTAGGTGTTCTATAAGGCCCAGTGGCTCAGCCTTCCCAGTCCTCTGAGGTGGGAGCTCTAGGTGCACCCTTTGTGGGCTGTGAGCACAGTGTTGTTGTGGTTGAACCTGGATTGCTGTTGGTGTCACTGGGAGGAATTGACCTCTAGGCCAATTGGCTGTGAGGACCAGCTGCGTCTACATTGGGAGAGTTGTTGTGCAAGAGACACCCCTATGGAGCAGGACTTGCTTCAGTGGGGCTTTGGTGCTCACTGAGTCTGCCCCTTGAGTGTGTTGCTTTTGAATGTGTAGAGTTGTAATCTGGTATGGTCTGACACTGACTGTTGAGTACACTGGTTCTTAGGTCTCCATGGATGTGCAAAGTTAGCCACTGAGTTTCTTTGAACATATATCTAGAGAGATCTGCAGATTCCCTTTCTTTGTATTGGGTTTGTAAGTTCCCAGTTGAGGCCCAATTATGAAGCAAGGGAGGCTGGTGCTGGTGTCAGATCTTGGGCCTTTTATTGATAGGTTTGGGGCTCCCTGACTCAGCTGCAGCTTCTTTGAGAGAATTTTAGCTTGAGCAATGATAGGCCATTCATATGCAAAAGCCACTGCACACAGCTTGGGTGGGTTGCAAATTAGATGAAGCAGAGTCTTAGGGAACCCCCAGGGCGGAGTCATGAGACCAGGAGGTCTCAGCATAGGAACAATGACCCCTAGCGAGCACCTCTGTCTGGGAGAAAGCCTTCCCCCAAGTTCCTTCCTTGATACTAGACATTCCAGTTCCTCCTCATATGTGTCTGTGTTTCCCAAAGCCTCACCCTGGAGCTGGAGCTCAGAGGAAGCAGGACCTTGTAAGTTCAGTTTGTATGCCAGCCTTTTAAGAGGAACAGCTGGGTCCTCAGCAGCCTCTGTGTCACTGAGCCCCAATCCATACTGGTTTTTGCAGCCCATAGTTATGGGAACTTCTTTTCCCAGCTCGAAGACCCTGGGCTGGGCATCTGGTGTGGGGCTGGGACCCTTTGCTCCTCCAGGTGGCCTCTGCAGAGATGATCTCCCTCCTGAATAAAAAAGCAGCACACTTGGGTGTACAACCAGCCCATTCCATGCCTCTGCACCTCCTTCCAGTCTCAGTGTGCTTTCTTCTTTACTTCTTTAGTTGTAGAACTTCCATTTTAGTCAGCTTTCCAGTAGTTATGGATGATGGTTGTTCTGTGTTTTAGTTGTAATTTGATGTGGTTGTGGGCAGTGGCGAGTACAGGCCTTTACCTATGCTGCCATCTAACACCAAGTTTTAAAGGGACTCTTCTTTCATTAACTTTCCTGGGACACTTTCTGAACCTTAGTTCTGTCTTTTATAAAATGAAATAGTAATACCTGCCCTCAATTCTACAGTTTTGTGAAGCTCACATTTATGAAAGGTTCCCATAAGTCAGAAATTTGTACAACACTCCAGGGCATTTTTTTGGGTCTTTTTATTACTTTTCATAACTTTTTCAATTTTGTACTATTATTTGGATACCACTTATAACCAACCAAGTGAAATAGTTAGAGCACTTTTAAAAAAATTGAATTTCTCACTAACTTGAACCTTTACCCCTTTTATTTTTTTTCTGTACAGAAAGAAAATCAAGCCTGTCAGTTACTCATGTCAAACTGCAGTATTATCCTGTAGAATTAAGGAGGTGTGACATTGCCATAGCTTGGGGAGCATGAGTAATTGCAGATGAATGCCAGCTCTTTCTGGGCGTGCGATGCCTAAAGAACAATGATGTTGCTCTGTTTCAGTTAGTGGTGCTTGCAGGTGGGTGCAGGGGCCTTGAAGCCTTGCTTACAGACCTGGAGACTACTTTTCTTTTGCCCTTTTCCCACTGAGGCAGAGCAGTGTGACCTCTTGCTGCTGCACTTTCTCAAAGTGATTGTATTTCACTTCTCTCGTAAACACGTCTGGTCAAAGAAAAAAGGTTGTCTTTTAAACTTTTGTGCTCCCGCTTGACAAGAAAAGTAAAACCTAGTCTCCTTTCAGGACCTTTTGGCCTAATGAGAAGTCCATCCTTTTCATTTTTATTAAGAATGCTTTTGTATCAACTTCCCATTCTTCATGGAGAAGTGCAATGTATTATATGAAGAAAGGATTGGGATTGATAAAGAGGCCATTCATTGGGATTGATAAAGAGGCCTGGGATTCAGAAAGTTTTAAATAGCAGAACCAGTTAAATAGAGAATTTTAAGACCCACAATGTGAAGATACTTGTTAAATACACTTTTTATTGCTTGTTTTTTGTTTTGTTTTTAATTCTATTTGGACATGTACCTAGCTTATATGTCTTTTTGGTCTATTATAATATCCCATTTATTTTATGCTTTGCTATACCAGTAATGCAGATATTATTAAATAAGGCCAGGATGTAATTGATTTTTTTTACAGAGAGGAAGGGAGAGAGATAGAGAGCTAGAAACATCAATGAGAGAGAAACACCAACCAGCTGCCTCTTGCACACCCCCAACTGGGGATGTGCCGGCAACCAATGTACATGCCCTTAACCGGAATCGAACCTGGGACCTTTCAGCCCACAGACTGACACTCTACCACTGAGCCAAACCGGTTTCGGCCCAGGATGTATTTTAGTCTTTTAATCTGAAGTTAAGTTTGGTGCTCAGTGAAATAGGTTCGATTCTCTAGATATGCACTGTCCAAAATAATAGCTGTTATTGAGCTACCAAGCACTTGAAATGAAGCTAGCATGATTGAGATGTGTTGGAAGTGTGAAATGCACACCAGAATTAGTACAAAGAAAATACGTAAAATATTTTAGTAATACTTTTATGTTAATAACATCTTGTGAAATATTTTGATACATTGGTTAAGTGAAATATATTATTAAAATTAATTTTTCTTTTCCTTTAACTTTTAAATAGGATTACTGGAACATTTAAAATTGATGTGAGATTCTCATTATGTTTCTGTTGCATAGTACTGCTCCAAATAGTCTTGATATAGATGTACTATATCTCTTTATCAAGTTACCTTACCTTACCCTTGATTTGGAGAGCAATTTAAAGAGGTCTGCATTTTATGGAAACATCAATTTTCATGGTGTCACATCTACAATTTCACTAGAATTACTTAAAGAATTTACTCATCTCCTAGAGGTTTCAGTTATAAAAAGTCGATTTGAAATTCACTTTGGATCAGCAAGTTGAGTAGTTCAGCTGTGTGCATATGCTAGTAAAGGAGGATCTTTCTGGAGAGAGGGCACTGTCTTGTGGAACATACTGAATATAGCAGTTCAGATTTCTGCCATAGATTTCAAGTTCCTGGAACAGGCAAATACAGTCATGAAAATATTATGACTGTCTATTACTTCAGATGTTGTGGGAAAAGCTCAGATTAATGATGAAGATGTTTATTTCTTTGTGGCATCTTTTTTAATGCCTGGAGCTCATCTCAATTCTGGGACTTATTTTTCTTAGTTATATAATGCTGAGGCTGAGACAATGTAATAACATTCTGATTTGGAGTGCTTTTTAAAATGATAAAACTCTTGTTCATATTTTTGGACTATTTTTGTCCTCCCCAAATTCCCAAATGAGGTTTTTGTATTTCATTGTTAAAACAAACAAAACCAGAGTTATATATTGTTGTCCTTTTTTCTGTGTAAAACCTGAGGGTGTTTACATTATTAAATCTATACAAGTATAGGTAAATGGGGAAGAAAATGTATAAACAGTAATATTAAATTTTCTCAAGAACTGGTTTTAGTTATTTTTTAGACATGCATTTTATTTATTTTATTTTTAAAAATATATTTTATTGATTTTTTTTACAGAGAGGAAGAGAGAGGGATAGAGAGTTAGAAACATCAATGAGAGAGAAACATCGATCAGCTGCCTCTTGCACAACCCCTACTGGGGATGTGCCCGCAACCAAGGTACATGCCCTTGTCCCCTGGGACCCTTCAGTCCACAGGCTTATGCTCTACCCACTGAGCCAAACCGGTTTGGGCTAGACATGCATTTAAAAAAGAGAAACTTATTGAAAAATCCTGGTTCATAAATTTCTTGGTTTCTATGTTCTTCTTTATGTTTTATATGTACATATAAAGATGAATTATTCAAGTCATATCTCATTAACACATTTCATATTTAAAGCCTGCCCAAAATAATTGCCACATCACAGATTTTTACACTGAGAGCAGAATAGATTTCTTATGATTTGAATTATATTAAACAGTCCAGTAAAACAGTTAAGATAGGAGCCAATGTCCAGCCAATTGGCTAAATGAAGTTCTCCATAGATTTTATTGCCTTTTCAGGTTTATGTAAAAACAGTTATTGTAGAATTTGTGGACCTATTCACCCCAATAAATTCAATAAAAGAGAAAATTATTTGAATAAATATAAAAGGAAAAAGAGACAGTAGTTGTAAGAGTAATTATAATGAAATGGATCTATTGGATTTCCTTTTCATGTGGAGACCCTGGCAGCCACATTACTGAAATTGGGCCCGTTTTTATATATATTACCTTCTTTAGGACAATAATATGAAAAATTATTCTGATTATGAAAACCGGACACAATATCAGGACAAGATCAAAACAAAACAAACAAGAAGTCAACCAAATCTATCCTAAGGAAGGAATCATAAGAATGGTCTACTCCATTAGCAAAAGAGGTCAAAATTTACAGTGAAGAGCTGAAATAATTGTTTAAACTCATGAAAATATTATGACTGTCTATTACTTATTAATAAAAAGGCTTTCATGAGTTTCTATAGAGTAATGCATTTTTAGATCACTATTTTATATTATGAAGTACTACTGTTAATCATTCATTAGATAAATAAATTATTAGTAGGATGAAAAGTTCATTTAAATACACATTGCCAAAAGTCAATTTTTAAATTTATAATAATCGTTTTAGTGATAACTACTGCTCAGTTCTTTCTAGCATTTCCAGAAATCTGTGCATGCTTCACAGCCTCCAATAAAGCCATCTGTTGGTGAGAGATCTTGACCCAATGTCAAGATCAACCATTTTTTTGTAGGGAAGTACTCATTCAAAATGGAATCTTCCGAACAGCTGTCTCAACCGTCTCCCATATATCTTGCTCCACTCCCACTGTTTTCGTTTTTCTATCCCATCCCATTTGTGAAAGCTAGGCCGTGGGCCAAAAGACACCTCATGGATTACTAGCAATCACCGTCACTTGAGAGCAGGGTGGCCACATGGCCTCTTTTGGTGTGAACAATTCAGCTTTGTGTGTGTTGGTCCTAGTCAAGGCGGGCTCTGTAAGGACACAGTTTGAGATCAAGGTACCTATGCCCTTGTAGGCTCGCTGTCAGCACGTGAGCTCTTCAAAGAGAATAGGATGCAGCTTCCCTCCTTACCATCCTTTTGTTCCTGATGGAGAGTTCAAGGCTTCACCTGTTTTTCAGTGAGAAGTTGAATGGCTGCAACCTACTGTCAGTCTCCAAAGCAGGAAGCAGGACTACTCTTTGGAACAGGGCTAGAATTTAGTACTCACAAGGAAAATTTCCTAGGAGCAAATCTAATTTGGTATTTTGTAAACTGTCGTTCCTTAGGGGATAAATGATTAATGCAGGCTAAGCATAAATAATGTACGGCTTCCAGCAATGTACACAAAACCAATTAAAACCAATTATTGGAGGTTGTGGGAATAGCATCATGAAAAAAATTAAGCTGTTGGAGGGCAAACTTTGATGGCATATGCAGGGACATTTACAAGAAGCCTGAGCCAAATGTTCTTACAAATGTGCAATCAGAATTTGCTTAGGCCGAAACCGGTTTGGTTCAGTGGATAGAGCATCGGTCTATGGACTGAAAGGTCCCAGGTTTGATTCCAGTCAAGGGCATGTACATTGGTTGCAGGCACATCCCCAGTGAGGGGTGTGCAGGAGGCAGCTGGTCGATGTTTCTCTCTCATTGACATTTCTAGCTCTCTATCCCTCTCCCTTTCTCTCTGTGGAAAATTAATATATAAAGAATTTGCTTAGGGTTTGGTCTGCTTCGTGACCATGCTTTTCAGCCAGAGCAGAGATGGGGGTCCCAGAACAGGAGCCCCTCCAGTAGAAGAGAAAACACGCTGATGCCAGCAGCTTTAAGGTGCTGCTGCTTACTGCAAGGCCTGGAGGGCAGGAATGAGTAGAAGTACACTTATTTGGGATCAGATTGAGTGTTGGATTAGCTTCAATACTCAGTAAAAGACCAATCAATGCAATGCATATGCTCATGAGAAGAGAGATTCCATGGACTGGGTATGGAAACAAAGGGGATGTGGAATGAAAGTCTGAACAGACATGTCTCCCAAGAAAACATGTGGGTTTATGAAAAGATGCTCAACTCCACTAGCTATTTGTGAAATGCAAATAAAAACTACAATGAGCCAAAACCGGTTTGGCTCAGTGGATAGAGCATCAGCCTGAGGACTGAAAGGTCCCAGGTTCGATTCCCGTCAAGGGCATGTACCTTGGTTGCGGGCACATCCCCAGTAGGGGGTGTGCAAGAGGCAGCTGATTGATGATTCTCTCTCATCGATGTTTCTAACTCTCTATCCCTTTCTCTTTCTCTCTGTAAAAAATAAATAAAATATATTAAAAACACACACACACACACACACACACACACACACACACACTACAATGAGCTTCTACCTCAATCTGTTAGAATGGCTATCATGAACAAGACAAATATAATAACAATAAGAGATTGTGGAGAAAAAGGAACCCTCTTCACTGCTGGTGGAAATGTAAACTGGTACAGTGATTATGGAAACAGGATGGAGGCTCCTCAAAAAATTGAGACTATAAATCCCATATGATCCAGCAACCCCTCTTGTGGGTATCTACCTAAAAAATTTGAAAGCATTTATTCATAATGATTTATGCACCTCTATGTTTATTAGAGCATGATTCACGATGGCCAGCACATGGAAACAACCAAAGTGTCTTTTCATAGATGACTGGATAAAGAATATGTAGTACATAATGACAATGGAATACTACTCAGCCATAAGAAAAGATGGAATACTGCCATTTGCAACAAAATGGATGGATCTTGAGAATATCATGCATGTAAGTCAGAAGTCAAGAACCATACGATTTCACTCGTATATGAGATAGTAAACTGAAAACAACAAATGAACAAACAAGACAAACAAAAACTCATAGACACAAACATCAGTATGATGGTTATTAGAGGGGATGGGGAATGAGATAGTAATGCGTAATGGGGCTCAAGTATGATGATGGAAGGAAGTTTGACTTTGTGTGATAAACACACAATACAATATATACATGATGTATTTAATTAATAAATTAAAAATACCCACAAAAAATGACAACCATTTTTTTTTGTAAGGAAGTACTCATTCCCTATAGTATTAATATAGATACTTTAAATATAAATTTAAAATGTATTATTTGCTTGAAAAAAAAAAAGAGTGGATTGCACTACTGGAGGTGAGACCATTGTCGTCTTTAGCAGTGAAGGCCACATTAGCGGTTACAGATTTCTTCTCTCTGATATACCTTGCAGACTCTATGTATCTTTGTATACCTGATATGCCAGAGGGCATTCTACTCTGTGGAAGAGAAGAGGAATAAAGCTAAGTTAAAGAACTTAGCTTTTCTGTAACAGCCTAGATACAGAAAAACTAAGTTCAAATATTGGTTCTGCTCAGTGGATATCCATTTAATGGATGTGCAACCTTGAGTAATTTACTTACTTTCTCTAAGTATCACCAGTTTCATGTCTCAAAAGAGGCATTACATCTACCTCATAGTATTGTTCTGAGGATTAAATAAAATATAAAACTTTCTACATTGTATCTGGCATGCTGTAAATGCTTGGTAATTGCTAAACTACTATTATGTATTAGATTCTATTTTGTATGAATAATACATTGTTGTATTTTCTTGATCAGATATGTCATTCATAGGCCATACAGTTCTTTTATAATTGCACTAGTGGCCCGGTGCATGAAATTTGTATGCATTAAAAGGGAATTAATTAGAAAAAATATTTTAATATTGCTATTTGCCCTTTCTCTATAATAGAAGTGTTAGAGATGAAAGAGGATTGGTAAAATGTATATGAAAATCTTTCTCCTGTCAGAGTCTGGGGAGTGCCATGGGACCCAGAGTCAAGTCCCTGCCCACCTGCACCTTGAAATCACACGAGACCCAGACCTGGCCAGCCCCACCACCAATAAGCCCTGCTGGGTAGGAGGTGCAGCCTCAGGTCCCCTGTCAAGTCCCACTGGTGGGGGGCATGGCCTGAGGCCCCCCATCAAGCCTTGCCAGATGGGGGGTATGGCCTGAGGACCTCAGTCGAGGCCCACTGGGCCAGGAGTACAGCCTCAGGTCCCCCGCCCAGGTTTGACTCCACTCAGTCTCAGGTCCTTGCTGATTGGTCATTATGGGAACCCCACCTCTGCTGTGGGTGCAGCCATCTTGTGATGGCGTGCAGTTAATTTGCATATTACCTCCTTCTTATATAGGATGTTATTCATTACTAGGCATTTGCATAATCAGAAAGCAGCTCTAAACTCATGAGAAAGCAAATCTAAACTCATGCCCACCAACAATGAATGGAGAGAAGGGAAGTGATATTTGTTGAGCACTTACGGTGTATTTTTGTGTAAATAACCTTAGTTTATTATAACAGCTTAATGAGATAGACACTATTATCTTTTCTTTAATGATGAAGAAACAGAGGATCAAAGAACTTAATTTGCCCAAGCTCATGTAGATAATTAATGGTGGAACTAGAATATCTTTGTTTAAAAACAGGATATGCTTTTGCATTTTTTGTTTTTAATAACTCACTTTTGGGGAATATCCATAATACCTACTTTGCTGAAATTTTGAAGAAAAGCAATACATAGATACCCATTACTTTTCATTCTTACAACAATGGATGAAACTTTTACCTCCCAAGCAACTGTTGGATGTTGAGTGCTTTTGTAAGTGAGCATGACCTTGGGTGAGGCAATTCTCTTTAGAAAAGGGCCATTCTTTGAGGGGACTGAAAACTGAGGGCTGTCAGTTGACAACCTTCCCTGCAGCTCAGGAAATAAGTTCTCCAATCTTAAAGGAGGTACCTGGGAGATGCAGCCCAGCATCCATGAAACTGCTATGATATTTGATTCAGAAAGAGGAGAAAAAGTAACATTTAATGTAGGAATATAGACTTTTTTTAGTATTCTGTTTTTGAAGCAGTTTCACAATAGACAGCTTGAAGCATAATATTTGGTGTTTTCCTTTCAAATGCTAACAATTCTCTTTGTAACTTTACACTAAATTGATTATTTCCACACTTTGCTCTAGAGTCTAAGACCACTATTGAAATAAAAGTACCATGTCTCTCCTGGTTCAAATGAAGATCATTTGTGATACTGCCATTTTAGAAGGATTTAAGATAAAAGAAATGTCTTTTTTTTAAATCATGTTTTAGACCCAAAGAAAAGGAATTCATATATGGCTTATTTTCTTGTTAGTACTGTTACAGAGGCATTGATTCAGTTGAGTTTAATGAGGTATTATGTTATATAATATTCTAAACATATTTTAAAATTTCATTTCCCTTTTTTAAAATCTGAAGCAGAAATCTGAGTGGAAAGACAGTGCTGTATTTTTGTTATTACCTTAATGATTCCTATGGTTTCCCCAGATAGGTGATCATGGACATTGCCTCTCCTCTATGAGGACTGACCTCTACACCCTTCTTACTTGATAGCAGGGGTGGGGAACGTCTTGCCTGCAGGACATATAAGGCCTTCAGAATTATTTGGTCTGGCCCTCTCAAGGCATTAGGGATGAGTTAATTAAATGTTTGACCAAATACCAAATATAGCAGGGTAATTTTTAAGTTGATGATTTTATATGGCCCTTGAATGCTGTTATAAATATCCAAATGGCCTTTGGCAGAAAAAAGATCCCCTATTGCCGAGACCAGTTTGGCTCAATGGATAGAGCGTCGGCTTGGGGACTGAAGGGTCCCGGGTTTGATTCCAGTCAAGGGCATGTACCTTGATTGTGGGCACATCCCCAGCGGGGGGTGTGCAAGAGGCAGCTGATTGATGACTCTCTCTCATAGATGTTTTTTAACTCTCTATCTCTCTCCCTTCATCTCTGTACAAAATCAATAAAATATGTTTTTTAAAAAAATCCCCTATTCCTACTTTCAGAGATAATCATATTTGATATCTCTCCTTTTTCTTTTTTTATATTTCAAGTTTTCTTTCTTTAAAAAAACGCCCACATTTTTATTGATGAGAGAGAGAGAGAGGAGAGGAAAGGAGAGAAGAGGAGAGGAGAGGAGAGGAGAGGAGAGGAGAGGAGAGGAGAGAGAGAGAGAGAGAGAGAGAGAGAGAGAGAGAGAGAGAGAGAGAAACAGAAACATTAATGTGAAAGATAAATATTGATCGATTGCCTCCTGCATGCATCCAGGTTGGGGATCAAACCAGAACCTGGGAATGTAGCCTGACCAGGAATTGAACCGCCAACCTTTAGTTGTATGGAACAACACAAGCAACTGAGAAACACTGGCCAGGCCTCAAGTTTTCTTAATATGAGCCCTCTTCTTTCCTTACAATGTGTTGAGTACTTGTGAACTGCACACCATACATTAAGTACTCTTCTAGGTGCTTGCCATGTGCCAGTGAACAAAACACATGAAGTCCCTTGCCCTCAATGAGTTTAAAAAAATAACTTACATTTATATTTTTGATCCCATTTCCATTATTAAGTCCATCTCTTAATGTCTCCTTTGGGAAATACTAAGTGATTATTTTAAGCTTCTTACCTGCTTTCTAAAACTGTATTTATATCCCCTTACTCTAATTATATCATAATCTAGCTACCCTAAAGCCACCATACTGTCTTATTTCTTCTATTGTCCAAGAGTAGTCAATATTTAGTGTTTAATCTTTCTTAGTTCTCCTTCAATCCTTAACTTCTGTAATCTAGGTTCTTACCTTAAATTTGACAATATTTCCCTTGGGAAAATACAATCACAGGTTTATCTATTTTTGCTTCCATTGCTACCATCCTACCTTTGTCTTGGACCCTTGCAATAGCCTCTTCCCTAACTAGCCACTTTAAAAATAATTACTTCAGTCTTCAAATTCACCTTAGGAGATTCTGGCAAGCCCATTGGGGTAGCTCAGTGGTTGAGCATCAACCTATGAACCAGGAGGTCATAGTTTTTGATTCCTGGTCAGGGCACATGCCAGGGTTCCAGCCTCAATCCCCAGTGGCGGGGATGGGGTGGGGTGGGGTGGGGTGGGGGAGGGTTATGCAGGAGGCAGGCAATCAGTGATTCTCTCTTATCATTGATGTTTCTGTCTCTCCCTCCCCCTTCCTCTCTTTGAAATCCATAAAAACATATTTAAAAAAAGATTCTGGCAAAATAATCCATGTTGGGAAGTACCCAAGACCAACTCCAGTTTTGATGATTCCCCAGGGGGACTCCCAGGCCATAGCATAGTAGTCAAAGGATGTGGTTTGTTATGGTGAAAGGATACAAAGCAAAATCAACAAAAGAAAGAACGTACACCAGACACAATCCTGGGGAAACCAGGCACAAGCTTCCAGAGTCCTTTCCCAACAAAGGCACACAGGACACACTTAACTTCCTTCTGCAAGGAGTTATGACAACATGTGTAAATTGCTGACAACCAGAGAAGTTCTTTCGAGACTCAGTACCCAGAGTTTTTATTAGAGGCTGATCACATGAGCATCCTCTGCCTGTCATATACCTAAATTCCAGATTCCCCAAAGGAAAGCAGTAGTTCAGCATAAGCCCATTATTTATACAGCTTAGGTACAGCAAGACAACTTTATTAGTTACTAGAGGCCTGGTGCATGAAAATTCATGCACTGGAGGGGGGTCTCTTAGCCTGGCCTGCCCCCCTCTCACAGTGTGGGAGCCCTTAGGGAGAGAGCCCCAGTGATCAGGGAAAGGTGACACCCCATCATACCTTTGCTATTGTCACTGCCGGCAGTGCAAGCCTCAGCTGGCCCTGGTTACCTGAGCCTCTGGCTGCCCTGGGCAGCTGGGCAGCCGCCATCCAAGGCTTGCCTGTGCCTCAGGCTAGCCCTGGATGGCTAGGAGGCTGAGGAGACTGGGGGACTCTGGAGGCAGATGCCCCGGTGGGGCTGAGGGGACTGGGTGCCACCATCCTTGAAGGCATGTCAGTCAATTAGCATATTCCCTCTTTATTGGCTGTGGGTGCCACTATCTTTGAGGGTGAGGCAGTCAATTAGCATATTCCTTCCTTATTGGTTGTGGGCACTACCATCTTTGCAATGGCATGGCAGTCAATTAGGATATTCCCTCTTTATTAGATAGGATAGAACAGTGGTCGGCAAACTCATTAGTCAACAGAGCCAAATTCAACAGTACAACTATTGAAATTTCTTTTGAGAGCTGAAAACTGACTTCTGCGCATGGGCCATGAAGTTTCAATTGCACTAAACATGTGCGTCCACATGTGATATTTTGTGGAAGAGCCACACTCAAGGGGCCAAAGAGCCGCATGTGGCTCACCGCTGTGGTTTGCCAACCACTGGGATAGAATGATGGGCATCCTTTCAAAATTCAAATTCCCACATACCATACAAGGGCTAATTCTTCAGGTCTTTCTAAGGGCAGGAGTTCAGGCCTGCTATGCTCTTTTCTACACCTTCCTCCTGAAGTGTAGTCTGACAGTCATTCATTGTGGAAATATTTTTGAACATCCACTACCTACCAAAGCCTTGTGGTAGGTACTGGAGATACAGTGGTGAAGAAAAGAGACAGAAATCTGTCTTGTGTTGCTTTTGATCTAGAATGGGAAATAAATAGCATGTACTACCATGCTAGGAGGTAATCAAGGTTATAAAGTAAAATAAAGCAGTTTAATGAGATAAAGAGCACCAGGAAGGGGTGGGCACTGTTTTAGATGGATCAGCAGGGAAGGGCTGTTTGAAGAGGTGAGATGTTAGAGACTTGAAAGAGCATCCAGGAAGAGGGAAGAGCAAGTCAAAATCCCAGAGATGAAATGAGCTCGGTGTTCCGGAAACAGCAAGCAGATGAGTATAGATAAGAGTGGAATATGGAAGGAGAGGGATTTGGAGAAACAGTTAGAAACTAGATTAGGTCGACTCTTTTTGTATACCATAGTAAGAATTTGGACTTTTATTCTAAGTATAATATAAATTTCTCTAAGTGCTTTGAATAAGGAGTGACTATCCAATTTGTTTTTAAAATCATCTTATTAAGTGCTGTATCAAAAACTGGGTTAGTGGGCAAGAATGGAGAGCATGAGACAGATCCAGGTCTGTTCTAGAAGTCAGGACACCCTGGGAGCTTGGACTAGAGTACGAGAAGTGGAGAGATGAGATTAGGACACTTCACTCACACAGAGTGGGGGGAGGTTTCTTATCAAGAGAATGATATGGACTTGTCAGGAGGAAAGAAATTAATGGCAGCCTTTTTGAAGACAGCCTTCACACTACAGCGCTCATTCAAATTGTTATTTTCAGTGTTTGTTGGTATATGTATTTGCCTCAATGTCTCATATCCCTTATTATATTGTAAATTCTTTGTGGGAGGGAATGGTGGCTGATTCATCTTTGTATTCCTAGTGTCTAATCCTTACATCACAGATTTTCATGCCTATTTCTTGAATAGAATTTTCTTGGCAATATTTTTAGGAAATATGTGCCAAAGTGAAAAAAAAAATAACTCAGTTCAACAAATAATTATTGAATATCTACTAAATTTGATAGGTTGGTTAATTATAGGTATCGATTATTTTTACATTTGAATAGTTTTACATTTTACAGATGAAGTCATTGAATATTTACTTGGTAAAGTTCTCTGATGTGTGCTGTGGGAGATACAAAGATTGCTAGCACCATCTTCAACATACATTATAAAATATGAACCTTACAATGGTCTGAGGTATGTGAGGAGAGTTTGCCAGCTTCATATTACAGATAAGAAATAGTCAAAGGAATTTATGGCAGATCTGGGCCTATCGTTACTTTCTTTATGTCCAGGGCAGTGATATTTCCAACACCATGTTTAGGATTAATGTTTAGTTTACATTCAAAACCCTTAATAACATGGCCATAAACTTACCCTCCCATTTATACCTCTCACTACTCTCCAAGTACTGGATATTCTTGTTTTATGAACAGGCTCAAAATGTTCCCATAATTTTGCTGATGTTTCCCTTTCTTTTCACATTATTTATTTTTACTTATTAATATGAAAATACTAGAGGCCCAGTGCACAGATTTGTGCACAGGTGAGGTCAGGCCAGCCTACCCCAATTGTAGCCAATTAGGCCGGACTGGCTGGCCCCACCACCTGGTGGAACTCCTGGTCGAACTGGTTGAATTCCTGGTTGAACTGGTAGAACTCCTGGTCGAGGGGACAATTTACATATTAGCCTTTATTATATAGGATTAATATTAATTGTGGTGCTACCATGTGAGATACTATACTAGGCATTAAAGATCCAAAGGTGAGTGTGAAATATTCCTTTCCCTTAAGGGGCTCTCAGCCTAGTGGTAGAGACAGTATCTCCTTAATAGAGCCTTATCTCTATCCCTCTTTCTTTTCCCAGCTCTTATTGAAATTCTATTTATTTTTCAGAGGTCAGCAAAAATGTTGCCTCCTCGATTTTTGTTTTCTCTTGTCATCTTAAAACTTTTATATGGCAGTGATCATATTGTTCATAGTTTGTAATTGTATGGTTGTCTTCAACTTCTTTGAGTCTCCTTCTCTACTGAACTTTGGGTTCAGTTTATAGTACCTATTATGGTATAGGCACCCACATGCTTTGTAACACTAATCTATATAAAAGCCTAAGCTGAACAGGCTGCGTGGGTGACCATGCCCGCAGGGGGAGGGGTAGTTGATGACCAGGCTGGTGGTGGTGGGGGGAAGTTAGGGGGAGTAGGCTGGCAGGGGATTAGTAAGGGGCAACCAGGCTGGTGGGGGGGGCAGTTAGGGATGATCAGGCAGGCAGACAGGTGAGCAGTTAGGAGCCAGTAGTCCTGGCAGTCAGACATCCCTTGAGGGGCAGTCTGGGGCAGTCTGGGCTGAGGGGACCCCCCACCCCGTGCACAAAGTTCATGCACCAGACCTCTAGTTAAATTATAACAGCTTCTTCTAGGTTGCCTGAAAACAAATCCTCTTAAACATCCTTTTTGAATTCTGCCTTAATCAGTGGCCTCTGCGGAATGAATACCTTAGTAACTCTGATTATATCAGGTGATTTTGCCTTGCTGCAGTTAATTGGGCTAGGAAAGTGATATGACTCCAGGGTGGTGAACTCATTCGCTGCATGAGTTCACCATAGGCCATCTCCAAGAGGGCTGCCATTAATTCATTTCCTCCTGGCAAGCCCACTAGCTGCCATTAATTTTTTTCTTCTAATGAGTTTGTTAGACCAAGATGTTACAGTTTCCTATAGATATTCACCCTATAATTTAATGTTTTTTGAGTCAAGCAACTATATCAGCCTGTGTACAAGGAGAGGAACCTACTCAAAAGGAAAATTGGAGACTGAGAAGATGGCTTTGGTCCTAGTTGCTTCCCAGTTTCTTTCTTTATGAGATTGCCTCTCAGATAATTAAAAAAAAAAAATCCTCCTTCACTTAAGTATTCCTTTACAATCCCACATGCTTTGACCTAAACATTGCCAGATTCAGTAATTTCTCAGTCAACATCTTCCTTAATCTCTTACTGCACATTTATATTGTATCCTAGGACTACATTCTCAAAATGTTTGTTTTCCTTGGCTTTTAAGATATTGATGATTCCAATTCCTCTTTTACCTGACAACTTTAGTGCTTGCCTTTATTTTTATCCTTCTAAATATGTGTATTGCCCAAGGTTTTGCTCTTGGCCTTCATTTCCTTTGTACGTATTTTATGTCTTCTTGTTCTTATCTATTCCCATGATGTCACCTGTCATCTCTACAAAGGTGACCATTAAATATATTTCTCTCTCTGTATCTTACACACACACACACACACACACACACACACCACCTGTACCTTCATAGTTTTTACTTCTCCCCTAAATTCTACTGTTTGCTTATCAACATCTGAAACTTCCCAAGTCAAAACAAAATTCTTCATTATTCCCTCCAGATGAGTTCATATAGCTATTAGATAATTTTTGAAGTACTTTCTCATATTAATCTAATGAGCCTGAGTCCTTATGACATTTTTATTTTCTGTCACTGGTGTTGTTCCTCTCTTGGTAATATAGCTGTAATTTTTTTTTACCCTTCTGGGTATTTTTAGTATCAAGCTAGACTTTTAGGATATATTATGATTAATAATGATTAATAATAGATCTTATCTAGGTAATGATTAGTAATAGTAGACCTTACTTAAACCCCAATTTCTAGATCCAGCCTAATCTGACTGTGGGATGAGAGATTGTTTTCATCTCATCTGTGATCCATTGTAGATATCTAGGATGCAGAAAATAGTGACTCCAGAGTCCCAGGAGTGAATTGATCTTCTTGACCTAATAGAATGTCCCCTGAAAGGTTTTCTATGGGTGAGAGCACCATGTGAGGTTGGTGTTGAATAACTTACTTCACAGTGTCCAGCACAGTAGTTAGTTGTACTCTAACAGAGTGCTTCTCTTACATAACACTTTTCTTGAAATTCAACTCCTGAACTGATTTGTTAGCATTTGCAATAGAACCAGAGTGTCTGAGAGATCTGCAGAAAGTAGGATTGGCTTTAAGACAAAAGTGGCCTTAGAAGTAGTTGGAAAAGTAACTGATCTGACTGATTCGAGAACTTCCAAATTCTCTCTCCAGTCAAAGAAGACCACACTCATCTTCCATTTGCTATGAAGCAGCTGTCAGTCAATGGGCATCTATAGAAGTCATATGCAGGTAACAGGCATGATGATAATAAAGCCTCTGCCCTCTCATAGGAATCTGTCTGACTATTGAGGAATCAGTACAAATTCTAATTCAACCACATGAGAACAGCTGATGACTATGCTGTTTTGTTTAGACTCACATTGCTTGACGTCTGGTCCTGAATATATTTGTTTAAGAAACCTAAAATATTTCCCTGAGCCCCAGTTGAAGGCATACTAATTAAACAATGAGCTTTGTAAGGCATGAAGTACAAGTTGGATTGTATAGAGTACAGTTTACTGAATATCTTTACTGATGGGTCCTCTGTCTAAACCATTGTAGCAATTTATGTTCATAATTTGTGAATGAGTCCAGAGTGATCTAGACTAACAAAAAAGATACACTTATTTTCAGTATATATTGTTACCTTTTATTGGGTGCAGTGTAAAACTTCGGTAATCCATCTATGCATTTTGAAGTAGCAATACTAAGCAGCCATATTTCTTGATCATTCGGAAAAAATAGGAATTTGCCACATTGTAAATTTGGCATATTGAAATCATGTGGGAAATTGTATTTTGTTTTCTTAAAAAGCCAAATCAGTTAACCGAAGACCTTGGAAATTCATTTTAGGTATATTTTTCCAACTTTTTAATTCTTTCTGAAGTAAGAATGTATAAAAATTACAAAATTTCCTCACAATGTAAGGTACTTTCATGCATTCTCTTTAAAAGTTTTACTTTTTATTGATTTAAGGAAGCAGAAGAGAGAGAGAGAGAGAGAGGGAGGGAGGAAACATACATTGATTTGTTGTTTCACTTATTTATGCATTTGTTGGTTTACTCTTGTAACTGCCCTGACTGGAAATTGAGCCTTCAACCTTGGCTTATCCAGACAATACTCTAACCAACTGAGCTACCTGGCCAGGTTCTGCGTTTTCTTTAATTGTTCTATCTTGAATTAGAAGAATCATTAGTCCTAAGTGGTATATTAGAGATAAAATGAGATTCAGAGGTAGTCAGAGATGGATTTGTCATTACATAGATCTTTGACCTTATACAAATTACTTTTCTTATCTCTGAAGAGGTTTTTCATAGGCTTCAAATGTACACATTTAATTCTCATATGCATCTATACTAATAAAAGGGTAATATGCTCATTAGACCAGGAGATCTTCCAGACATCTTTCCAGACAAAGCTATAGTGGTGGGGCTAAGGCAGAGGTGGTTAGGGGCAATCAGGTCAGGAGGGGAGGGAAGTTGGGGGTGATCAGGCCAGCGGGGGGGGGGGGGGCAGTTGGGGGCGAGCAGGCTGGCAGGGGGGAAGTTGGGAGCAATCAGGCGGTGGAGGGGGACAATTGGGGGTGAGCAGGCGAGTGGGGGGTTGGATGGGGGTGAGCAGGCTGGCAGGCAGAGTGGTTAGGAGCTATCAAGCAGGCAGGTAGGTGAATGGTTAGGAGCTAGCAGTTCTGGATTGCTGTCAGTCAGACATCCCCCAAGGGGTCCCAGATTGGAGAGGGTTCAGTCTGGGCTGAGGGACCCCCCCCCCCCCCCCCCATACACACACGAATTTCATGCACTGGGTCACTAGTATTAATATAAAACTGGTCAAAATTGGTAGCATTCAGGAAGTGTTTATACTAATCCTTCTCTATTGAACTGACTGGGTAAGAATTGAAGGTGAGTTTTTATTTTGAAGTTTGGAGCCCACATATAATGTCCTTAATCTATTCTCAAAGTGACAAGTGGAGTTTGCTTCAGCCTACTGCATTTGAATAGGGTACTTAGATACCTTGGTGTGCTTGCTTTTTCCTTAATGTCTTAGAGTTCTTCTAGGATTGTGTTCTTTTAATAGGGCAGCTACCACACACAGGTAGATTAAGACATTGGGACATTGAGCACAACTCTTTTTTTTTGGAAATCATCCCTATTAATTTTTTAAGGCACTAAAAAGAGAAATATATTAGATCCTTTATTGTACTTGAAGATACTCTCAGACTTTTAAACTATTCTACATTTTTGCTAATTCTTTCCCTTTTTGTTCAGGTTATTTTAAAAAGCAATGCATGCTAGTATAGAGTATTTGGAAACTATACAACCAAATGAAAGAGATAGAGATAGATATATATATAGAAAGCCATGAAAAAGAAAATTAAAGTCACCTGCTGTTCCATCACTCTTGACTAACCAGAATATAATTTTGTTTCTGGATTTTTCCATTTCATTAAGTATATGACAATATAATAATTTTTAAAGACTATATGGTTTCCAATTAGATATACTGAAGTGATAATGATATCATATTATAGAGAGAAATGGTAATGTTAATATTTCATGACCTAGATAAGACTTAATATTACTCAATCTACATAAGTTTGTAAACCTATCAAAAATCCTTTTTGATCAGTTATGTATTCTATTGGTGAATTTATAACCTGAGACAGAGTCAGGCCTGACAATGTTTATTACCCCATTGAAACAGAGGATGTTTAGGAGATCTAGGCTGGAACTAGACATGCCCTTTAACAGATGAGATTGGGGATGAGATGGGGATGGGGTGTGGGACTAGGATATCACTACAGACATTGGGTGGAAAAACACATCCAGGAAGGTACTTTGTGGCATGCAGAGAGCAGATGTTGTGTTTTAATCAGGACAGAAATAGGCACTGAGGGAAGTGAGCAAGGGACCCAGGTCCCATACCTAGAGGGTCGATGGGACTTGGTTTCAGGAACAAGGCAGAAGCCTCGCTGTTAAACCTTTGCCAAGGGATCAGTTATCAGAGTTGGATTAACAGCAAGGCTGACTTGATATCTAGTGCTCTATATTGAGCTAGAGTTCCCTTCTCATGAGAATGCTATTGGTCCAAAGCCTGAGATAAGGTTGAACATCCAGGGGAGATTAAGTGGCTTCCACTGTGGATAGAGAAGGCATGAGGGTAGGCGGGGATTGGAACCAGACAGACCACAGTAGGATCACCCAAAGGTGATTATCAATGTTTTAGAAGTTGGAGGAGTGTATGGTAACTCTGATAAGTCAGTCCTAGATTTAGTGCTATTTAACACCGCCATTAAATTGGTAAATCAGAGAATAAGTCATTAATTAGTCAAATGATGTTAATAAAAAATAGTAGCTTGCATTTTGGGAAAGAAAATTTCAACATTATCTTGAAAATTTGGACAAATGATTAAAACCAAACAGCCTCTTTGCAAGGACAAATGCACAACAGTACCTTTAAATAGAGGAGCAAATGCTACCAATACATTATTTCCACTCAATTACAGACTAAACTTTTGTAGTCCCTTTATTTTCTGGTTGACCTTTTCTGGAAAACTGGTATTGATGGATCATTTTAACTGTGACATTAGTAACTTAATTCTTGCCAGTTTTAAAGTGTCCTGAAATTTACTTGATTTTGTAGAGTCCAGTTACATTTAGAACAAGAATAAAATATTTATGAGACCTCTCTTGGTGCCACTTGGCAGGTACTTTTCAGAGTAAGTATTGTATTTTTTTGTTTGTTGCTGCTGCAAGTCAAGGAAAGTGGAAATGATGAATTTATGAAAAGAAAAAAAAATCTGTTTTATCTAGTGCTGGATGAGAAAAGGTCACTAGCACTACTAATTACTGCTTTAGCTGGTGCTGTAATAAGAACTTTTTAAAGAAATTGAGTGTTGAGGACATGAGGTCAATTGAGTACAAGAGGGAGTTATCGGATACAGAGTGGAGGAAAATACGAATTAGCTGAGTAGCAATTGGAATAAGTTATCACACTTTTAAAAAATGAGGATAATGGTGCAGTAGACATATTTCGATTTCATTTAAAATTGTTATAATAGTTGAAAGATAGAATCCACTGAATTTGGCTAGTGCCTTTTAAAAGACAAGATGAAGAGGTTAATGATAAGGGAACACTTATAGTCTGAAATGTGGGCTTTTGGGAAGCCTTGACATTAGAGAAAATTGTAAAATGTCTGATATAACTGCATTTAAAAAAAAAAAAATTTCTTCCAGTGAGCTCTTTTTCTTGGAGATTATGCAACCCAAGCAACACTCCTTATCTGGCAGCTCAGCTCTGCCTGGGCCATTTATATGCCTCGAATGGTTATCTGGTTATCTGACCTCTTGGAATACGAATCCTGTCCTTTCTAATTTTCCTACCACCAAGAGTGGTTGAGCAAGCGTTTAATTCTGCCTCAATGACTTCTTTATGTACTCAAATGCCATCTCTCTGATATCTTAACTTTTTCTCCTACAAAATGAAAACAAAACCCCATTCTTTAACTTTCGTCACTATCATACTTGGTGATAATACCTTCACAAAAGTGCGTTCTATCTAAGTGAATGAGCGTGCAGTCCCCTTGCCAGCTAGTATAATTAAGGAAAAAGAAGCATTTTGATTTTTCTAGGATCAGCTGGCCTGAGCTACTTGGCATCTTCACAGATGAAAAAAAAAATGATTTTTGAAAACGGGTTCAAAATCACAAGATAAGACTAGGTTCTTTAAAGAGTTCACAAAAATAAATTTTACTTCCTCAACTTTTTACTTTTAAAGTCCTTTATTTATGACCTGAGTGTTTTAAATTCTATCTTCATCTTTCAAATGGCAATTTCTTAGTATACCCTGAATTTACTCACAACCATTTTATATTGTAAGCAGTCAGTTTAAAAAAAAAAAAGTATTTTATTGATTTTTTAGAGAGAGGAAGAGAAAAGAATAGAGTTAGAAACATCGATGAGAGAGAATCATCAATCAGCTGCCTCTTGCACACCCCCTACTGGGGATGTGTCTGCAACCAAGGTACATGCCCTTGGCTGGAATCACACCTGGGACCTTTCAGTCCACAGCCCGACGCTCTAGCCACTGAGCCAGATCTGTTTCAGCAAGCAGTCAGTTTTTAAGATTGGGAAACTATTCCTATCGTATGTGAGTGAAACAAGCATTGAAATTAGTAGAGAACAGTTCACAACTAGACAGACAAGGTGTTGCTCTGTTTCTAAGTCCAAATGGCAGAACAGACTGTTTGAACCAGAGGGCTCTCTGTTGACAAAGATTTGATCTTTGAGTTGCCATTGAGTGTTCATGATGAGGAGAAAAATTTTAGTCCATGAAAATGTTTATATTTCAGTTCAATCTGTGCTTTTAAACTGTACTTTAGGCCTAAAAATTACAAGAGGGTATTAAACACCCTATAGCATAGATGTTAGCATTGATTCTGATACCGCCATTTATGAGTCCTCTCTATGCCCCTTCACAGGGAGGTCTTTCCTCCTCTGTCGCAGCCAGCTCTTTTGTACCAGTTGGTCATTTATCACTCTCAGGTAAGTGCCTTGGCGTCCATCTCTGACCTTCTCACTATCAAAGGAGAAAACATAGTGTTACAACTGTTCCAAAATGGCATTTGCTTCAACATTTGCATATCAAAAGGTCTGCTTTTAATTGTGTGTGTGTGTGTGTGTGTGTGTGTGTGTTCTCAAAATTTCTGCTCCCCTGTTTTGCAGAGAAATATTTGAAAAGGTGGCTTCAGTTGAAATGCTTCAGATGAGTTTCTTACAACTCAAGCTAGAACACTTGAAGATTCCTTGCTCATTCTCTTTTCAGGCACATGATGGGAGGATTCCTGAAGGGGAATGGGGAACAGAAGATAATTTTCCTTCTCCTTCTGGCAAACCCCATGGATTAAGACTTTCTTCCAGAACATTTCTCCCATTACATTACATTAACTATTGACCAGTTCACATATACTTTTTATTATTTATTTATTTATTATTATTTTTAAATATATTTTTATTGATTTCAGAGAGGAAGAGAGAAGGAGATAGAAACATCAATGATGAGAGAGAATCATTGATTGGTTGCCTGCAGGCCCCACACTGGTTATTAAGCCTGTAACACTGGCATGTACTCTGACCAGGAATCGAACTGTCCTTCTGGTTCATAGGTTGACACTCAACCACTGAGCCATGCCAGCCGTGCTACATATGCTTTTTTAAACTACATGTAATTTTTCATTTTATTTTGTGTGTGTGTGTGTGTGTGTGTGTGTGTAATTGATAATGTCAGAAAAAGGTATTCCTGGGCCCTTTGATTTGAGCATAAGTGTGTTAGGAATAACCTCAAGGGTTCAAATTAGAGAAGGATGAAAATTATTTAAGAAAGTTACTTAGGCCTGGAACAAGAATTTTTTCCATGATCTCTTGGCCCTGCTTTTGGCATAGCCTATATTTTATAGAAAAGGGAGTAAACTCAGCTCAGCTTATTGACAACCTTATGTTTCATTGCCTCCAGGTTAATTTAAGATTTTATGCTCCCAAATCCCCAAAAATCTTTTCATTATTTTTGTTTAGATTAGTGAAATGAGTATAGTTAAAATCATTATCTTCTTAGAATCACCAAACATATAATATCCTTAACTATTTACTTCTTTATTTCTGTTTTGGTTCCAATGATTCTCTTACCAACATATTTACCAGCGTGCTAAACATTACATTGTATTTTGCCATTAGTAGTTTTCTCAAACGTAATTTTCTCTGCAGCATACTTTTTATTTCTATTTTACTTATAAAATTTTAATACGTATCCAAAGTTGAGCAATACATATTAGATGAATTGAATTATTAAACAATGATGGTAGAATGGAAGCCCCATGAATGCAGGGATTTTTGTTTGTATTCTCAGCACTACAATACATGGCAGGCACTCCAATATTTGTTCAGTGAAATGATGAAATGTGATCTTTTTCCTCTCTTGATTAATGTTATCCTTAGGGCACTGACATTTTTATTGGTGCTTTTCCATATGTTTTTTTAATTATAACATAGCCTTTAATCTACTTTATGTCCTCCAAGAAAATTAGTCTCATTACTTACATTTACATTCATTTCAACCAAAAACTCCACAAAAGCTCACCATTTAAGCATCTGCCTATCATATTATCTTACTACTAGTGACCCGGTGCACAGATTTGTGCACATTGAACGGAAATTAATTAGAAGGTGGCCAGTGGGGTAGGACTGGGTGAGATGGGCTGGAAATGCCCTGGAGCCAACCTCCTGCAGTCTTTCCCCAGCAACCGCACCTGCACCTAGGGTGGCACTGTGGCTGGAAGGGCGTCTGCAGAGTGAATAGGGTCTCTCCAGGAGGTAGGGTCACTCGTCCTGGCCTGCAGGGATTGGGCCAAAACCGGCTCTCAGACATCCCCCAAGGGGACCCAGAGTGTGAGAGGGCACTCTGCAAAGTTGCTGTCCTTCAGGTTGTGGAGGGCAAATGCAAGTGTGAAGTCAACCAGATGGGGGCCGACAGTGCCCCAGCAGTAACATAACTCACGGCCAAAGGTGGAATTGTGCGGCTCCCTAAGGAATCAGGCTCCCTCCTCTCTGGTTTCGGGGTGCGTCACTTGGGAACCACTGCAGCCCAGTCACTGCAGCTTGGCAGCTCCTGTTTTGAGTGTTTTCCCCCTGGTGGTTGGTCAGGGTGCATCATAGTGATCAGACAGAGGGAGGGACACTTAGCATATTAGCCTTTTATAAATATAGATGGTCTTAAGGACATCAAAAATCAGAGCTCTTCTCCAAGGAAAACCTGTCATCATTGAGATTTTTCACAAAAGTTGTCTTGGGCTTTGAAACAGTTCAAGGGAAAAGTTCAAAAAATGTTTTGAGCAACTGGAACTATTTTGAAAACTGGAATACTTTTTATAAGCCCAAAGTTAATGGTTCTTAATCTTATTGGGACCATCAATCCTTTTGAAAATTTGTTATATCTGACTCTGTCAAATGCACATACCAACAGATAATACATTGTATTTACTTTAAGAGGTTTATAGGCCTCTGAAAACTCATTTGTGAACTGTCTGTGGGTGCTCTGAATCTGTTTAGGAAACCTGACGTTGAAGACATACCTACTAAACTCTAAATGCTTGAGCTCAGTGTCCATAACTGATTCACTCTTCATTACAGGAAAGTTCCTTTATGTTTAATAAATGTTGATTAAGTGAAACACTGTCTCAAGAGGAGGCTTTGGCTAAATTCAATCAATTAAATGCAAGCCCTGATCCTATAGCCGAATGTATAATTGATATATGGGGAAGTGGGGGCATGGAGAGGGTTAGAGAGAGGATATGTGTGGAAGGCTTGCTGCTATCAACATTATTTTTTTAAGGAAATATTTTCTTATTGATTTCAGAGAGGAAGAAAGAGAAAGAGAACAAGAGAGAGAGAGAGAGAGAGAGAGAGAGAGAGAGAGAGAGAGAACAATGATGAGAGAGAATCACTGATTGGCGGCTGCCTGTATGCCCCACACTGGGGATTGAGCCCACAACCTGGGCATGTGCCACAACAGGGAATCGAACCATGATCTCCTAGTTTGATTCTGAGCCACATCAGCCGGGCAACAACATTATTTATGGAGAACAAAACCGAGTTCCTAAGCTTGCTCTGATTCTGCTTTGGTTTTGTTCATCTTCTTTTCCATCCATACTTATCCCCTTCTCATACTTGCAGGTGTTCTAAGAATCTTAGTGCTATTGAATACTTCTTATTCTTCCTCTAGATTGTGATTCCATTTTATTTTTCTTTATCTTGGCTCCACATCTGATGTGGTGGTTGAAATGAACATATTCATTTTACTAATTGTGTGCCAAGCACTGTGCTAGGTGTTCAATGAAGAACAACAACAACAACAACAAAAAACACACAGTCCACAGTCCTTTGGAACTGTTAGCCTCTGGTTGAATGCATGCTAGAGAGGACAGGGGAAAAAGATATGGGGAATAATGGGTTACTTTCACAGTCTCCAACTGATATGTAAGAATAACGCTGAGATTGATGAAATTAGGTAGTAACACAATAACGCTGGTGGTCCAGCATTTAGAAGTGTTCAGGAAACCTAGAAAAGGGGCTGTGCATAAATTAATAAAGGGTCCAGAAACAAAACATAATATTGGAAAGCATCTGGGGAGGAGAGCAGAGGACCTTGGCTAAAGAAATCAAGTTCTCCTCATCTCAGGACCCCTTGCTTTTTATTAACACAAATTGTCCTAATGCAAGGGACATCAAAGGGTAGGGTTAGGTACAGAATCCATTGTCAGATTGGAGAATTGCTGGCTGTTCAGGTGTTTGGCCAACAGGAGGCAATAACATGTAGATTAAGATGCCTTGAGCTGTCTGGCAGCAAGCAATCATCCTTTTCAGGTTTGGGGAAATGCCTTTCAGCCATCCAGATGATTCAGCCCTTGCTGACATGTTGGAATTGGCTTCTGGTAACACAATAACAGTGGCTCCTTTAAGTTCTTCTCTCTCTCATTCATGAAGTCAATTCAGTTCTAGATTAAGGAGGTGTCTAAAATGCCATTTGGGTATATGAAAATTTGGGGATCAAAGGGAGAGGAAGCTGGCGAGCTTCAAAAGTAGGGATTTGACCATATTTGGCTATGTTCATAATGAAACAAGTTAGGAATCACTCTATAATGGTGGTATAAATTCAGCAAATTTAATTAAAGCCAATTCTATATAGATCTACATATCAGAAAATTTAGTATCTCCTTCCTGGAATTCCCTTCTCCTCTTAATCTCCCCAAGAACCCCAGCAACTGGCATTCTAAAAAAGATGGTTGATCTTCACTTTCACACCCTGTTAGTATTGAATGATAGTACCTTCTAGGCATACAAAAGCCCCTGTTCTGCTCTCCAAATCCAGGTCATACCCATTGATTGACCTACCCCTCAGTGACATCTACAAAAGGTGCTCCACACTCAGACTCCCCTTCAGGCAGTGGTCCCAGGGCCAGCCATTGTCCCCTAGGGTCCAAGCAATGTGCTTCATGGCTGGAAATGGAGTATAGACCAAAATCTGCCTTCTCCAATGGACCCTAGTAATGAGCATAGTTCATTACCTTGTCTCAAGGTAACTTTATTTCCAGAGCTTCATTACCTTCCTTTGCCACTTGACCTTGTCTAGTCTACCTGATAAATCTCCCTAACTTCAAACCTTTGTGCTTCTTAATGCAAATGGACCCACATCCCTTTTGGAGACCAGCCCTGCATAACTAAACACTCCTTCTTCATCACAAAGGGATTTTTTGTACCTTAGTCCCAGGATAATAGCTATCTATCAGCCCTAGAAATGCCTAATTTAGAGGACCTCTCAAGTAAGGCCTAAGAGAACAGAGGTTTGCATACATTATGAAGGAAAGGAGGAAGGAAAAAGAAAGGAAAGGAAAGGAAAGGAAAGGAAAGGGAAAGGGAAAGGGAAAAGGAAAGGGAAAGGGAAAGGGAAAGGGAAAGGAAAGGGAAGGAAAGGAAGGAAAGGAAAAGGAAGAAATAAAAGGAGGGGGAAATCCAGCAGTGTTTTTTGGGCACACAGCCCTCATATAGAGAGCAAGGTGAGAATGACTTCTTCTAATGGGAGGGTATGACCACATTTCACTGTTGCTACTGAAGACTTTTATCACCCCACTCCCCACCCTTTCCCCACCAGCAATACTCTCCTATTTGATCTAGAAAAGGAGCTGCTGTGGCCATTATTATATAGATAAATAGTGGCAGAAAAAGAGTGAAGAATGGGTTGAAAAGGGAGCGGAGAAGGATAAATTCATAGTCACTAACTCATCCTCCTTTCCCCAGCTATATTTTGGGACAATTTGGCACTGCTGGTCTCTGACTATCAGAAGAGGGAAAGCATGGAGGGAAACAGTACAGGGGAACTGGAATAGAGAGAGGAGGGGATTCCTTGTTTGCTCTTCACTGCCAAATATTTTCAGTGACTTAATGCCAACCATGCCAATCTCTTTGTTTTCTTAAAAATATTGCCTAAGTTATTAAGCTGAAACAAGAACATTGTGGAGAATTTAGAAAATGTAGCAAGTTTCAAAGAATAAAAATTCTCTTGCAATCTCACCATCTGGAGACCACGACTGCCAGTATTTTGACATGTTGTCTTAGGAATATATACTCATAAAACATGAGCTTATACTGTGTATTCAACATTTTTATGTCTATACCTTTCAGGTCATTAAATATCATTTGTAACTACATCTTAATGGCTGCATTATTCTTTCACCTTAATGCATCGTGATACTTGGTTGAACATTTAAGATGTTCCTAGCTGCCTTTATTTTACTATTTATATCCCTCCAATGTGAACATCTTGTCTCATAAATGTTTCCACATTCTCAGAAGACAATGAAGTGTTGTTGCATTACTGCTGCTGGAATATGCTAGGTCCTTATGGTGCTTTTTCTTCAGTTTCTGGGACTAAAAAACCTAAAGTCATCATTTGTAGTTTTTCTACCCCATCATAGGACTAATCTCTTCCAAGGGTTAAAGGGGAGCAACCCTGAGCCAGGTGTAGATACTGGATAGCACCTCTGGCTCTTTTTGGCTTCTTGTTGCTTGAAGTGGTTGCAGGCTTCTTCTCTGATATTATAATCTCAGTGTACATATTCCATCTGCTGCTCCTCTCAGTGCTCCATCCTCCCTTCCTGTACAATTAGATTTGTGTTTGGGTCACAAATTTAGGGCATATTCAAATTATCTGACACCATTTAGTTAAAATCTTCCATGTCCAATTGTTTCTGATGAGTTGTATGTAGGGCTCAAATCTAATCTATTGATAAAGGGATAAAAAAATAATAACTCACCTTGAGTGCATGTCATGTGTTAGGCAGTTAAGTAAGTGACTTATATAAATTACAATGTATTCCTAACAACAGTCCTATGATGTGGTTATTATCCTTATTTGGCATATGAAGAACAAGAGGCAGGAGAGAGTAAACAGTTAGCTCTAGGTCACTGCTATGGGCAGTCACTAACCTACTTGGTTGTCTGTCTCCTGAGCCCTCATAAACATGTTTTTATTTTTATTTTTATTTAAAAAATATTTTTATTGACTTCAGAGAGAAAGGGAGAGTGAGAGAGAGACATCAATGATAAGAGAGAATCATTGATAGGCTTCCTCCTGCACACCCCACATTGGGAGTCGAGCGTGCAATCAGGGCATGTGCCCTGACTGGAAATCGAACCATTACCTGTAGGTTCATAGGTCAATGCTCAATCACTGAGCCATGCTTTCAGGGCTAGTTTAATTTAAAACCACGAAGGTTCATAATTCTTGCTTGAATTTTCAAGCAATTACTTTCTTTATAATTTTAGTTTTCTTTTAGATTCTTATCAGGCAAAGAGCCAAAAATGTTATGAGGATTTACAAACTCATAGATTGTTGCAGCTGGAGTGAGTGATCTCAGTGGTCCCTGGCCTTATCATCTGGTTTTATAGACTTAGCCTGTGTGTTAGACTCGGGCTCTTTGAGGTTGATTTAGATTTCTGTGCTGATTGTTGGATTCTGTTCTGATCTCTATTCAATTGCCTACTCTGTGGCACTGAGTCATCTTCACCAGTTTGTTAGATTAATATCTTAGTGTTCAGTTGCTATTTATGCTCCAGCAGAACACCCTTACCATCAAGGGCACAGCCTGTGATAGAACATAACTGTCAAACACACTCACATTATTTGACAAAAATATTGCCTACACGCCAACTGTAGGATTCCTGGCAGAGTGCTGTGCTTATGGCTGTTACAAGGGAGATCATTCTGTCCTCTCTGGAACATTTATTTTCTTTATAATTAGTGACAGTGCCCTTTTTTATCTTTGTAGGCCACCATTTTGTATAGTGTGATATAGTTGATGCTTATTTTTATGTCACCAGCAATCAGATTTTTCGTTCCATTTTTAGAACATTTCTTACAGGGATTCTGAATACATTTTTTACTTCTCTTTTGGAACATATCACCAAATTCTTACAAAGCTTAACAGCAAAGTTATTCAATGCCAGCCTGAGAATTAATCACTGCCTAAACAAAAGGTTATTTCACCATGCTGATTATTTGGACAGCTCTGTATAACTGACTAGTTAATTACTTAGAAACTACTTCTAATTTTATTTTTCAAGATTAGATGCTCTGATGCTTTTCTTTGAAGTTCCTTTTCTTTCCTTTCACCTCCCTCCCTCCTCCTCCTCTTCTCTCTTCTCCTCCTCCTCCTTTTTTTTTTTTTTTTTTTTTTTTTTTTTTTTTTTTTTTTTTTTTTACATCTAATTTGATGCTTGCTGGGTACAATGCCTCAAGTGGGTCTCATTGCTCTTGGCTCCATGCCTGCCTCCCGAGCACTGGGAATTATCTTGCATTCTATTGAGTTCCACAGCTGTATGTCTTAACTAACACTCAAAACCACTGTGGCCATCCTCACCCTGCTTCTGAAAACGCTTTCTTCAATCTCAGTTGACCAACTCCTCTTTCCTGCCTACATTCCCTTTAACCTTTGTACAAGTTGATGCTTAACTGTACTCTCCGTGATATTTTCTTATTTGAATCCCATGATGAACACTATCTGCTATATCACTCTGCTGCTTTTGGTATTTTTTACTGGTACTTTATATATACCTTTTTATTGATTTCAGAGAGGAAGGGAAAGGGAGAGAGAAAGAGAAACATCAACGATGTGAGAGATTCATAGATCTGTTCCCTCCTGCACGGCCCCTCCTGAGGATTGACTCCACAATCTGGGCATGTGCAGATTGAACCAGTAACCTTCTGGTGCATGGGATGACATTCAACCAACTGAGCCACAATGACTGGGCAATCTTTGCCTAATTTCTGGGAATTTCTTCATTCTGACTTCAAACAGTCTAGTCTATTAGGGGTGTCGAACTCAATCAGAGAAGGGGCCAAAATCTAAAATCCAGCCTAAATCGCGGGCCGAATGGTTTACTGAACAGTCATAAACTGTCATTGTGATGGAAACGCAGCGGAGTGCAGTGATGACAGCGCGGTGCGGGCAACATTGCAAGGCCTGGCGGGACGGATTTGGCCCGCGGGCCTTGTGTTTGACACATGTGCATAGTTGGCATGAGCGTAAAAGTTGGAGCACATGAAAACGTTGGTTAGTCTGGGTGGTTGTATTTTGTCTTTTAATATAATGGTTGATTGTTCTCATCATTGATGTTTTCAACTTCGTTAGAAGCCCCAATAAGAAGTACCCATCTTCTCTGTCCAAGTCTTGAATAAATTAAAAAATAAGCTTATGGTGACCAAAATATTACCTCTATTCTGGAAGACTATGTACTGGATAATGTGACTTATGTCTACAGGCAAGGGGACTTCCTAATACTAACGTTCAGAACTAAGCAGGAGTCCCCAGCCCCAGACAATGCCACACTGCACATCTCCCCTTGGAGGCAGGGCAGAATTTGGGGTGCTCTCCAGAAGTGATTTGGTCTCTAGAGAAAAGGTCCTAAGTTATACACACTAAATCTCTTCATTCAAAATGATCAACAAGTCATGTCTGCCTAGAAGTGGAGATATGTTAGGAGTGCCATAGCTAGTGGAGCATTCTCTCTCTTGAACGAAACAACCTGGACTAGGGAATAGCCATTCATCCTAACAGTGTTAATTCTCTGTGGTAATCTGATGATTAGGGAAAAAAATGGTATGCTTGGTTATAATTGATTTATTCCAACATAGTTAATAAAAGGGACAGTTGAGATCTCAGGTAGTGCTTTTAACCACTATCTAAAGATGAATTTTTAATGTTAAATTATGTACACAGATAATAAATGAATTTAAAAAATGGGGGAAAAGAGATGAATTTTTAAAATACATTTTATTGATTTTTTACAGAGAGAAAGGGAGATAGTTAGAAACATTGATGAAAGAGAAACATCAATCAGCTGCCTCTTGCACACCTCCCACTGGGGATGTGCCCGGAACCAAAGTATATGCCCTTGACTGGAATCGAACCCGGGACCTTTCAGTCTGCAGACTGATGCTCTATCCACTGATCCAAACGGGTTTTGGCTAAAGATGAATTTTTTAATGTATATGATAGGCAAACTAGGGTGGCACCTTGTCACACATTGGCCATTTCACAAATCTAACACTGATCCCCAATATGCTCCTGCAATATGTGTTGCTGTTTCATCTTATGTGTTAATGATAAACCACAGAAACATATAGACTGTTACAATATAAGTATTCTTCACCACCAACATATCGTAAGTTATCACTTCACCAGGCACTGACAAATAACTACTTCCAAGACTCTACAAGAGGATTATTCAAATGAGATTATATTTAGAAAGAATTTTCTACTAATCTCTCTGAAGTTGCTGGTTTGCATACTTGATTAAATAAAAATTTAGTAATGAATTAAATTTTCTGTCATAATTTCAGGTTAGTGTACTATAAAATATTCAATTTGTTCAGTTTCATTTTGTTTAATTCTGTAACTATTTTGAGGACAAGACAGTTCTTTGAATTGAAAATATTGAGAAATACACCAATAGTCTAACCGCAGATATTTTTATTCCACATATACAGAAAAATAAGCGTCAGTAATATTCAATAATATTTAAGTCATAGAGGGACAGGGTTACTATGGGTGAGAAAGCATCAGGGTGAGAAAGCAGTTTATGCTTTATAAATATTAAATCATAACCATCAAAGTTTAGGATAGTGGTTATATAAGTCATTCTTTAACAAAACATCTATCATACAGCTTAGAAAATCATAACACTATATGAGTGTCTGTTAAATGAGAACTAAATAAAACAGTGAACTTAGTAGGAGTAGGACTTCAAGCAAAAATGGCACTGTGAATTCTAATGGTTTATATATCTTTAACTCTTTTCTAAATGCAATTTGTTGGCTATCCAGAGTATACTGTGGCTCCTTATTTGTTTGGCTTGTGTATTCTTTCTATACCTCAGATAAATTATAAAGCTCAGTAAATTAAAACTTGGAAACAATATTGCCTACAGGCTTGAAAGGCAAAAGAACCCTAACATCTAAATTACAATGCATTGTTATTCATTGAGTTTGCATAGACACTGATCTTCTAAAATAACTCCTGCATCTATTATTTTATTATTCATGTAAGACTCAAAACTCTGACTAAAAAGATAGAAAATATGGTAAAAGTATGACATATTATGTGAGTAACATTAGTGACACTTACTCTACAAAATTGCTCTTTGAAATTATTCAATTATTTCCAGGCTTTCATACTAAGAAACTTATCTTTACAAAAGTTCTTTTGGTCTGTCATCATCATGTCCAGCATTTTATTAAGGTAAAGAGACCACTGACATTATGAATATTAAACTTTCATTTCTACTTTGTGGTCTCAGACCTTTCCTCATGAAATCAGATATAATGTTATATTTTGTCATTTCCATGTTTAGCTTTCAGACTATCTATAGAGCCTCGAGGTATCTTTGCTGTGTAACAAATCACCAAATTCAGAGGCCTGAAACAATCATACACATTTGTGATCACACAGTTACTCTGGGTAAGGAATTTGGGGGTAGCTTGGCTGGTTCACTTTGGGATCTCTCAAGAGGTTGCTGCAGTACATTGGCCACAGTCATGTGTAGATGTAACTGGAAGTTTTCTACTGAGATGGTTTCCTCAAATGGATGGCAAATTGGTTCTAGCTCTTGTCTGGAGCTCTCATCTCCTTGGAAACTGAGTTTCAGTGTTGGGTTTTTTTTTTTTTAATTGTTATTATTTAGTAAATCTATAAATTAAATGGGTAGAGGAATTATCAAGCTTGCAAGTACCAGAAACAATCTGAAGGAGTTAGAGGACTTGTGGAAAGCCATTATTGAAAACCAAGTTCTAGAAAGAAGAAAGAAATCAACGAGAGATTTGAATGCATGATATAGATAATAGGAATATCAGAAATGTGGGTGACATGACAGAGTTTTTGGCCTCTGGCCTGGTTTTGTCTCCTCAGTATTAATAGTTGTGGCAGGACCAGAACCTCCTGTCCCCTCCACCTCACCTGTGACAGGGAGCAAATGTCCAAACCTTGTGATTGATCAGGATTGCTTGTCACCATGGGGCAGCCTGCATGGGATTAGTCTGGACAATTTAACCTTTCCCTTTTTGTCAATATAATGCCTGGCATTAAATGAAAACCTACTTTGAAATTGTAAGTAGCCCTGTTTTTTTTAAACTGGTATATCTATACTGATGATGATGATGTAAAAATTTAATAATGTGATGATATTCATTTTTCACAACAGGGTCCTATACTTTCTATTCTATTGCCCATTTCAAAACACAAAATTGTGATAATAACAACCTGTAACATTATGAAATTGTTTTATTTATCTTTCTTTTTTGATGGGTTTTGACTTAGAAGTGCTATTTAATATGATTTTACTTAGAAAATATTTAGAAAATAAAGAACAAATTGATTTAATCAACATTATAGGGCATTATAATATATGCATGCATAAATTATGCTGCTAAATCATACATAGGAATCCAAAGTAAGATGTAAGGTTAATTTAGTATTATTTTATTCAATTGTTAGTTTCTCCTTAAATGGAAAAGTAACAGGTAATAATTTCCTTTCAGAATTACATATTTTCCTCCTGAACAATAATAAGCAATTTATGTCAATTCCAATTTTCATTAGTCTAATGGAAAACCTATATTATAGTAAAATATAATATTTTGACTTTCTCAATAAAATGGAAGGTTTATCACTGTTTTCCTATGGGGAATAATTTATATAAACATATTACTAAAATTTTATTTTAATACATATACTTTTGAAATTGACCTTAAACTCTGGATCTGAAAATATGATTCTTGCTGAGTTTTTATACTTTAGGGCAATGTGTTCTTTTCTTTTCTTTCTAGAACCTCTTTTGAATTGCATATAGCATAATATATATTTTTAGTACCAAATGGGATTATATTTCAATTCTTGATATTTAGATTCTGTCAAACTCAGTGAATCACAAACATTTTTGATGTAAGCTCCTACTTCTAATAAGAAATTATAACCATCTGCTCAATATTTTTATAAATTCTCTTTGCACACTAAAATAACAAGATTTGATCTGATATTAATTGAGTGTGCCTTGAGGGCACAACAGTTTTATGATCCTATGTGAAGCTGTGTTTATCTAACTAGAACATCTTTTCTCCTTGATGATATTCTGATATGTTTTGCTATATAATTTTCTTTGCTGATGTCCCATCAATGGAATAATTCTCTTTAGTTATTTTTATTCTGTTGCCATTATAAATTTACAGAAACCAGTCATGAATACTTTAGATACTTATTTTAGTCTGATTGGAAATAAAGCACAATTAATTTTCCAGTGCTCTGGTCCAATTTCATTTTATCTTTTCTTCTCTTATTCTAGATGTAAGTAATGGATTTACATGTATTGTTAAGTATTTTAATATGTAAAATATTGAATGTTAATTAGATCTTTAAATAATCTTATCAGTGTGTTATTTTGGGTTAATTTTATTTATTAGTCATACAATAGAGAAAACATAAAAAGGAACCCTTTTTCTTTTTCTCTTACTAGGTGAGGAAAATTTCTTCATTTTTAAACTAAAAGTCTTTTGAGTTAGCCCTAAATGGTTTGGCTCAGTGGATAGAGCATTGGCCTACAGACTGAAAGGTCCCAGGTTCAATTCTTGTCAAGGGCATTTACCTTGATTGAGGGCACATCCCCAGTAGGGGGTGTGCAGGAGGCAGCTGATTGATGTTTCTCTCTCATTGATGTTTCTAACACTCTACCCTCTCCCTTGCTCTGTGTAAAAAATCAATAAAATATATTTTTAAAAAGTCTTTTGAGTTAACAGATTTTGAGCCAATCTTCTCTGACAAAACTAATTCAAGATATAGATTGGAACATATAGTCATGTGATCCAACCCTGTAAATTCTACATGGCTAGTGGCCATTCCTCCTTGTCTGTCCTGAATAGAATTTACTACCTCCTGAGAGATTCCATCCTATATGTTCTTTCTGACTATTACTCCAGTAGATGAAATACTTGATAATGAAAATGTCTCCCAAGAGAGGGTCATCTCTGACGTGCATTTTAAGGCCATAGGAAATAAAGGAGTTATTCAAGTGATGGGGAAAGAAGAGTATTCCAGGCAGAGGGTTCAGCATCAATGTAGAAAACTGCAGCTGTTTAGTGGTGATGGAACTAGAGTGAAAGTTAGGAAGTGGTGAGAGGGCAAAGGTAAGCCTGGGTCAAGTCAAGCAATGCCTTTCTGTATCACATTAAGGAACTTGAATTTTATACTTTAGGGGAATGTTGATCAATGAAAGGTTTCAAGAGAAGGGATGGTGTGCCCATACTTGTATTTTAGCTAGAGCTCTTGTCTTTTTATTCAATGGCTAGTTTATCCTTAAATGGAAAAGTGGATTTGAGGTGGAAAAGGCTAGAGTGAGGAAAACCAGGTAGGTTGTTGCAATTACCTACAGGTTGAGAACTGCTGTTGTAGAGCCTAAGACCATCAAAAAACACAGATATTTACATTATGATTCATTACAGGTATAAAGTAGCAACAAAAATAATTTTACTACATCATGAGGAACTGTATTAAAGGGCCATGGCATTAGAAAGGTTGAGAACCACTGTGAGAATCTCTACTCAAGAAGAGGGACTCAGAACTCAGGATAAAAATCTGGGAAATACTCCTTTCCATTCTTTTGCTGTTGAGAACATAGCAGCAAAAAGCCAAGAAAGTAAAGTAATTTCTCCATAATTTTCTTGCGCTTAATAGCCTACCTCTGTTTTACATAATGCATGTGAGCTCATTATATATTTTAATATGCTTTTATATTTTTAATCTCATTAAAATTTTATGACATCTTATTGGTCTTAATCTTACTGTATTTCCAGGAGGTAGTCTAAGTTGTAGTCCATTTCGGTGAACTTGAAACAGTATTTATAGCTGTTAATCTCTGCCCTCCATTCCTCACATCCAACACATATATATAGGTGTGTGTTCCACCTTAATGCTTATGATTGTTTTAAGATTTATATTCCATGACCTTGACCATATTGAAGGTGACAGTTCATACAATCCAAAGTAGATTTTACTAATAACATAAATATACACTCGGATTTATAAATATAACTGCGATTAAAATAAAAGTCACGTATAACCCTGCCAGAAATGTACCTCTCTTAGTGATGTCTTTGACTTTTGCTGACCTATAAGAACTATTTTCACTCAGCTATTTCCTGAAACTCTTTCTAAAGGAAAGTGTTATAAAATTCTGAATTCTGTCACCTATAGGAAAGTGGCATATAATTTATTGTCCAAATCCATACACTTAAGAAAGGATGGAGATGTATTAATAATTAGGCTAGAACAGTTATAAGCCACTACTATCCCAAGCAGTGTATAGTGACACTACAGGGCAAAGACAGCACATTTTTATGTGATATCCTTAGATTAATTTTGAAGTTCTTGGTTGATGTGATTTGACTACAAATTTAGGCCATACCACTTCTGGTCTGAAATATTGCAGCACTTTCATTGTGTGCTTCAGGTGAATTTCAAGCCAAATTAACCTGCCCTGTGTGCTAATGACTCTAATGATTGAAATTAGTGCCAGTGAGCTTGGCAAGGACAGCATAAATGGTACTGTCACATTTCTCTTTTTATTAACTGTCTCACTTCAGTCAGTATATAGTTAATTCACTATGTTTTATTTGCAAAGCACTCTTAAATCAACAGCATAATTATCTGACTTTTAAAGTACATTCTTAGTGAATTTTTTGATATATGCATATGTTAAGAGGGAGATTCGTGTTTAAATTTTCAAGGAACTCTAATTGCTGGTCTTCATAGTTCTTCAAATAGGTCTTGATTTGAAGCTAAAAGAACCCCCAGCAAAGGGAACACAGAGACTCAATGAGTCTAAAATAAGGTCAAGTTTTCAGCAACTACTCAAATGATGATTGACTTCAAACACCTCCTTGCCCTGCTCACAGCACCCAGAAGAACCATGGCTGGCCTGTAATAAGCACATTATATATTCGTTCAATGAATGAATAATAGTCCTTACAGTTTGTGCTTCCATATTTATGACATGCATTTTTTTTTTGTTCTCAAGCATTCTGTGCTTAAAATCTATTTATGGTACTCCTGACCCTGGGTTGTATGGAGGCTTCCCTGGACTTTCCATACTTTTTGATTCAACTAAATCAATCAGTTTGTAATTTGCAGGGCTGGTTTCCTTTGCTTCAGTAGAAAGTTTTCTGTGTTCTTTTAGTTACAATCCACATTCCACCCTGACTTTCAGATTTGCCCTTTGCTTTTCTGGTGCAAGCCAAGAAACCAGATGATGTAACCAAATCTCTCTTTTTGCTCTATTTAAAGTTTTAGCTAGGGTAATGTTTCTGTTAGCCTGGTTTCCAAATGAAATCTGAAGTGCTGTTTTAATAAAAGTGAGGTACAAGGGAAAATCTAGCAGTTAAATCTTAAAAGATCTTTCTATGCTCAGTAACCTATAAAGAGCCACTGTCTAGCCCTAGAAAGGCAATTTTCAGATGGAGATGTGTGTGTGGTGTGTGTGTGTGTGTGTGTGTGTGTGTGTGTTCATAACTTTGACTTATCATGAATAAAATGAGAATATTTTCTTGAAGGAGAAATTCTATTATAAAATTTTAGGCCTATCCTATTTTAATTATAGTTTATATACATATATCATCTCCTGTATCATTATTTAAATACACTTTCTCCGGAGTGGACATAAGTATAATAGAAACTTTATCTTAGGAGAAGCCAGATTGACCTGTATTTTTGTTTTTTACTCCCATGGTTTTCATCTTCCCCATCTTGCCCTCATTTCAATTCTCTACCATTGATGTAAAACACTTTTCTGAACTAATTCTGATGTCAGTAATTTTTACTTTAGTGTTCTTCCTAATACATTTTCTTCTTGAAATATTTACATTTTAACATGCTAATTTAGCATTTATTTTTGTAACTGGAATTTTAGGTCTCAGTATGGAATCTATGTTTTTGTGGGAGCCACACCAAACTCTGTAACACATGCATATGTCCTCCCCCTTCCTCCCCAAACATGCACACACACACACACACACACACACACACACCACACACTTGTGTAGGTACCTGAACATGTGTATGGATATTTTAGTATGAGTAAGGCTGAGTCATCTCTCTCTTGTGATAGAGACTTTACTTTTATTTTAAGTTTCCATGCACCTTCAGTAATGGGATCCTCACATACGGAAGGCCTGCCTTCGTTTTATTGTCTGGCCAGTGTCAGGAGTGGGTTTCTGGAAGCAAAAGGGAATTGTATGGAATTTATGCAACGTCTTTGCCATTTGTCTTAAGTAGTTTCAGCTGAATAAACCAAAAACATATTTGTAAAATCGACCATAGCAGGTAGGTGCTCTAATCCATCTTGTTTTTATGCAGCATGATGAGCAGTCTCTGTATGCTAGATTCTCATGTTAGTATCATTTAGTCCAGGATGACATAGGGTTTATTCTGGACTTCATCTCTGAGCAGCAAAAAGGACATTATACAGTGATTTCACCAATAAGTCAGTCTTAACACCAAAGACTTCAGAATGTGGTGGGATAATAAATGTTTGCTAAGACAGAGCAAAGATGAAAGAATTTTGAGTTATGGTATATACTGACTAACCATATTTATATTTCAGGTCAGTTGCTCCGGTTAAAAATGTTTCGAGAGGATCACGGGTCGTGGATGACAATGTTCTTCAGCACGATTCTCTTTCTCTTCATATTTTCTCACATATACAACATGATTCTTCTCATGGACGGGAACATGGGGTAGGTTATATTTCTGTTTTCTACTGTGGTGAATGTTATGTTTGAAACTCATAAGAATTCAAAGAGAATTCCTTAGTTTTTTAGCAGGCTAAATGTTGTTTACAAGTATTTTACACTAAGGAGGAATACTTGATGCATTTTCTTACTTGAGACATTTCAAGTATTTTCTCCCAGAAGCTTTACACAATATTTACGTTGTGTTTCTTATCCTTTAGGTTCTCTGTGAGGGTAGCTACTAATTTCATTACAGTGACAGAGAGTCTGAGAATCAGGAAATCTTATTGTTTTGTTCATACTCCCTAGATTAGTAAGGCTGGGTAGAGCTGAAGGTCTCCAGATTTGCAATTCCCTTGCTCTCCAATGCCTGGCTGAATAAAGTGTTTGATGCTGGTGGCATTTACAAAAAACAAAACTTTCTTGGCAGTTCCAACAGAAAGACTTTTGTTATAAATGGATCGTTTTAGAAGTGGCCACCCTGTATTAAATCCAGGGTTGTGATCTATACTTATCTAATCACTAATCAAATCACCATGGCTGCCGAGTAGATTGTAGATTATTTTTACCTTTCTCCAGGTCTCGGTGTGCTCTTGGTAAGTTTGAAGGGCAGAAAATAAGGAGAATTGCTTAGACTGTAGCATTAAGAACTAGATTAGTGACAAGAATAAGCTGCTTTCGATACCCGTGGTGCACTGAAGTAGTTCATAAGGAAGGTGCTGATTTATCCTCCCAGAGATTGGAAAGTTGGGTTATAGCCTTTCCTTCTAGACGGAGGTGAGGCAAGCTTGTCGGCCAGTTCTATAGTGCAATTACTTTGATGTTATACGTATGTCTTAGCCACCGCTGTTCAATGCCGAGAGGGATAGCTCAATTAAAATTGTGTTTCTTTCTCCCACCATTAAAGGAGATGAATAGAAAAGAGAAAGCAGGTATTTCACAAGTTTTACACTTTCATCTATACTAACAAATGATACATTCAAGAATGTGATTTTAGATCAAATGTTCAAGCTTTAAACATTAAAATGCTTTATTTATAATTATTTCTTGAGCTTTAAAATACGCCATTTCTACTGGGTCTGTTTTTAAACGGTGGAGCTATACACTCTAACGCACAGCTACTCAGAATAAGCCTCGGCCGCAGAGCTATGCCTGTGATAATGATGCTCTTAGAATCACCGAGCACAGCCAAAGGTCTGGAGCTGAAGTGCATGCTCACCACTGGAACCAGAGGGAGAATGGACCCAGGTCTCTAACTTACATTTTTAAGACTGCTGCTGGAAATAATACATTAAATAGTATATAAAATATATCTTTTTCTCAGAAGTTGACTTTTCATCCATTTCTATTTAAAAAAAAAAATGAAGCTAATAAACTAACCATAAGTGCTTGTTCTGAGGGAAAAACAGATTTAACTGTAATGAGTTAAATGCAACAATAGATAATTCCTGGCATGTTGTAAAGCACTCAATAGCTAATAATAAAACTTGCCCTAATGTGAGCCACCAGTCACTGAGCACTCGGTACCAGACATGACTTGTCTGACTTAAGCCTCATGATGACCCTATGCAATAAGTGTTTTTATTATCTTCATTTTACAGAGTCAGAAATTGCGGGCCAGAGAGATTTTGTCACTTGACTAAGGATGTGTTATAATTAAATCTGCATTTTAAGCAATAATAGAGGACTAGAATTCATAGCTTAATCTTTCTGTAATTAAGCTGTGGATTCTAGTTAGATAGCAGGCTCTTCGGCTAGCAGATTTGATCCATGGTCAATCCTGTTGCTCACTATATGCCCATAAGCCTTTCTTTATATTTTTGCCACTCAATCTGAATTTGAAAGAAGTAGGAGGTATGTGCAATACACTAGAATTCATGTGTATTGATCTTACCTAAAATCGAAAGTGATTTCCTTGGATTCTCAGACTAATTACAGCATTTCATATTCTTATGTATCTCTTGAACTCTTCATCAATATGCCTCATCTTTGTAGGAAAAAGACGATTTACTGAAAAGACATCTTAACGGTGCCACTTTAAAAAATAAGTCCAAAGCAAGGGATAAATTATTTAGTTCTATAGATAAAAAGAATTTCATCTCTATTTATAAAAGGTGTGTTACTGACTTTTATGACCCATGCCAGGGAACACTTTAAGGTAGGAATGTAAACTTGGAGCAAAATCAGCTCTAGAGCAAATGGATACAACTGTGCTTTGGGGGTTTTCCAGGAAACACCACGAGGTGTTGCCTCATCCTTTGCAGGGAACGATGGAGCCAGAGGGAGTGGAAAGGACAGTGGGCACAGATACCACAGTCAACTGGCTTCATACAAGAGGGTTGTTGGCGGTAGAGGAGCACTCAGGATTCTTGATGGTGAATCTGATGTCCACTGGGCATCTCAGTGTACTCTGGTGTGTGGATCTCTCTAGGAATATTGGTCTAGAACTATTCCAAAAAGGATTTCAAGGATTTTCCATGATGTCTAGACCTTCAGGCCTACATTGAGTGGTGTAAGGTTTTCGAGAGGGAAAAAGGAGTTTTCCTAGAATGATTGGCCTTCTCTCCCACTCCTACCCCCGTTTTAGGATTGGGTGTAAGTGTAGACTAAGACAGAGCCCTTTGATTCCTTGTTACAAAGAACACAATTCCTAGGTTTATCTGACTAGAAGCTCAAGAGTGTTAGCCAGAGCTAACTTGATAAGAGTCAAGTTGCCTGCTCCTGGCTCTCTGAGTACAGTGAGTTTCCTGGAGTATGCACTAACTCTTACACCTTTAGCCACCTGTGCAAGCCAACAGAGAGGCAGTCAGATGGAGGGGAAAGTGGCCAGTTGGCTGGCTGGGCCAGAAGGGACCAAGGTTCATGCCATTGGTATTTCCTACACCGAGGGAAGTCTCATCTTACCTTTGATTCATTCTGCCTCTCTACACCTCACACCGCCAAAATGCTGTTATCACAACTTCTTTTAGTCTTTCAGTCACCACGACCAAACTAAATTCATCTCTTTGTAAATGTCTGAGCTGTGGGTGAGGGTTCTGCTGTATATAGAAGGCTCTGATCCTGGGCAGGGTTTTACATGTAGACATACTTTATAAAACAACTTCCTTTTTACAAGGTGGTTGACCAGGTAACCTGAAGCTTGTCCTAATACAAAATCATTAGAAATGCTGGAAATAGAATGCAGCTGATAAACTATTTTTAAATCCATGGCTGGGCTTACCCATAAGAAGGGAAAAACCCTGAAGAAGGACCTGAAAACCAGGGCAGTGAGCCTGTGAAGTGACACTTGAGACAGTGACTTAGGGACTTGAGTTTAATTCCTGTGTCAGGACCAGAAATAAGGATTTGGTCTCGTATCAAGTGAGAAATTGAAACAGAAGCCCTTGCATTAGATGGCCGTGAATTAGAAAGCACATAACCACTAGCACAGGCAGCATCTACAGAGCTTCTCTGACACCCTGGACATTGGGTGACAAACAACAATCTTCCATGGAATTCATTACCGCAGCTGTGGCTTTTTTATTTTTATATACATTTTCCTTTTGCTTTTAGATACGTTCCCCCAAAACAACAACAACAACAACAACAACAAACAACAAAACAAAGAAAAAACAACTCATCCCTGGCCATTCTTTTCTCCCAGTTTCAGGGTCCTACTTTTCTCTGAGGCCCCTTCCCCAATAACTTCAAGAATTCCTCTGGTTTATTATTTAGAGCAATTTAGTTCCCTTTCATCCCAACTTCTGTCCATGGCAGTTTATCCGGGGTTTTTCCTTTCATAGCCGAAATCTTAACGCATTTTCCAATCAAAAGCACCAGTCCTCTGAGATAAGTGTTGCTGCCTTCTCAAAATGCCAGAGCATTTTGAGTTTGTTGTTTTAAAAGTAGCAGTTGTCCTTTATCTTTTGATTCAACTGATGTTTAACTGTCTCTTGGGAGAGAGATAAGAAAAAGTGGCAAAAAAAAAAAAAAAAGAGAGCGTTTTCTAATCATCACAGTTCAATAGTCTGCTGAATCATTTACATTCAGGGCTGAAGCCTAAAGAAAGTGAGATGATAATAGGAAAGAAAGAAATATGAAACCATTTCTTTCCCCACAGCCACGGGACTTTATTAAAAATGATTCTAAATAAATCCCTCTCCTTGCTTTTTAAAAATTTCATCTGTGTTCAGCTAGTTAACCTAAAGCCAGTCTATTCAGTAGAAAATTTCTATTTGGTAGAAATAAACAGAGGTGTGCAAAGTACAGGTTGAGGTTTTTCTAGGAACTGACACTTTAAACCCTTTTTGATGTAGTCTTTCTTAGTCATGGAATTTTTATAGCATCTACAGTATAAAGCCCTAATTCAAGAAAGGATTTCCTGGTGTTTTCAAATATCCCAGCTCCCCTCAGGATAACACATGTCTTATGTTTAAGGAAGGAAGCCTGTCCAGTGTTTCCCAAACTCTTCCCAGGGGTACGGGAAGAGTTTGGTGGGGGTACGTGTTGCACCGGAGTTTAGTGGGGATATGCACTGCACCGTGCTTAGCTGCACCTAATTCTACATTCCCATGAGTACGAGGGGTACTCAGCGTTACAAAAATTATAGAAGGGGTACACATATGTCAAAAGTTTGGGAAACACTGGACTGTACACCATAGTTGATGTTCATAAAAAAAATTCCGAAAAAAGCCACTTGATGGCAGCAAAGGGCACGTTTTCAAGCACTGACAGCCTCAATGTATTGTCTTTCTCCAAGAAAAGAATCTTTTGGATTTCTGAAGCTTGGTGTTGAAATGGTTGTGTTCCTAATTGTTAATGGGCTTCTTTGAAGAAATCCATGCAGTGAGCTCTATATAAACACTTACTATTTTGTGATGTGTGAGGCCCCCTTTTATGTTCTAAAACAATTTTAAATAATAGTGTATATAACAGTGTTTGCGCACACGTCTATATTTTATAGACTTAGTTCAGGGTTACAGGGATATCACCGAGGAAATTAGACACTTGACTTACGTATAAAAATTCCTCTATGAGTTGGAATTTCCAAAGACTATGTAGTATTTTAGGGTAGGGTATGAGGAAGCTGATGTTTTCTAGTGTTAATGACAAAAAGAAGGAGTTTTATTTTTCCTGATACAAAGCCTTTTCCAGAGAAGTTTTACAAATAGTAATTAGTAAGTAGGTATGTGTTAAGTATTTTGGGGGCCGAATTTGAGAAATAAGACAACATGGTTAAGGCCATTTTGAAAAATGTATTAGTATTTATAATCAGGACCTGAAAAAAATGAAGGTAAGAATCAGGTGATGGGTATAGTGAATATGGATTAGACTGCCTCTCTTCTGTTATCATCCTGATAAGTTTTATAAGACTAATGAGGAATGCTCATTAAACGTCTAAGAGAGATGACAGGAGGGAGTATTTGAAATGGACACTTACCTAAAATCTAAAATGAGTGGTAAAGAGGGGACAGCAAAAGGAAATGCATAGACTTGTCTATGGGTTGGAGGGAACTATTCGAGATATAGTGTTTTTAAAATCCATTGCTCCCAGCTTATTTAGGCCTTAGCTCTGATACTCTTAACCTCATTTTTAAAAGAATGCCCCATACTTCAGTCCGTCACTGTGTCCACACATGGTATTAAAAAAGACTCTCTGATTTATAGCTTCAGTTTCTGTTGCCTGAGGTACAGATTTTAGCAGATTATTTTTTCCCCAAAGCTGAATTACTCTTAAATGGAAAAATTCAGGGTGAAGTTTTACTCCAGGCAGTATTGTTCTCTTTACTAAGTTTGCTATTTTGAAACTTTCACGAATGTTTTCAGAGTCCCAAACTGTTTTGCTCTGTTAGTCACCACTGACCTAGCAGTAGAAGCTCTGAAACATACTTTTACTGTTAAGAACTGCGATTGTCACTTGCTATTGCTTTTCAAGTACACAGTTGGTTGACCTGCTACCACTCTGTACATGATAGCTTCAGTCTCAGAAAAGAATGTTTGTGTGTTTGATTCTCTGTTTTCAAAGGTGCTAAATTTATTTTGGGAAATAGCAAGAAAAAATTGAAATAGTCTTTAATAATGTTAAGCTATACAACTTTGGTCTGAGCTATACTGATAAAATTGTTGACCTTCAGGGATATTAATGTAGGTACTAGTAAAAGAAAATAAGAGTACATTATTATTTTCAAAGTGATGGGTATATGCTAGTAGGGATGGGTAAAGGATAGAAGCCCTGGGCAGGGTTTAGGAGCTGGGGTGGGGAGAAAGCTTAGTTGTAAATATTCATGAATCCTGAAGTACTGAGCCAATGGCTGGAAAGCTTGATTGGCTGCTGATTCAAGGCTAAATGCAAATTCTGCTGGAGTGGTGCTCTAAATAATTTGTTGGCTTCACTCTTAATTAGGCTAAACACTGACTTGCTTGTACAATTAATTCACAATAATAGCACAATTAATTACTAAAGCTAGGGGAAGGGACAGAGCTGGCTACTGAGAATGGGCTGGTGAGAAGAAGAGCTGGTTACTGAGAATGGCTGAGTCTGGTCAAGAGGGCTGTCCCAGGGGGCACTGGAGGGAGGCTTGGTGAGAAAGAAAGGCAGAGAGAGAAAAACAGAGAGAGAGAGGGAGTCAGGGAGGCAAGGAGGCAGAGTGAGAGAGACAGACTTATTTACCCAGAGGCATTAGAACAACAGGGCAATTTTCTGCTTTTAAAATTAATGCTTTCACATTACTTGGTTGGGATAGTACAGAGGTAGAAAAGCACAGCATATCTAAATTACCACAAGTTTACTGTTGGTATCGTCTGAATTGAATAGTTTTAAAACATTAATGAAAAACACAATGTTGCACCCTTACTATTCTGTGGGAGTGCATTATCTGTACAGACTCCACATTGATTTGACACACTTAAGAGGTGTTCTGTTCACAGTTGCTTATTTCAATTCTGTTGTTAAATAGTTCACCAGCTTTTGCAGGGGGAAAATTCTGATCCAGGAAACAGAGTACCTGGATTTTAGCCCCATTTTAGCCACTCACTGGCAAAAATAATTCAGAAAAGCTGCAGTTTTCTCATTTTTAAGATATGGGTTGTGATTATGGGGTTGTTACTGGTATTACTATCATCATCACCATCATCTTAATCTGGAAGAAATGCATGGTTCTAAAGTAAAGAAAAAAACTAAATTTAAGATTGCTGAGAAAGTGGCATTTCTGTCATAGTTTATCCCATTTGTAATCTAGTAACACCATAGTTACTTTTGAGGGATTGATGAAAAACAGTAGAGTTCTATTAATAAAAGACTTCAGCATTCAAATTGACCCTTGGTAAGGTAACATCATTGCGATACACTGCTCTGGCTGCTCAGGAAGGAATGGCTACAACCTCTTTCGCTCTTTCACACCAGGTCAGGAGAAGAATGCCTCTCTCATGGTGGAGAGAAGTGAGCGCACCTGTGCTCTCCTTGAGGTGAGGATCACATTGGAACCGGTTAACTTCCGTCTAGTGCAGTTCCCTTAGGCTACCGCCAGGGGACTCTGACATTCTACTTTTTTTCCCCTCTAGGGAAGCAAAAGCAAATATGCAAACATACTTGATAAATGTAAAAAGGCATGGAAGAGCATAATTTTATTTGAAATGTTAAAATTACTTAGAAGTGGGACACTCAAAGACCGATCTTGATTTAAGCAACCCTTACCTAATTAAAAAATACTAATACTAACATTATTTACAAGGAATGTTTGAAAGAAAGAGAGTATTAGATTTTTACTTATATTTTATAGTCTATGTAATTTAATTCTCTTGCCCTAAAATTCATATTTTAGAATATTAGAAGGATGATTCCCAGGTACTTTGCAAAGCATAAAATGTTCAGTATTCTGTGCAGTAATAACAAATAATATATATGCCACATATAAAATGCTTATTTTCTTTTAGCAAATAACAATAGATTTTTTTTTTGCTTCAAGATTATCTAGATCCTATCTATATGTGCATGTTGTGTTATCCTTAATATACCTTATATGGAATACCATAAATTATTCAGTATACTCTTATTAGAGATTTTGATGAGCAAATTAAATATAAGCATCCAAAATAAACCACTGATGATAAAGTTATGTGTAATACACAGAGATAAGAATCTGAAACAGTTCTGAACCTTACAGAGGCATCTTAGTTGAATATGTGGATATACATAAAGCTGACAAGCAAGTAGGATTTCATGGTCTTAAATGAGCAACAGATATAATATTTCTGTTGGGATCATGCCAAGTTAATATAGGGCTCAGCAGAAAGGGGAGAGCTAAGCTAAAGAATTTTATTCAGCCTCTTAAATAATTTAAGGGTCTGAAGAGGATGATATTGATTATTACTTCATTGCATCATCTAAAGGTGAATCAGTTTAGGGTTAGTTTATGAAAATTCAATGACCTAAACTAGTAAAAAAGCTAGGTTTGTGCACCCATTTGGTGAACTGCTTCTAGAGAATTTACTTATTACATAGACCCTTCAGGCTTTTGAGGAGTTCCTAATTGAAATTCCTAATAGGCATGTTCCTTATCTTTCTTAGGAACAAGGTCTCAGAGTTGGACTATCCACACTGTTGCTCTCACAGAGCTCTGCCTCAGTGATTACAAAACATTTTCTGATATCTACTTTACACATCAATGACCAGTTGTAGTTTAAAGACTGATCTCATTGAGCCCTAACCAGTCTGGCTCAGTGGATAGAGGATTAGCCTGCAGACTGAAAGGTCCCAGGTTTGATTCTGATCAAGGGCATGTACCTTGGTTGCGGGCACATCCCCAGTAGGAGGTGTGCAGGAGGCAGCTGATCGATATTTCTCTCTCATTGATGTTTTTAACTCTCTATCCCTTTCCCTTCTTCTCTGTAAAAAAATCAATAAAATATAGTTTTTTAAAAAGATCAATCTCATTGAGATCAAATACGTTTTGAGAGCTGGGTCAGGAAGCAGGTGATGGACACGTTTGTCATAGCCAGATAATGAGTGATCACAGGTTACAAAGACAGGGAGGGGATCTAAGTAACAGTTGGCAACAAGAGGTTACCTGACAGGGTTTTAGACTAAATTCATAGATTATTTAAGAATCAGCAACAAGATAGCACTAAAATCAGAAGTTTTGGAGGATTTAAACATGAACACTGTAGACCTTCTTCCCTAGCCTCCTGAATTTTGTGTACAAGATGAGGGAGTGTATAGACTTCATGTTTAAAACCACTGAAGGGGGTATCTCAGAATTAAAGCCAAAAGCAGGAGCTTCCAATAATGAGATCTTAGAACTATAATATATCAGTCAGGATAGGTTATAGGATGTCTCAGTAACAAACAAATCTAAAAATGTCAGTGGCCTAAAACCACCAAGTTTATTTTGTGCTCACACTGTACGTTCACTGTGAGTCAGCTGGAGGGTTCTAATTCGAGGCCCCCTCCCTGGGAGATCAAGGCTGAAATAGCAGCTATCGTGTGGGAGGTTAGTAGCTGGCCTTGGGTGGTCTCACAGCAGGAATTCAACATTCTGTCTGGGAGCTACATACTTCACTTCTCACAAGTCTTTGATTGGAAGTAATTATTTGGCTCCACTCAAGCACAAAAGGGCTGGGGAGTGCAATCATGCCAGGGACCCAGCAGGGGGAGCACACAACAGTTCAGAAACAACCACACTGACCACCACCGGGCCACTCCAAGCACACTAGGAAGTGAAGATGTTTTTTTCCTGAAACTTACATCACAAAGACCTTCCTCTATACAGTGCACTTAATATCCTTCTTCACACAGTGTCTTTCTTCCTGTGAAGGTGATGTATAAAATGATTTAAAAAAAAAGTAGTATAATGAGATTTGACATGAGGCATGGATGAATTTCACATCAAAGTCCAATTTTTATTTAATTGTATATGGTGTATTCAATTGTATATTATATTTGCTAGGAGAAAGGGGAGGTATCCTGGTTAGACATTGCACTGATGGTGGCTATGATGCTCTGGTTCAATTCTTGTCTACAATTGGTAGACATTCTGACTTGGTTGAATACATCTATTTTGGTTGGTACTTTTTACGCCATGAGTGTTCTAAACATGTTGAATATTATCCTCCGTTAGTGGAAATAAATGAGTTAAGTTAGTGAATTCAGGAGAAAAGGTACAGGTCAGCAGGACTTTATGAAGATATGAATAAAATGTATAATTAGTCACAGGAATTATGATGTATTTTACCTTCTCATTTCTACAAAACTGAGATGAGTCACGCACACAGCTAGATTTTGACCAATTAGAGTCAACTTAAGGCTGAACGTGTGCACAGCTCCTGGTTTCCCTGGCAACAGGGTTCCCTTCCCATGCTCATAATGTTATAGTGTGAGCAAAGTTATAATTGGAGGTAGAGAAATATGTCTTCACCTCCTACCTCTGGGAAAGTTAGGGGAGGAGTTTGCTAAAGGCAAAGGATGAGGTCATGATAATGAAGGAATTTGGAATTTAAAAAGAAAAGGAAAATGAAATTGAGCCTGAGCTTGATGCTTCTGGGCACAGCACTGCACATAGCAACGCTTCTCCCCCGACCAGTTAAAGCCAGAGGATATAGGAAACTGTGTGGTTGCCCATCTACAGGATCTCTTCTGGCAGAGCCCAGGAAAAGCCCTGGCCGGGAAGTGGTGGCCTGTGTGATGGCGTGGATTGGAGCCCTCTGCTGTGTGTGCTCTGCCCGTTCCTACAGATGCCCAGGAGGCTCTCATTTGCCCAGGAGTCAAAACAGACTTGTCCTTGATTTTCTGAGAAATTGGTTTACTTTGTCCTTCATGTTGTCCTTGAGTGTTACTTGTCCAAATATATTTTTTCAAACTGTTCAATAGTCTGGGCCTTTTCTGCTTTTATTAAATATATGTCGAATGTGCACCGCTGCTTGGAAGATTGAGAGACTGAGAGAGTCGGTAATGAGCAATTCACTTTTTCCATTCTATTTTTTTCTTCTTTGAACCTTTCTCGCTAGAAAAAGAAGAGGATAAGGAGTGCTCGCTGTCCATTCCACTCTATATAGCTCCTTAAACAAGTCCCAATTAAAAAAAAAGGATGAAAATTAGAAAAAGGCACACAGCATTACCTAGAAATAAGTTTGTTTTATAATTTATTATTCAAACCAGGGCACATTTGACCATGAAAGGGAGTGTTAATAGGAGAAAGGCATACATTGTGATGTCCATCAGTAGGGAGAGACAGGAGGGAAAAATGATCATCTGGGAATATTCTCTCCCCCCTCCCCCTAAAAAAAATGGATTCAATGCACTCTGAATATTCCTGGACATTTGTAACTAATTTATAGCAAAATTCTATTCTGATAAGGCCCATAATATTATTTTAAGATTCCAGATCTCATTGTCCTTTTCCAGGAATAACCTGTACCAGGTTAGAATGTAGTTAGAATTGATTCCAAGGCAAAAAATAAAGCCATAGGGATTCATATTCATAGTGCAGCCTCAGAAAGGGCCTTAGTGATTGACCAAAGAATGGTCAAGGTGAAGGACTGACTGACCAATTTGATTCCATTTTCTGCACCCATGGCTAGAGATTAGAAAATTAAAATCAGTTTCATTTTGCCATTTTTTTTCTTTTTTCTTTTTTTTTTTTTAGCCGTATCAAACCCAGTTTTCTCATCCCAGATCCCAATAGGAGTGAGTCCTTGTAACGTGAGAAAATGACTGTAACTGTGCAGTGGGCAGCTTCTGAGATGCTTCCAGTGACCCCTGCCTCCTGGTATGCATGCTCTTGGGCTCCCCTCCCCTTAGTGGCTGGCATCTAATGAGTAGAATATGGTGAAAGTGATGGGATTGAATTCCAAATGTAGGCTTCAGTGTTGTTGCCTCTCTCCTCTGTCTCTCTTTCACTCTCTCTGAGCCTTACTCTGGATGCACATTGCACATTGGGAGTGATATTATGGAGAAGCCCATATGGCCGGGACCTGTCCCTAAACAGTAGCCAGCAAGGACCTGAGGCTGTGTGAGGGAGCTTGCAAACAGAGCCTCCCCAAATCCAGCCTCAGCCCACATGGTGATTGACACCTGAGCCAGAGGTCTCAGGACACTGCCCTAGGATTCCTGAACTGCAGTGACTATGAGATAATACATGTTTGCTTTTAAACAGCTACACTTTATGACAATTTGTTCCTTCGCAAGAGATAACTAATATACTGTTTAAAATAGTGGGTTCTGTATTATGAAATGTTTAGAAAGAAAAAAAAAATGCTTATATACACACCTACTCATACACAGACAATGGCCACAAGATCCCTGTCTGTGGTGGGGAGCAGTTTTCCCTCTGCTCTTCTCCATTCTTGGCACAGATTTTATTCTCTGCTCTGTGTTTCTCTGGATGTTGTCTTCCATGTTGATGGTGGGTTAAAGCAGTCCCAGAGAATATTAGCAAATAATTGACAGATACTTTCAGACATAGGGGCCATGGATTGTATTCGACAGTAGATATTTGGGAGAAGCACTATGATCCTTCTGATGAAAACCAGAGAGAAAATTTCCCTGTGAGTGTTTACGAAGAGGACTCCAGCATGTAGGGAAAGGAATCCTCAATGGCATTCCTAACCATTTCCTTACAGGAGGTAGAACAATGAATTCTAGTGAGCCATTTCTCTTCTAGTCTGTCAGTATGACCTTTATTTCTGATTTTCATGACAAACCTAATTGTAGGTAGGACAGCCAAGTGACTCTTACCAGTTTCCCAGGAGAACACCTTGTGTATTGGGCTTTTTCAATATCATCGTGCATCACAGCACAGGAATTTGTCAGATGTATTTGGCAGGTGGATAGTTGACTTTTAAGGAGAGTTTAAAAGTTCTGTTGTGACCAAGGAAGAAGTAGTTGGCTGGTAACATCTTACTGTTCTTTCAGTTACATAATTCTGTGATTTAAAAAAAAAAATCTAAAATCTATTTTTTTTATGTGGTACTGAAAAGGTCAATATTTAGCTTGGGAAGCTAAAGGAAGATTAAGTTCAGGTGACTTCTAGTACTGTTTTGATTGTAGGTGTAGCTAGGACTGCAGAATCTTCTATTTCTCTCTGTAGGGCAGTACCCATTGTCAGAGTCTTCAGACGACAGGTGCCACACACCACTGTAATTTAGGAATAACGGTGCAGTGCTCTTTCCGTGAGGCCTGGAAAAGGACCCGCGTTTAAAACTATTTCCAGAGTTGGCAGTTTTCACTGCAGCCTGCACGTGGGCAAGTAATTCTTATGGAAATCACTGAATACTTCCTCAGGAGCTCTGTGTGACAACTGATTTATGTGTCGATCCTTTTAGTAGGAAATGAGTTTGATTTTTACTTCAGGAAGTAAGAATTATGTTGCCAGCTGAAATATAAAAAAACACACACAAAAAAACGATAAAAGCCTTTCACCCGGTAATGCCACAGCATCCCTAATCAAAGGAAGCGCCACCGAGCCACCGGAATAGCCTTCCCCTTTGCAGAACGAATCGGCTTCCTGTAATGAGCAGAATACTCGTAGTGATAGATGTCAATGCAGACTTATCATCCTTTTAAAAATTAATTTAAAACCCCACACCTGCCCTTAGATAAAAACCTTGGAGGCTTCTCGCATTTATTTTGAAGTCCTTCTGTTCTGTCATCAGCAATTTGCTGATCTCTCTCTCTTACTCAGGAAGAGGCTTTATTCAGCTCCTGTATCAGTGCTGGTCTTTGCTGCAAGTCTTGCTGTCACCCCAGTGTGTCCAAAATCCACCTGTCAAACCTCCTTGTCTGTGCACTTGTCATCATCCCTACCTTCTTGAAATGCTCTATTTCCTTGGGCTGTATTTTTTTTGTACACTCTTTTCTTTGTTCTCTCCTCTCAAGGTACTGCTTTTTAGCTTTCTTTAGGATCTCATCATTCAAGGTTCTAATCTGATTTTCTTACTCTCTCCAGTCTCGTTGTATGAGACCCACTTTCTGGCTTGTACACGTTTCTACTGGTGATTCTAAAATATTAAGTCCCAATTTTTTTTTTCTGAGTTGCATATCATACTAACTACAGTAAATAGCTATTGGAATATCTCAGTAATACCCAAAACTGAACTCATCTCAGCCTCCATTTCCCAAACCATTCCCTAAAGCCAGACACTTAGCTATTGTTCATTCCTTCTTGCCCTCCCTTATCTCATTCATGTGATAAATCATAAAGGCTTATTATTTCTACCGGCTATCTTACAAATCCGCCAAAACCCATTTGGCTCAGTGGATAGAGCGTCGGTCTGCAGACTGAAAGGTCCCGGGTTTGATTCCTGTCAAGGGTATGTACATTGGTTGCGGGCACATCCCCGGTAGGGGGTGTGCAGGAGGCAGCTGGTCGATATTTCTCTCCCATCGACGTTTCTAGCTCTCTATCCCTTTCCCTTCCTCTCTGTGGAAAATCAATAAAATATATTAAAAAAAAATCTTACAAATCCTTCTATTTAGGTCTATCCTGCCTGCTATGCCCTTCTTATGTCTTCTTTGAGTTACTGCAAAAGTTATCCCTCTCCATTCATTCTCTACACTGTGGTGATTCCTCTAAAAACAGAGAATCCTGGCTTACCACTCTTTAGTGGATTTTTATTGTCTTCATAATAAAGTCCAGATTCTTCCATGGCTTATAAGGCTTGCAGTAATGTAGTCCCAACTTACCTTACTATTCTGCTCTTCTGTTATTTTTGCCTAAAGATGAAGTTCCATCCCAAGGGAACTTCCTTTAGTTCTATGAGTAGAGCATTTGTTATACATTTTAGATATTAACCCCTTATTAGGTATATAATTGGCAAATATGTTCTCTCATTCAGTAGGTTGTCTTTTCATTTTGTTGATGGTTTCCTTTTCTGTGCAAAAACATTCTAGTTTGATATAGTCCCATTTGTTTTACTTTTGTTTCCCTTGACCAAGGAGATATATAAGAAAAAATGTTGCTAAGAGAGATGTCTGAGCTTTTATTGCCTTTGTTTTCTTCCAGGAGGTTTATGGTTTTGAGTCTTACATTTAAGTCTTCAATCCATTTTGAGTTTATTCTTTACATGGTGTGTAAGAATGTTGTCTCATTTCATTTTTTTGCACTTGTCTGACCAATTTTCCCAAAACCATTTATTGAATTGACTCTCTTTACCCCATTGAATGTTCTTGCCTAAAGCAGACATTTTAAATGATACTGTAGTGAACTGAAAGATTTAATTCTCAATCGCCTAAACTGCTACCAGAGAATGAATGACATGAAAGCACCTAAAGGAACATTTTATAGCTGCTTCAGTGGTGTAATAGCATGGTACCACATTACCCATAAAAAAGTAGCATTACTGACCACACATTATTAGATATATATTTTGAGTGATGTTTCTAGCAATGGTGTGTCTATGGAACTACTGTGTTTACTTTTGATATATTATTTATTTGTTCTTTAGCTTCAGGCAGCCTTTTAAAACTTTTTAGCTCGCTCATATTTTGTCAGCATTTCTCTAGGAGAGTTTGCAGATGGGCTGAAAATATGAAGCTGCTTTACAACCCAAGGTGGTTCCTTTGAGTTAAATGATGGATGCATTTTTTTTTTTTTACAACATGGAGCACTTTTTAAAAAATTTCACCCCTTGATATGGTCTACATATGCCAATTGCAGATGTGGCTGGGTGGAATAAAAGTTTTGTATTTTGGTTCATGTGTTACTTTAGCTTACCTGATCAGGGATGGTGTTAATGTGGACATAGAAGTTCACATCCTGATTGGGTCCCATGGCCCTTCTCACTCCAGCAATGTAAAATATGATCATCCCTGGCCATTTTGACCACTATGAGCATGAGCAGGGCATGTGCTCTTGAGACATTTTTCTGTAGTCCTTCTAGACTTGTGAGGATCATTGTGTGTTCTCTTGTATTTTATCTTCATGGAGAAATATAATTTTTGTTATAAGTGAAAACGCCACGGATGCGCTACATTTTTCTCCGTATATTTCTTGCTCTTCTTAAAAAAGGGAAAGCATACATAGAGACAAAGCAAGTAAGACTTTGGAGTAGGGCCATGGATAGCTTTTGCAGGCTTAGGGGATTTGGAGAGATAATGACTATAATTGTGCAAGTGTAAATTTTTCAGTAAGATGGCGGAGGTTTGAGTCTTGTCTCTGTTTATTAGAAGTCAAATTTTAAGCAAGTTTTTATGTCTCTGAGCCTCAATTTTTATATCTATAGATTAAAAAATACCTTTTAGAGTTGTTTTGAAGAGCACGTGTGAGATGCTGGATAAGAAAATGATAGTGTTGTTAATTTATTTTTCTCTGAAGACATGCTAAAGGTACATATTAAGTGGCTGGTTTGGCTCAGTGGATAAAGTCTGTGGACTGAAGGGTCCTGAGTTTGATGCCAGTCAAGGGCATGTGCCTGGGTTGCTGGCTCGATTCCCAGCAAGGGGTGGGGGGGGGCGTGTGTGAGGCAGCCCATCAATGATTCTCTCATCATTGATGTTTCTCTCTCTCTCTCTCTCTCTCTCTCTCTCTCTCTCTCTCTCTCTCTCTCTCTCTCTCTCCCCCTTTGTCTCTGAAATCAATAATAAAAAAAAAACTGGTTCCTACTTTGGGATCTTTCTGGCAGAAGAATCTGAAACGGGATTGGCTGCCCTTGGCAATGGCATGCACTTTAGTACTCTCAGAGTCTTATGGTTGCATTAGAGCTGTCAAGGCAACCTTGGCTTCTTGGTTTGGGATTAGTTTCCAAGACGGTATAATTCTTACTGAGCTTCCTCTTTAAATGTTCACTGTTTAAAGCACATGTGTCAAACACAAGGCCCGCGGGCCAAATCCATCCCGCCAGGCCTTGCAATGTGGCCCGCACCTCGCTGTCATCACTGCACTCCACTGCGTTTCCATCACAATGACAGTTTATGACTGTTCAGTAAACCATTCGGCCCGCGATTTAGGCTGGATTTTAGATTTTGGCCCCTTCTCTGATTGAGTTCGACACCCCTAGTTTAAAGGATGCTGCAGCTGAACTTCATTGACTGATCCTAAACCAACATCATTACCCATTTGTACATGCCACATTTTAGTGACTTACTTATTTTAAAAGTAGTAAAGTTTGCTTGAGAACTAAGATAACTGAGCAGTTAAAAAAGAATGTTTTGCATATTTTTTTCATCAGTTTAGGTATATTGAACAAGAATTCCAACAGATTATACCAGAATTGTCTATGACTCAGTCTTTCCTACAGAACCTTTCTACTTGTCAGGCAAGAAAAGCAGGACTTGATTAAATTGAATAAAGTAAGTTTTTCTATACCCTTCAGTTATTTGACTTTAAGCCATAATTGGAAAGAAAAGTTTCCTGCCTTTGTCATGCAACGGAATCTGTCCATGTCATTCTCCCTGGTATTTCACGGACACAGTGCTTTGACATTTCCCTGTCTTTTCTCATCAGTCTCAGTGTTGAGAGAAGCTCTGGTTGTATGTCAGTGGTTGACTCACTTGAAGTAAACTTCAACATTTAGAATTAAATCCAGAAAACTTTTACTTTTATAGTAGAATATTGATGTTATTGTTTGTTTGAAATAAAAGAATATGCGTGGCTGGTGTGGCTAAGTGGTTGAGCATCGACCTATGAAGCAGGAGATCATGGTCAGGGCACATGCCTGGGTTGCAGGCTCCATCCGCAGTGGGGGGCATGCCTGAGGCAGCTGATCAATGATTCTCTCTCATCATTGATGTTTCTATCTCTCTCTCCCTCTCCCCTTCCTCTCTGAAATAAATAAAAATATATTAAAATAAAATAATTTGTAGCTGAGAATTATTCTTTGGAAACTATGTTTTGTGACAGATTTGCTTTCTTTCTGACTTATTGAATCTTTAATATAGTTTAAAAGATTGTGGTTGATTATATATACATTAGACTGTGTGATACCTGAAAGTGGAAGAATGCTCTTTAGAATTTCTGTTATTTCCCTTTGTCTTCTTAATCAAATAACTAAGATAAGCAAAATTTGTGCTTTATCCCTGTATCTTACCTGTCTTGTTTCAGATGTACTTTTTTGTTGCCTTTATTCCAGTTACATGTATTTACCCTGTTTCCCCGAAAATAAGACAGTATCTTATATTAATTTTTGCTCCCAAAGATGCGCTAAGTTTTATTTTCAGGGGATGTCTTATTTTTCCATGAAGAAGAATACGGTACACATTTATTGTTAAATGAAAATAAAGGAAATTTATTACCTGTATACGGTATGCTAGTACGGTAGTTCTCAACACAAACCAGACAAACTGTGAATCCTACAGTATCAAGAATTTACTCATTTATTCAGTGACAATCATGTCATCATCTTCTGGAACATCATCATAACAATCCAATTCCTGAATTTCCTAGTGAATTTCTTGTGACTCCATTTCTTTCAGAATCAGTGGACCAAATCTCTCATGTTTAGCCTGGGGGGGCCTTATTTTCGGGGGAATGCCTTATATTTCACTCAGAAGGAAACCTGTAAGTAGGTCTTATTTTCGGAGGATGTCTTATTTTCGGGGAATCACGGTAGTATAACCTCCTCACCTTTGCCACAATATGAAAATGGATCTTTTTACTAAAAAAAAACACACACATTGACATTTGTCTTCTAGCTTAATGACTTTCCCTTCCCTAACTTTGTTGAGTTAGAATTGACAAAAAATTGTATATAGTAAGGTGTACAATGTGATTTGATAATATGTAAACATTTTGAAATTATTATCACAATTAAGCTAATTAACACATCTATAATTTCCCATAGTTACCTTAGTTTTGTGTGGTTAGAACATTTAAGATCTACTCTGTTAGCAGATTTCAAGTACATAATGCTGTATTAGTAACTATAGTCACCATGCTATACTTTTCATCTCCAGACCTTGTTCATCTTGTATAACTAAAACAGGATACGCTCTTACCAACATCTCTGCATTTCCACCACCCCAAGCCCCTGCCAACCACCATGCTACTCTCTGATCCTATGAGTTCAACTTTCTAGATTACAAATAAAAATGAGGTCATGCAGTATTTGTCTCTCTGTGCCTGGCTTATTCTACTTAACATAATGCCCCTGAAGTTCATTAATATTGTCACATGATAATTTTTTTTATTGTAAAGCTTGCTAATATTGTATTGCAGTGTGTGTGTGTGTGTGTGTGTGTGTGTGTGTGTGTGTGTGTGGTATGTGTGTTTGTCTCACATTTCCTTTATCCATTCTTCTTTTGATGGACACTTAGATAATGATATTCTTTCCTTTGGGTCCATAGTCAGACAGGAGATTGTGGGATCATATGGTAGTTCTATTTTTAAGTCATTAAGGAACCTCCATACTGTTTTCCATAATGGGTGTATGGAAACTTACAATCCCACCAACAGTTGCACAAGGATTCCCCTTTCTCTATAGCCTTGCCAATATTTGTTACCTTTTATATTTTTTGATGGCAGCAGTTCTAACAAGTGTGAGGTGATATCTCATTGTGATTTTGATTAGCATTTTCCTGATGATTAGTGATGTCAAACTTTAAAAAATATATCTGTTGACCATGTATATGTCTTCTTTTGAGATTTATATCCTTAATAATATCGATGTGCCTGTAAATAATATTTAATGCTAATGAATAATTTAGCCTCTCAGTGACAGCAAATGAATTTGTTGCTGCCTCACCAATGCTCTGCCTTAGCTACGGCTTGTCTGCCTTGTAACTCATCTTTCCTGTGACCTCATTCTTAGCCTGTATTTTGTCTTTAACTTGTCATTATAAAAATCCCTAATTGGGCTGTGTCTTCAGGTGCATTTTTTCTTTTATTAGTCTCAAAATGCTTTTTTTTTTTTTTAATCGAATCAAACAATATGGTCAGGGAGACAAATTGTATTTGCTAGAAGAAAGATAAAATTAGTTCTCTGTGTCCTTGACTATGCACATTTGTAATTGCTTTGGAGTCAAACTTTGCTTCAGATCCTGCCTTTGCCACGTTTCTAACTCCCTTGTCTTGGGCCCTAGTAACTATACATAATACTTATTAAGACCTTACTATTTTCCTGGTACTATGTCTCATGATTTGCATGTATCATTTTATTTAATGCACATTACAATCTTAGGAGGAGGGACCACTAACTGTAACCACAAAAGTAGTTTGCCAGTGGTCATGTAGCTGATATCATATTGGGCTGAGTTAGAATTTAAATGCAGGCTTCTGACTCCAGGAAACCTGCAGTTTCAGCCAGATTAAATTTTTCCAGCTATAAAGTAAAAATGGTAATAAATACCATGTGTGAAAAATGCATTTTTTCCTCTTTAAAACCAATCTTCATACATTTAACGTTAGCAGACTCTCAGGGTACGTTGCATTCTCTATCAAACGAGGATGATTTTTGCCAGAAATCCAATGCCTTTGTGGTAGTGATTCATCATTTTATAATAAAAAAACACACACAAAAAGCCTTATGATTTTAGCATGACACGGAAGAGCACATGTTAAAAGGACCAGCACCCACGTGTCCCTCAGCAGCCTCTAAGGGTGGGCCACTAGACTTTGGATGAGCCCTCGCCTAGTAGCCTATTGGTAGTTGGATGATGGTAAAAAAAAGCTGAGGAAGGGAGTTAAAGCAATTAGCATTAAGAGAAACCTCCATAGATGAGGGTGATGGATGACGGTAACAAGAGGGAAATTAGAGGCAACTTTCAACCTTGCACTCAGATTAAAAATTCTACAAGAAAAATATGGACTGTCCTCTTAATAGAAGTTTGTTTAATAAAGCTCTTAGTGTTTTAGCTGACTGGAGGCTAAATGACTATTAAAAGAGATAATGCCATAATAAAGAGGTGAGTAGGACTCTGCAGTATCAGACCACATCCAGCACATTTGATCAGATCTCAGTCCACAGGCTAGAAGTTTCATCGGTCATTTCCTTGCATTTGGAGGCTAGACTGCACTAATAAAGGGTTTTCTGACGGTTTTATTGAAGGAACTGTTAAATCCAGAATTTAGCCTGGGGAATGGTATCAGTGCCTTCAAATACGTGAAGAGCTGTCATGTATAATTGGGAGTAGGCTTAATCTAGGCAGTGCCAGAGGACAGAAAGGGAAAGATGAATGGATCACAGCTATAGGGAATCAGTTTGAGCTTACTGTAAGCAAGAGCTCTTTACATAAGACATCTGACATTCAAGTGCCTGTTTTGTTGGTGTAGCCATGTGTTAGTTCTCTGTCACTTGAAGTGCTCAAGCCACGACTAGCTAACTCACCTGATAGAAAGACAGGGTGCACAAAAGATTTCTACTTTGGATGATTAGTTAAAGTTGATGACCTCAAATGTCTCTCCAAGTCCAAAGTTATTTGATACTATAAAAGAAGACATACGTGTTTGCAATGGAGCAAAATATTCCCTTGTGAAATTGGGAAAGAAAATGGATTCTATTACAGAAATTACATTTTCAAGATATATTAATTTTTTATTGTACAAGTAAATATAATTTTCTTTTAATAAGTAGGACTGTAAATGTATTATTTTAGGGCAAGACTATAAATGTCAGGAAGACTGGATATTTGGGTTGGCTTAATTAGTTTCCCTGAAGAATATAATAGTGGAAGTCAAATTATAGGAGAGGCCTATGATGAGGGTGACTCTGGATAGAGTGAAGAGGTGAACAATTGAATATTCAATCACATCAGGTTCTAACGTCTCCATCTCCACACAAGGGAGGTGTCTACTGGGTTGACAGTCCACACACTGACATATTAGGTTGCCTCTTATTTCCTAAGTCAGAAAAGATGGGTCCAACTAAGAAACCCACACACTTTTGTTTCCTGATTAAAAACATTACCTTAGATCAAATTATAATTAAATTTTGTAGTCCTGTAGTTATTTATTTTTGGATACTTTTTTTGCTTATATATTATATGTGTGTTTTATTGCCCAAATTTTATATTTAAAAATTTCCTGTTTTGATTAGGCTTCTATAAATTAAAGTATGCAAGAAGACCAGTGACAAAATCTCATTTTAAATTAGTAATGAACTTACTATTATTTAGTTTTTCTACTTTACCATAATTATCTCATCCCTACATATACTTGACAAGTTTTTGAGTTGGCAAATCAATGTTTTCTCCTTTGATAATACTGGGAAAAGGTCTCCATTAAAAAAAAAATTTTGTCTATCTTTCTTTTTCAAGAAAAATCACACCGAATCACTCAGTAGCAATCTCTTCTGGAAGTAATCTGGGAATAAAATATTTCTTCTTTTACTTCTCCTATGTGATCACTAATCAGAAAATAGAGAGTATTTATGTATTAAATACTTTGTTTAGGAGCCCAGTCATCAAGGTGTTAAGCCACATGAATTTCTGGAAAAAGTCCTTGTACCCTATTTCCCCTGGTTAAGGATGTCCTTAATCCATGTCTTCTCAAGCAGATTAGCAAATCTCATTTTTAAAATTCATATTACAAAGTTGAAAATAACTACGCAGTTGGAAGAGCTGCATAATAAAACACTCCCAAATTTAGTGGCTTTAAAAGGAGCTGTTTTTTCCCTAGCTGGTTTGGCTCAGTGGATAGTGTTGATCTGAAGGGTGCTGGGTTCGATTTATGACACATACTTACATTCCTGGCTAGATTCCCAGGCCCCATCTGGGTGTTTTCAGCAGGCAACCAATCAATGTGTATCTCTCACCTTGATGTCTCTCTGTCTCTCACCGTCCCTTCCACACTCTCTAAAAATATTCTCAGGTGAGGATTAATTAAAAACAAACTAACTAACTAACTAACTAACTAACAGTATTATTTGCTCCACAGCTATAGGAGCAAATAAAACGGCTTTTTATTTGCTTCTATAGCTGTGGGTCAGAAATTCAGGCTGGGCTGGGCTGGGTATTTTTTTTTTTTTTTTGCTTGTCTCATGCAGCCTTAGTCTATCATGCTTTAGGATGACCTTACTCACAGGCTGGGTCTGTCAGTTCCTGCTCTTGGCTAGCCTACAGGTCCCAGCAGACTTGTTCACATGGTGGTAGCATCTCATAAGTCACAGGAGAGAGTTCCCAGCAGCACGAGGGCAAGCCCAGTGCATAAGCAGTTTTGAAGCTTCTGCTTGTGCCGCATTTGCTTGTATCCCACTGACCAAAGCAAGTCACATTTGGTGAGGAAGAGGACCATGCAGACCCATGAGTCCAAGGAAGTGTGATAAATTAGGAACTTTTACTATAGTTATCTATCGTCTCTGTGTGTACATTTTATTTTAATTTTTGATGCATTTAGTTTTTGCTTTTGGTCAACATTCTAGTAATATGAGCATAGACTCTAAGTATTGTAAAAACTGTGTTGTGGACAGGAGAGAATGAACATTCATTGAGCGCTCATGGGGCCAAGAACATCACTAATCTTATTTCATTTAATTTTGTGGACTTGGAATGAAAACGCTGAGATAGAGAAAGTAAATAACTTGTCCAAGGTCACAGTTAGCAAGTCATACTCAGTTTAATGGTGTCAAAGTCATAACAAAAGGGAATAGCTTAGAAAATATCAGTAATGGTACATATTATGGATAGGTACTATTTCATGAACCATTTTTGTGTTGGTTCACAGTGCATGATAAAATTCTTGCAATGAATAGTTTTCATGAAAGCAAACCACTCTGTTACCCCTGACAACCTCCCTTGAGCATGTGAAACCAGAATGCTCATAACCAGGGGTATTAAAATATATCACTATTTCCCCATTCCTGATTTATCTGAAAGCTGTACCTTGACTACTGTATTATGTTGACATAGTGTTTTAATCAGGTGATGAGCACCTGACCTTTTCCACTGCAGTTAATCTCTTTTTATCAGCATCTACTAACATTTCTTTGTGACTTAAAAGAAAATCATGACCTTAGGAAAGATTTGATATTCTGGTTGGGAGAGATTAGAACATAAATTTTCCTTATTGATAGACCCTTTTAGAAACCAATAAAGAACAAAGAGGCACCAAAGCAGTCTGGATACAATGCTGTGGGTTTGGACTGAAGCATTTGTTACTCAGATTTTTGTGTCTGAAAGATGTAAGGAGGAAACATTCTGTCACAATCTGTTACCATGTCTCTGAAAATCTCATTTGTCTTCACTCACGTGAGATGGAATAGTCCTTTTACAATCAGCTCACACACTGAAATGTCTTTTATTTGCAAAATGGAACCATTTCATTAAATGTTGGTAAGGAAACTTTTAAAGAAACATCAACAAGGCAGAATCATTTCCAATGGAGGTTTCTTTGGGCTGAAGTAAGTTTCTGCTTTGATGGCTTAATTTGAAGTTTCCCCCTTTGGGATTATTTTTCACCCAACATGAATAAAGATTGCAAATTAATAAGCTGGGAATCATTTGATGGAAAACAATAGGAGAAAAATGTCCACACATTTTTACAAATCTCTGCATGTGAAGAATTCAAACAGTAGCTGGAAATTCTCAAGAGTGCTTTATAGATTGATTAAGGATTTTTTTTTAAAGCCTTCATCTTCTGTGCTCACAAAGTAAAGTGTGTGCTGGAGCATTATTTTAAAGTCATTTTATTGTGAGGAAAACAGCAGGATTCTGCCAGAGTCCAAAGGCTGGTAAAATTGCAATGAAACACTGAAAATCACAAGGTCAAAGCTTTATATTTATATGAAAGTAATATTCACATGTTTAAAAAGGTGATAGGATTTTTCTAAAATATGGCATATTCCAGAGATACACTGAAAGACAAAATGGCATAATATAGTTTAATAATTACCCACAATTAAAAAATTATAATGAAGAGCATACTTTTTAGATATTAACTGTGATACTTTTTTCACTTTAAAAGTGCTTGTGAAATGTAATTGTGGTGTGATTATTTCTTACTGACTTTATTTACAAATATCATTTAGTGTGTGGAGTATTGTTTTGGAAGGAAAGATTTAGCAACAACAATTAGCTCATAATTAGTGCTGATACATTAATAAAAATAATCATGATGATAGTAAATAGACAATTGTAACTAAAAATAAAGGTTATTTTAAAAAGATAATTTTAGAAACAAACGAAGAGGAACTGAATATGGAATCCCAATAGTTTCCCTACTTTGGCTCACTGGGTCACACCTCTGACAGCTGAATACGAGGCTGGCGCTTGGAGAACAAATCACCAATGGGTGAGCCTGAGCTGTCATCTCAGATAAAAGGTTCCATAATATGTTTGTACAATCCTATCTAATAAAAGAGTAATATACATATTGACCATCACTCCAACACACAAGTTCAAGATAGCTGCCCCCATGTGGTCAAAGATCCTGTCCCCAAGTGGACACAAGATGGCCATCACAAAATGGCCAGTGGGGGAGGGTAGTTGGGAGGGACCAGGCCTGCAAGGGAGGGCAGTTGTGGGTGATCAGGCAAGCAAGGGAGGGCAGTTGGGGGTGATCAACGCTACAGAAGAGGGCAGTTAGGGGTGACCAGGACAGCAGAGGAGGGAAGTTGGGGGCAAACGGGCTGGTAGGGAGTGGTTAGGGGGTGATCAGGCTAGCAGGCAGAAGTAGTTAGGGGCAATTAGGAAGACAAGCAGGTGAGCAGTTGGAAGCCAGCAGTCCTGGATTGTCAGAAAGATCCCAGAATGGAGAGGGTGCAGGCTGGGCTGAAGGACACCCAGCCCCGTGCATGAATTTTGTGCACCTGGCCTCTAGTAATATTAATAAAATGTTATATTTCCATTACACCTGAATCCAGAGTCACTGCCCCACTTCTTACATGTTAATTTGAGGATCGCTAATTTTATTGGAAAAGTATGAGTCTTTGAATGAATATTTATTTTAATGAGTTCAGAGATGCACTACACCAAGAAAAATTACATTTGTTTAAAGTGGAGAGAATGACTATAACGTTATTCCTTTTTCACTTTAAAAAAAACCCACAAACTTCTTTATTGATTAAGGCATCCCATATTTGTCTTCAACCCCTCATTCCCATCCCATGCCCCCTCCCCCTGTTGTCTGTGACCACTGGTTAGGCTTATATGCATGCATATAAGTCCTTTGGTTGATCTCTCTCACTTATGCTCCCCCTACCTTCACTCTGAGGGTTGACAGTATGATTGACTGTCTCCTGGTCAGTTTTTGTTCATCAGTTTATGTTGTCCATTATTTTCCCTAGATGAATGAGATCTTATGATACAAGAAATATGCTTATAAGAACCAAAAATGAGACAAGCAATAATGGTTATGTTGAGAGATAAATGAATCAGTCTGTAGTGAGTTTCTTTCTGGGCCAACAGTTTTTTTGAGTCCCAATTTCAATGTCAAACAGTTCCTTATGTGTACATGTCAGCAATGACATTTCAGTTCTGGATGGTGGACAAAAGGTGGTAATGCAGGTCCGACCCTCTCTGGTTTGGTCCTGGGTAACCGGCAGTGACGCACAGCTGTTGACTGCTAGAATGGCAACGTGTCGTCAGCGTATTCCATCTCTGGACTTTCTCTTCTGTCTTCATGGCTGGAAAAGTCCTGTCAATTCCTTTCTGTTGCAGGAATCCACATGGTTTTGGAGTTGTTTCCTGAAAATATGCAAACACATATTTATAATGACAAAATTATAATGACCTTGTAGAATAATACCATGTAAGGATATTCTTTGCTCTAGGCCATGGCAGTTCCATTTCAAACTGGCTGTCAATTTCTTTTTGTACAGACAAGGTCTTAGTTACATTTTCTGTACCTCTCCCAGTAGCAATTAGTGATAGTCCCTTCCTTTGGTGTCCACACAAGCCAGAAACCTCTCTTTAATTTTACATACAAAGGAGCAGTGGTTTGATTTTGTGTCATACAAAAGAAAAGCTGGGTGGCGACCCCTGTGTAATTATACTTCCTTGCCCTACCCATAGCCCTCAAGGTGTTTGGTATTATTGGTGACTAAATTAGGTGGGGGATCAGTCCAGGAAAGGGCTCTTACCCATGAAGGGTCAGGAACATAAGTCCAAAATACTTCCCCATTTGCCCCATCTTTTCCACTTTTAATATGGTTTTATTGCTTAAGTTTTTTTTGTGTTTTTTTTTTTTTTGCTTAGTGTTAATGTTAAAATGTTAGATGTTAAAAGTAACAGTTCATTATACATTTTTGAGAATACATAAAAGTATAAACAAAAAATAAAACTCATCTATAATTAATATACTTAGAAGTGATTATGGTTAACATTTTGGTATAGACACATCTAAATCCCCCCTTACCTTTTCTTTTCCTTTCTTTTTAAATGTGGTGTAGCTGGATATAGAATTAAAAATGGCTACTTTGAACATATTCTTCAGCACTTTGAACATATTATTCTCTTGTCCTATTGTATCTATTGTTGATGAAGTCTTTATAATTTTTATTGCATTTTAGGTAATGCAATTTCTCCCCTCTATTACTGCTTTTAAGATCTCTTTGCATTTGAAGTTCTTCATTTTATTACAATATATCTAAAAGTGAATTTCTTTTTATCTTTCTTGCTTAGAATTTTGAGGGATTCCCAAATTTTATAATTAATATGTTTCGTGAATTCCGGAAAATTCTCAACCATGGGATTTTAGAGATTGCCTTTCCCTTCTTTCTATAATATCATTTCTGGAATTTTAGTAAGACATTCATTGGGTCATCTCATCTTATTTTCATTTCTTCTTAATTCATTACTTCTTAGTCTACATCTTTCTATTCCTTTGTGCCATATTATTCATTGCTCACAGATGTTTTCCAGTTCACTAATTCTCTCTCTAAACTCCAAAATTGAACTTTTGCTGTTTAACCTATGAATTAGACTTTAAATTTCAGACTATATTTGTATTTACATAAATTTTATTTTATTGTTTCAAATTAGCAATTTTCCCTCTTCCATACTGTGATGGGCTTAATTGTGTACCTTCCCTCCAAATTCCAATTTCCAGTACTTCAGAATGTGACTGTATGTGGAGGCAGGACTTTTAATGAGGTAAGGTAAGATGAGGTCAGATGGGCCTCTAATCCAGTATGACTGATGTCTTTATAAGAAGAAGAGATTGAGATTATGATAGCCACACACAAACACACACCCATATGAACATACAGTAAGAAAATGATCACTTGCAGGTCAAGGAGAGAGTTTAGTTTTTGTGTTTGGTGTAAGATAAGGGTCTAATTTCATTCTGTAGCATGTGGATATCTAGTTTTTCCAACACCATTTATTAAGTTGACTATCCTTTCTCCATGGTGTCTTCTTAGCACTCTTGTCAAAGATTACTTGAATGCATATACAAGATCTATTGCTGGGATTTGTCTGTGGTATCATTGACCTATATGTCTGTCTTCATGACAGTTATCATACTATTCTCTCCCAGGCAGCTAGCCTGTGCTGGACCTGTCAGGACTTCAGAACTTGTAAGACAGATGCTGATTCTTTAGACATCCTTGGGGAAGTTGGGACACCGGGTGCATGGATTTTCACCTACTCATTCTATTTGAGCAAGGCGGGGAATGGGGAAAAACCATGTTGTCTATTGGCCCTAGCTATCAACTCATTCCAGGCTGCTAGACTGTGCCACACTTTATCAGAGCTTCAGGACTGATCCAATGGATGCCACTTGGTTGGCTGGTCCCAGAGAAGTTGGGTCCTTGGTCATGCAGATCAACTCTTTCCCTCCCCAGCAGGTGGCTGGGATATTTTTTTGTCCACCCCCTCTGTGTTGAATGAAGGATAGGACCTATGGCATCTATCAGCCCAAGCTACCATCTCCTTTTTTTCTCAGGGAAACTAATTTGTGCCGGACAAGTCCGAGCTCAAAGATTGTCAAGACAGAAGCCATTTTTCTAGGGAAGCTCCTTAGAAAACTTGGGGTTCTTGGAGCATGAACAAATCCATTTCCTTCCCTGGGTGAAGCTGGGGGCCAAGGCATCTCTTCCTGATCACATAGCACTACACCAGAGATAGCGGCTCTGAAGGAGAATATTTCAAATTTCCTACTGGAGCCATTGAGTCTGGTTTCACATTCTCTGAGGTACAGGAGCCTTTCAATTAGTGTATGGATTTCTCACAAAGGGAACTTTTCTATTAATTATTGCTGAATAAGTATTTTTATGGAACGAGAAGGATTCAGAGCTTCCCACCTGCCAATCTTGCTGCTGTCACCTCTGTTTTCTGGTTACATTGTTTGTTGGAAATCACATGTGCCCTAGGCCAGTTTGAAAAATAATAATCCAATGGGCAGAAATTGAATGGCATTTTAATTTTTCTTATTTAGCTACTAGTGTATTGGAACTTTTTCATATGATATCAGCTATCTGCATTTCTTAAAGTTCAGGTCTGTATTCATATTCATCACTTTAAAAAAAGGAGCACATTTATCAGCCTACATTCTTGTCTGATGATTCATGATATCCATTTCTGAGCTCTGTCATATCTGCAAGCTATGTCTTTCTTGGCCTCCTCCAGGAAGTTAAATATTAATATTCATTTCTATGTTTGGCAGGAAAACACATGAATGTTGGAGGAAGATGGGGTGGAATCTTATTTTTAACTCTATTTAATACCTGCAATTAATCATAGAAAACTATTAATTTTAACTTGTCAGGATAGTGTTACTATATTTTAATTTTGCACCATTTAAAATAACATACTCCTTTTTGGTTGAAATCCCTTTAGGATCTCAGGCCAAGCCTTAGAAAGAATATTAGTGCTATAGAAAACACGAAAACATGAAACACTGAACAGAAAGATTTCAGTTAAATTTCTTCTTATAAGAGAATAAGATGAGATACGGTGTGGCAATAGGTCTTCACAGAAAGGGCCCATAAGACTTATCTATAGATTAAAAATAGATATTAGATGCCTGGCAGCATTTGCAAGAGTGGGATGTAGGCGTGTGTTCATGTTATGTCATCCTTGGTTTGGAAGTACTTCCTACAATTGATAGAAGAGTGGAAGTTTTAAGCTTTAGTTTATTAAAATACATAGATAGGACACATTTTCATAAAGTTTTAACGACTATGAAATTTGGCAGTGCCATACATTATTATTACATTAAGATGACTGAGTTTCACACCTCCTGCCCCAGGAAAGCTGTTGTTAAATTTCTGCAAATTAGAATGTAAGCATTTAGACTTGAGGAAATATGATAGATTACGGTACATTAGAAAATTCTAGAAAGAATTGCACCAAATATTACACAGTGGTTAAAATGAAAATTGCATGGGGGATAGTTTAGGAGGTCAATTAGTGATTGCTCTGAGTGATAAGTGGTATTTTTCAAAATGATTACAAGTATGTATTTAAGTGTTTGCTAAATGTAACATGTAAATAAGAAACTTTTTAATTATGAGCAACATTTTCTTTTCTTATTAGTTTTTGAGTTGAGCATGGGAAGTAGATATCACCTCAAAAGGCGTGTCTCGTTGATCAGTAGTGACTGCCTAGGAACAGTGATTTTAAAGACCTTCTCTATGCTCAGTGGGAAATGGAATCATTTTGTAATAAGTGATGTTTACTATATGGGCAAGGAAAAGGGGAAGGTGGCATCCATGTGTGGTATTTACTTACCCGTTTTATTATTTGGCCTTCATAAAGTATGTTAAAAAATAGATTTACAAATGGGTGAAACTTTATTCCTTCCAATTTTATTTTCATTTTTCTGGGACAGTTTTTGGTATTTGTTACTCTTGGGCATCTATACTAATAAAAGCCTAGGTGGCGTCTCGCCTTGTGTCACCACAAGATGGCTACCCCATGTCATCACAAGATGGTCTACCCCATCCCATCACAAGATGGCCTCCCCCATGTTGTCATAAGATTGCTGCTACAAGATAGCCAGCAGGGGAGGGTAGTTGGGAGTGACTGGGCTTGCAAGGGAGGGCAGTTGGGGTCGATTGGGCCAGTTAGGGAGGGCAGTTAGGGGTGATTGGGCTGGCAAGGAAGGGCAGTTGGGGGCAATCAGGCTGGCAGGGGAGCAGTTAGATGTCAAATAGGCCAGCAGATGAGCAGTTAGGGGGTGATCAGGCTGGCAGGCTAAAGCATTAGGGGCAATCAGGCAGGTAGGCAGGCTGGTGATCAGTTAGGAGCCAGCAGTCCTGGATTGTGAGAGGGACATCCTACTGCTGGTTTAGGCCAGATCCCACCCAAGGGGTCTCAGATTGGAGAGGGTGCAGGCTGGGATGAGGGACACCTTCCCCAGTGCATGAATCTCATGCACTGGACCTCTAGTATGTTTATATTACTCATTGCTTCCTAGTTGCTGCTCCTGACTCAGCCTTCACCAGGATGGGAGTTAGACTGCCAGGCAGTTTTGCTGTAATGCTTTTCATTTACATTTTAAAATTTAGATTTGGTTTCACAATGTAAGACCTGGGATCTGTCTACTGTTACAGTTTTAAAAATTTCTATGTTATTCTCTTTCCTACAGTTTATTCTACCCAGGGCTAGCTACTCTCTCCTGTTTCAAAGCCTGGTAGTATTTGTGAAAGTAACTTAACATTTGGGTATTGGAAGTTTCTGCTATTACTTATATGATTTTGATCAGATAGATCTATTTGAACTCAAATATATATATATATATATATAGATAGATAGATAGATAGATAGATAGATGGATAGATAGATAGATAGATAGATATGTGTGTGTGTGTGTATTTTTGGACAATTTTCATCTCTGTTCGAGAATTCTTAGCTGCTAAGGCTTCTAGAATGTCACAGCTCTTTTTTGGGAATGCCAGCTCCATAGAACATGTTCCTCTATTCCCCAAATAATAACAGCCATTGTCATTATTAAATATTAGGATTATTATATCAATATGCTATAATGTTAATATTAATGATATTATTAAGTAATAATGACTATTGTTATTATTTTGGTTTCTGCCTAAAACTTTATGCTCAGACAGCAATATGGAACAATTAACCTTCTTTAGAAGCTTAGATCTTAAAATTTCTCTTGTCCTTGGGGTCAGTGGCATTTCCTGACTCTTAAAGAAATAGGTTTTCAGTTCTGTGTTATTTCTGCACAATGACTGTGTCTTGCACTTCTTCCCAGGAAGCGTTTTGGGCACTATCTCCAAAATGGGAAGCATGCCCTGTAGTAAGATTTAAACTAGTACATAAATCAAGGCTACACTTCCTAATGTGGAAGCTGATGTGCCTTAGGAAACATTAATCATGAGAAAATTGATTTAGGAGAAAAACTTGTTAAAGGCGGTTCTTGGAATGGAGGGTATTGGAGAAGTGGACCCTCAGCCCGAGTCTGGAGCTCCAGAGTTCTGGGCAGCAGGCTAGTGTCTGCCTGATCTATTATACACCCGCATGGGGATGCGGACAGATCCAGGCAGCGAGGGTCAAGTGAGTCCCGGGTCTTTTTTCTTGCAGTTTCAGAAAATAAATTTTAAACCATTTTGTTACCCCGAAATGACTTCCCGGCAACTCCACATGGCCTCTTTAAGTGCTACCATGAGCTCTTTTACTGTTCTCTGGATGTTTAAAAGAAGATGAAATTTAGCACTACTGGCTTTTAATCTGAAAAGGAGAAAATATTTAGAAAATGATCTTGTATTTAAATGTTTTTATACCTCACTAGGCACAAGTTTTTGTGTAGTTAATATGGCAGTGAATTCCTCTGAAGTGTATACATTAATAGTATTAGTGTGCATCTTTAAATCATTAAAATTAATTAGGATTTAATGTGCTGGATCTTTGATCCAAAGTTCTCAAAGCATCTTGAGCCTGTCTGTATTGGCTCAGTATTTTTTCAGTCTATCCCTGTGAGGTAGTTGTTAAGTATTATTCCTTATTTTACAAATGAGGCACAAATGAAGCTGAGAGAGACTTAAGGGACTTGCTTAAAGTCCCAGAGCAAGTTGATAGCATGCTAAAAGCAATAAAGGAAAAGTCCCTTAACTTGAAAGATTTTCAACCTTTTTTCAGAATATATCCTACTCTAAAATGCTACGTTTTCCATGAAATGAGCATATTCTTATATACCCAGTGCTTTAGGAAATTAAAATGGACCTAAGAAGAATTTAATAAAATACTTCTCTCTCGCTATTACACTTTGATTAGGTTTCCGGGGAAACTTGTGATTGAAGTACCCTTCCTGCACATGTCGGTATTTCCTTTTGTGCAGTCAGATGAGCACTGAGAGAGGGCGTCAGACAGTAGCCAGGGGGAGTATGCTGCCTGGAAGAGCAGGTGAGGTTAGCAGGGGCTTTCTTTCTCATGGAGAACCTTGCAAGGTGAGATGTTCCTATTAATGAACAGACAGTGCCTCCTTCACATTCACTGAATCAAAAAGCCAAGGAAATGTTAGTGTTAGTAGAAGCCTTGGGATTTTCTGGGGCCATCTTCCACAAAATACAGGCTCTTGTTGCACTGTATGCTTGACAAGTCATCATGCTGGCTCTGCTTGAGCACTTTGGGAGAAGCAACATTGTCTTTTTTAAAGAAACTGTTCTGCTGGTGAATAATTGTAATAACCAATGCGCCACCATATATAGCTATACATAGTATTTATCTATAAACTTTATTTTATATATATATATATATATATATAAATATATAAAAATATATTTTATATTTATATATATGTAAATAAAGTTTATATATAAATATATAAACTTTATATATTTACACACACACACACACACACACACACACACACACACATATATATATAAAATGAAAAAAAAGATAAATAATGTTTGACCTCAATAAGTTTGGCCAAGTTGATTTCTGAACCTGCTTCTTCATCTGTATAATGAGCAATTAACTTATTTGAGTATTAAATGAGCTGGATATAAAGCATTTAGGAGAGAGCCTGTTACATAGTAAGTGCTCAATAAATGCCAGTTCCTATTATTATCTAAGATGAGGGAGGGAGGGGAGCAAGGAAGGAGAGAAAGTGGGTCTCATCATTCTGGTTCTTATTTTGCTCTCTATCCCATCCTTGAAGATCTGCCCACCATCCTTTCTCATTTGGATTACTGCTGGAGTCTCTAAACTTGCCTCCCTGTTTCAAGTCTCAGTCCTTTCAATCCACTTTCCCACATTTAAGAAAAGGGAACTTAATAAGGTGCAAGTCTGAGCATGCTAATCACTATCTTAAAATTCATTGCTCTTCCTGAACTTCAGGAAACTGTTTGACACCTTTGGTGATCAGCCCCCAACTGCTTCTTCAGCTTATTTGCACTAAACCAATACCCTGATTTACATTCCAAACTGTGAGCTGTGGGCAATGTGCTGGCAATCCACATCTGACCCTGTTTTCCTTCCTTGCTCAGACTTTGTTCTTTTCATCTTCAAGGTTCAGTCATTTTGAACCCATAAGTGCTCTCAGACTTTTATTTCTACCTATTTGCCATGTTTGATCACAATGACTTTTCTGTCCCTCTCCATCTCTTAACTTGAGAGCCTGGAGATCAGGGACTGTATCCTATTCACTGCTCTTTCTCCTGACTCCAGTTCTTGGCACATGGTAGGTAATAGGTGTTTGTTGAATAAATAACAATAGACAACAGAGTGGAATTACTGTTAAATAATTTCTTCAGACAAAGAGGGTGATAAAAGTTACAGAAAGGAGGGCTCATCTCTAACTGTATTTACAGGCAGAGAAAGGATCATAGCGTGTTGGTACTTGAGTTAGTGTTTTAATTGATCTTTCTGGAGTAAAGACATTCAAATAAAACTTGGGGGCATCAGTTAGTTAAACTGTAGCCTTTGTGTCAGGATGAAATTCCAACTTCTTAGCTGTAAGAGATTATATATCTATAAAATAAGTATTAAGCCTATTATAGTACTGTATGCCTCAGCTCAATTAAATCCTTAACTCTTCTGAGGGACAGAGTAAGCATATGTAAGCTGTTTTCCTAAACCCGAGATTAGGAACACAGACTGTATATTCCTGGTCTGTGCACTAGATCCTTGTGTTGGAGTTTAAGATCTTGAGTGGAGAGCCCTTGAGAAGATGGAAGGGGTGAGAGGTGTGAGAAGATACAAGGGAAAGAAAAAAAAAATTAATTGCTATATATGTGTCAGAGGGAACAGACATGGACTCACAGCTATAAAGTTCTTTTAAAAATACCAATAGTTGAGAATTTTTTTTCTCTTAAAAGACTAGTTTTATCATGCCAATGTTATTTTTTTATAGGAATGTTTTCATGTCAATGAAGATATTAATGCAGAATATTTAGATATTCATCCTGCTAAATCAGGGACCAGCGGAGTCCACAGGAGGCCTTTGGATGTCTCTTAAATGGAGTTATGTCTATGAAATTTAAAAAAAAATTCAAAATTTCATGAATACATTTTTCTTTCTCTGAGGAGAGAGACCATTATATTGTCACAGGTCTCCTGGTTTAACAAAGGTCAGGAATGAGGAGAATTTTGTGCTTTCTCCAATCGGAGTCAGGTAATGAGTTGCAACTCTGAACAATGGTGGTGTGCTTATTAAAAACAGACCCCCTCAAAATATTTAGTTACAGTGGAATATCATCTCAAAAAGACTTTAAAAATATTTATCTTCTTGTATTCCTCATTGAACAATCACAACAAAAAAATTTACTAGTTCAATTTACACTTAGCATTTAATGATGTGCAAAATTTTTTTCCATAGACTAACTTTTGTATAATTACTAAGCTTTGTTATTTTGAAGGACCAGAGGTTGGAAAAACAAAACAAACAAACATACAAATAAACAGCAACAAAATACCGGTACAGTCCTGGATTGTAGGCAGCAATTACTACAGTCTTCAGACATTTCTTAGTTTTCTTTCTTTTACATCTCATATTGAAACTTAAAGCTAGTTTTTCTTTTCAATGAATTGAAAGTCTTCTAATTATTACATTTTTTCAGTGAATCATATTTTGCATATATTTATCTCACACATTATGATTGATAGGAAATGGGTTTCACTGGGATGGGGATAGGAGAGAAGGAGAAGAGTTGGGATGTGGTCAAAGGAGAAAATAGACTTTTGAATGGTGTCTATAGTGTGGCAGGCCATCATAGGATTATAACATGTTATCTAACTGAACCCCTACAGCCATACTCTTGTATGTTAGATGCATATATACAACTCTATTGTAGGGGAGAAGGTTGAGGCTTCAGGAATTAAGGAATTGCTGAATGAATGGCACTCAGCTTATAAAATTGGTCTTTAAACTCAACTTTGACTTTGAAGATTATTAGGCCTCTCTCCACCCCAACTAGATTACCTTTTACAAAACCTGGTATCATTTAAGGCTCTTTTATTTATTTATTTATTTATTTTTATTTAAAAAAATATATATATTTTATTGATTTTTTACAGAGAGGAAGAGAGAGGGATAGAGAGTCAGAAACATCGATGAGAGAGAATCATCGATCAGCTGCCTCTTGCACACCCCACACTGGGGATGTGCCTGCAACCAAGGTACATGCCCTTGACCGGAATCGAACCCGGGACCTTTCAGTCTGCAGGCTGATGCTCTATCCACTGAGCCAAACCGGTTTCGGCATCTGAGGCTCTTTTAAATGCTGTAGTGTTCATACAGAAACTGACATTACTGTTACCAGATAAATTAAAAATAATTAGCCATACTCTTTGGAGAGCTAGAGTAACCTTCAAAGATGAAAGCATCACCCATAGTTAGTTGTTCTCTCATTAACTAGTACTAGCTAGTGATCTGGACTTTGTATGCTAGCAAAATACTGAATGATCAGAAGTCACAGAAAATAGACTGCCTACAACTCAAACATCACTGAAACAATTGCTAAGAGGATAAAGAGCCAGATAATAAAATTAACCTGTGTGATTTAAATATATATATCTTGGGAGAGAGAGATAGAAAAACCAATGATGAGAATCATTGATTGGCTACTCCAGCATGCCCCCTCCTGGGGATCCAGCCTGCAACCCAGGCATGTGCCCTGACTGGGAATCCAGCCGTGACCTCCTAGTTCATAGGTCAATGCTCAACCACTCAGCCATTTTAACAGGTTTTCTATGAAAACTCTTTTTTTTCCTGATAGCTCTATCTTGAAATAAGCACTATGTTCTTTAAAAACTTTCACAACTCCTATAGGATAGCATATACAACTTTTGTCTCAGTTCCTAGAGTTGTTACTAGGGTTTTAAACTGAGCTAGGTATCAACCTGAGTCCTAGGTATTACAGGATTTAATCTGAAACAAATATAGATGATATCAAAACAACAATAACAAATCTTTTATTGTTTTCCCCTGATTATAAAAGTAATACAATCCTAGTTTAAGAATCGAACCCAAAACCCCACACATGCCCTGATCAGATATAAAACCAGTGACCTTAATGTACAGGATGATGCTGCTCAACCAACCAAGCCATACTGGCCAGGACAGTAAAACACTTTTAAGAAAATAAAAATTCATATCTGTTAGCCACAGCAAACACTGTTAATATTTTAATGTACTATCTTACAATGACTTTAGTATACATTATACTTTCTAAAGTTGAGATTATACTCTATAGTTTTATATCTATTTTCACTAAATTTAATGTATCCATTTTCACTGGAACATTGTTTTTTTTCCTGAACATTATTTTAAGTGGCTTAAAAATACAAATTTAATTAATATCTATGGGATTTCTTTTTTTTTTGCCAAGAATAATCCATTCTTTGTCCCTTGTTCTCCATTGCCTACATGGTTATTTTAGGAGCAACCATGTTCTTATTTAACTATATCTCACTGGTTATATTTGATTGGAACAGAGGTGGGCACTTGGCCAAACTTAGCTAATTGGTGTGCTTCACCAGAAAAATTTTAAACTTGGGACCTCCCTGGTAGCTGAAGCCTTGGGGCTTTCACTGGCTATATTTGTTTGTCTTAATGAGAAGAAATTAAGTGCAGCGACAGAAAAAAAGCATGCTGCTGTGTCTGTAGCTTCAGTTGTTCTTGAAATTCAGCTTCATCTCCAACTTCCCATGACTTGTTTGCTCAACCTTTCTTTGGATGACTCGAGCCAGTAAATTCTCATAATGTTGAAGCTAGTTTGATTTGGGTCTCTGTTTTCTTCTAAAAAATATTCTGGTGAATACATTAACCTTAGGAGGTTAAAGGTGAGAAAACTGAGGCCCAGAGAAAGTAAGCAAGCTGAGAAATGAAGGAGGCGTGACAGAACCCAGATATGTTTGACTCTAAAGCCTGCAAACTTAATCATTAAGATTCATATTCTTTCTATATTTTTTTCAACAAAAATTGTTGCAAGAATGGGAAAATGATGCATTTTAATTTCTCTCTCTCTCTCTCTCTCTCTCTCTCTCTCTCTCTCTCTCTCATAGGAAGAGATAATTGAATATGAAACCAAGTGAACTTATTATCTTTCTACTTTTGAATTTCTGTATTTCTACTTGAAGACCCCCTCTTCCTACTCTTAAAATATACCTTGTCTATAAAGTCTAGTCTGCTTTTCATTTAGTAGGAACTGGTTATCAGCTCCTTTGTTAAAGATGCCTGGTTTCTTGTTTCTTCTTTTGCATTTCCAATCTCTCCCATCCCCCTCAAGTTTTAAGAATGTCTACATGGAACCTGTGAGATTGTTATCATTATCATAATCACTAACATTAATACTTAGTGACTGACATGGGTCTGGCATGAATTAGAAGGCTGATATGTACTACCTCATTGAATTTTTACTCTAAGGCTTTGTAGGTACTTCTACTACTATTCTTATTGATGCCATTGTTGTTATTGTTCTTTCAAATTTAAATATGAAGAAAAAAAGATTTAAAGAAATATATTTTCCAAGGTTAAATATGTAATCAGTGGTAGAGCCCCATTTTTAATTCATATCTATCTGCACTAAAGCCCATGGCCACACCCACTTAAATGTTGCTGCTTACAGCAGATTCTGTGATAGGCATGGTTCCCTCAAATGCATGGGCAAGACAGGGCAACTGCACGAAGCCACAAGATTGCTCTCGGCTGCTGGGCCACAGGGTTCAGTATTCAGGCAAGTGTTTAAAGGATTGTATAATGGAGTAGGGAAGATAAGATCCACAACCAAAATCCATTTCAACTAGTGCAACACATAGATCATTTTGCAAGTAGGATGGCAGTGATGCTTCCAAGCACAGGACTTATTTACTACTTGGGAATTACAGAGACAAAGTCATCCAGATATTGCCAGAAGGAAAGATAAGGACTGGAAAGGTTGTCAGGGCTATAGCCAAGAATTGAGGGGAGCGGGGGAGGGGTCAATGCAAAACTCTAGATTCAGCCAAAGAATTGAAATGAATTAGAAAACCAAGTCGGAGTCTGGTTATAGAAACTAACTGATCACACCAAGGTTGAATAAGAAAGTTGCATAAGAGTGTCTGTGGGTTTCCTGGTGTCACTGCAGATGTATCAGCATGAAAGTATATTGTATTAGTTAGGTTTCTCCAAAGAAACAATACCAATTGGATCTCTATCTTTCTATCATCTACCTATGAAAAATTATACAAATGATATATAAAAATATATAATACACGGGAAAGTATATAAATACATGAGAAAATACATCTATATAGCTATACAGATAAAATGAGATTTATTATAAGGAACTGGCTCATGTGATTATAAGGCTGAGAAGTTTTATGATCTACTATGTTTAAGCTAGAGATCTAGGAATGCTGGTGGTATAAATTCCAGTCATAGTCCAATGGCCTGAGAACCAGGAGAGCTGATGGCAAAAGTCTCAGTCCAAGGGCAGGAGAACACTGATGTCCCAGCTGAGTAGTCAGGCTAAATGAACAAATTTTACTTTCTTTCACTTTTTTGTTCTATTCAGGCCTCCAAGGCATTTGATGATGTCCATCCACATTGGAGAGGGCCATCTGCATTACTTACTTTACCAATTCAAATGCCGGAAACAAACTTACAGAAATATCCAGAGATGATGTTCAATCTGGGCACCCCGTGATCTGGTCAAGTTGACGGATAAAATTAACCATCACATACGCTAAGCACCGGCCATTAGAAAGACTAATTCCAGAGTGTATTAGCTAATGGGCAAAATCAGTGATTTGGAGATTAGCCAATATCTACTCAACCACTTGCTTGCTGAATGACCTTTAGCAAATTATTTCCCTGCTCCAATCCTAGATTCTCTTATCTGCAAAATGAGGACAGCAATATCTATTTTATAAAGTGATCATTAGGACTGAATCAACTGATAATTTATATGTAATGAGATACTATTTCAAAACATTAAGATAAAAATTCTTTGTTTTGGAGAAGGGAGGAGAATAGAGGGGAAATATATCAGCCAGACTTCTCCACAGAAGCATAACTAGAGGGGATGGAAAAATCCTATATAATAAAGAGGTAATATGCAAATTAACTCTCATGCTATTGCATAAGATGGCCGCCCCCATGTGGTCAAAGATGGCTGCCACAAGATGGCCATCAGGGGAGGGTAGTTGTGGGCAATCAGGCTAGCAGGGGAGGGCAGTGGAGGGGACTAGGCTGGGGGGGGGGGGAGGTTAGTTGAGGGGAACCAGGCTGCAGAAGAGGGCTCAGAAAAAGGTAATTGCTGAGACTGAACTTGGATCCTCTGATAGCCAGCAGTATTTATACCATAGTTCCTTACATCTCCTCAAGAGCAATGCATGGCCAGATACCTCATCTAAAAGACAGATCAGTTTATGCATAGTAGGAAATCAAAACAATAAAAATAAACCCAGAAATATATATTTTTAGAAGAAGATAAGGCTCAGTTTCTAAAGCCTGATTCGAGGAAACTTAAATATAAAATGTGAACTTTTCATACCAGTGTCTCTAGTTGGTTAACAATATCCTTTAGGAAGTCCTGAATATTTAAGAAGAGGAACTTTAATTGTAGGAAATTAATTTTTGGGAAAGGTGGATAATCTAGTGGTGATTATAAACTGCATTCCCAAGAAGCAAATGAATAACTCACAAAATGGTCACACATGGCTCCAACATTTCTGGTTTTGTTTCTCAGAATATGTTATTGATATTTCAATGTCCTGAGGAAATATATGCTGGATTTATTATAGTGATCCTTGTTTCTCTGATTTTTATGAAAATTGGCAAAGGTGATTTTAGCATATATTTCCAAAAAGTTTTAAAATAAGAGCCTCAGAAAGAATAACAGAGAGCCTAGTCTTTGGTCATCAACATCTGTCCCCCAGAGGGATTCACTTGGCACAGCCCCCAGCCCGGAGCTGGATCAGACAAAGGACAATGACCAATGTTCAGCTAGAAGTGGACTCAGAAGGTCACCTACTGGTGCTTGAGTCTTATTATTAATATCTGTTCTAAGACTCTTACAAGTCTTTGCTCAACTGCCCCTGCCCACTGAGGCCTGCTCTGACCTCCTTTAAGTTGCTATTTTATTTTATTTTATTTTTTAAAAAATATATTTTTTATTGATTTTTTACAGAGAGGAAGGTAGAGGGATAGAGAGTTAGAAACATCGATGAGAGAGAGACATTGATCAGCTGCCTCCTGTACAACCCCTATTGGGGATGTGCCCACAACCAAGGGACATGCCCTTGACTGGAATCGAATCTGGGACCTTTTAGTCCATGGGCTGACACTCTATCCACTGAGCCAAACCGGTTTCGGCTAAGTTGCTATTTAAATTATATCCCAACACAGCTCCAGCACTCTGAAACCCAATGATCCTACTTATTTTTCCTTAGCATTATTTATCAGCTAACATATTATATCATTTATTTATATAATGTGTGTTATGGATTGAATTGTGTCTCCTCCCTTCTTCCCCTCCCTGAAACCCCAAGGTTATAGTCCTAATTCTCAGTACGATTAGGACCTCTGACTGTGACTTTACTTGGAGATGATGTCTTTTTCGGGGTAATCAAATTAAATGAGGTCATTAGTGTGGGCATAATCCAGTATGACTGATACCCTGATAAAAAGGGGAAACAGACACAGAAACAAACGCACATGGAGGGAAGAGACAGGGAGAGAGAAGATGGCCAGCCACATGACAAGGAGAGCTTAGAACAAGCTCTTTCCTCCCGGCCGCCAGAAGGAACCAATCCTATTGACATCCTGATTTCTGACTTCTGACCTCCACAACTGTGGGGCAGTAACTTTCTGTTGTTTGAGCCACCCAGTTTGTGGTATTATACTTTATTATGGCAGCCCTAGGAAACTAATACAATGTGGTTACTGTTTTCTTAAAATTAAATGTATTGGGGCTGACATGATTATACAGGTTTCAGGTGAGGGTTTCTATGTTACAAGATCTGTAAATTGCACTTTGTGCCCAACACCCAAAATCTGATCTTTTCCTGTCATCATATATTAGGAACCCCTTCTCCCTCAACCTCCTTCCCTCTGATATTTATTGCTTAAGGTGTGTTTTATTCCACTTGAATCATAAGCACCAGGACAGTAGGCATTTTTCTGTTTTGTTCGTTGATAGATTCCAAGCTACTAGAACAATTTCTAGCACATAGTAGGGGCTCAATAAATATTGGTTTTAAACACGAGTGAATAAATGGGCTTAAATACAAGTGGTATTGAGGAACTCGCTACCTGTATCTGGAGGGTATTACGGTCTTCTTTTCAAAGGTGAGAAAATAGATACCTGAGATGAGGCTGCTCAGAATCATCATGGGATGTATACCCAGGTTTTCTGAACCCTGCCTCCAAGAAGGACAGTGTGTGTGCTACAGTGGATTTGAAACATTAGTCTGCATCAGCACCACCTGGACCAGTGAAGACTCAGGTACTTTGACCCAGAAGGCCTGAGAAAGTCCCGCAGGTTTCTAGGTGATCCTGATGCTGCTGTTTCTGGGTTGGCGCTTTGTAAGCCACTGCTGTATATTATAGCCAACTTCCTAACCTTTTATTATCTGGTGTGTATAAGTAACTCAACTATGTTACACTACCCCATTCCACGATTTGTGCACCTTTCTAAACTTTATGCTTAGGCACCTAGATGTAGCAGGAAAATGGACACTTGCATTTCCATTTCTTGGTTACTGCCATTTTTTGCTTTAATGTTATGCTTTTATGTTGCCCCCTTTCTTTCCTCGTATTCTTTGTTCTCCTTAACTCTGATCTTTCTTTGGAGACTCTACTTGTTGTATTGTGTTTTTCTCCGTGTTCTGTGAAATACTGTGCTTACTATGTGAAAATAATGTAATTTAATTAAGTTGAAGGTAAATTACCTTGCATCTAGCCTGAGCACAGCACAAAGGCTGCCGTAATTCCTATTATTAACTTCTCTTTGGAGGTTTTATTTGTTGAGGGGCATCTGAAAAACCTTAGAAACTCAGTTCAGAAAAACAAATTGGGTGGCTGCAGTAATAGTGTATAAATCAGGGACTTGAGATTTCAGACACAGAAGCTGAAGTTGCTATGGAAAATGTTTTCTTTCCTCTGGCTGTTATTGTTCTTGTTACCACCCATAAGATCTGTCCAGAAACAATGCACCATCTAACAGAGGGCAAGCTGGACTTCAACAAAAATAATTAAAACATTGAAATCAGAGGAAAAGGCCATCTTAAATCACTCATTGTTGTATCCATATTGATGTCTTTAGTTAAAAAAAAAAAAGAACAAAACCAAGGAAAGCTTTGATTGATTCCTCAAATATTTCTTCTATATTGTGATCAAATGAACAGTGATTCAGTTTATGTAATAAACTCAAATGATATTTCTCAGTATTTCCAAGTATAAAATTATTGGATTCTGTGGTTCTGAGACTTTTAAATACATACATTCATCTCATACATGGAAAAGCTTTTTTCAGTAGATTAAAAAAAAATCTATGTTGAAATGACAATTAGTACCACTAGAGGGCACTGTGGCCAAACATTTGTACCAAAGACATCCACAGGAGCTCTATCTTGACCAAATTTAGTTGCATAGGAACTGTTAGATAACCCAGATGTACTGGTCCAAAATTTTGTTTTAAAATTACTTCTTTGGAATTTGGAGTCCATTTTTCTCATAGAAACAATAAAATAGTGGTATGTTCCTCATTTAAACCCTCCCCCCAATCTGTTAAATATATATTACAACTGAGATTTATTTGCTATCCTATATAATAAAAGCCTTATATATGTCCCCTCGGTCGGGTTGGGAGGGCAGGGCCAGCAAGCCAATCTCCCACATTCCCTCCTCCCCTCCCCAGTTGGCCAGGCATCACCTGTGCATGAATTTGTGCACTGGGCCTCTAGTATAAAAATAAACAAGAACAAAAACAGCAACAGCAAAAAGCCCCAATAGAATTGCAACTTATTTATATACAATGAGGTTTGAAAAAAATCTGAATGTAGAGGGTTTTTTTTTTGTGGGGAGGCGGGTGCAATAGGTTTAAATACAGATGCCTACTAGCTTGGAAATACCTAGTACAAAGTTGCAATCCCACTTCTTCGAAAGCAACAATAAAACAAAAACACTCAGTAATGAACTGTTATCCTGCGGGTCACCCCAGTGACTAGGTTAATAGCATTAGTCCTCTCCTCCCCACTCCCTTATGTTGTTGGTTGGTAGGTTTGACTGGGCTCCTCCTCTCCCTAGAGCCCCCTGGGCTGCTTTGCTTTCTGATGACCTATAGAACAAATGAAGAGACTTGAAGAAATTCAATTTGGCGATATGGGGGGCCAGGCGGTAGTCCAACTCTAGTGGGAGAACTACCCTTGCTCTGGCCCTGCCATCCCCTTTTATTGAGGCTTTGGGGAAAACATCTTAAGCAACATAAACAGAAATTTACATGTAGCCCCTGGGCAGGAAATAACAGAAATTTACACAGGACAAATAAGGTAGATTCTGCTTCAGCTAACATAATCTCAACTAAAGGTTAGAGCAATTAAGGTTGTTGACCAGCCTTCCTGGCTTCCTGTCAACATCTCTTTTTCAGTGAAACTGATTTGGTTTCCAGCAATGACCACCATCTACGGACACCTCTGCTTCCCCCACCTCATGCTGGTCAGCAGCATTTCTTGTTTCTTTGTCTTAAAAGACAGCCAGATGTCTAGCCAGCCCCAGCCACTGGGTGAAGACATTTCCTCCTAGTCCCAAACTATTAAGGGTAATTTCTTGGAGCATCGGTCTTCCCCAAACTCAGTACGGAAACTGCATCTGCTCACTTTCCAGGTGGGAACAGGACTTTCCCATGGCTGCAGCACAACTCCCTCTCCCCCCTCTATCCTCTGTTCTAGAAATGGTTCCCCTTCCCCCCTCCCCTCTTTAACTGCTCTTCCCTCAAACTTAATGACTGTTTTTGGAATATCCAATTTTTTTTTTTTTTATCTCTCTTTAGGGCTTTTATTACCTTAGTCTACATTTCAATCAATGAGTATTTTCAACTAGATAGGAAACAAGACATGACTGACAGCTAATTTCTCACCACCTTCCTTCCCTTTTCTCTTTAGCTTGAATTGAGAAATCAGTTTTCTCTCTCCTCAGAGATAGCATAGGCAGATGGAGGTGGAGGTGAATGGTGAGCAAAATGTCTGAAGCTCTGTGGATCGGAGGAATGCTGACCATGGTCTTGCTCTCTGGATGATGAACGCCACAGACCACCCTCGCAGTTTAGGTTGTGTCAGTATCACCTGGGAGGGCTGGTCCAAAATGTAGACTCCCGGAAGTGTGTGGGGGGAAGCTCAGGGAAGTGCATTTTACATAAGTGGGCTTCTGAGGAGGATGTTATTCCGGCCACAAGTTGATGCATTATGCAATCGGTCCTCCTTTCAGGCTAATTTTAGAGCGTATCTTCTGTTTATGGGTTCTTGTTTTAAGGCAGCAAATGTGTCACTATCACCAAGGAGACAGGAGCGCCATTTAGTTGGTGTGTTTGGCGAGGTTATGAAATAATAATGTTTAGTAAAGGCGGGCACTGATCTGATCTGCCCATTCAGGATTACAGGCGTAGTATTTTCACAAAAGAAAAGCATTATTCATGAAACCTTCTGTGTGTGTGTGTGTGTGTGTGTGTTTTCTTTTTTAAGATGATAAATAATTGAAAGTAAGGTTGATATTCATATGCCACACCAAGCTTTTCTTTCCTTTTTTTTTTAATTTTAATTTTTTTTAAAGTGTAACGAGGAGACAGATGGTATTTTTTTTTTCTATAGATGCCAAAAAACAACAACTCCCAAATCTCACAGTTGTGGAAGCAAATCTTATATAATTTCCAAAAGCAGCATATCTCGGATCCCACTGGTAGCTTCCAAAAACAGCGAATCACATGGAGAGTAGATTGCACATTCTGGATGTTTGTCATTGGATTGGCTAAAGAGAAGGCATTTTGAGTGAAACTAGAGCTTTCTGAATACACAGAAAATTAACTTGTAAGAGGTGACATTTAAATGTGCCCAGCTGATTAGTAACGGATACATTTCCGTCATGTTGAGGTTTCCATGGATAATAGGAATGGCACCCCCCCCCCCCATACACACGTCAACATGTTATGTCACTTGAGAGGTGGTAGCCTTTCATGCAACAAAAGTAAAATTATTATTCAAATAGAGTGAGGACAAGAATTTTAGGAAGATCAGATAAATTCTCCAAGTATGTGTCTTGGTTAGACAAATGATGGCCAAAAAAATCTCTTGGCTGCATCCTTTTTGAATAAATAGATCGTTGAAATGACAGAGCTTTGGTTTTTTTCAGTGTTCTTTTTCCACAGCTAAGTGCTTCTGTCTACATAAGTCACATACTAATTAGTAATTAACCACTCTTATTTAATTAGACTATCTAGTTGGTGGATCATGCATTAATCACTCCCAGTTTGGTGTGTGCCTGTTGCTCGTGGTGACGAGGCCACTCTACTGGGTGCATTTCATGCTGTGTGAGGCAGCTGAGCCCAGACTCAGCCTTTTTCTATCATTGCCTTGAATTTAGAAAAGAAATATCAAAGTGTGTGAAGTTGCACTAACCCCAGTGACAACTAGACTTCTGAAATAGTTACAAAAGGCAAAAAAAAGAAAAAGAAAAAAAGAAAAAAAAAGAAAAAAAGAATCTTGGCTGACTGAATAAAGAAAGGAAACTTTCATTCAAGAGATTCATTATATTTTCTTCTTTTCTAAGCTTTGGGTTTTCTCTCCCATCGTTTGAAAATGATACGTATGCTTTAAGGAAAGGTAAAAATAGACTTTTAGACCTATTGTATTTTCAGGAACTATAAGCCTGCAATAAAAATTCAAACTTTCAACACTTTCTAAAGCTTTGGGTGAATAGAGTATATTAGATGAAACATACTTGAAAGAATTTTAGACTCCAGCCAGTTTGGTTCAATGGATAGTGCCCAGCCACGGACTGAAGAATTCTGGTCAGGAGCATGTACCTTGGTTGCAAACTTGACCCCCGGTCAGGTTGTGTTCAGAGGCAATCAGTTAATCTCTCTCTCTAATCTCACATCAATGTTTTTCTCTCCGTCTCTATCCCTCCCTTCCACTCCCTTCCACTTCCTAAGAAAAAATACCCTTAGGAAAAATATTGAGTTTTAACAATAACAACAATAAAGAATTTTAATTAGAAATGGCCACAGTAACTTAGAAGCAGTTATTTTAGTAAAAATGTTACATTTTTTAGATTATGAAACTAACCCTTTATACTTTTAGTTGTACTTTTGGTCTATTGGTTGTTATATAAGTGGAAATTTTCGCTATCATTATTAATTTCTTACAACTTACAATGTGTCTTAACAACTTCTAGGATGGCATCAATCATTTTATCCAGAAAGTCCTCTTGATAATTAACTCTCCATTCTCATAGCTGCACTTACCCACAAGTAGACTTCATCTAAGTCAGTGGTTACTAGCTCTGGGCAGAGGTCAGAGAAGGAGTTGATTTATGAATCCAAGTTGCCTGTGGAGTTTTTTTGCTTGTTTAATTGTGTATTTTTTTTGTTTTGTTTGTTTTTTTGTATGAAAGACTGTTGTTTGGAAGTGGAGTTTTAGGAAAAAGCACATTTGGGGCAGGCTCATCTGTGTGCCCAAAGTCATCATTTTCCCAGAATGTGAAACATGCAAAAACCTGATGCAAAGATCCTCTCAGACAAATCACTGCTCCATTAAACAGTCACATTTTCTTCAATGACTGGATACAGGAACAAAGATCCTTAATATTTCCCAAGATGTTCACCCTGAGAGAGAGGCAGTGGTAGAAACTGAGGCTCCAAGGAGGTATTGGCTCATTCAAATTTGGGCAGTTAGTTAGCACTGGGCTTAGGATCTGGTTTGGGCTTCTCTTTACTGTACCTTTGTTCTCCTCCTCCTTTTTCTCCTCATCATCTTTGTTATTTTGTCTTCCTTCTTCTTCTGGATAAAGGTATTTGGACAAAGAAATTTAAGTTTAATGTAGTAATTATTTCAAGTTTTATATCATGTTTTATTTCATGAACCAAATTTCTGATTAATTTTCATTAATATGGCAGGTTGATCAATCAGAGTGGATATGTACGGACTATAAACTAGCCAGGTGATGTGTTTTATTCTGTATAAATGCATGGGAGTCTTTTCTTTACATTCCTAATTATTGAAAGAATTATACTTCTGTAAAGGTTTGGAAGTATTTTAATGAAGCCTCTGTGAGCACGGATAAGGACTCCCCCTAAACTGCCCTGACTTTTCTCATTCCATGTATGATAATCCCAGCTTCAATAAAAAGAGTGAAGGTGTGATTGTTGACACATTGTGATGGAATCTGGTTGGTGATAATACTCAGCAAATAGAAATTCTTCCTCCCATTCCCACTCTCTAGCATAGGGAATATTTTGATCAGTAATGGCATTTCCTTAAAAATTTCCAATTATCTACGATACATATTAAAAATAAATTGGGATTGTTTTTTCTTTTGTGAAGATTGAAGAATTCTAGGTCTTTTGGTCAATCCATTGGTCAGGTCTAGGAGTCCTTTGATAAGAAAAACAAACAGCTTAATTCTTTCAATGAAAACAGTAGGGTTCTCTATAGCAGCATTCAGGTGCTATGATCTGTGAATACTGTTCACCCACAGAGCTATTTTATGTCTTCTGTATTACATGGAGCCCAACCTGATAAGAATCAACATTCTAAAAGCACATGTGGGTGTTATGCCTCATACCATCCACTTGCTATGTATTCTTCTTAGGGTCAAAGAGCAACGGTTAAGGATTTATAAAGTGTGGCATGGCATAGAAAGAAATCAAGAACACATTTTGACCTTGAGACTCCTGACTTCTGTCTATCACTGGCTGCCATCCAGCTTTGTGATGCTGAGATAACACTTACTCCCATCTATTGAAGGAATCAGCCTAACATTATCAATTATACCTCTCAACCCTAAAGTTTTCTGTGAATATTTAAGCACGTATGCTTAAAACTCTGGGCATGCCCCCAGGCTATGAATGCTGATTTAAACCTGGGACTAGGGAATTTTCTCTTAAACTCCAGCTATTTGCAAACATTCTTGAGTTCTCAGTACTCAGGGTATTTTATTTGACAGTTTGCCAAAATTAGCTAGCGGCTAGAACTCAAGCCTACGATCTCCACTCCATTGGGAAAATGCTGAAAACAGAATGGAGGATGCACTACATAGAAATCACAAAATCCAAAATTGTTCTTCAGTTTACACATCAGTTTGTTAAACAATTAACACGTGTCTTGATTTCGAATGCTAGCTGAGCTTGGTAATAGAAACAAGACTTATAAAACCCAAGCAGAACTTATCAGCTTGTTTGTTAAAAATATAAACAGGAGGAAAACTCATGCATTTAACTATTATCCTTTTCCTCTGCACAAATTAACTGACAAACTGCCTTTAGATTTTTTTTTTTTAATATTGTGTATTGTGTAACATGACTTCTTTGTGGTTCACTTTTTCATCACTTCTGGTTAGGATATTTCGCTGGCACCAAATCCAAATATTCACATCCAATTGCTTTAAATGTAACATAAATTAGCACATTTTTAGCCACTTGGATGTTGCCTAGTTTATATACTTCGTGAAATTGCACCCAACTTTTACTAACCATAGAGAAGACAGATTCCGGCTGTGAAAGATCATATCCTCCTGCCTTTTGGAGCTCTCTGACCCTCACCCTCACCTTGATGCTGAGTGACATCACCTAGACACATAGCCCCCTTCCAGTGTCCCTTTCTGTCCCAGGAGATCCCTTACCCTATCTCCTGAGTGGTGGCCACCTTCTCTGGAACTTCCCCTCTCAGGCAATTCTTACAGCCACCTAATAAACCTTGTTGTGTGGTACAGCCTCTTCCTCATGTAACCACCAAGTTCTCAAGCTTCCCACACATGTCTGACATATATCCATGAGCATATTAAGGAAATAATAAGTCAAATAGGTTTGTTTCTGGCTGAGCGTGAAGAGAAAGAATCTTTATAAATGATGGGTTGATAGTTGTTGTTTCTGCATGGCGTGAAACAGCGATTTGGTTTCTCTTTTATGTGAGTATTAAAGGCAGAACAATATAGAGAAACAACAAAGGAGTTAAAGTCAGATGCCTTGAGTCTGACCCTTGACTGTTTATTCCTGTGTGACCATAGGTGAGTCATGTAGCCTCCCTGAAGTTCAATTTCAGAGCTATAACATAATGATGATACTACTTATAATTCTTTTTATTGACCTCACTAGAGTATAGGGGATAAAGTATGTTGTAAACACTAAAGCATAGTGCGATTAAGGGGGTGGGCTTCATCTTCAAATCCTGGCTTTACTGCTAGGTGATCTAGGCAAACCTCTCTGAACCTCATTTAAATTAAAAAGATTTTTTTTTATCTTTCAATTACAGTTGACATTGAATATTACCTTAGTTTCAGGTATACAGTATATTGGTTAGAAAATTTATATGATTTTCAAAGTGATCCTCTGATAAGACTAGTGCACACCTGGCACAATGCATAGGTATTTATAGTACTGGAGGCCGATGCATGAAATTCGTGCCAGGGGCTCGGCCCTCGCAGCCGTGGTGGCTTGCGTCAGCCCTTGTAGCCACGGCAGTTTGCCTTGGTCCTTACAGGCCTGGCTTTGTTCGGAAGGACGTCCAGAAGGTCGTTCGGCTGTCTGGTCTAATTAGCATATTACTCTTGTATTATTATAGCTTATTGACTATATTGACTATATTACCTTTGTAACAGCCAAATTTGAACCACATTTTCTTTATCATTATCAGATGAAGTGACGATACTATTTCCTTCATAGGGTTGCTCTGAGAGTCAAAAGAATTCTTCAGTTGTTTCTAGTGCACAGACATAGACATGTGCATTGTATATATGCTGCAGTGGTAAAACGCAATGGAGTACAAGTATCATATGAGTCAACTAGAGATGTCATGAGAAATGTGAGCATGAGACAGAAGCAAGACGTTTTTGGGGTGGGTGATACTTAATTGAAGCAGTAATTCTTCATTTATGGGAAAAACAATTCACATGAAATGTGAATCGTGTAAAAGGTTGGAAGGGAAGAATGCTCAAGAATAAAAATGCTCTCAAATGATCAAAATAATACTCATCTATTCCTTACTCAAGATTCACACAGATATATAAGTCTCCACATATATTATACTCAAACCATAAAAATATTACTCAAGTACAAAGATGAATAAAAAAAAGGAGTCTTCTAGTTTTAAATTAATTCCAGACAGCGAATTACATCAAGGAGGTCTGACATCCAGTAAAAAAAAAACTACGAATAGAGGAAGCAGATTAATTATCAGACTACAGTTCAGTGGGTCCAGCATGACACTGAGTGCTTTTACTCATGTCAGGCTGACAAACCCAGTCCTCTGAACAAAAAAAGGAGACTATGCTTGAACAAGAACAATAAGGTGACTTAGTCTTCCTAAAACTGTTCATATGAGGACAGGAAACCCTTTTCAGAAGACTAGCATGGTATAATGGGATCAGAATATGCAATAAACAGTCAACACTTGCTCTTTGTGAGCCAGAGCATAACATTGTCACGTGCAGACATAAGGAGGTGCATGCAATTGGTCTGGTGTGCTGCATTAAAAGGCTTACAGATAAGACAATGCAGCTAAGATGAAGAATCTTAGACTGTGTGCTGAGCAACAGAAATGCCTTTGATGAAAAATGAAATAGAATACACACAAGGTGACCCAAACAGCATGTAGGATAAAGTCATCATTGCTGGATGGGCAGATGGGAAAGGGAGTGCTCCTCAAACTTACAGTGTATAATTTGGTGAATGGTCCAGAGAGCATGGATTTGCCTACATGTATGATGAGAACCAATTTTTATAAGATGAGCAAGGAGATTATTTAATGTTTCTTTATATGACTCAGATAGCTAGGCTATACATCTTTTGGAGAAGAAAGGATACAACAGAATAAATTAAAAGAAAGAAGGAAAGGGGGAGAAAAGGAAGGAAACAAATAACAAATTTAAAAAATGAAAGTAAATTAAGGGATTATGGTGATTAAGATGCAAATTTATCCAAACATTTTCTATTAGATTTTTTTTTCAACATTAGAAAATGTTACTTTAACCATTAGTCAGTATAACTATAAGAATGTTACTTTTGAATATGAATATGTAAATGACTATATTGATGTATATTTATCCATTCCTACATATGGAAAGATTAGAGAGCTTGTGTTAGGGACTAGATTTCTGGTCCAACCAAAGGGTAACTAGGTTGCTCTGCCACTCACTAGGGATCACATAACCACATAGTAACTAAAAACGTGAAGGACCTTAGACAAAGAACTTACTTGACTTAGCTAGGCTTTAGTTTCCTCTTATATGGAATGTAAACAAAATGTTCACATGGTTGTTGTAATGATCAGTTATGTGGTACAGTGTTATCAGCTATATTTAAACTTAGGTCCTCAGATCTTCTTCATCATATGAAAGTTTGAACCCTTTACCAGCCTCACCCTATTTGCTCCACATCCCATCCATGGCAGCCACTTTTCTACCTTCTGTTCCTGAGTTTGACTTTTTAAGGATTCCATATATAAGCGATACCATGTAGCATTTGTCTTTCTCTGTCTAGTTTATTTCACTTTAATCAAATTTATTAACAGTGACTGAATGAATGTTAGAGGGCGACATTCTAGGACTTCAGATCTTACAAGTGGTATTAATGAGACTGTTCAAATACAGAGATAATTTATGTGAATCCAGGCCCCTAGAGCTCTTCTGTTAGGTCTATCTAGAGTTCAATGCCACACACTGTTAGGTTATATATATATATATATATATATAATGTCTACATTTATATATATATATTTCTAAGTATATACTTACTATTTACTATCCATAGTTTCACAAGGTATAAGCCTTATTGTTTTTTAAAAGATATTACAGTATTTTCATATTATAATATCTATGCATAGACATGGTGTGAATGAGTAAATGAATGAATGAATCAATGTTTAAGTTTAGTGTTATTTCCTAATAATATGCCAGTTTTAAAAATTAATCCTTTGGTTACCTCAGTATTATGCCCTTGATAGAACCATAATATGTGATAGCTGTGAAGTCATCACCCTCACTAACAAATGAAATAACAGGTCTAGGATTATGCAGTGGTTAGCTGTCATCGCAAACATGGCATGACTGATATTCAGACATTTCCCTCAGATGGTCTCTAGATTTTAGGGTCATTCTCTTAATTCCTTCAGCAAAAAGAGAAGCAACTCCCGGTTGTCTTCTTTCTCCTTCAAGGACCACTGAATGTAATCCAATTAAAATGATTTTAATGTAAGTCTCCTTGATTGGTGATGGATAATGGACTAGATGGTGCTCTGCCACATGTATGTTACTGATTTTGCCTTCTGCTTAAGGATTTGGGTGATTTTTCTCAGGACAGACTTAAAAAGCATTAATAGAGTTTGATATTTTCTTCAGTTCAGTGGAGATAGAGAGGCACTGACTTTGTTTCAGTGATTCTTGTCTACGTTGTCATTGCAGAGATCATACGTGTCATTTTTCTATTATCTATTCATTCTATGATGCTGTTAATTTCTGAGAGCACTTTGCACATTTCTAAGTCCCTCAACAAAAGAAAGATGAAGAAAATGTAGACATGAAAATAGAGCATAGGTGGTTCTGTCCTTGAATTGATTTAGAAAACTTGTAGCAGAAAGACCAGCTAGGACATTACTACATTAACCTATTAACCAGAGCACTGACTCTTCTTATTTGTTGCTGTTACCTTAATCTATGATGGAAACTGAAATGTACTCTTTCTTTAAAGTCCATACTATTTACTAGTGTTCTCAATCTGGCTTGGGTTTTAGGTGACTTTTACCTACTGACAGTGCTACAGTGTTGAGGCCTTGTAATTATCTAAACAGGCCATGCCTGATAACAGATTACTGTTAGGTTGCACCAGAGCGAGTTGGATCATGCATCCCTGCTGTGTGAATGTCTTTGGATACAGATGAAAACAACCAGAATCACATTGGAAAGAAAGGAGGGTGATTGGGGGACTGTCTGAGTTTTCTTGATGTGTTTCGCTGAATGAGTACAGGGCAGGTGTTTTACTTCAGTATGGAAAGACTCGTCCCATTCTCTCTCATTTAGTGTTACCAAACTGTCTGCTCTCCAGAGTTTCCCTCTGTGCTGTATACACAGGTTTTGGGCACTAATAATATGGTTATGTGGTAGGAATTTCTAGGCAATAGGAATCTTTAGAGTTCTTAGAAATTATGTCATTTTGCAGTGAAAAAAAAACTCTCCCATCAAAATTGTTATGTATATTACTTTTAAAGAAACTATATATATATATATATATATATATATATATATATATATAATGAAACATATCATATGTAAGAAGGAGTATCCTATATTAGTGGTCAGCAAACTCATTAGTCAACAGAGCCAAATATCAACAGTACAACTATTGAAATTACTTTTGAGAGCCAAAGTTTTTAAACTTTTACTTCTTCTAACGCCACTTCTTTAAAACAGACTCGCCCAGGCTGTGGTATTTTGTGGGAGAGCTACACTCAAGGGACCAAAGAGCTGCATGTGGCTTGCAAGCTGCAGTTTTCTGACCATGGTCCTACATAATAAAGAGGTAAAAGGCAAATTGACCCTCTTGCCCTCACACAAGATGGCTGCCCCCATGTGGTCAAAGATGGCCACCACAAGATGGCTGTCAGGGGAGGGTAATGGGGAGCAATCGGGCCAGCAGGGGAGAAGTTAGGCATCAATCAGACTGGCAGGGGAGTGGTTAGGAGGTGATCAGGCTGGCAGGCTAGTGAGCGGTTGGGAGACAGCAGTCCTGGATTGTGAGAGGGAGGTCTGACTGCCAGTTTAACCAGCAGTCGGACATCCTCTGAGGGGTCTCAGATTGGAGAGGGTGGAGGCTGGTCTGAGGGACACTTTGGGTGATTTTTACCTCCCTACCCCCGGTGCATGAATTTATATCTTTGTAAGTTTAAGGAATAATAAAATATTTTTAAGTTTAAGGAATAATAATGAAAGATTTAAGCCTTCAGTCACAATTTAGTTTGGGCAAAAGAACCTTAGCCATATCCTGAAGACCTCTCTGCACATCTCTCTGATCTCCTATAATAAATTATGTGTTTATAACCTTTTGCTTTCCTTCATATTTTATCACATGTAAATGCATTTTAATAAATATATTACTTATTTTTGCATTTCTGTAACTTATGATAATATAAATAGAACCATACATAATATACAAGGTGAGGCAAAAATAGCTTTACAGTTGTTTGTATGGAAAAATAATACAATAACTAATAAATAATAACACAAGAATAAACTTGATGTTTCTTGTACCTACAACTGTAAGCCTACTTTTGCCACACCCTATATATTTTCTAGACTTGTTTTTTTCATTCAACTTTATTTTTATGAGATGTATCAATGTTCTTGGTTATGACTAAGGGATTATTCATTTGCAATGCTGCATTTTTTTGAAGAAAAATACCACAAATAATTTGTTGTTTCTGTTCTCAGTGGAAATTTTGGTTGTTTGCAATTGTTTTTGTCATTTTGAACGTTGTTGTTAAGAATATTCTTGTACATGTCTCTTTGTGTACATATAAACAGATAGCAAATATTACTAGGTTTCAAATTGAAGGTTTGTAGGTTATGGGAACCTCCGCTTTGTTAGATAATGCCAAATGATTCTCCAAATTTACACTCCTATCACCTGGGATCAATTCTTATTTATTCACATTCTCATCAAACTTTTAATGTTTTGCCCATTTGGGAGGTATAAAATGATATCTCATTGTGGTCTTAATTTTCTTAATTGAAGATGAGAGTGAATATCTTTTCATTCACTTATGTGGAAGACATATTCACATCTGTTGCCTCCTCTTTTCCCCCATTATATTCTTTTTCTTTTTCCTTATTAAATTTTCATGAGATCTTCAAATGCTTTGGATGTTAAATTTTTTTTTTTTTTTTTTTTTTTTTTTTTTCCCTTCTAGGTATATGGGTCATTAATAATTTCTCAAAATTTGTGGCCGCCTTGGATTTTTTATTATGAAACATTTCAAACATGTATAAAAGTAGAAAGAATAGCATTCTGAACCCCAGGGACCCATTCCCTAGATATAATAATATCAATTTCTTCGCTACATGGTTACTCAGATTTTATCCATTGCCACCCCTTAAGCAAATCCCAATTTTCATATAATTGTATTGTGGCTTATTTGTCACAATTTCATTTTTTTATGAACATGTTTCTAATTTTAATGTAGTTGAATTTAACAACCACTTTTCTCCACAAATCATGTGTTTATGTTTTTTTGTTTGTTTTTTTTGTTTAAGAATTCTGTAAACTGAGATCATGAAAATATTCTGCTATTTTCTTCTAAATGTTTGAATGCTTGGCTTTTTCACACTGTAACTCTTAATTCCATTTGAAATTAATTTTTATGTGTGGTGTGAAATATAGTCAAACTTATTTGTTTTCTTGTTTTTTTTATTTTTTTTTTATTTTTTTTATTTTTTTTTTTTTTAAATATATTTTTTATTGATTTTGTACAGAGAGGAAGGGAGAGAGATAGAAAGCTAGAAACATCGATGAGAGAGAGTCATCGATCAGCTGCCTCTTGCACACCCCCTACTGGGGATATGCCCGCAACCAAGGTACATGCCCTTGACCGGAATTGAACCCGGGTCCCTTCAGTCCCCAAGCCAACGCTCTATCCATTGAGCCAAACCGGTCTCGGCTGTTTTCTTGTTTTTTTTTAAATAGAGATAACTCTTTGTGCTAGCTAGGTGCCTGCTGTCCTCCCCAGCTGATCTCTAATACCATCTCTGGAATAGATCAATTTTACAAATGTGAGGGTTTATTTCTAAATTCTCTGTTTTATCTCTGTGCTGATGCCATGCTATCTTAATTGCTATAATTTTTTAATAAATACTAATAAGGTTGGAGCTCTCAGTTTTACCCTTCTTCAGGAATCTTGACTGTTCTTGGATCTTTGCTTATTTTGACAAATTTTAGAATTAAATTGTCAAGTTCTATCAAAAACTTTTGGGATTTTGATTGATACTGCAACTATGTGGTAAAGTTATGACTTTCAAAATTTGAAGTTATAACACTTCTATTTTTTATTTACTAGAGGTCTAGTGCACAAAATTCATGCATGAGGGGGTCCCCTTAGCCCAGCCTGCACACTCTCCAATCAGGGACACTTTGGGGGATGTCCAACTGCTGGTTTAGGCCTGATCACTCCTAATTGCTTACCTGCCTGCCTGCCTGGTCACCACTAACTGCTCCCCGCTGCTGGCCTGATTGCCCCTCATTGCCTCTGCATGTCGGCCTGGTTGCTCCCAACTGCCCCCTCCCTGCCAGCCTTTGCACCTAAGTGGCTTCCCTGCCAGCCTGGTCACCCCTTACTGCCCTTGCTGCTGGCCTGGATGCCCCTAACTGCCCCCCCTCCCCCGCCTGCCTGGTTGCCCCCAACTGCCCCCCTCTGCTAGCCTAGTTGCCCCCTGTGATGGCTGATCACACCTTACTGTCTCTCCCACCAGCTTAATTGCCCCCAATTGCCCCTCCTGCCAGCCTGGTCACCCCCAGATACCCCTCTCTGCAGGCCTGGTTATCCCTAACTGCCCCTGCCCCTGCCCGCCTGGTTTCCCCTCATGGTTCCCCTGCCAGCCTGGTCACCCCACGCAGCCTGCCTATTCAGTTGTTTGGTCATCCCTCACTAACCCCCCTACCAGCCTGGTCATCCCACAATTTGGTCGTCCCCCTGCAGCCTGGTCGCCCCATGCAGCCTACTTGTTCAGTTGCTTGGTCATACCTCACTAACCCCCCTGCAGGTCTGGTCATAGGCAGCCATCTTGTGAGGGCGTGACAGTCAATTTTCATATTACCTCTTCATTATATAGTATTTTGCTCTCTTTATTGTGTTTTTTAATCAAGTTTCTCCTCCTGTCTAGCTACTTAAAATTATAACCCCTATCCTCCCCTGGACAACTTTATTTTGCACCTATAGATCTTAGCACTCCTTGATATATTATGTGAGAACAATTTTGCATTTCTTTGATTACTTGCTGGAATATTGCCTCACACATACTAGGTACTCAAAAAGTTAATTTTAATAATCTCCATATAGATATTTTATATATTTTGATAGATCTATTTATTGATTTAGTAATGTGATGGTAAATGTTTAACAGTAGGCTCTCTGGGAAAGGAGAAAAGGTGAATGATTTGTAGAGTTTGCTAATTTCCATGGTGTAAATTCTCCTACTATGGCCAATTTCAAGCTACTAATGTGAATACAAAGTTAGAAGAAATGTGGAGTAGCACACCATTGTAAAGTATTCCCACCAAACAGAAATAATGTGTGTAAATAGACTCAATAACATAAATCACTGTAAATTGTGATAACATGTAATTAGATATTTAATTGTAAGTTTATATAATTTAACTTTAATGATATTTGTGTTTAACAAATTGCTTGCACAATTCTTGAAAATTTAAAATGAGCCTTTGCAAGTTGTACAAGCCAGCTACATACTACTGTCTAGGTTCTTTTAATTTTTGTGACTGTTCTAAATATCTCTTATTGATTTTTAAAATTATAATTTCTAACTATTTCTTGCTGGTGTGTAGGAATGCAATTAAGTTTTATGTAATGTCCTTATATCTGATAAACTGGATAAAATCTGTACATAATTTCAATAATAATATGTGCACTTTGTAGGTTTCTTTGTAGATAATTCTACCTATAAATTATAGTGTTTCTTTAATTCCAGTCTTTTCATGTGTTATAATAGAGGCTGGGTACATGAAATTCATGCATGGGTAGGGTCCCTAAGCCTGGCTGATGATCAGGGCCCATTAGGGCTTCCTTTCCCCGGCTGCTGGCTAGGGCCTTCCTTTGTTTTGTGCCACCCTCTGGTGGTCAGTACATGTCATAGCAAGAGGTTGAACTCCTGGTCAGTTCAACTTCCAATGGGACAATTTGCATATTAGCCTTTTATTATATAGGATTACATTGCTGTGTTATTGCATGCATCTCTCATACAATATTAAATTTTAGTGGTAATAGAAAAATTTCTTGTCTTGCTTCTGATTTTCAATGAGTGCTTTAAGATTTTGTTAATTTTTGTATCTTCTTGGTTTGGCAAAAGTTTTCTTTTACTCAGAGTTAGATAACAAGTTCTTTTTTTCATGAGTGAATGTTAAATTGATATAATTACTTTATATCTATTGAGATGATCAAATACTATACAGAAACTGTTCAACTTGACAGGAATATTTTGTGACATATTTAATAAAAAAATGGCAAACTAGAGAGAGAAATGGTTAACAGAAGTAAAAAGAGAAATGGAAAAATAAGTAAATAAAAAATAAATGTATGTGAAACATGTAATTAACCACTTGAACGATGGAAGAAAAAAGAGCATTTCATTTAATAATTTAAGAATACATAGTATTTTTGAATCACATTAAATATTTATAAAAATTGGCTATTTAATAGGTTAGCTATAAAACAAATCTCAGAAAATTTCACAAAATCTGTATCATGCAAGCAATATTTTATGGCCATAATTAAGCTTCTTTACAACCTACCTCTTAGTAATATCTTCTTATTTATAGTCCATTTCACCAGTTCTTCTTTCAACTATGAATAATTTCCCTTTTATCGCTTATGCTCCCCCCCTTCAAAAACAAAACAAAACAAAATAAAACAAAACAAAAACCCTGAAATTATAGTTATCAGTTCCTAAAATTCTTTATTTTTGAAACTTGCTAGGGTTTATTTACTTATTTAAAATAATTTCTTAATATATTTAAAATTTTCTTCAAATATTATTAAACAATTATTTTATATTGATTATATGATGACTGCAACATCAATAATCTTTGCTTGATTTTGTTGTTTTCTGCTATTTATGTATTCTAGTTTCTTACATACCCATGTTGTTATAATATATGCAATTGAATTTATAATCCATGAGTTTATCTAGGAATTCTTTGCATTTTGCATTTATACTGCTTTACTGCTGAGAAAATATGAGTTTGATTTTTTCATAACTGTAGCCTCTAGCAACCTGGGATTACTTTATATTGATATCTTGGCTTGTTGTTGTTTTTCCACAAAAAATTTGGGAAATCAGTCCCCAAATCCCTCACCTTCATCTATATTCAAGACAAATAGGTATATTTCCTCTCATTTCCTTCTACAGGGCACACTTTATTTTCTAGTTCATTAATTTGTAGAGGGTATTACTTTGTCAAGATTCTTGCTTCATTTGGGAGTTTACTACTTTTCATAGCCCATAGGCTTTGTCTGTACTAATCCCTTACTTACATGATTGTAGACTATAAAACCCAAGTGCTAGGCCTTTAGGGAAAAATCCCAAATTGATCAAGGTATATAATTTATCGTATATATTAGTGGGCATGGTTAGCTGACATTTTGTTGAGGATTTTTGCATTTATGTCCACAGGTGAGTTTCTTCTAATTTTTCTTTTGCATCAATTTCTTGTCAGAATTCAATATCCAGTTTTGCTGACCAAAATAAGTAAGAGAAGTTTTCTCTTTATCTGTTCTCTGGGAGAGTGTGTATAAACTTGGCTTTATTATTCTTTTTTTTTTGTTCTCTCTTTCAATGGCAGATATTTCCCAAGGAAGCTATCTGGGCTTGAACTTTTGTTGGATAAATTTTTAAAATTACAGGTTAATTTCTTTGGTTGCTATATGACTATTGATCCCCCCCCCCCCCCCCCGTGTAAGTTTTGTTTTATTATTCTATAAGTATATTAATGTTATTTACATTTTAATTTCATTATCATAAATGTTCTAATGCTCTCTTCTAATTTTAATATTTATAGATTTTTTAAAATACTTAATGATGTCCCTTTCCATCCTAACATTATTACTTTTGTTTTTCCTCTATTATCCTTGGTCTTTCCAAGGAATTATCAATTTTATAATTATTCCAAAGACCCAACTCTTTCTTTGTTATCCTCTCTAATTTTTCTGTTTTCTATTTCTTTAATTTTGACCTCTATGTTCTATTTCTCGTTCCCACTTCCTTTGCATTTATTTTACTGTTAGTTTTATAACTTTTTGAGATGAATATTTAGTTCATTAATATTTATTTTTTATTATATACATAAAAGGCTATGCATATTCTTGTACATTTCTATAAGAGCTTTGCTGAATTGGGTAAATTTTGGCACATGCTACAACTTGCAAATCTTTTTTTCAGCTATTATGGATCAAAACTGTTTTCCTTGCATAAAATAAAGGCCAAAAATAGAGGTCACACATATTTCAGAGCAGGTCCACGTCTAGCTGAGAAAGTTTGTAGTAGCCTGTTGAAGTAATACCAATTGGCCAAGACAGTGTGATGTGTTTTTGTCACACTAGCCCTCAATGGCTATGAGCATGCTAACGTTCAGAGCATAGCAAATATGAGCACACACTGTTCAGGGTATTTCTCTCAGAAAAAAAGAAAACTTTTAGAAACAGATAGTATTATAACAAATTAGTGATTCAAAGGTGTGACATTTAATGCTGTAATGATGTTTGTCATTGCATTCTCTACAGCTCTTAGCACATTCCTGATGTTTGCATGGCTGATATTAGAAATATATATTAAACAATAGGTAATTTCACTCTGGTTTTAATGGAAGTTAAAGAACCCTTGGGTTAGTCCTTACCCATGTATTTTTTCCCCTGAATGTGATGAGTTATGTACAAGTACTAGGAGACCAGTTTATGTGTATTTATGTAGAAGATAATGATAATTTTACTTTACAAAATTATTCATCTAAAATTACAAATTATGTATAAAATCCTATTTATCCACAATAAGTATTAATATTCAGAGTATACTTTGAAGAACTAAATAAGAAGAAAAGATTATAGTTTAATAAATTGTTATGAGGAGATCATAGTAGGAAAGCTGTATAAATACCTAATATTTTTGATATTTTAAAGAATTCATCAAAACATTGTGTTCAAAAATTAGATGATATATAATAAAATATTAAGGCTTTGGAAAACAAAGAAAAATGAAACAAAATATATTTTAAATATATCTAAACCATTAAAAAAAATTAACCATTTGATCCTTTGTGCCCTTAAAATGAAAGGCTTGGTTAATGGTTTTTCAACTAGAAAGAAAGGACAAAGGACTTATCTTTAGATTTTGCCACATTGCAAATAACAACTTTCCAGGAGCACATAATGATCAATGCCCAGTGAGCAATAACGTTTTATTTTATTTCACAAATTTTACAGAAAAGCTAACCATAGTCAATACTTGATCAACGAGGGGGATGGAGGGACAGGTTAGGCAAAACAATCAGTAGTTCACAGTTCTGATGCTGAATGAAGGGACTTGAGGTGTGCGGTTAGAGAGAAGAGTGGGATCATTGGAGAGCTACCGGTAGGAACCCAGCAGAAGAGCAAAGGTACTGAGTTGTGGGGAATCCAGACCACAGGGTTTGCTGGGCGGGACTTTTCCAATGATAGAGCTTCCCGTAGGTCAGACCTCAGGTATAAAACCTTCTAGGAACAGCATTGTTGACAAGTTCATGGAGCTCTTTGCTGATGCTCTCTCTGCTCCTAGTCTTTGTTGCTGCTTGTGTCTCTCTAAATGTGTTTCCGTCTCTCCTTTTAAAATCATTTAAAAATAAAATATTAACGAAACAAGCATATTTAAGGCATTGTGCTTGTTAGGTACACAATTGCAAGGAACTTTCAGTCTGGTAAGAGAACCATTTAGAGATCTATTTCTAACAGTTTTAAAGAGTGATTTCTTAAACCATTTTCATCTGTCACCTTTTGTTTCATAATGAATGTCTTATATTCCCTTGAGTTAGAATTTACATCAGTAAAGAATGAAGATTTAATCTTACTGACAGCCCCGAGGACATTCAAGGGCAATATCACCCATGTTCTAGAAAGTTTAGGACTGAGAGTGATGGCATATATTAAGGATATTTAGATTGCAAATTCTTCTAAATGAAAATTTATTATTTCATTATTCCTGAGGCTTCATTTATTATGATTCTTGGGATTTGAGATAATTGAAGACAACAATAATAATCCCTTTTATGTGTTATATGCCAGGGAGTCATTCATTTTGAAGGGTTCCCTAGTGTGTCTCAGACTGCATGTAAAGTTCAGGGTAGGAGCTCAGAAATGGTGAATGAAATGTACGTGGGCATATATACGGATGTCCTCGATGTCCTGAGGGGAACTTGCAGTCTAAAAATATGATCAATCTTGTGAAATGTCAGAGGTGTTACAAACCCTGCACCCAGCTCACTGTAGCCATGACAACATGATGCTGGAGGGAGGATACTAATAATGATTTTGATGATGATAGCAGATAATATCCACATCTGTATTAATGAACAACCATAACAAATACTATGCTATGCATATATGCAAGAAAATCAGACTTCCTTTCATTTCTCAAGAATAAATGAGTAATAAAATATATTTGAAGCCTAGAGGTATATAATTAAAAAGTATTATAAAACTAGGCTCTGGCAGGACTAATGTTGTAAGAGGAAAATTATCCATTATGTATTTCTCCACTAGATGTTTCCTCTCCTGTCAAGAGGTAAATCAGGTAATCATTTAGAGACATTTATTTAGATTTGCCATGATTAAGTTGTTTGACAATGGAAATCATATTATATATTTTAAAAAACATGCTTTTTATTGATTTGAGGGAGAGGGTTAGAGAAATGGAAACATCGATGAGAGAGGAAAACATCCGTCAGCTGCCTCTTGCAGACCTCTTACTGGAGATTGAGCCTGCAACCCAAGCATGTGCACTGACTGGGAATTGAACCAGGAACCTCTTGGTTCATGGGTGAGAGCTCAAGCACTGAGCAACATGGGCTGGGCAAAATTATATCTTGAAAAAGACTTTATGATGCATTAAATGGTATCCTAATGACTGAGTGAGTGAGGACAATAATGAGACAGGGGTGGGGACAAAGTGGAGGCATTAGTCCTGGTGGCCAAGGCCCACATGCACCACACTTACTGGAGTAGCAAATGGGCCTGGGTATATTGTAGCAGCTATAAAAGGAATGCTGTGGACTTCATCATTATACCTTTGGTCATAGGTTCTTAAAAACCTAAATTCAATTGGCAAATCAACACGATACATTAAATAAGAGCACTTGCTGTCTGCTATTAAAGAAAACTGTCTGGGGTCAGATACCAGCTTTGCCTCTAAGTATTAGATGGACAGTGTTGGTAAATTATTTAATTTATCTAAGTTTTAGTTTCTGTATCAAATACAAATACAAAGGTGGTAATAGGAGTGCCTGCAGTTCATAGAGTTGTCTTATAGTTTACACATGTGTAGCACATAATATGACTCAGTAAAATACTAGCAATGTTGCTAAAGTTTTAGAAGATAACCTCATTGAACAACTAGTTTCTTCAAAATATTCTAGGTATTTTTAACAACAGTTCTATGGGATCTAATGACTTTTTGGTTAGACAAATAAATGAATGAATGAATGAATGAATGAATGAATGAATAAATAAATAAATAAATAAGAAAAAAAATCATTTGGTTACTTCTTATTCTCCCTGAAGCAGCTTCAGTCCAGTTCAAGGTCACAATCAAACTTCCTAATGCACTTAGTGAGAGCCTCTTTCCTCCAGACTCAGGCTGCTTCAAGCTGGCTTTGGGAACTAGGCCATAGGGTTGCCTCCAACTTCTTCCCCAAGTTTTCTAGGCTGCTTCTGACTCCTCTGGCAAAGGAAGAGGTCAGGGGCAGGAAAAGTCATAACTGATGGTAACCGTCATGGTCAGCCCTGCTGGGACTCTCCAGGTAGCTGTGGAGGTTTGTGGGTTCCTTGGAGAACCTCCTGCAGTGTTGCTGAGAATTCCTCCTCTGCAGTTCCCTTGATGTGGCTAAGTAAATCTCTTCTGGTCATTTGTGATTCTTCCCTCATTCCCCAGACAATGCTGATATCTCCACCCTGACCCAAGCTCTCTCTTGTCCAGAATCAAAGACAACCCCTGCTAGCCTTCTCAAGTGTTACCCACATCTGACCCAGAGAAACCATACCTTTGGCTTAGCACATTCTGTGATTGCGGCAAGTCCCAGGTGCAGGGTCCACTCTTGGTAAGGCTGTCAAAGTAGGTGTCTTTTCTTTGGATTTCTCAGGTATAGACCAAACACAGCCTAGTGTATCACCTTAGTTCTAGGACACACACATGAATCTCTGATAGCATTTTCCCTAGGCTTAAGGTTTAAGGATATCCCTCCTTGCTTCCCAAAACCTCTCCTCTCAGTCTGTCTGACCCCAGAGGTGGATGACCAGGTCAGGGCTGCAAAAGAGGTTCTAACCATCTGCCCTGTAAGGTCTCTGACACTGACTGAGTACCCTGCAAATTAGGTCAGTTCTGCATCTATCTGGGTGAGTGAACACTCTCCAGGTTAAGGGTCCCATTCCACATGACTGCTCTCATTTCCCATAAGAGCCACAAGCTCTGGGTCCCTATGCTGCCTGCACTTCTGTCCAACTTGGCTACAAATTTGGGGGTTTCCACAATCCCCCTACTGTTCAAAAATGTATTAATATTAGAATGACACAGAACACAGAAAAGCACTACTGGTATACTTACAATGACTATTTTATTATAAAGGTTACAAATGAACAGCAAGATAGAGTTATACTTAGGGCTGCAGGTCTGAAAGGGTCCTGGGTGCAGAGCTGCACACATCAGGATGTCCACCAACCAGGAAGATGTTCAAAACTCACTGTCGAGAGTTATTATCTACGTCTTATTACATTGGCATGATTAATCAGACCAACTCATTAGCCATATGATTGAACTCAATCTCTAGTTCCCTTCCCTTCCCTTGAGGTTGGGGGGTTGGGCTGCAAGCTCTAACTTTCTAATCATGTTGATTTGGGGGGCAACCAGCCTCTTCACCTTGAAGATATGTACTGCCCCCTCACATCCTTGATGAGATATGTGACTAGTATAAACTCTGATATGGGTTTCAAGGGGATTTTATGAAAAATAAGATACTCCTGTCACTTAGGAAATCGTAAGGATTTTTTTGAAGCTCTGTGTGAAACCTTGACAGAGACCAAAATTTTATTTTTACTATACCAGTGAACTCATTGGACCTTGGGAGTAGTTGGTACATTTTGTCTAAGGGTTGCAGCTAAAAATTGAGACAGGAAGAATCCCACTTAACATCCTGTGACCCTGTTTAAGTGCAGCAGAACTGTTGATATAAATACTCATTTATAAAGGACAACTAGGAACTTTACTGGGTGTACCGATTAATAATGGCAGAATTAGTAATAAAAAGCACACACACTAATTTCAAGAGAAAGATGAAAAAGTGTTTTTATTCAAAGTAATGTCCACCACTAGCTTCACATTTCCCCCATCTTTGTGGATACCATCCCAATACACCTTTTCTTGTTTTTGAGGCAAACCATTCAGAGATCCAATTTTCCACTTCTTCATATGTTTTGAAGTGCTTCTCAGAAAATGCCTATGCCATCGATCGGAATAAGTGGTAATCTGAAGGAGCAAGTTCTGAAGAATACAGCGGGTGGGTTAATACTTCCCAGGCAAGATTTTTTAAGGTGTCTTTAACTGGTTTTGAAGTGTGTGATGGTGTGGCATCATGAAGTAAAATACTTTGCTGTATCTTCTGGAACATTCTGGTGGTTTCACGATCAAAGCATGGTTCAAATTGATTATTTGTTGTTGGTAGTGATCAGTATTAATAGTTTCACCTGGTTTTAGAAGCTCATAATACACCACAATCCCACTAAACTCAGAGCATTGTCTTCTTTCCAGAGTGATTTGGCCTTGCAGTCGATGTTAATGGTTGACCTGGATCAATCCATGATTTTGGGCATTTGAGATTTTCAAAACAAATCCACTTTTCATTGCCAGTCATATTTTGATGCAAAAAATACTTTCTTTTGTGCCATTGAAGCAACATTTTACTGATGACTTTTCGGTTTTCCATTTGTCTTTTGTTCAGTTGATGTGGCATCCATTTTCCTTCCATTAAAATATTTCCCACTGCTTGTAAATGATCAGAAATTGTTTGCTGAGCAACGTTTAATCTTTCTGCAAGTTGTTGTTTAGTTTGACATGCATCTTCATCCAATAATGCTTATAATTGTTGGTCTTCAACCTTCTTCGACTGACCTGGACATTTTTTGTCTTTCACATTGAAATCATCACATTTAAAGCGTTTAAACCAGCGTTCACAAGTATTTGGAAATGGAGCATGTTCACCATAAGTTTCCCGAAGTATACAATAACTTTTTCTTCAAAATAATAAATTAAAACTTCCCTCAAATGCTCTTTTTTTTGGCATGAAAATCAGCATTCTTAAGTGTAAAAATATCTATGATGTTAACACCTTCAGCAAATTTGACATATGAAGTTTTGAAGCTTGCTGTCAATACAACATAATAGCATATATGTCAAATTGCATATATATCAATATGTGTGTCACTATCTATTGAAAAAGTTCCGCATTATTAACTGGTACACCTAGTAAGTATGGGCAGGATCACTTTAAATGTTCTTGGAATGATCCAAGCATGATCATTATAAGGGCAAGGAAATGAAGCAGATCAAAAGCCTTGTTGAAAAATTGCATCCCTAATAGTTAGTGACATATTTTAATGTCAGCTGTAAACATCATAAAGGTTTCGCCTCTGGTGAACTAATTTGAATGGCGTTCCCCTGGGTAACCAAACCTTGAGAGCAAAGACATATATTGAGAAAGATATTTTCCTATTTTGAAAGGTATGTATGTAGAAAAAAAATCTACATGCCTATAAATCTTAATCCAGAATTGGAAAGGAATAATTTATCTAGCGATTTGTAATTTTTCAAAGATGTTTCAGGGAATTGAAATGCTTTGAGTTTGAAAAACACCTTGGGATCAAGTTGAGACTTCTTGAAAGGCTGCTTTTTTCCATAATCTGGAAATTGATTTTCTTGCAAATCTCCCTGAATATACGAACATCAAGTTTGAAATTCAACTAAAATGTGTCAAAGTGTTGGTGTGAAAGCTGAATGAAGAGGTTATCTTAAAAACATGTGACATACTTCAAATAGATATAAATAACATTTCAAAACTTTGGAATTCTGTGCCAAATATATTTTAAATATTAGAAGTACCTTGTTATTACTGGAACACAATTTTTCTTTAGCATTTAGGCTTATGAGTTAAGTTGTATGATGAATGATATTTTTCTCATAGTTAGCAATAGGACTGTTCATGTAGACTTGCCTTATTCTTCAAAAAATAATGTGCATGCTCCAAATACCATCACAGTACATAGCCTCGCGATGACTATACACTGCTAATCCTACTCTGACCTTTTATTGGAGAGCTACAAATTTATTACTTTATAATAAGTGCACAATTGGATGATTCAAATTCAAACTGATAACATAGAAAACAACTTTGAATGAGGAAGGTATAAATCAGTTATGCAACTTCTATTTCTATTTTGAAAAATCCTGTGTAGTTAGCAGGAAACTTACTCTCTTAAAGCTAAGTAGAGACAGGAAATTTAGATTAGACAAAACTTTGTATTAAATAAAATTTTTGTATATTTCCATTTATTATTTACCAGAGGTCTGGTGCACAAATTTGTGCACAGGTGGAGTCTGGCTGGCCCAGCCCTGATTGGGGTGGAGGGACAATTGGGGACAGGGCCGACTGGGGGGAAGGACTGCAGGTGATTGGCTGGCTGGCCCCATCCCTGATCTGGGGGTGGGTGATCAGGGCCACAGTGCATCAAAGCAACCGGTAATTTCGGCCTTCCCGTTGCTTGACTTTTATATAGAGAGAGATTTAGGATGTTTTTCATGAAAATCAATACATGCACTAGTGAAGTACAAACATTTAGCTTTTGAGAATAGTTATCCAGCCTCAGTGATGCTTTTAAGAATTATTTTTTAAATAATCTTTATTGTTGAAAGTATTACATCTGTTCCTCCTTTTTCCTCCATTGACCTCTTCTAGCCTACCAACCCCCGCCCTTGGTCTTCACCACTTTATTGTCAGTGTATACTCCCTACGATAAACCTAAAATCACAATAACAAAAATAATAACCAAGTCAGTGTAAAACATTTTTAAGATATGGATACTCAAAAATCTACCTTAGAAACAACACTATTAGTAAGTAAGAGCATGAACTTTGAAGCCAGGATCCTAGAGTTCAAATCCCAGTGCATCCACTTACCAGCTGTGTGACATCATGCAGTGCCTCCCTTCCTGTGCCTTGATTTTCCTCCTCTGTAAAGTGGTAACAACAATAGCAACTTCCTTATCAAATTAAATTAGCCAAAACCGGTTTGGCTCAGTGGATAGAGCATCGGCCTGGGGACTGAAGGGTCCTGGGTTCGGTCTGGGCAAGGGAAAAATTAAGTAATGCTTATAAAGTGCTTAGTGCAGTGTCTGAAACATATTGAGTGCAATGTAAATGTACTTTAAATAAGATATGCACCCTTCCTCTTTAAGTAAAAGTTTTGTCTGACAGTACCTCTTCTTCCCACTATTTCATTTAACATGTTATAATTATTTTTATTTCTTTAACATAGTAAATATAGTATGCAATTTAATTATTAAAAGGTTAGAGCATTATTTTTTGTATTTTTATAGCAAAAATTATATACATTTATTATACTTTTAACTTTCCAGCTTTCAAGTTTTTAAAACAAAGTCATAATATGCAGTCATGATTTTAAGATAAATAGTATGATGTGGAGTTATATGCACATATATACATTTATAAGCATTTTTTAAAATAAATTAACAATTGCTTTTTGTAATGTCCCAGTGATTTTCTTCTTAGGACCAGTGAAGGGGGAAATGGCCACCTTTTTCAAACCTCTCTTCTCAAATCATTTGCTTGTGCCATGTTGAGAAAATGTTCCAAACAAAAGCTTTCTCATTGGTTGAATTAGCATTATAGTTTATTAGAGGCCCAATACACAAAATTCATGCATAGAGCAATGTGTTCCACAGCCCCGCCTGCATCCTCTCCAATTTGGGACCCCTCCGTGGATGTCGGATTGCCTCTCACAATCCAGGACTGCTGGCTGCCAACTGCTCGCCTGCCTGCCAGCCTGTTTGCCCCTAACTGCCCTCCACTGAAGGCCTGGTCATCCTTAATTGCCCTTCCCTGCAGGCCTGGTCATCCCTAACTTCAGTCCCCTTCAGGCATGGTCCCCCCCAACTGCTCTCCCCTGCAGGCCTAGGTCCCCCCCCAACTTCCCTTCCCTGCAGGCTCGGTCACCCCCAACTTCCCTCCTGTGCTGGCCTGATCACCCCTAACTGCCCTCCCCTGTAGGCCTGATTTTTCTCAACTGCCCTCCCCTGCTGGCCTGATCACTCACAACTGCCCTCTCTTGTAGGCCTGGTCCCTCCCAACTTCCTTCCCCTGCTGGCCATTTTGTGGTGGTCATCTTGTGTCCACATGGGAGCGGCCATCTTGTGTATTGGAGTGATGGTCAATTTGCATATTACTCTTTTATTATATAGGATATTTTAATTTCTTCTCTAGAGATTGTTTTAGAGTCTTATACTTGCTTGAACAGAGTTGGAAGGAATTTTGCCATGTTAATAGCAGTTGTGGGTGTTAGAATACAGTTTTGAGAAAGTGTGTGGCAACGTTAGCAGATGGCAGGGATGTGAGCTTGACTTTCCCTTTTGTATTTAAACATCAATTATACTTGAAGAACATCTGTGGAGAAGTGGGTGACATAGGAGGAAAAACGAACAATGGATTTTCCATTTAGCCTGCTAACAACAAAAACAAGTAACATTGTGTGCTGGTCACTGTGACAAGTGGTGTGTGTGTGTGTGTGTGTGTGTGTGTGTGTGTGTGTATGTGTGTGTGTATTTTTAACCCTATATATATATATATGCACTTATATGTATGTAGCATATATATGTGGTATAATAACTGTAGGACAGGCTATGTTATGACCCCAGTTTTACAGATGAACAAACTGAGCCACAGAGAGAGGTTTTATACCTTGCTTGTTTTCACTATTGTAAGTGGTGGATCCTTGAATTAAACCCAGGTAGCATGGCTTTAGAATCTGAACTCAACACATATTGCCTTTCTAAATTTCTTGATCCAAGAATCAGAGACAAGGAGGAAGCCACATTCAGGGTGTCCCTCATAAATGTATATACACTTTAAAAGCTGATAGCTCAGTTTTGAAAAGGAAGTGTATTTTAATGAAATACAAGGTGTTTATATACATTTTGGGGGACACTCTATATTTTGTGTGTGAGCATGCATTTACTTTAGAACTGGGGGTATAAAATGTATCCTGAAGCATCATTTTAAGGACCGAGAAACAGCAGCCTCATGTAAGTCATCTGTGAAGTAAGATGGTGATTCCATTTAAGGCTGGCATAAGCTGCTAGCAGAGCAGCCATGAGCAGGCACCTTTCTTCAGGGTGGGGCAATGGGAGCTAAAGCTGTGATCAAAGCACATCTGCTATCTGTGAGTTACCCCTGGCTCCCTGGAAGAAAGCCTCAGACCTCAACCCTCTTTGTGATAGGTTTTAAGAAATATATATATTTTATTGATTTTTTTTTTTTTACAGAGAGGAAGGGAGAGGGAGAGAGTTAGAAACACTGAAGAGAGAGAAATATTGATCAGCTGCCTCCTGCACACCTCCTACTGGGGATGTGCCCACAACCAAGGTACATGCCCTTGACCGGAATTGAACCTGGGCCCCTTGAGTCCACAGGCCGACACTCTATCCACTGAGCTAAACCAGTTTCAGTGAGGGTTTTTTAAAGGAAGTTACTTTAAATGATGATTGACTTCCATTTGTGTAGCTTAAAAAAGTTATATTTTACTTTGGAGGGTTTAATCTAGGATTCTGACTATGTTTTATGCACTCTAACCCTCATGATAAAAGTAAACTGTACAGCTAATTGTTCATGTTGAATGTAGTGTCTTCTAAATTTATCATTTATTCAACAAAAATTCCTTGGTCACCCACTGTGTGCCAGTAATCATCCTGTTAAATTCTGGAGACTCATGCTTAAATAATACAGATATATGTCCTGCTCTTAATGAACTTCTAGGGCACATGTGTCAAACACAAGGCCCGCGGGCCAAATCCGACCCGCCAGGCCTTGCAATGTGGCCCGCACCGCGCTGTCATCACTGCACTCCGCTGCGTTTCCATCACAATGACAGTTTATGACTGTTCAGTAAACCATTCGGCCCGCGACTTAGGCTGGATTTTAGATTTTGGCCCCTTCTCTGATTGAGTTCGACACCCCTATTCTAGGGGGAGGCAAATGCTATTCAAGTACATGAGATAATGACAGAGGAGGAATAAGTGCTATGAGGAGAAAACAGGAGATATCAAAACTGCAAGTCTATGGGACAAATCTCTGATTGAAAGTACAAGTTTTCCTCCCCTCAGTGGCAGATATGTCACACAGTGGCAGATATGTCACAAGGGTCCTGAGAGAAAATTGTCATAAAAAGTTACTGCTATGATTAAGTATTTTGGATAAAAAAATAAAAAGCATGTGGCCAGCTGAGAGATTATAAAACTGATCTAAAAACAAATGCCAATTGCAACTCAAATTGTTGGGGGCAAAAACAACACTGCTCAGAGTGTCTCCAGATCTGGGTTTTGGCCCTGATTCTGACCCTGGTGAGCTATGTGATGTGGGGAAAGCCATATATATATATCTATTCCTTGATTTACTTATTCAGAAATAGAAATACAAAAGTATACATCAAGATACAATTGGCCAACAAAGCTCACAGGAAGTTGATTCCTTTTGCATTAAGTGGTGTCTGTTTAAACAATGCTGACTGGTCTCATTAATGCCAATATAGGCTTCAATGCACAGCGTCAGGATTTCACCAGTTTTCCAATTTATTTAACTGAGGTTATTCTATGCAAAAGTAAATCATTGCCAAAACATTTCTTTTATTTCAGTTATGTTGCTGAGAAGCCATTTGGGAGCAGCTGTGATTCAGTTATTATTTATTCAATATTAAATTTGGAGAAAACCAACCACATAGAGATGTAGGAAATAGAGATGCTATTTTCTGGATCAATCAGTACACTTGTTATTGACATCAGATACCGGGCAATTTAACTTACTCAAAATAATATATTCTCTGAGAATCTCAGCAGCCTCTGGTGACAAATGAAAGCTCACTTACAGAACAAGAGATAGGCAGATCAGTAGGACAAAACCTGAAGCCTATATTTTCCAGCTGAATGTGATGCTCTGTAATCACAACAGAGCTGTGTCACCAGGTGTTACCCAGGCAGGCCTTGGTATGTGATATTACCTGGATCCGCTTTTCTACGCTCTGATTACCAATGCAATCATTTCCTCAAGGTTTTGTATTTTTCTGAAGTTCATTTAAAAATGAACCAAACACTACATGTTATTTTCAGGGTATTTTTCCTTACATTGTTTCAAACTATTAACAGATTCATATACTGAAAGAATAAAAGTTGCCGTGGTGATTTAAAAAAATACCTGTAGAGGTACATTTATTCTGAAAGTGTTTCTTCTTTGGGAGAAAAGTGGTTTCTTTAATGTACATGTAATTATTGGAGTTAACGGCATTGTGGGTATGAAGCAAGCATATCCTGAGCTCTGTAGACATGTGGATTCTGCTGGTAAGCCTGCTCTTCAGCATTTTTGTTCATTGTGTTGATAGAGTGTGTTGTACATTCTCCTCTGTAAACTTTGCAGATCAGAGAAATCAACTGCCTGAACCAAAGAGGGAAAGAATATATTTTAGCTTATTTAAAGCACCTACAATTTAGAAATGAATGTGAATAATGAGTAAATCTATAAGCAAATGACTTATTGGCACCTACCTTCTTGTTGCTTTATAAAAACCTAGATGCCCAATGCTCAAAGATTCACATAGAATGGGCCTTCCTTACCATGGCTGATAGCACAGCCTTTGCGCTAGCCTGGAGCTGTCTTTCTACCTTCCTATGCTGCCCAGAGCCCCAGAGCCGCTGGGACAGTGCAAAATGCTTGCGTTGTCGCCATGGCGATGACACAAGTGTCCTGTCCCTTCCGCTGGACACCTGTGTATGCAAATTAACCTACCATCTTTGTTGGGTTAATGTGCATGCCCACTCCTGATTGGTTGGTGGGTGTCATGAAGGTACAATTTGTATCTTTCTCTTTTATTAGTGTAGATTACTAAGATAAAGAGAAAGTATACAAATAAATAATTGTGAGAGAACTAGAGATCACTTTTTTAAAAAAAAAATCCAGAGTCCCATTGTTATAAGAGAAACTCAACTTTTGAGAAAACTCTAGTAGTATTGGTGCTAGGAAATATATTACAGTGGTTAAAGAACACATGAAAACCTAGCAAATGTATTGCAGTGGTTAGAGAACACGTGACAACCTAGGAAATGTATTGCAGTGATTAGAGAACTCATGACAACCTAGAAATGTATTGCAGTGGATAGAGAACACATGTTAACCTAGGAAATGTATTGCAGTGATTAAAGAACACATGGTAACATAGAAAATGTATTGCAGTGATTGAAGAACACGTGAAAACCTAGCAAATGTATTGCAGTGGTTAGAGAACATGTGACAACCTAGGAAATGTATTGCAGTGGTTAAAGAATACTTGAAAACCTAGCAAATTTATTATAGTTGTTACAGAACACATGATGACCTAGGACAGTGGTTGGCAAACTCATTAATCAACAGAGCCAAATATCAACAGTACAATGATTGAAATTTCTTTGGAGAGCCAAAATTTTTAAACTTAAACTTCTTCTAACGCCACTTCTTCAAAATAGACTCCCCCAGGCTGTGGTATTTTGTGGAAGAGCCACACTCAAGGGGCCAAAGAGCTGCATGTGGCTCGCGAGCCACAGTTTGATGACCACTGACCTAGGAAATGTATTGCAGTAGTTAGAGAACACATAATAACCTAGGGAATGTATTACAGTGATTAAAGAACATGTGAGAACCTAGCAAATGGTTAGAGAACACGTGATAACTTAGCAAATGTATTGCAGTGGTTAGAGAACACGTGATGACCTGGGAAATGTATTGCAGTGATTAAAGAATATGTGAGGACCTAGCAAATGTATTTCAGAGGTTAGAGAAGATGTGACAACCTAGGAAATGTATTGCAGTGGTTAAAGAATACTTGAAAACCTAGCAAATTTATTATAGTTGTTACAGAACACATGATGACCTAGGACAGTGGTTGGCAAACTCATTAATCAACAGAGCCAAATATCAACAGTACAATGATTGAAATTTCTTTGGAGAGCCAAAATTTTTAAACTTAAACTTCTTCTAACGCCACTTCTTCAAAATAGACTCCCCCAGGCTGTGGTATTTTGTGGAAGAGCCACACTCAAGGGGCCAAAGAGCTGCATGTGGCTCGCGAGCCACAGTTTGATGACCACTGACCTAGGAAATGTATTGCAGTAGTTAGAGAACACATAATAACCTAGGGAATGTATTACAGTGATTAAAGAACATGTGAGAACCTAGCAAATGGTTAGAGAACACGTGATAACTTAGCAAATGTATTGCAGTGGTTAGAGAACACGTGATAACCTAGGAAATGTATTGCAGTGGTTAGAGAACATGTGATGATCTGGGAAATGTATTGCAGTGATTAAAGAACATGTGAGGACCTAGCAAATGTATTTCAGAGGTTAGAGAACATGTGATGACCTGGGAAATGTATTGCAGTTGTTAGAGAACATGTGATGACCTGGGAAATGTATTGTAGTGATTAAAGAACATGTGACAACCTCACTTTCTCTTTTTGAGTCTTGAGTTTTAAAAAAGTATAAGTGGGTTATGGCCCCCATTCTGTGAGTCATTTACAAAAGTTTGCACCATTGCCTCTTGTCACATTGAAGAAGTAAGGCGTACTTTTCATTTTGTCAGCAACTCACTCTGTGACAGGCAAGGCCTACCTAGTGTATACAGCAACATTCTCTAATGGGTAGCGGGTCCCACATGAGAGCCTGCAGTGTGCTCATTAAAATTGCAGCAACAGAAAAAGCAGAATAAGTTGACAACAAATATTTGACTATGACATTTATATGTATTTCTTCTTGACATGCCTATGGGCATGTCACTGTAAATTGTCCATGAGGATCGAAGTGACAGCTTTATGGACTAAAATTAAAGACCCAACCTCTCGCTTGGCTAAATGGTGAAGAACAGAGTGAAATAGCTTACATGTAGCTGTATAATTCCGGCATGACACATTTTAGGCATATACTATCCCAAGTACTTTGAGAATTGGAAACCACACATGAGAAAGTGAATATCAGCCATTGATTTCCAAATGTGAAAGTATGAAGGCTCCTAGCCCTGCAACCATTACACAGGCAACAGTAGTATCTACTTCTCAGGAATGTTGTGAAAGCTCCTAGCCCAGTGGCTAGGATTATGACAGCTTCATGGGTATTTAAAGTTTCCTTCTCTCTAGCATTGCCTCTCTTTACCTTTAACAAACAATTCCAATAAGTGCATATTAACAATAACCACTGCAAATGTTGGCAAGGAAAGTTTGGAGCAAGTGAGGAAGAATTCAGGGGAGGTGGGAGTTGATTTAGTCTTAGAAGGAACTTGGGATGTAAGCTAAATTTGAGGGGCATATGGAGAGTGTTCTAGGCAAGAGGACCTGGGAGAGCAAAGGAAAGCAGCAGTATTTGCTGGGGTTTCTGAGGTCCACGGAGGAACAGCTAAGGCTGGAGGCTGGTTGCAGAGGGCTTCAACATGATATGCCCAAAGGACTGTGGACCTGACCTTCGAGGCATCGGGGACATTGGTGAGTGATTTACCTTGCTAGAATAATGGCAACATTTGTAGAGAAAACTATGCCTAGAGAGCGGCAGGTTTCAGAAATAAGATGATTTATTTTTAGACATACAAAGATTTTAAGAGAAGAGGGAGGCACAGAAGCATGGAAGAAATGTTATGGCTGAATATATCAAAGCTATAGTGTTGGTGAGTTTTCAGAGAGAGAGGCAGAGAGATAGAGAGAGAAAAAGGAGTGGGGAGAGGGGAAAAAGGGAAGCAGGAGGTCTTAACTCTTAACTGATTTTGGCATATGCTCACATTTAGCAGATAGGAGGCAAAACTGGTAAAAGGCAAAATTGGCAAAAAAAAAAAAAAAAAAAAAAAAAAAAAAAAGGTCACTGAGAGGGTTGACTCATTCATCTCCTACTAGATTCAGTTACTCTATGGCTTTATAGGTTTTCACTCACTTTATTTTTCTAACAACCTAATGCAGTGCTATCACCAAATTCCAGCACAGAAAGGGAGATGTTGGCTATTAAATTAGGCTGTGAAATTTTTAAGTTCAGACTTGGATTTGAACCAAGGATTATCTGACTTCGAGCTCTGCTTCTGTGATTACGTCCCCAAAGCAAGAGTTTAAAGAGGAAGGTTTAAAATGGTTTTGAGAAGATATACAAAATAATAAAATTAGACAAATCCATTGCAGGGAATGAAGAGGAAGTTCATGGTTAGAAATTAGAGACAGGGGGCACATATTCATATATTCGCTGGAGAAACAGTCCTTAGTGTCTGGAGTCAAAGGAGGATTTGGGGAAGAACTTTTATGAGGAGATGATTAAAAGGAAGGGCTATGTTTTACAGTGAAGCAAAAAATAAAATTAACTCTGCAAAACACAAGAAGGAGAAAGAGGAAGGGCTGGTCTAGAACTTTCCAGCTCTAAGGCAAGATACAGTGGCTGAGGGTCAAGGAGAGAGACTGCAGAGATGTGCTTAATGGAGATATTTCGGAGTGAAAATCTCTGCCTTGTGTGACATGACACCTCCTATTATCCTACAAAATCCAAGATGTACTTGGTATGATTAGTTTTTTTTTCTTGCAAGCTTTACATTATTGTCAATGAGGCACTGAAACTGTCACCCCATAAGGAAGAGGGCATTTCAAGGACATTTCATTTGTCTGAGCTGTTTTATATTGCTTCATGATTATAGTGGCTGAGGTAGTAAGCAGTAGAGAGCAAGATATTGAAGGTACCGAAATGAGATGAGATGGACTCAGAAAATAGGGTGTTATGAACAAGAAGCGTTGTTCATCTTTTACTCAGAAGCAGAGGAGAGGGAGAAGCTTGGGAAGGAGAGCAATATTTTAAAGTGAAGTGGTGATTGTGCCTGGGAGAATTTGGGGAGACACACTCAAGCTGAAAGGTTATGTCAAGGTGAATGCCACCTTATTCTGTCAGTGGCAACAGGATCATTTTCTGGGGTGAGGACGCAGAGCTGATGGAGGGCTTGAGGAAGGCAAATGTTTGTGTGTTTTTTTCCCCAGGACAAACATCTAAAGTGCTTTATTCAAATTAATGTCTATTGCTAGCTCCACATTCCCCTCATCTTTCAGGTAATTTGTGGATACCATCCCAATAGAACTTTTCTTGTTTTGAGGCAGACCATTCAGAGACCCAATTTTCCACTTCTTCATATGTTTTGAAGTGCTGCTCAGAAAGTGCGTGTGCCATCGATCAGAACAAGTGGTAATCTGAAGGAGCAAGGTCTGGTGAATATGGCAGGTGGGTTAATACTTCCCAGGCTATATCTTTTAACTTGTCTTTAACTGATTTTGAAGTGTGTGATAGTATGGCATCATGAAGCAAACTTACTTTGCCGTGTCTTCTGGAACATTCTGGTCATTTCACGATCAAAGCATGGTTCAAATTGATTATTTGTTGTCAATATTAACAGTTTTACCTGGTTTTATAAGCTCATAATATACCACACCTTCCTGATCCCACTAAATGCAGAGCATTGTCTTGTTTCCGGAGTGATTTGTCCTTGCAGTTGGTGGTGATGGTTGGCATGGATCAACCCATGATTTTGTGCATTTAGGATTTTCAAAATAAATCCACTTTTCATCACTAGTCACAATTCTATGCAAAAAAAGACTTTCTTTCAGGAAAGCAAATGTTTTTGCCTATCTGATTGAATGAATGAATAAAATGATTTCCAAGCAGCACAGAAAGATAGTTTTGAATGTCATTACATTGGTTTAGGTATTTGTCTAGCAGTGTTGCCATTTGGAGTAGAAGTGAATGAAGTCTAGGGATATTTTTAAGCAGAAAGGACTACAGGCTATGCCTCAAATAATGTCAGGAGGTTGTTGCCAATTTTTAAAGAAGTGATTAGGTATAAACCAGCTTTCTTAAAAAAGAAAAATCTCACTAACTAAATTTATATGTCCTAGGGCATCTAATTAAAGTATGTATGTAGGTATTGAGATCATCTTCATTTTGATTATATCCTTATTTTATTTTATTTTATTTATTTTATTTTATTGTATGTGTGTGCCTCACAGGCTCTACCTTTGGTGGAATTATTTACATGTGATTAGTCTCCTATTAAGCAGTTCAATGTTTTGCTCATGATGGGCTGTTAGATATGTTTCATGACATTTTTCTACCCTCTGTCGTTTGCCCCTATCTCAGCATAGACCCGAGAGCCTGGGTTTTAACCAAATAGTCCTAGTCAGCCCTAGACCACAGCTGACTGGAATATTGGAGTCCAGGTCCTGGGACAGATAAGTCACAGTTAATTAGTGACTTATGATCCATGACCTGGCAAGAAAAGATGAGCTATACTAATGCAATTCTCCCTCTGGGGAATCTTATTTGATAAATACCAAGACAAGAAACTGAAAGTGGTTACTGAGATGGAAAGGCTGTCCTGAAGTCTACCTGTGGCCATGCTGGTGGAAAAGGCATAGTTCCAGGTCCAGTTTCTAACAGGACCTGAAGATCTAATCATAAAAGTATCATTTGCACCATTTGTCTTTAAAGAGCATGACCTTTCCGGCTCATGGGTAAAGTGATGTAGTGCACCTGCTGCAGGAGCCACGTGATGCTTTCTCATTTGAGCAGTCGGGACATTTAGCTGAAACTGGAAACAGTGCCATCCGTCCTCCTGCAGGAAGTTGCTGCTCAGAGAACTCGTAAAGAGACCCTGAGACTGAAAATCCTGTCTCCAAGAATCTTTTATCATCTTCTTTGTAAAACATTTGGGATGCATATTAGTATTCCTTCAATATAGAGTTATTTCCGTTTTGAAGCAAGAAGAAACAGTTAGGAGTATGAAAGAATGCTGCAAAGCCATTAAGTCTCTGACAGTTGGCATTCTCTGCATAACCTTGAATATTTTATTAGCAATGCCGGTTTGCTTTTCAAAATATAGCCTTACTGCTCAAAGGAACCTCCAATACACTTGCCAGCTGAAAAAGTTTCAAATAGGACACAGATTTGTCAATTCTGGTTTTGTTCTTTGCTCTGTGCATTGTTCTTATCCATTTCACCCTTAGAAGATATAAGCCAATTAACATTGCATGCAATTTTCGGGTGTCCTAAAGGATGTATGACTCTGAGGCACAGGGGCGGTTCAAGAGAGTTGCCAGGGCAACCAACCAATAGACTGTAAATTAATAGGGTTGCTCCTTTTAAATATGATATCAGATGGAAGGAGGGAAATTTTAAATTATTTCTTCTCATTTTAGGGAGATTCTAAACATGTTTGTATGTTAAGGTGATTTTATGGGTCTCATGGGGGTCCCCTGGAAGGAAATACTGGGAAGGAATTCTGGACTATGTCCTGCTAGGTCAAAGAAGAAAACCACAGAGCATGAGATGATTCTCTCAAAAGACAGATGATGGCAAACTTCTGGAGTCAAGCCAAAATTAAGCAGGCCATGGATGAGAAGGTGTCTATATAAAGCCATCAGATCAATGAATCAGTTGATGTTATTTCTATTTTGTTTCAAAGAGCCTGAATATTGATATTTACTTTTAGTTAATTTAAACTTCAGCTATTTGCATAATATATATGTTTTTAATTGAAAAAGGGTTTGGGAGCTCATGGTAGTTTATTATTTCAGTAAAGCTCAGGGCTTGCAATTTAGACCAAAAAACCAAACCAAAACAAAACAAACAAATAAACAACAACAACAAAACAAACCAAACAGCAAAAAGCAAACAAACCCATGATTCTGTGACTGACTGGTGCTGACATTATTTATTTATTTATTATTGACTAGAGGCCCAGTGCACGGATTCGTGCACTGGTGGGGTCTCTCGGCCTGTGCCCTCTTACAATCCAGGACCCTTCGAGGGATGTCAGAGGCCAAGTGCAGGGATTCGATCTGATCTCTGCAGGCTAGGCCAAGGGTCCCACTGGTGCACGAATCCATGCAATTGGCCTCTAGTATGCATATAAGATCTTTGGTTAATCTCTCCCTGCTCTCCCCTTTTCCCCTTTCCCTCTGAGATTCATCAGTCTGTTCTATGTTTTCATGCCTGTGCATTGAGTGTCTGCCCCCTATTGGTCAGTGTGCATCATATTGAATGGTCAAATGGTCACTTAAGCTTTTATATATATTTTATAGATTTTTAGAAAGAGAAAGAGAAAGAGAGGGGGGGGGCAGGAGGAAAAGAGGGGGGAAGGGAAAGAGAACTATCAGTTTGTCATTTTACTTATTTATGCATTCATTGGTTGATTCTTGTATGTACCCTGAATGGAGATTGAACCTTGGTGTCCGGAACAATGTTCTAATTGATTGAGCTACCTGGCCAGGGCCTGGTGCTAAAATTATTTAAATTTCAGGGCATTTTTTCAAGTGGCTCTTGAAGAAGGAGTGTCATTGAGCTGGTGAAAATGACTCAGGTGATAAATTCTTGTGCAATCTACTTTTTTTAAAATCAGAGTTTTCTTTTCTGAATGGTAGGATTACAATGTGCTATGGTTCTTCTCTTTGGTGTTGAGCAGTAAGAAGTTTATGCTTAATTTAGCGCTCAATGACAATAGTTTTTAGTTTACTTTGAGCAATATGACCTGAAAAGGTAAAGTTAATATTTAAGAAATTTAGTAAACTATAAGCTCCATGCAGAGGTTTTGGTTATCCTCAGTGCCTACAACAGCCCCTGGAGTTCTATCAATGTTTCTTGAAAAAGTGGGTCATTCATAGATAAATGTATAAGTGATTATGAGATTATATATATTTTTTATTTGGAAAAAATAAAATCCCTACCAACTTACAGACTTGATTTGGTAAAAATTAATGTAAAGAAGTCAGAGTAGAGGCTTTATAAAAAGCACTGAACTGAAATTGCCCTGAGAGGTAAGGAACGGAGCAGTTCGTGTGGTAAGCCCTCAAAATTAAATGAAGAATTCTCACTTGTGTGCGGACCAACAAGTGTAGCGGAAACTCACCAACGTGGATGGGGTTGACCCTCATGTTAATAATAATGTTACAAGAGAACATTACCATATGCAAATGAAGGAAATAGTAAATATGTTTTGTGATCCAATTAGAATCTCTGAGAAAGATCTGGCGAGGAGTGTGGCAAGGGCTGGCGGGATGACTAAATGAGACCATAGGACTGGCCTTAGCTTTAGATGTGGAAGGGCACTAAGAAGTTTCTGGGTCTGTGGCATTGTTGAGTTTCCTGCTGATGTGGCGATTTAAATAAGCTCTATGTTCTGAGTTCCTTGTGTTACCTGTTCTATTTTGAAGCCATTTGTTTAAACAGAGAAAACTTCAGGCCTTTCAGAATGTGGACTTCATATTGTGTAGGCACTTTTGTAGATTGGCATGAGTGTCTAGCAGAGACGGCAGCTGGTTGTCACAGTTGATTATTTTTCTTGACTCTTACCGGAAGTTTCAGCCCACCCAAACGTTTTTAAATAAGTAGAAAGGGGAATCATCATTAAAGTCTTATTTACTCTTTATAACTTTCAGTTTATTTATGAATGGTTTACTCTGCATGCAGCTTGCTGTATAAAGTACCTCAAATTCCTTTTGGAAGTTGTCATGACATAAATAATATATTTTTTTAAGTTGTTGATTGTTTTACAGCTCAGAAAAGTATAAACTCTCAAGCATTAAATCAGTTTTATTTAAAAAATATATTTTTATTGATTTCAGAGAGGTGAAGAGAGAGATATCAATGATGAGAATCATCAATTGGCTGCCTCCTGCATGCCCCCTATTGGGGATGGAGCTTGCAATCCAGGCATGTGCCCTGACTGGGAATTGAACCAGTTTATAGGCTGATGTACAACCACTGAGCAACTCTGGCCAGGCTTAAATCATTTTTGTTTTGTTTTGTTTTATTTTATTTTAATTTTTTAAATTTTGTTTTTAGTGAAACTTAAGGAAATATTAGTGATCTATACCATTTTGAAAGCTATAAGTAAGTAAGGCAGTGCTTGGCTGTGGTGTTTGCAGTCTGGTAATAGGTAAAAGAAAGGCCTCACAGAAAGGTAAAAGGCTTGAGGTAGAAGTATGACTGGTGTGTGCAGTCAAATCCAAGGAGTGGGTCAAGTTAGGGGAAGATGGCAGGAGATGAGGTCAGGGAGTTCACAAGGGGCAGACCCGGAAGAGCTTCTGGAGGCCTGGGAAGACTGCCTATACCCTGACTGACATAGGGAGTCACTGAGGTGTTTTGAAGCAAAGGAGTGATGTGATCTGATGGAGGCTTTAAAGAGGATTATTCTGGCTTCTATCATTGTTACAGTTAGGAACACATTTAGTTGCAAGTAACAGAATATCTGATTAATGGTAGTTTAAAGCATCAGGGGGTTATTTTTCTTATTTTTGTTTTTTGATGCAAGAGGTTTCTGGAATTGGCTCAACATTTCTAGCAGGCCATCATAGGCCCAGGCTCTTTTTCTTTCCTCCCATCCTCCACGTCTCAGCTTTCCTCTTTGCACTCCTTGCTTCATGGGTTCAGTATGGCTGCTGCAGCTCCAGACATCCCATCTTTAAGGCAGAAAGAAGGAAGGAAAGGCAACGCTAGTCATCTCTTCCTGTAAAACTTGACCTCCGTGTAGCAGGCTATTTGTACGTATAAGAGAGGAAGAGGAAGGAAGATGACTTGGGGATGGGTGTTGGGGCAGTTATCCTGTAGTACCAGACAGTCACTATCTGTTTTATCTGTGTTGTTTTATCAATTTATCAGGCTCTTTCATGTACATTTCCCCCTCATGTGAATCCTACGATGGTCCTATGGTGGCGGGAAGGAGGGGCACAAGGAAGAAAGGAATGGTAAACTCCGCTTTAGAGATAAGAAAGTCAAGGCCCAGAGGTGGAAGTGACACCTCACAGGTATTTGAATGACAAGGCAGAGACTAGAACAGATGCCTCTGACTCTCATTCCTTATTCCTGGCACCTCACTTTAGAATCATATGAAAAGCCTGGATTCTTTCCCTAGCAGATGCTCTGCCATTTGCTTCCAGCCCCCTCCAGTAAACAAGAGGCTACTGGGAGGCTCCTGCTCTCTCTTTCTCTGAGAGCTTGGCGATGGCAATTACTTCTGGCTCTTTTCTGGTTATACAGATTGGAGCTCCTCCAGGCAACCCAGAAACCAAGGAGTAAGGAAAAGCATTATTCTAGGGAGGGAAAGGGCAGAGTCATCCTTGTGGGCTTTGACGCAGTGAGAGTTCCTGAAAATTCATGAATAAAATGTTTCTGGCAGAATCATTTAAAACACACCAGAAGAGCTCTCTGCAAAGAAAGTACATGGTTATTAATTTTGTGAATAGCATCATTATTTTAAAAGAGAACAGTTGCCCATTGTCTTTGGATGCCATCTGTGGTTTTCTATACAAGACGTGCTTAAAGCTGGGTTTCTAGGTAACCTTGAGAAGCAGAAGCACTGAGCTCAGGCCAGATGGGTGGATGCAGCTCGCAGAGGCTCTTGTTGCGACTCAGATCCATCTTCTGTCCAGGTGTGCACTCACCCTTCCCTTGCAAAATACTGATATTCTTTTATCCAAGAGACTTTGGTACCAAAATAATTAATGACCCAGGCTTTGACTATGAAGGCATACAGTGAGGCCCTAAGTGTAGGCATAGAGAATAAAAATGTAAAGAATTATGGCAGATGGTATTTTAACTTATTTATTGATATGTTGTTAGGGATATAAACTACATTTATATGTGTGGGATGTTACTATTTTTATTACTATTTCTGTTTTATAGATTAAAAAACCTGAAATTTAAAGATAATTAGGTTATTCCTAGTTACAATCAATAAAAAAAATCAGAACTTGGGATTTGGATCCAAGCATGTTCTACTTATCGAAATACTAACATATTTTTGTAGGGTACTGAACACTCTAGATTTAACACATGTGTCAAACACAAGGCCCGCGGGCCAAATCCGTCCCGCCAGGCCTTGCAATGTGGCCCGCACCGTGCTGTCATCACTGCACTCCGCTGCGTTTCCATCACAATGACAGTTTATGACTGTTCAGTAAACCATTTGGCCCGCGATTTAGGCTGGATTTTAGATTTTGGCCCCTTCTCTGATTGAGTTCGACACCCCTACTCTAGAAGAACTCTAAGGAATAATTAGAAAGGTGATAAGTACTAGGGGGTTTCAGGGGACTGACTTCTGAATGAAATAATACCAAAGGTATCCTATTAATGGGATTTGTTATGGCCTGGGTCAAGGTCAATGTGGTTGATCCTCACATTTCTATGTGCTTAAGAATCACTTAAGGAGTCTCTTTTAAAATGCTAGTAAATACTGGGGCTCCAACCCAGAGGTTCTGGTGAAGTAGTGGTGAGGCAGAGTCTGGGAACCTACATTTTAGTAAGTATGCAGGCAATTTTGAGGCAGGTTTTCTGCAAAGGACATTTCAAGAAATGTTGCTCAGAAGTCAAATTCAATGGTCAGAACTGCATGAGGCATTCAGGAGGCTACAGCTGCGGATTCAGGCGTTGGCAAAAATAGACTCCCAAGTGAAGATAAACAGGGTTTCTTCAGTGGAGACTTTCCCCACTTGTTCCAATTTGGCCCTGAGAACTTAGAGAAAATACAGTAGCAGAGCAGCTCCTTCTCTAGGTCAGGACACAGAAATAAAAAATAAAATGCTGAAAGGGAACTGTACAGCATGCTTTATTTACTTTTCCCTCTTACTTGATTCGATAATTTTTTATTTCCCTCACACAGCCAGAAAAGATTCTCCAAGGATGCCAAAAATATTGCTCTTGTCACTATAGACTTTACATCCCCACTGCTTGCTTGCTTTCTGAATCCTTAGAGTCTTTTGTCTTTTGCTTCTTTCTGACAAGAATTCAGTTCCTGGGTTCTGAGTTTTTTGTTTTGTTTTTATCAAAACTCTTAGGGTTTACTTTCTTAATAATTTTCCTATATATGACACATCAGTTTTAGCTACAGTCATGTTACACATTACATCCTTAGTGCATTTTTATGTTATAATTGGAAATTTGTATCTTTTGACCATCTGACTACCTTTCTCCAATTCTTTCTCCTTTTACCCTTCACCTCTGCTAACCACAAGTCTGATCTCCTGATCACTTTATCTATGAGTTTTATTTTTGTTTTTAGATTTCATATATAAGAGATATCATTCATTATTTGTCTTTCCATGTCTGATTTATTTCACCTAGCATAATGTCTTTAAGATCCATTCTATTGTTGCAAATGATAAAGTTTACTCTATTTTATGATTTCAATATACCAGAATTTCATTATCCATTTATTCATCAATGGGTCCTTGGTTGTTTCCATAACTTGGCTATTATAAATAATGCTGCTTTGAATGTGAGGGTAAAGACATCTTTTCCAGTTGGTGTTTTCATTTCTTTGGATATATTTCCAGAAGTGGGATTACTGGGTCATATTTTACATTTAATTTTTTTGAAGATCCTTTATACTGGTTTCCATAGTGGCTGCACCAATTTACAATCCCACTAACAGTGCACAAGGGTTCCCTTTTCTACACATCTACACTGGTCTTTGTTATCTCTTGTCTTTTGGATGATGGGCATTCTTAAAGGAGAATGGTGGTATCTATTGAGGTTTTAATTTGCATTTCCCTAATGACTAGTGATGTTGAATATCTTTTTATGTACCTGTTGAACTTTTGTGTATCTTTTTTGAAGAAATGCCTATTCAGGTCCTTTGGCAACTTTTAAAAATTGGGTTATCAGATATATAGTTTCCAAATATTTTCCCCATTTATAGGTTGTCTCTCACTTTGCTGATGGGTTCTTTTGCTGTGCAGATGCTTTATAGTTCCATATAGTCCCACTTGTTTATCTTTTCTTATATACTTCATATCCAAAAAGTCATTACCGAGATTCATGTCAAGGAGCTTTATACCTATTTTTTCTTCTATTGATAGCAGTTTCATTTCTGTAACCTATTTCAAGTTAATTTTTGTGAGTGATGTAAGAAGTGGTCCAATTTGCTCTTTTACCTGTAAATATCCAATTATCCCAGCATCATTTATTGAAGAGAGTCCTTTCCCCACTGTATCTTCTTGCCTCTCTTGTCAAATAATGGTTGACTGAATATGCTTGGGTTCATTTCTGGGCTCTGGATTCTGTTTTATGTCAGTATCTTCGTGTTTTGATAATTATAGCTTTATAATATAGCTTGAATTCAGGAAGTATAATACATCCTGCTTTGGTCTTCTTTCATTTATGGACTTTTGTGGTTCTGAATAACTTTTGTGATAGGTTCTTGCTTCTCTGGCCAAGTCCACGAAGTTCACAGGAAGTCCAAGTGTTCAGTTTCCTGGATGTCATTCAGACCTGAGGCTGGGCTTAGGCGGAGCACAGTTTTATTTTAAATAGGGACCCCAGTCTGGCAATGAAAAGAACAGAACAAAACAAAAATCCAAGGTTCTGGTTTGGAATTTAAGTTTGCTCCTTCATTCAACAAATATCTATTGAGTGTTTATTGCCTGTCTGTTAGATGTATGCCAGGTGCTACACCAGTAAATAATTTATGATTAAAGAATTGATTTAGAAAAATGTGCTGTCTCTGTATTCCTGCTGAAAAACCTTTAAAATATGCTTTCCTATTCTATATTATAAGCTTATTTAAGTATATTAATAAAGAAGACATTTTCAAACAGTCACAATACTTATTGATTAGTAAATACTAAATACTTCAGAGCCTGGAGAACTCTGTATTTTCATATCCCAGAGAACTCTATCTATTTTGGGGGTAGTGTAAGGAATCACAGAGTACTAAGAGCATAGACTTAAGAGTCAAAAGAATCTTGGGACACACTTGCTTCTGATTCCTGTTATCAGGGTTAACTCAGGCAAGTTACTTCTCTCTGAATCTCTTCTTATTTATTTTTCTTTTAAATATGTAATATATATTGTACTTTAAAGGATCTTCCTAAAGATTAAATAACAAAACTATGTAAAGCATTTGGCACACACTTAATATTTAATGAATTTCTGTTAGCATTATTATTGAGGTTTTTCATTTGCCCTCAAGGATATGATGGTACTGCGGGGAACACAGATCCATCCTTATTTCAAGGTGAAGTGAAAGGCAGTGTGATGAGAACCAGATCAGTCAGAGCAACAATAAGGTTGAGGGAGGTCAGAGCAAAGAGAGGTATTGGGAGGAGCCGCTCAGAACAGCCAGTCCTGAAGACATGGTACAGACAAGCATGCACTCTCTGCCTATATTTGCAAATTAATCTGTAGTGTGCAGTACTTATTTTTGAGCTACCCAGATAAGAAATATAAAAATGGTAAGTGGCAGAATTAAAAGAACAATAATTTTTATAAGAGAAAATTAAAAATGGATTATTATTTTCATCTAGGAAAATGGTTCTAGTTCATGTACCATTTTGAAAAGGTAAAACAAACAAACAAACAAACAAACAAAAAATATTCCAGACAATAAGAAAACTATTGGTAGTGATTTGTTTTTTTTGCTTTAAAAATTTCCTTTTCCCTCACATGCTTAATAGAGGGGGTACAGGAAGTAAGTGTAGATTTAACATGTGCTGATGAATGAATGAATGTGATTTTCATCTTTTCTGATTGATTTTGCAAAGCCACAAACAAAATTATTATTTTTTTTGGGGGGGGAGGGTGTAAAAAACACAACTTATCTGGAATGGGAGGATTGGTAACTTTTGAAATTGTACCAGTTGCATTATATCCAGAGTGATCATAAAAGCTATCATTCAAAATGGGACACTTTGAGAAAGGGATTCTTTATTAATAATTAAGCAGAGACAATGAGTATCAACCTGGGTTGTACTGAATAAACAGGTTTTATGGGCAGCCTGATTATAATTTTTATTTATTAAAGAACTATCTTTAGTTGTTTGTTAATTAATATCAGTAATAAATTAATAGCTCCTATAAAAAATAAAGCCCACTCATGAAAACACAATGAGGAAAATTGTTTAAAATAAAAGGAAGACATTAAAGTTAATATTTATAGAATGCTTATTTGCGAGGCATTATCTCTCATCCATAGATATAAGGCTGAGAGAGATGTGTAAATTCCCCAAGGTTAAATTCCTAGTATGTAATAGCTGTACATGAGGCTTTAATTTCAAATCTGTCTGACTCGGGACATTATCAAATATGCATTGACAGCTCTGGTCTAAAGCAGAAAGATGTTTAAAAACAGTGTTTAAGTAAAAATTGTGATTCTTAGAAAAACTCAGTGTCACAGGAATAGCAAGATAACTCGAGAGAAGAGGTAAATTGGATTTTTCCATGAAGGTTGGAGTCTCTCTTCCTGGAATCCCTAAGAACATGAGGACATCTATTGTAGTTTGGGATAATATAAAAATAAAATTTGGAAAGGGCTATGAACCGTTGTGCACTAACACATTATTTTTACTAACTTGTGTCTTGTCTCCAAAGGTCCATTTTGTTCCCTTAGGAGTTGAGTGTTTTCACCTTATCCTTGCCTGTGCTAATTTCATGGCAATACGTGATGATTTCTTAAGCTGGTTCAGTAGTAACCTTGTCTTTGTGTAAGAGATTAGAGCAGGGTTCCTTGTGACTCCCATCTTGAACTTTATCTCTTCTCCAGTTAGGTTTTGGTTCAACACATGAAGGATGATAGCAGTGTTGGCTGAGGAACAAAGGAGCCGGAAGAGCTGCAGTCAGACCACTGTCTTCCAGCCCTGACTCAGGCAGGCAGCAGCTGTGTGGCCTTGAGCATGCTCCTTCCCTTCTCTGTGTAGTGTTGGCTTCATGGATATGCAACCTGTGCGCTTACACATAACCTGGTTCTCAGAAGATCCTGATTTTGGTTTAATGCTCCACTGTTCTTGTTTTGAAATTTTTAATATTTAAAAAAATATTTTTTATTGATTTCAGAGAGAAAGAGGGAGAGGGGAGAGAGATAGAAACATCAGTGGTGAGCCAAAACTGGTTTGACTCAGTGGATAGAGCGTCGGTCTGCGGACTGAAAGGTCCCGGATTCGATTCCGGTCAAGGGCATGTACCTTGGTTTCGGGCACATCCCCAGTAGGGGGTGTGCAAGAGGCAGCTGATCCATGATTCTCTCTATTGATGTTTCTGGCTCTCTGTCCTTCTCTCTCCCTCTCTGTAAGAAATCAATAAAATATATTAAAAAAAAAAAAAAAAGAAACATCAGTGATGAGAGAGAATTATTGATCACTGCCTCCTGCATGCCCACTGCTGGGATAGAATCTGAAATCCAGGTATGTACCCTGAGCAGGGTTGAGTAACACTGGCTGGATTATAATATTTTTTAAACAAAGAACTAGTTTATTCATTTGTGAACAGTTATAGTAATATTTCCTTCATCTTTGGCTACATGGGATCCTCCTAGGAAAGGATAGTCAAGCAGGAAGGCACAGTCATAACTTGAGCTAAGACATTAAAAAGAAAGGTTGAACTTGGCTATCACATTGTGTTACGCTCTCACATTGTTGACTTAGCTAGCTGTGACATGCACCACGCTGTGAGAGGTGGGGAAATCAAAGTGCTCTTTTAAATGAGAATGCCTAGGAGACAGTACAAGCAGCCTTGTATGATAACACGATCATGTAAGAAGATTATGGACAGGACTTCTTTTTACTTTGGCAAAGCTGGGCTGGGATATCACAGTGCTGGTACTGGCATCGATGCCAAAGCTTGATGGACTGGCATTTGCCCAGTGATAAAGCTCTCTTCTAGGTTTTAAGGAACCTTCCAGAGCCAAAATAGATACACCCACCACAACTATCCCCATGAAAATGAACTGACATTGAGGGAGGAAGTGGAGGTAAATGGAAGATGCCAGGTGGTTCTTCAGGTGCTGTACTAAAAACACATGTGAGAAATTTCCTCATTCTCTGAGAAATAATTTCAATAGATTTTGTAAGGGGCTGGAGGTACTTAAAAACATTAGAGAGAGATGGATTGTTGATAAAATTAAGACCAGGTTTGTATTCTGAGTTAGTGTGGTCTGTGATATATTAGTGACCTTAACATATGAGCATCTTTTACTTCTATGAATTACTGATGGAAATAAAAAGTGGACAAATGACCTGAGTAGACACTTCTCCAAAGAGGACATACAGATTGCCAAAAGATGTATGAAAAGATACTTAACATCACTAATCATCAGAGAAATGCAAATTAAAATCACAATGAAATATTACCTCACCTGTCAGAATGGCTTCCATCAATAAATCAACAAACAAGTGTTGGTGAGGCTGTGGTGAAATGGTAACCCTTGTGCACTATTGGTGGTAATGCAGATTGGTGCACACACTGTGGAAAACAGTATGGAGCTATCTTAAAAAAGGAAAAATGGAACTGCCTTTTGACCCAGTGATTCTACTTCTGGAAATATATCCAAAGAAAATCAAAATACAAATTCAAAAGAATATATGCACCCTTGTGTTCATTGCAGCATTATTTACAACTAGAAACCTGGCACATGAAATTCATGCACAGGTACTGTCCCTAGGCCTGACCTGTGGTCGGCCATCTTCCTCAGCTGCCTGCAGTTGGCCCTGCCCCCCATCCCCTGCCACCACCCACCTCCAGTTTTCCATTTGCTATTGGGCGATTAGAGCCTGCCAGCTGGGCAAAGGGACTGAGAGGTGGTCAGTGCACCTCATACTGACTTGTCAAGCAATTGTTCTGGTTGTTTGCCATTAGGGTCAATTTGCATATTATCCTTTTATTATATAGGATAGCCAAGGTTTGGAAGCATCAGTGGATGAATGGATAATAAAGCTGTGGTATATCTGCATAATGGAATACTACTCAGCCATAAAAAGAAGGAAATCTTACCCTTTGTAACAGCATGGATGGATCTGGAGACTATTATGCTAACTGAAATAAGCCAGTCAGAGAAAGACAAGTATCATATGATTTTACTCATATGTTGACCTAATGAACAAAATAAACCAACCAACAAAATAGAAACAGACTCATATCATAGACAGAGAACAAACTGACAGCTGTCACATGGGTGGGGAGTTGTAGAGGTGCTTGAAGGGATTAAGAAAAAAAATATCTAACGCATAGTCACAAACAACACTACAGTGATTACCAGAAGGTAGCGGGGAGAGAGGAGGTAGAAGTGTATATAGGGAAGATAAATGGTCATGGAAGGAGACTTGACTTGGGGTAGTGAACATGCAATGCAATATACAGATGATGTGTTATAAAATTGTGTACCAGAAACATATACAATTTTATTAACCAATGTCACTTCAATAAATCAAATAAAAAATAAAACAATACATTTTAAAAAGTATAAAAATAATAATTACTGATGGAAGTAATTTAATTCTAATTATATATAAGGCAGCATAACATTTAAGTGAATCATAACTTGAACACCAGAGGCAAGATAAAAACAATCCTTTAAAAATGTTGCTAATTAAACCTTCTGTATAAAAATATAATAATGGATTATTACTGTGGTTTTACAAAGTTTTTTTATTTATTCCTAACACCTCTCAGCTCAAGAAGTTGAAGGCTGTTTAGTATGCTAGTGAGGTATTCTGTTTATGATCCTACCTTTATCCTGTAGACTTAAATGTGATAGCAATTCAGCACCTATTCCCAATTAGCCAATGCTGTTATATATTTCAGTAATCAGTCTCCACAAAAATATGTTAATTTCTGATTATGCATGGATAAAGGTAGTTGTTCCCTTTGGGAGTAGAGATGGATACAGATCTGATGGTGGATTCATTGTAGCAAGTTGTGAAATGTTTAGCCCAATGGAATAGACAAAAGTGACAAAAACAAAACCCACCACCCATATCTGGGAACGGTGGAGGTAAAGGCAGGACTGAAACTACTGCTTTCACATTTTGTGCAATGCCCTTTTCTTAAGGCCAAAGCAGGAAGCTGATTCCTCAATCTGCTGTGCCTGCCAGGGAGAAGAAATATGCCATTTCACAAGTACTTTGCCCAGGTGTTTTTGTTCCTACCAGCTGGCAACTATAGAATGCAGTACTGTCTTATCCTCACTGGGAGACATTACAACAAGTTCCTGGGGAGTTAACACATAGGAAATATCCAGGCTTACTCAGCAGGAGCAAAGCTTAACCAGCGGAAGGTAGGAGAAAGTGTTCATTAGAACAGTTGTTCAAATGAGTCCCATTTATAATGCCCTACCAACCTGTGTTTCTTTACCGGATGCATTTCCACTGGTACAACTTGCTGCAAGCAGGTCAAGAACTCTGCTCGGAGGTTTTGCAGAATACAGAGAGCTTTGTTTTCATTTGATGTTTGAACCATTTTAGTTTATAGCCTATGTAAGAACTTTTACCCCCCAGAACTTTATGTCTTGGTTTACTTTGGAATGGCCTGAGCTAAATTTATTGTGTAGAAGCAACAACAAACAGATATAACATCACACTCCAGCCCCGAGCCTGGTTAATTCATTGCACCTTTATGTTGATCTGAAGGGAATGGCTCCTGCAAGATTTTGTTCTTATTTGCAATGCCATCTGCTAAACTGTTAAATTATATTCTAAACTTTTTTTTTTTTTAATGAGATGAAGGGTTACTCCCTAAGAACTTAGAAGCATTAAGATAATTTCATGGTCAGTGCTGACCTTGAAAAAGATGCAAAATGTTGCTGCTTCAGACTAAACAAATGATTCCAATAGCATAATTTTTATTTCATTTGCTGCCAGTTCCAGCTTCCTTATATTTCCTTATTCATAGAAAGTCCTTTCTTCTCAGACATAGCTTTAGGAATTCTCTGATTTGAAAATATGGTATTGTAGTTAATATCACACAAATCCAAAGAGATACTTGAGGGAGAAAAATAGCTAACATTTCCATGATGTTCCTCACAAGCAAGTAGCTCAAAATAAATTCAGCATTAAAGAGACAGAATTCAGAACGGAAAATTGCAGGAAAGAAATAGCCATAACTTCTATGTTGATGATGAAATCTCAGGGAAAAAAAGGAAACATTGCAATTATCCAAAATGTAGAATTTTTATAAATGGAGCACCATTTGTTTAAAAGACATTTTGATATCACTGGCACTTTTTCCCCCTTCGACTGATGCTTTTCAGGATCATGCCTTTGCAGGACAGAGAGATGCTAACTATGCTAGAGATATTTAAGAATATCTAATTTATTTGTAGCCATTAATAAGGCAATATTCAATAGTTTAAATTGGATAAGCTGTCTGAGAATGATGCCACGTTCCCAGGAAACAGTTCTTTAGCATTCTAGGCAGGGCCACTCTCCTCAGCTTGGGCATTCCATTGTGCCACTGCCGCTGGCCCACAGCTGGCTCTCCATGATGGGCCATTTGCAGCTGGCAGCTCACAGGGTAGGCATACTTGGGTGACCCACAGGGAAGGCAGTGGGGACTCAATGCACACTATATTTGTTCCCACTTGTTTAAACTCAGTGTTTAAAGATAGACCAAGATATTTCAGATAAGGCAGTTCTGATGATCTCCACATAAAATTTTATGAAACTGAAGGGAAATGTACTAAAATTTCTTTACCCTTAGGGAGGTACTTTTTAAAGTGAATTTAAATTAAATGCAATAAAGGAGTTTTTCTCTAAGTACTCTAGTGAGGTTAGGTAATTCTTACCCAAAGAACCATCTTAGAACCTTAAAAACAATATGAGAAACTCAAAGGTTTTCTTTTTCTTTTTCATGTGATACATAGATGATTTGACTTTGGATGGAGAGCATACAGTGCAATATTTAGATCTTGTAACAGAAATTCACACCTGAAACCTATTTGATCCTATTGACGAATGTCATCCCAATACATTTAATTTTTAAAAATGATACTTTTAAAAAAGAGACTTTTCTAAAAGAGAATAACTTTACACTATGGCTCTGGGGCCAAATCCTGGTAGATTTGATTTGGTCCATGAGCTAAGTGATTTTTACATTTTTTTTTAAAGTTAAATGTGTTGGATGCTTATTCCATACCAGGCTCTACATACATTGACTCATTTATCTTCACTGAAATTTAATGTGTTCGGCACTATCAGAATTTCCATTTTTCAGTGAGGAAACGGAAACCAGGAGATAGATCCAAAGTCCCTCAGCCAATAATTGACAGAGCCAGGGTATGGACACTTGGACTCCAGAATCCTCGCTTTTAATCAGCACTCCAATGCCACGTATGCCCTTCTCCCACTTGCTTTAACTTCATTCTCCAGCAGCTCTCTCCAGATATCTTTGACTCCAGACAAGTGAAACCCTTTTCAATTCCCAGTATGTCTCCCAACCTTTGCAAGCCGTGGGTCTGCACTAAGGGTTGTCCCTCTGGAATGCTCTCCTCCCAGCTCTGCCTTTCCTAATCCTGCCCACCCTTCAAGAACTAGTTATTCCTCAGAGTAACCAACTAGAAGAGAAGATGCTCTTCATCCTAACACCAGAACTTATAGCGACTGACAAGACGAAGACATTTACAGAATTACAGGAGAAAATGTGGATGGATAGAATGATATTCACATTTTTAAATGGTTGGGAAAAAAACAAAAGAATAACATCTCATGAAACATGAAGTTTGTGTAAAATTTAAGTTTCAGTGTCCATCAATAAAGTGTTGCTGGAACATAGGCATGCTTATTCATTTGTGTATCATCTGCTACATACTGTCTGTGAATTGGAGCTGTTTTGTGTTGCAAATGGCAAGTGGAGTTGTTGCAACAAAAAGTCCTCAAAGCTTAAAATATTTACTATCTGGCCCTTCAGAGAAAAAGTTTGCCAACTCCTGTTCTCAATGATTTCATTTCTGATTTTGATCTTTCTTTACATAGTGATAATGTAAGTCGTTTTAGAGTTAAACTGGACTTTATGTTATTGTATAATTATTTATGGACTAAACATTAAGACCACATAATCCTAACAGGTTGGGTTGGCTCATGGTATTATTTTTGCATTGGCATTTGCATGGCATCTAAGAGGTGCCCAATAAATATCAGAAACTGAAAAATATCAGTCCTGAAAGGAATAATCCATTTTAGTTGGGTATTTTTGTTCTTCTGATCTAGTTTAAATTGTGGTTTTAGGGACTTGTTTGGTTTAGTAATATTTGTCATGTCCTGAAGTAATTAATTGCCATAAACTTGAAAGTAATATATTTTTGCAACCACAAGCTATATTTGCATCTGATTTAACTTGGCTAAATGCAATCCTAATTAGTGTTCTAACTTTTACTGTTCCCAGTTCATTTTTTATAGTTCCTCTGAGTCACACAGTATTAAAAATATATGCAAATCTGTACGATGATTCACACTCAGAGACACAAGCTTCTGTGATCTGTAGATATCCATTTATACATAAAGAAATTGATCTGTATAGAATCAATAATTAAATGGCCTTGGAATATAAATCTGAGATTTCTCCCACAGAATGGCTTTCTCCTAGTTGACTCTTCTTTTTGATTCTAAGTCTGTGGCTTTAATGATAACTGATTGTAATTATTGTGAAAGTGAAGCAATCTTGGGATTTCTTTTGAAGCTGAAATAAGTCCAAAATGTAAAAATTCTGACTGAGTTAGTAAACAAATAAATCTCTAAATCTCATCAAGCACATTCTTTATTGGAATCCCTGTAAATTGGAAACATGGTGTCTCACAGTTTCATTAATGATATCATGTCAGCATGGTTTACTATGTCACATATGCCACATTTAGGTGTTAGAGCCAGGGGTAGCATTGCTGTGAGTAGGAGTCACTTGTATAACTCTCAGTGTAAGAAAAATTTAAAACCTTTTAAAAAAGACAGGTATACCAGAAAAACTTTCTTAGGCAAGTAATATTAAAACATTATTTAATTTTGTATGAAATTTTAAGCTGTATATGTGAGATGTAAGATCATGTTAACAAAAAGGAGGGTAACTGTTTGCTCATATGTAAAATAAATACAATAGTCCTCTTAGAATAACATTAATACCATATTAATATTTACTTACACTGTTTGATGTAAAATTAAAATTATATTCATGTTATTTATAATATCATAGCTGCATGTTCCTATTAACTGAATGATAGTGTAGGAAAATCTGAGTTTAGAATCAAAAAAAGGATTTAACAACATATTAAATTATTTTAGTCAAAATTCAACATTTTTTCACTAGGAATATGTGAGACTTAACTGGAACTCCTGACCACTTTAAATGACTTTATTTGGTTCTTAATAGCAATTTGAATGATTGATAAATAAAATACAGTTGGGGAAAATGAATTATGTAAAAGTGCTTTCTAAGAAGTAAAGAAGAAAATTAGACTAATTACAACTAAGAAATAATTATGTCACTTGATTTTACATATAAATCTTTAAATACATTTAAATATACCAATTATGAATATAAAACAATGTGTGCTACCCACAGGCATGTTAAATGGCACAACAATATAATGAACTCTACCCCTAGATGAAGAATTAAAACATGACTGATTATATCATCCAGGATCCCTTCAGAGCTAGGGATTGTTTGCAGTTTGTTTTTATTATTCTAATGTCTTTATTTTAATTTTATATATACTAAAACCAAAAAATGTTGTTGTGTAATTTTGCTTATTTTTTTAACTTTTGTAATTTTTTTGTTTTTTAACCTCTAATATTGTATCTGGCTGTATTTCATTCATTTTCTCTAAATTTAGAGCCCATCCCATGAACAAACCAGAAGTTATATACCTTTATCCTATCATTGGACATTTGGGCAATTCAGTTTACCCTATTACTGTGTTTCCCCCCAAATAAGACATCCTCCGAAAATAAGACCTACTTACAAGTTTACTTCTGAATGAAATATAAGGCATCCCCCCCGGAAATAAGGCCCCCCTAGACTAAACATGGGAGATTTGGTCCACTGATTCTGAAAGAAGTGGAGTCAGAAGAAATTCACCAGGAAATTCAGGAATTGGATTGTTATGATGATGTTCCAGAAGATGATGACATGATTGTCATTGATTAAATGAGTAAATTCTTGATATTGTAGCATTCACAGTTTGTCTGGTTTGTGTTGACAACTACCATACTACTGTACCATATACAAGTAATAAATTTCCTTTATTTTCATTTAACAATAAATGTGTACCATATTCTTCTTCATGGAAAAATAAGACATCCCCTGAAAATAAGACCTAGCGCATCTTTGGGAGCAAAAACTAATATAGGACACTGTCTTATTTTTGGGGAAACAGGGTATATACTACACTGCTGTTAATATTAGTGTGAACATCTTACAATACACATTTGCAAAAGTTCTTCTAGGGCATGTAAATGAAGATCAGAATTGTGAGACTATAGTTTATCCAAATGTTCAACTTTACCATATAATGACAAATTCTTAAAAAAAAAAAAAAATGCTTGCACTAGCATGTCACCAGCACTACCTCACTGGATCCACATTCTCCATAGCATTTGGTAATATCAAACTTTCTAATTTGTGCCAATCTATTCAGTGTAAAATTATTTCATTGTGGTCTTAATTTTCATATATCTGAGCACTAAACAGAGTGAACATCTTATATATATATTTGTTATTATTGCCAGTTTCTTCGTTTGTGAAATGCCTTTTGTCTTTTCATGTCTTTTCTAATATTTCTTCCTTAGTGTTTGGTGTTTTTTTAATTGATTTATTTTAAAAATTTGTGTGTGTTTTTCCCCTCTAAATAAAATCACCCTTAAATACAACATAAATCATAAGCCAAATATTTTGGAACCCAAAAGGCTTTCAAAACACTATGTGGATTCTGAAAAGCCGTGTTAATATTTTTAAATTTAAAATGATCTCCAAGAAGAGAATGTCCATCTCAGTTTAAATTTTACATTTAAAAATAGGTGACAGATATATGTTTTTTAAACCTAGAAGTAAGAGTGGTCTTTCATCGTAAAGCTCTTTGCTTCTAATTCACCTATTATTGGGATAAGCTAAGAACTGAACTTGGCTCTGACACTTGTATTTATGTTAATCAATTTTCATTAATATTGGATTTTGTACTTTGAGGAGTTTTCCTATATTTATGGAATTAAAAAGTTCAGCATGATAACAACTTAAGCCATTGCTACCATATCTGTAGTTTTATTTTTAAAAAGCCCTTTACTGTAGTATACCATTATGCCATATGGTAACATATCAATACAAAAGGTACTTTAACATAATTATGTTAATGATTGTAATTATTTAAAACACAATTTTAGAATCCAGTTGTGCCCCGAAGTGCCATTTCAGCTGTGAGAGGGAGAGTGTGTTATGAGAAGTGCAGCTCTGCTGGTTAGGTGTCTCTGGCTCTTGCCTTCCTCTGTGTCTGAAAAGGTCACTCTCTGGGAATGTCATTCACATCACCTGTCTCCCTGTGAGCGGGCTTGGATTCCCACAGCCTGGCTTTTAAGTGCTCCTTAGGGATCACAACCTCCATGCTAAGTCTCATTACTCCCTGGCTTGCTGTGTTTACAGTGGCATAACAATGGCCCTGTTGGATTTGGTGCTGAATACTTCCTTGCCCTGGTGCTTCCTGTAAGAAAGTGCTCTGCACTTCTGCTCTCCTCAGACAGTTACTCAGTGCTCCCCGTGGGGGTGAAAGTTTAAGCAGCTTCTGAGGAGTAAGGAACTGTTATGGGAGAACTTCTCTGAGATCTTTGTTTCTCTGCACCACTTCCTAGCGGCAGGATTCCTGAAAATTACATCCAGCTAAGATGCCTTGAGGGTTAAATGATATGAGTGTCTGACAGAGTATGTACTCATTAAATGTTGCCATGAAGAAAAGCATGTTGGTTCTATATTGTTATAGATCTACAAATTTGGACTATTCCGTGTTTTGCTATTAACGTAAGGGTGCATTACCAACCTTTTATTTTTAACATAAGGGCATCTTTTATTTCATAGTGTTTTGTACTGACCTTATTTCCCATAATCTGATGAAAATAATTTGATCGAGATTTTGTCTCATTTATCTATATAGTACTGTGAAAGTGCTTTTATATGATAAATGCTCAAAAATTTTGTTTTGGTTAAATTAGTAAGGGGCCCAGGGCATGTTTTTATTATGACTACAGAGTCAATAAATGTAGTTGGCTAGTAGAAATATAACATATTAGAGGACCCGTGCACAAATTTGTGCACTGGGCTGGGGGGGAGGGGTTATCCCTCAGTCTGGCCTGCACCCTCTCGTAGCCCAAAAGCCTTATGCCCGCAGGTGTCGGCAACCTGCGGCTCCAGAGCCGCATGCGGCTCTTTTTGTTAAGTGAAAAAACCCTTTTTCTGCACGATCCGGTATATAGCATTAAGGTAAGAAACAATATATGCAGTGTTATATTTGTTTTAAATGTCGCAATGGTTTTGCGGCTCCCAGGTTTTTTTTTTCCTTCGAAAACAGGTCCAAGTGGCTCTTTATGTCTTAAAGGTTGCCAACCCCTTAGGTCAGCTCCCCACTGGCAGTCGGACATCCTTAGCGCTGCCTCAAAGGCAAGAAAGGCTCCGCCACCACTGCTGCACTGGCCAGTCTTGAGCCGGCTTCTGGCTAAGCAGCGCTCTCCCTGTGGGAGTGCATTGACCACCAGGGGGCAGCTCCTGCATTGAGTGTCTTCCCCCTGGTGGTCAGTGCAGGTCATAGAGACCAGTCATTCTGTTATGTTAGACTTTTATTATAGGGGTGTCGAACTCAATCAGAGAAGGGGCCAAAATCTAAAATCCAGCCTAAATCGCGGGCCGAATGGTTTACTGAACAGTCATAAACTGTCATTGTGATGGAAACGCAGTGGAGTGCAGTGATGACAGCGCGGTGCGGGCCACATTGCAAGGCCTGGCGGGACGGATTTGGCCCGCGGGCCTTGTGTTTGACACATGTGTATTATGTTAGACTTTTATTATATAAGATATTCATTTGAACTTTTAAATATAAATAATACTTATAAAGCCATTATTATTTCAAGGTGGCTAGTGGTGCTGGGGGCTCTGTCTGTTCACTCTCACCAAGTTATCTCTGGGGACCTTGATCTGAGTACATATCCAAGGTCACCCTCAGCTCCCTCTTACACATTCAGAAATCCATTTCAACAACACAGAAAATAGACCGAGAAAGATGTACTAGGGAAGAGCAAAATGGTTTCTCATCTATAAAAGATATTTGCTAATAGTAAATTCTAGCTCTTGTATGTTGGCTTATTTAACCTGAACTACTTTAAAATGATATGATTTCTCTTTTCCCTGGGAAAGAGAAGTGATCTTTCTTATCCCCAGGCCTAATTATCCCTGAAATAGTAATTATAAAATATTAAACATACTGTCCCTTTTGTTCCCTTCTTTGCCAGAGAAGAGAAAGAGAAGAAATGAGGTAGTGCTTCTTTAAAAAAATTAACTTTTTCTGAAGTTATAGTTTATGGGGGAAAAAAGAGAGAGATTAAATTTTCCCCAAAGCCACAATGGCATGTTCTAATTCTTGCTTGTCTTTTTCCTGATCCAATCTTTGTCAGACCCAATTTTGCTAAAAGAACTTTTATTCTAGTCTTTCTATGAATAGTAAGACCACATCTCATGTTATTCTGTAGTATGGAGTTTTAAATTGTATGAATTTTTTCTCCTTTATCAAAGCTTCCTGCTATAAGTATTCTAAGAGCAATTACTCCCAACTATCAGTTTTAACCAAGAGAATGAAGCTGAAAGCTAATGTCCATGGAAAATGGAGCCAGCCTCCGCCTTGGCTCTTGTTTCAGTTGGCCAGCAAGTGTTTAAATGCTTTGGCTTAGGGAGTCCTGACTGTTGCTTACAACTCTTGATTCCTGTTCACATCCTACGTTGGTCCTGTTCTCCAGACCAGAACCAGATTTGCACACCCAGCTGCTTTCTACTTGAGTCTGTTTGGATCTAGACCTGCTTGACTTTCTCTGCTTCTGGCTCAAATCCAAACAAAAATCTTTCTGTGTAGATCAGAGATTCAGAGTTCTCCGTGTATCTTCAATTTTGGTGAATCCCTGCAACATCAAAAAAAATAGTGAAGCCTACTTTTTAAATATTGTTTTCACTGTTGGTACTATAATGCCTGAACATGGCATAGGTGACTAAACTATAACCCTGGCTTCTTGTTAAAACAGCCAGGGTCTGCTCCCAGGCCTTGTTTCCAAGAAGAATAACTTGTATCTCATGTTAATTAAATTAATATTTACTATTTATATTATTATGATTTTATAAGTAATATAATAAATTGCTGACACAGAAATATTCCTATTCTAATTCTTTTACTATATTTTTGTTTGTGCCACACAATCAGAACATGTAGTTCCAAATTGTGTCTGATTATATTACAAGTTTTACAAAAAATATTTAGTTAGAATTTTAATCAGTGTATATCATATTGTTCTATAAAATACTAATTTGTTCACAAATTGTTTCAAAATTTTATAAGCAGAAAGTGTGCTGGACTTTTTCTGTATGTTCTTTAGAATAGCATGGTAAATGCAAAACATATTCAATATGCACTTTAGTTGATAAAATAAAATTTGCAATGTTTTTCTTTTCTATTCTTGTTATTTTTCAACAGACAAGCTCACAGATATATAGCATTAGAAATATTCCTCTCTGCCTCTCTAATCTACACTTATATTTACCAAATGAGCAAAGGATGTTAGCTTCATTTGGTTCTAATATACATGTAAGTAGCTCTACACTTACATTATAAATCAGTATTTCTCAAATGGTTTTATACCAGAAGTCCTTTACATTGTTAACAATTATTGAGAACTTAAAGATTTACTTCAGAAATTTTTGGAAAATACCAATATACACAAGCACACCATTCCGTTAGCTGATAGAGTGATGACAACTCCTATATCAATTAGCCTCTGGAAAACGCCCTTGTGCACTTGAGGTAATCATAGTGAAAAAGTCAAATAACAGCTTAACTTTCTTATAAAAATAGTTTTGTTGTCTAGGGCCCCCAGACAACACTTTAAGCCTGCTGTCTAAAACATGAAGTGGTAATAACAGGAAATAGTTGAAGTTTGCAATGTGATTTCACAAATGTTTTCTATTTTGACTTATTCAATAACACCATGAGATTATGATGATGCTATTTTACAGGTAGCATTCTTATGTTCAGGGAAATTGAGTGATTGGCTCAGGGGAGCTCATCTGGTGAAATTCAACTCATCTTCCTACTGTAGAAACTGTGGTTTCTCCCCCCACTCCTCCCATTATGTCGTATTTCCTCCAATACCTGTGCAACCTAAAATTTTTCCTTTAAAACTAGGTCAGTGAAGTCTAGTCCCAGAGTGTGAGGCTGACTTGAATCAGAACTGGAGTCTCCTTTTAACTTTCAAGCGATGCTGTGCTGTCTGATCTGGTCCTGTGTGACAACTGAAAGTTGAAGTTGGCTTCAGGGTAACTTGTAGATTCTGGAGTCTTTCTCAGTTGGTCCTAGGTAGTTCTGGGATCACACTTATCGTGAGCCTATAATTCTGCATCAGAATGTAGCTGTTATCTTTATTATTATTATTATTATTATTATTATTATTAAAAATATATTTTATTGATTTTTTGCAGAGAGGAAGAGAAAGGGATAGAGAGCTAGAAACATCGATGAGAGAGAAACATTGATCAGCTGCCTCTTGCACACCCCCTACTGGGGATATGCCTGCAACCAAGGTACATGCTCTTGACCAGAATCGAACCTGGGATCTTTCAGTCCACAGGCTGATGCTCTACTGAGCCAAACCGGTTTTGGCTTGCTGTGCTCTTTAAAGAAGCCTGCTAGACACAATGGTTTGCGATGGGGCTACCCCAGGCAGAGTAATGGGGTACCTGGACTGACTTGCCCAGCCTTCCCCACGCTGCCCCTGATTACTAGACTGAAATGATCAGGAGCAGGAATATCAAGTGCTGTTTGCCTGGGAGCTGGCCCTAGTGCATTTATCTCTTTGGAGGACAGCACTGTCCTGTACTGTCTTTAAGCTTTAACCTTTGGGCAAATCAAACTGACAGCACCGACCACCCTGTAAATCAAAAGGGACAGGGTCAAAGACCACTCTTTTTCTCTGTTGCTGCTCAGGGCTTTGGTTCTCCAAGTGTTAAGCATGAAGAAATATGGGTCACAGGTGTAAGGGACACAAGTGTGTGCTGGGAAAGAAACTATATTTAACCATGTTAAATTTTCTTTGAAATCAGGAAAAGGAAGGGTGAATTTATAGAGCTGTATAAAAAGTTTTTTGATTCTTTGCTGTGCAGTAAGCTGATTTAGTTAAGTAGAATAAAATGACTGGTTTATTGAAATAAAAAATGGTAATGTTTTAGAAACTATCTTTCATTTCTTTTCTATCTGCTAAAAACAAAGCAAGACAAGCAAAACAATTAACCATCACATCAAAGCTCTTTTGTCTGTGAAGAAAAAGTCCATATTTCTTAACTTGGCATTTAGGTACCTTGTCATTCTTGTGCCCAATTCAAAACCACCATTTCCACGTGGTCTCTACTTTTCCAAACTATTGCACCATCACCTTAAGCCAGGCTGGCCTGCTGTGCATTGCCCTGCCCCCCTGGTTTCTACCTCTGTACTTCTGCTCAGATGGTCCCTCAGCTCAGATTCCTCTTTCGTCATTTTCTTTCTTTGTTGATTTCTACCCATTCTTAGAACCCTTTTTTTTTTTTTTTTTTTTTTAACCAGTCCAAAACATGGCAATCTCTTCTTCCTACAATCTTCCAGAGTAGGGCTTGGAAAGCTTTATTTATTTATTTTTATTTTTATTTTTATTTTTATTTTATAAAGATAGTACATGATTTAGGGGTTGATGGGCCATAAGGTCTCTGTTATTGCTACTGAAATCTGGTGTTTCAGCATGATATGCATTTGTGAATAACAATTAAACAAACACTTAATTTGCAATAATTATTTAAAAAGGAGCCCTTGTTCTTCTAGAGCAGTGTTTCCCAAACTTTTGACATATGTGTACCCCTTCTATAATTTTCGTAAGCTGAGTACCCCTCGTACTCATGGGAATGTAGAATTAGGTGCAGCTAAGCACGGTGCAGTGCATATCCCCACCAAACTCCGGTGCAACGCGTACCCCCACCAAACTCTTCCTGTACCCCTGGGGGTACACTTACCACACTTTGGGAAACACTGTTCTAGAGCATCTATTATGATTATCAGTCACTTACCATGTAATGTGTTCTTTTCTCCAGTACTTATCCAACTAAACTATAAGTTCCATGGAGACAACCTTATCATTTTTAATATTTCATATACCTCTCCTGGCACTTTAAACATGATATGTATTCAGACATTCAAATGCCATTTAAAGACAAGAAAAACACTTGGTTCAAGTTTACTTCCCTTCAGCTGCCCTTTGGCTCATGTATTAAATTCTTGATGTTTTGTTTATGTGCTGATTCTTTGCTAAATGCAGGCATCCGTCAGCCCATGCTGAGATGTAGAGTATTGCTTTCTATGTTAAGGCAAATATTGAAGATCAGGATAAATGCTTTAATGTGTATCCTAAGAAAAGATCTCATGATTTATTTGCTGACAGAATGGTTATGATGAGACCTTTTGCTTAGCCTGCCAACAGTGCACTCATTTCTTAGGATAACAGAGTGCTGTAGGTTGGCCTCCTGACAGAAAGCCTGCTGAGTTTTACCATTTAATAAAATAGAGTACACAGTGTAATTTGTACAATGTCAAACTCCAAAGAACAATTTATAACAATAATGTTTCTATTTACAGCATTCTGCTAAGGAAGGGACAATAAAACGTCAAGATTGACAATGTCCACGGATTGATATTGAGGTCAGAAGGGGAAATAGTTCTGTTCTCAGCGTTGCAGCTTCAGTTGGCACAATAGAGGGCAGAATACAATCAGCTTTGCATTCTTTTTCAAAATTCACTGCTTCGGAAAGGACAGCAGTCTGGATGTTATATTTACCCAAGAGAAAATGATGTATAAAAACAGAAACTCATAAAAATTGTATGTTTCCAGTTATTTTCCTCCTCCTTTGTTAGCCTGGAAAAAATTCTGGTAAATGTAGTTGGGTCATCCATTTTTATTCATGCTGCATTGTAACCATCTATTTGAATATGTCAGCCATTTCTTCCAATACTACACTCACGTTTTCTGGTGACATAGATGGGGGTCTGGTGACATACATGGAGTCTAATTATAAGCTGTGAGAGTTGTAGAACTGGTGAGGGTGGGAGTATTGCCTCCTCTCCCCCAGGTAGCACAAGGAATTACTTACTCAGGTGCCTCATCTTAGAATGTGAATTAGCATGATTCACTGGTAGCAAAGAATGGTTATGCTGATCACAGTGAAGAACCTGATATGTCAGCTACTTCTCTTTATAATAAAATAACTAGTGAGCATAGAAATAACTCATTCTTGTACCAGTGTGTGGATTTAAATGCTTAACATTTTTTTTAGGTACTTATTACATTCTAGATTCTTCACACGTTGATATAAAGTCATAATTTCTGAAAATATAGTTCTTATTCATACCCTCTGGTCAAGATGTTGCCATCTCAGAGCAAAACACTAACTTTGTGATTTGATTTTTTTTTTTTAGTGCTACAAAGGGGAGGTACAAAGAGCTTTGAAATTCTATTGTAAGGAAAATTGAACCGACCTAGTTTGGAGTGGGGTTTGGGACACAGCAGTTCCTTTGAAGCAGTGGTAATTACAATGCAATCTGAAGGGTGAGTAGGATTTAGGAAACTGAAATCAGTGGGAGAACAGAGGGCAAAGTATTCCACAAAGAGGGAGACAGTGTGTGAAAGTTCAAGGTGAGCCTGATAAAGTTCTAGATCTCCAAGAATCCTGACTTGGCTTGGTGCTGGGGTAGGCTAAATTCTTGAAAGAATAACACAACGGAATGACTTACATTGTTCCAGTTAAATGATATATCCTCAACTCACTACAAAATAAAACCAAAGGTTCTTCTTTTTCATGGTATTTCTACTTATTGCTTCTTTCATAAATTCCATTTTTATAATAATTATTATTCTTATATAATTTTTAAAGCTTATTTAGTGCTTTTTATATATTGTCACATATATTAGCTCATTCAGTTCTCACAATTAATGTAAATAAGAGTCAGAGGCCAGGCTGCTCCTCAAGGGGGATGGAGGGTGTCAGCACAAGCATCATGGATTGTTTTCTGCCAATTCTGATGTTTACAGTGAAAATCAGATAGATGTTAAAAATCATTTTTTTTTTTATTTTCAACCCAACCATAGGAGGTTCCTTTTTTCTGGGAAGTTATAAATCAGGCACATCACTGAGAATCATCTGTTTTCATTGAATATGATTGTTTAAGAAATTACATTTTCTTGGTGGTTAGTGATGCTAAAAGCCCCTTTATTTATTCCTGTTGGATATTTGTATACCTTCTTTGGAGAAATGTTTATTCAAGTTCTTTGCCTATTTTTCAGGTTTATTGAGATACACACACACACTCACATATTTTAAACAGGTAGATTATATGTGTATATAATATATACTGTATGTATATTTAAATATAATTTATGTATATAACATTGTTTAAGTTTAAGGTATACAAGTGTTGGAGTCATACACTAGCATACTGATTGCCATCATAGCATTAGCCTTTGCTCATTTTTTAATCAGGTTGTTTTTTTATAGTAAGTTGCAGAAGTTTCTTGTATATTTTAAATATTAACTTCCTTATTAGATATGCAGCTTTTGAGTATTTTTCTTTCTGTAGGTTGCCTTTTCACTCTGTTGCTTCCTTTCCTCTGCAGAAGCATTTTATTGATAGTTTTGTGTATCTATTTTTTGCTTCTCTTGTCTGTGTTTTTGATGTTACATCCAAGAAATTATTGCCATGAACAATGTTACAAAGATTTCCCCCTATGTTTTCTTCCTGAAATTCTATCATTTCACATCTCCAGTTACATTTTAATCAATTTTGAGTTGATTTTTGTGTATGGTGTAAGATGAGGGTCCGATTTCACTTTTGTTGCATGTGGACATCCAGTTTTCCCAATACCATTTGTTGAAGAGATTATTCTTTCTTGATATGTATTCTTGTTATCCTTGTTGAGGATAAGTTGCCCATTAATACGTAGATTTATTATTCTCTTTGTTTCATTTGTCCATATACTTGTCTTTATGCCAGTACTACTCCATCAAACCACAAAGAGATGCTACCAGTCTGGATGACCATTATCAAAAACAAAATGAAACAAGTGTTGTTGATGATGTGAAGAAATTGGAACGTTTTTATGATGTTGGTGGGATCATAGAATGGTGCAGCCACTATGGGAAACAGTGTGGAGATTTCTCAATTTAAAAAAAAAATAGAAATACTATAAGATCTAGCATCCCCACTTCTGGTTATATATTCTAATGAGATAAAATCAGGATCTCCAAGATATTTGCACTGTTATGCTCAGTGTGACATTATTCACAATAGCCAAGAGGTGGAAGTAATTTAAGTGTCCAATGAAGGATGAATGCATAAAGAAAATATAGTGTACATATAATAGAATATGCAGTCTTACAAAAAGGAAATCCTATCATATGTGGTAACTTGGATGGACCTTGAGGGCATTGTGCTAAGTGAAATCAGCCAGCCACAAGAGGGCAGATATGGCATAATTTTGCTTATATGAGGTGTATTGTCTAACATATAGAAGCAAAAAGTAGAATGGTGATTGCCAGAGGCTGGGGTAGGGGGAAATGGTAGTTGCTGTTCAGTGGTATTAGATTTCACTTATGCAAGATGAAAACGTTCTAAGACCTGCTGAACAACATTGTTCTTACAATAGATGATACTGTACTTTACAATGGAAAAAACTGCTAGGAGAGTAAGTCACATGTGTTATTAGTTATCACAATAAAAAAAAGAGAAATATCACTGACTTATTACTTTATCTTGCATGTTTCCAAGAGACAGAACCTTCTGAGGGACAAAGTGATGGAACACAAGAGAAAACTGATTCCTCTTGAAAGAAGGCATATAGACTGGATGATCACTTAAGTTTCCTTTAGCTATGGATTTCTATGATGTAACAATATCTCTGTTGGAAGAAGTATGATCTGGTTTGCATACCGTTGTGCATGATTTAGGAATGCTGTCACTAGTATAGGGATGATTTAGTAATGTTAATTTACTAACGGGGTATATTAATATACTAATGGTGGTATTTAAAGGGCTTGTGGGTAAAACATCAAGGAGAATGAATAGCAAAGCATAAAGGATCTACTTTAGCTGTGTCACTTATGATGTATCGTGGTCATTGTTGATACATGAGTATAATAAAACATTGCCATTCAATTAGAGTAAGTTAACTTAAAAAATTAATATTGTCCTATGCTTGATTCCATTTAAAGGGCTGGGGAAAAGGAAGAGGGTTTTGACCTAGTCCCTATGCATTGGCTCCAATGACAGAATATAAATCATAGTAAATCATGGACCTCTGCCTAGTTCTGCAGTCTGTGTGGTGCATGTCAGTGTCAGACTTTAAAAATGTGTGCCTCAGTTAGAATGGCATGCATTTTGTCATTGGACAAAAGTGAGTGGAATTCATTGGAGGTTAAAATTTGGCCCTTTGAAAATGTTTTGACACTTTACCTAGGAGCCTGCATTTATTAATAATAATGGTTCCTAAATTTTTATTTTGTCTGGTTTTCTAATTCTATAGGAAGCCTCAGAAATAGTGATGAAGGGAATGCATTAATGAAAAGTATTAAACATTATCTTTGAGCCCTAACCGGTTTGGCTCAGTGGATAGAGCATTGGCCTGCAGACTCAAGAGTCCCAGGCTTGATACTGGTCAAGGGCATGTACCTTGTTTGTGTGCACATATCAGTGCAGGAGGCAGCTGATCAATGTTTCTCTCTGATCTGTGTTTCTAACTTTCTATCCCTTTCCCCTCCTCTCTGTAAAAAAAAATCAATAAAATATATTTTAAAAAATTATCTTTGAAATCTTTAGCGCAAGGAGCAAGTCTAGATGGTTGATAAGAGACAGTAAGTCAATCTATGGGAACATCCATTTAAATATTTCTTTCATGTCCAATGTTTAATTTTTCTCATTCCTGCTTTAAAGATACTTCAAGAATTTTATTATTACTAAGAAAATCCATCCTGTGGGCATGCATGTCAATCTTTCTCAAAATTCACTCATTACTAATGAGTAGAATGGATTAGGGAAGTCCATGCACCAGTGTATGAGTAAACATGTGCACTGTATGAGTATATGAAAAACGGGGAAAGGGAATTAAAATTTCAAAAATTCCTACTATGTATCAGGGACTCTGTTAGATATTTTCTCTAATTTATAAACAACTAATAAATATTTATTGTTTGAAAGTATGTGACGTTGTTTCATAGCTACATACCATAATATTTTTCCGTCAGTTGTGTGGTCTTAACAAGACTAATCCATCACAGTCATGCATCGTTAACAATGGGGATTCATTCTGAGAAAGGTTTCATTGTGGTACTGACATTCATGGCAATGTCATCGTTACACTAGCATCATAGAGTGCACTTATACAAACGTAGGTGGCATAGCCTACCACACACCTATTGCTCCTAGGCTACTCACCTGTACAGCATGTTACCTTACTGAATACTATAGGCAACTGTAAAACTGGTGAGTGTTTGTGTATTTAAACCTATCTAAAGCAAAGAAAAGAGACAGTAAAAATACAGTATAAAAGATAAAAAGTACACTCATTTAGGGCACTTACCATTAGTGGAGCTTGTAGGACTGGAGGTTGTTCTGGATAAGTCAGTGAATGAGTGAATGTAAAGGCCTAGGACATTAGCATACATGGCTTTGTAAACACTTGATAAACACTATATGCATAGCCTACACTAATTTTATAAAGTATACAATTAATTATACTTTTTATAAAAGTATATCTTTATACATTTCTTTAATAATAAGTTAACTAGCTTATACCAACATTTTTATGTATAAACTTTGAGTCTTAAAACTTTAAGATTCTTGTAATAACACTTCACTGAAAACACAAATACATTGTACAGCTATACAAACATTTTCTTTATAACCTTATACATTTTTATTTTTAAAAATTAAAATTTTCTAACTTTAGAATTTTTGCAAAAAATGAAGATGCAGACACACAATAGCCAGGTCTAAATAGGGTCAGAGTCACCAATACCACTGTCTCCCACCTCCACATCATGTCCTACTTGACAGTCTTCATGGGTAATAGCACTCACGGGTTGTATCTCCTATGATCACAATGTCTTCTTCTGGGAAACCCCCTGAAGCACTTGCCTGAAGCTCTTCTTGAGGAGCTGCCATTCTTTTCAGAAAGATACCCTCAGGGATTTGCTTTGTTGTTGTTGTTTTTCCCCTCCATCAGAGATTTGCACATAAGCAGATAATGCACCACAGTCCTCTCCATTAACGGAAACCTTTCAGTGTTGGGGTCCATGTCTTCAAACTTTTAAAGAAGCTTGTTGAATAAAAGATTCTCCTAAAACTTTCACTGTGAAATTTTCTGAGGCTGTTCTTCTTGGTCTTCTCCTGCAATTTCCTTTTCTCTCATTTCTTCAGCTATGTTTTCCTGAGCCAGTTTCAACACTTCTTCATTAGTCAGTGCCTCAGGGACCACCTCCAAGAGCTGCTCAATGTCATCCTTATCCACACACAGGGTGCAGTGTGCATCATCTCAACCACAGCCTCGTTATTTTACAACCTCTTCATCCTTTTGGCATTATGGATGAACCTCTTGAGGATCTTCTTCCTGATGCCATGTCACTCCTTGGTGACATCACTCCAAATCCAAACTATGTTCTAGTTGCAGTCATGGATGCAGACCTTCCAGAATTGCATCAGTGTCTTCTGTCTTCTGTGTCTTCCTCAGTTGCTATAGTAGCCTGGGCAAAAGTCCTCCTCAGGTAGTAGGCCTTAAAATTGCTATAAGCTATTGATCCATGGCTTGGATCAAAGAAGGGGTGATTGGAGTCTCAGAATTCTAAGAGACTACTAACATTCTCACAGATTATCTCACATCATCAGTTCCAGATCACATTACAGACTGGCCAGTGCGATTTTACATTCAGACAAACTTAAAACACGTTGCCCAATGGGAAGAATAAAAATCCTCCCCACCGCACACTGGCTTCCATTTTCTCTTCCTGTCTTGTATCCCACCACTCTCCTCTCTCCCCCAAACAGGGACTGGCTGCCTCTGAATTTGAGTTCCTGCCCACAGGTCTGTCCTCCTCCTCCTCTGTCTAGCCTCATCCAAGGCGCTTAATTTCTTTGTTCCTTTTCCCCATGGACACAACAGAGGAAGCTGCAATGTCCATATTAAGGGGAGATTGTGATGGTGGGAGGAAATAGGCCTGTGTAACTGCCGAATTTCCTTCCAGCACTGAGGTTCTTGTTACTGTGGGCTCAGGGGGGATTTGCTGAGGACGTTCAGGAAACCAATAAAGATAATTAAAAGTTTAGAAAATTAGAACCATGAAAAGCAGGTAAAGAAACAATGATTCAGCCAAGAGAAGAAAAAGCCTGAGGGAAGATATAAAGAGGAAAAATGATTGCCTGGAGGATAGACTCAAACAGTCCACCATTAATATTGAGAAGAAACAGCAAAGCACGTAGGATTTATATTTGCCACGAGAAACATTTCCCAGGTAAGGGATTGGCTATCTAGAATAGTTTATTCATGAAACTTTCAGAATTTATTTATCCACAGATCTAAAAAGATATATTTTCTTCTGTCTAGCCAATTTAGGGATGAAACTGCGGGAATGCAGAGAAGTGAATTGGGTGATTTCTTGCAGTCCTATTTTCCCTCAGTAAATCAGTCTCTCTGTCTTTCTCTGTCTCCTTTTGCTTTTATCCATTTCTCTCTGGCTTTCTGTCCCTTTGTCTTTCTATCTCTATTTCTCTCTCTCTTTTTTCCCTTTCCCTTTATTCTCTTCTCTTTTTTTCTCCCATCCCTCCATACTTCCACCCCATCCTTCTCACCCAGTGTAGCAGAAGATTTTCTGGAAATGGTACAAACACTGCTATTCTCCTTTTTTTGTTTATCTCACGTTCACTGTTATCTTTTGGCTGGCATTCCAAGCATTAGAGTAAAATTTCACTTCTGTAATTGATGAGGACAGAAAAGTTTGATCACTTGCTTTAACAATACTTCTGTCTTCTATAATACACTTCCCTTAGCACAGCTCCACCTCTTTTTTTTTAGAAGAATTTTCTCTACAGCTTGTGGGTATGTTTTATCTGAGAACTGTTAAGTTCCTTCACTACTTGATATTAGAAGTCCGATGGAAGGAGTATTAACCAATAACACTGCTCTGAGGAGCAAGAGAAGCCATAGCTGACCTCTGAGTGCCATCCTTGTAGGTTCCACTTCTAACCAAGTGGTTATTTGCTATCGTATCCTTCTATTTACGAACACTTCCCCTTTTCTTTTGCTGCTGGTTGCAATGATCTTTGTCGTTCTCTAATAAACATTTCTCCTTCATGGTATTTTTCTTTTCTTTTAAATTTTCAGACATTTGGTGCAGGTTTCACCTTATCTTTTTCTGAGACCGGCTCTTCATGGATGCACCCTACTCCAGCATCCTATCACTTGGCGTGCTGATGGATCCTGGCACCTGCCATGGGAATCCACATAGCATGTAGGTGACAGCTGTTGAAGCTTGTATGACTCCTGAGAAAGTCAGATGGCTGAATCAATACAAATGTTTTTCTTTTCTCCTGAGCAGGCATAATATCTCATCCTTGACTATTTTAAGCTGGTGTTTACTAGATTTCCCCTTAAGCATTTCAGAAGATGATAGGTAATTTCATTTTGTTCCTGCTTTTTCCCCTCCTCCTCCTCCTCCTCCTCCTCCTCCTCCTCCTCCTCCTCCTCCTCCTCCTCCTCCTCCTCCTCCTCTTCTTCTTCTTCTTCTTCTTCTTCTTCTTCTTCTTCTTCTTCTTCTTCACTAGTTCACATGTCATAGTTGAAGAGAACTATAGATTCCATTCTTGCAAGTTCACTGTAATCCAGCAAACTGAGACTTTACAATATAAATTCTAGTGAGATGAATGGAACTGGCACTTCTCCTGAAGGGTGCAAGAGAGGAAATCAAGTCAAGAGAAAGGAGTAGTGGTCATTATTCACAAGATACAGAGTGGCTTGTCTATAAACGACCATTACTTACTGCTATTTTCAACAGGCGCTGCTAAGTAGAAGCTGCCCTGGAAAACTAGGAATTGAGCATAAATAGTGTTGCTATAAGGTAGAATTTTTAAGTAGTACATGATCTGTAATAGCAAAATAAAGCCACTTAAATTATTGCTTTGACTTCCTGCCCTCTATCCTTTATTATTATTATTTTTAAATTACTTTGAGCATATAACACCACTTCAGTCAAAATTCTATCATATAAATGTTTTCAACTAAGTAGCATATTTTTCCTGTCACACATATTTACTGAGTCATACCATTTTCTAAGTGTTACTAAATTACCTTATTTATTAATTTATTTAATTCACACATAGGCTCCCTGATTGGTATTTGCGGGGGCCTGATCTGGCAGGATCTCCCTTTTCCGTGTCCCACACAGAAAGAGAGAACGAACCGGTTCTCAGTGGAGGCGCCCAGGGATTGAGAAATATTAGAAATAGAGAGAGACTGACTGACGACCTCCTAACCCAGGCAGCACATCTATTTATACTCCAATCCAACAAGGGGCTTCACAGGAAAACAAGGAGCCTGGGAGGGCCCAGGTCCCACCCACTCCTTCCTCCTGAACAAATACAAGCCAGGAACTAAGAACATCTCCTCATGCCCAGGGCAGGAGTGCAACTGACATGATTCTGTCAATATCTGGGGCCTAGTCAACAACAATCTATAGAATGTCCAGGTATTACCGTACTATCTCCATTTGAAGTATATGAAAGTAGACACAGTTTTCAGAGAGTTAATAACTTTTTGGAGGTCAAATATGAGTATAAGTGACAGAGCCCAAGAGTTTTAAAATTAAATTCCATCTAATTTTTTTCCTCTTGAACCTTAACTCTTCCAATCAGTCTGTTGCTTTGAATGATAGCAATTACATGTCTAGGAAATTTGGAGCATGGGAAATTTCTTCTATAGGTTGCATGCTCCAAATTAATAATTGACACCAAATTAATAATTGGCAAGTAATATATATGGAGTATTTTGCATGTGGAATAAAAGATGAGATCTAATTATAGTGTACATTGAATATTTACTATCTCAGTTTTTGAGAGCACTTAGTTCCTTCCATAGAAATGGGATAATGTAGCACAGAAGAAAGTATATAATATTTGTTACTCTTAAATCCCTTTTCTTTTTTTGTTACTTTACTGTTAACATTGCATTCATAATCTGAGAGATCTTTCTTCAGATGGCAATCAGGATGATCAATTGGTTACTCTGAAGCTGATGGTATATTAAAACAACAATAGCAACAGGTATTTATTATTTAGTAGGTACTAGAGGCCCAGAGCATGAATTCGTGCATGGGTGGGGTCCAGCTGGCCCATCCCTGATTGGGGCAGATTGGGGCCGGGCCTATGGGAGGAGGAGATGGAGGGATGTTGTCCAGCTGGCCTGCCCTGATCAGGGCTGTATCAGAGCTGAGCCAGCTGGAGGGAGGGGCTGCAGGCGATGGGCTGACAAGCTCTGCTCCTGATTGAGGTGGGGGGGCTGGTTGGGGGCAGGACTGGCATGGGGAGGGGCTGTGAGCGGTGGTCTAGCCAGCTCCCCCCCTGATTGGTGGGGAGCACTGATCAGGGGTTATGCCAGCTGGGGGGAGGGGCTACGTGTGATAGCCACCGGACTTGCCCCTGATCAGGGTTGTGGGGGCTGATCAGCAGTGGGGCTGGCCAAAAGGAGGGGCCATAGGCAGTTGGCCGGTCAGCCCTGCCCCTGATCAGAGTGGGGGACCCATTGTGGGAGGGGCCATGAGCTCATGGAGTAGGGGGCCAATCAGGGGCAGGACTGGCCCCACCCCCTATTGGGATAAAGTGGGTGATGGGGCAGGGCCAGTCAGGTTGGGGGCTTGGGGATTGGTTGCAACCCCGCCTTTCATCAGGCAGGTTCGCTGGTCACAGTGGGCATCATAGCAACCAGTCATTCCAATCATTACAGTGTTCTGGCCCTGGAGAGAAATGATTACAGAGAAAGGAATTATGAGCTAGGAATTATGAGCAGATGCCTTCATCAGGCCTTGTGTTTGCTTGACTAAAGAAACCATCCCCACATCCAATTCTGGTTTGCTCAGAAACCTCTGAAAAGGAGTTCATTCTCTCTGTGATTTGTTTCCCCCATATGATCAGTGAGGCTGATTATATTTACAACCAACCTTCATCAGTGTTTTGGGGTTAATAAAAATATGTTGATCAAGCATTACGGATGCTGAAAAGTCGCTGCCTAAGTCTTAGTACAATAGAAGTGTAGGGATAAAGGTGGGAAACATTATTCTTCTGTGTATTTAGTTAATAAAACAAACACTACCATTTCCTATAAAAACATTCCTACACTCAGATTTTCTACATATGGATTCTATATTCTAGACATGCTCGTTTTTTGTTTTTTTTTGTTTTTGTTTTTGTTTTTTTAAGAATCTGAAACAAGCCCTAGATAAAAATATCTCTCTAGTCTTAAGTCCAATTTACTATAGACTTTTCTTTTTAAAACTGTATACTGAATGATTTTTCAGAAAAGACCTTAAATCATTTATTTTCTTTAAGGGTTATATGCTTGAACTTTTTCAGGGTTGGAAAATGTGTTGCATGGGTGTGCCCTACTCCTGCAAATATGGCGGATCTTACTGGTCCATAAAAGTACTCTGCTTTCTTGAGTAAAGACAGAACCTCAGAATTAATTATCCAAAACACATTGTTGTTCTAGGTAGCTATGACCAATCCATTAGAGCTGGAGATTAGTTAAAGCCTTTGTCATTCTTGACTAACTTTGACTTTCTTTTTTTACAGCCCAGGAATCTAAAGTCCAAATATTATTTTAAAAAATTATTAAGTCAAGCAACTTATTATTTATGTTATTGTATATACTAAAATCCAGATGTACATGTTCCCACTCCAGTTTTACTCTGAAACATCAGACTGTTTGTATAATTTTAAAGCCTGGGTGCAGTGATCATGTTTTCATATTCTTTCTGATTGATTGTCCTATTCATTAAGTAATATTTATTGATCAACTACTAAACCTGAATTAGTGTCTCAGTAGTCTAGCCACTTAAGAGTTCAATAGAGAAAGAAAGTAATGTACAAAAATAACCATAATACAAGATAAATGGTATTCTGGTTTAATTCACTCTATTAGGAACACAATTGCAGCTCTCTCATTCCTTAAGCCTATGTTGCTCAATTACTGGATGTCTTTCTTTCTCTTTAAAGCCAGTCTTCTGGGATTAAAATACCTACACTCATGGCCTCCATTTCCTTTCTTCTTATATATAACCAAACTCATGGACTCTCATATTTGCCTCTACTCAACCACTGAAATGATCTTGCTGAGGTCAATAATGATGTTTAATTTAACATTATTCTAATTCTTAATTTTTCATTCCACTTAATTTCATACTGTCAATCAATTTCTTTAATTTATTATATTCCATTTTCTTGTTATATTTCATTATAACACTCTCTTAATTTTTTCTCCTGTCTCTAGAAAAGTCCTCTCTTTAAACAGTGTAGGGTTTTTTTCCCCTCTCTTCCAATTACTTTACGGTTGGCATTCTTGTGATTCTGGCCTTAATTTCCTTATATTTTCTTTGTGGAATTTTGCCCACTTTTGTAACTGTGCACTTCAAACTCCACCTCTAATGGGAGTGTTTTTGCATATTTCTCTCTATTGCAATACAGACTAGTACATTCAGCTCCTTACTTGGTATTCAATAGGCATTTAATCTCAACTTTTCCAGAACTGAATAGATCTCTTCTCTTCAAATCTGCTCCTCTTCCTGTTTCCTAATTTGGTGAAAGCTACCGCCACCCACTCAGTTGCTGAAGCAGAAATATAGAAATCAAGAGATCTTCTCAATGAAATTCCTCACTCTATCTTTGTGTTATAGATTTATTGGGATATACAAATTAAGAGTTGTCTTATTTGTAGATTATAATTTATCTTTATAAGTCATGATCTGTCTATTACTTATCATATCTCTAATCTCCTACTACATTTTATCCTTATACACATATTGATTTCTTTATTTAGAGACTATGTACAGATAATTATTGGGGGGAAATTGTAGCAATTGTGTTGACTGATGGAATGTCAGATAACATTTTCCTCAAATTTTTAATGCTTTTCACTTTTAGTATTGAATTTTAAAAACACTCTATGATTAAAAGCTTCTTAAAAGAAGAAAATCAACAGAATACAGGGAAGCTTTATTCATGGAAAATAATAAAACTTGATGTTGAGTTTTGTTCTCATTGAGTAATGACCCCAATTTCTTTCTAAGAGAGTGCTAATAATTTAATTAATTAACAAAATTTTATTAAGTGCCTAGTTTAACCTGGGGGAAGTACTGTGGTTTAGGAAACAGAAAAAACAAGTCATCTTTGGAAAGTAGGGGAGGAAGAGAAGGAAGAAGTAATATTAGAACTTTATTTCAAAAGATAGGCAAGAGTTGACTCCTGAAGAAAGTAAAGGAAGGCATTCCAGGCATAGGGAACAGCATTGCGTAAACCTGACAGACACAGAAAAGCAAGGGGGACTTAGGATAGCTGAAGGTTACTATGTGTATGAGATGGAGAGGAGTAGAAAGATTGTGTGCCATGTTATTTTTTGATCCATAAATTTAGTAGGCATTGGTGAAAGGAAACAGAAAGGACTGCTTTCTTGGTTAGCTATTTAAATATTATGCATATCTACCTGTCTGGTGTGTGGAGTGGTTGTGTGTCAACCTAGGAACCAGGAGGTCACGGTTCGATTCCTGGTCAGAGCACATGGCCAAGTTGTGGGCTTGCTCCCCAGTGGGAGGTATGCAGGAGGTGGCCAAACAATGATTTTCTCTCATCATTGATGTTTCTATCTCTCTCTCCTCCCTTCCTCTCTGAAATTAATAAAAACATATTTAAGAATAAGATACCATATCTGCCTTTATCAAAATCAGTATAAAGAGCATTTGTCTTCAGCCTCTATTTTCCAGGAGTTGGTAGTTTTTCACTTCCTTAAACTTCACTTATTTTTCACAGTTTCTTTCGGTAATACCCATTGTAAAAATCTTATTATATTTCTTGTTTTGTCATAAGTAGTTTTATCTCCATCTGTGATTTTAAAACACAATTCATGCATTTTATTTTCCTGCTCTTGGGCATCATTTGGGATTATAATGCAGCCATCCGCAAATAAATTTCCCCTAAATTCCTAAATAATCTAAAGTAACATAAACTGCCCCTCTTTACTCATGACGTATGCCCTCCAGTTATTTATTTGGAAAACTGACTCCAATGTGAGTAAGAGCAGTTCAGGTGGGGTGATGCCTGCTTACTTCCTGCCACTTTGAGTGCAGCATGTGCCAGGCATATCACCTTATGGTTGGAGCTTGTTCCAAACAAAAGGTCTCTAATTTGAACAAATTCTCAGTTTGTTAATCACCAAAGATGTAATTATGTCTTCATGTGCTGTGCACTTTTGAATCAATAATTTTGAAGCAGATTGTTCTTTGATATTTCTATCATTTTTTCATGAGTTTCAACAGAGAATTGGGTAGTTAAAATTGAGCACCCTGAACAGACGCTAGCTGCCTTTGGATGGCAGGATGAATTTTCTCAGTGGAATTCATTATTAATCTGGTGGACACCCAATCTGACGAATAAAGAAAGGTCCTTTGCTGGAAGGCAGGAGGCCATCCCTGCTTCTTTTTCACAAGCCTCCAGTGTGGTCATTCCTGATCTGTCCAAATGTACATAACTGTGGTATTTGTGGGCTTAGAATTAGAACATGCCCTGCTTTTTATGCAATATCCTGCTTTTCAGGGGTCTTTGTAGTGCCTTTGTGACTTAGTGGGGTGGCTCATGCTCCAAATTGCCTTGCGGACCAACAGGGGCAGTGTGCAGAAGTTTTAGCTGTGGTCCCCGAGTCTCTCTGTGTTAGCATCCCCAGGAGGCTTAAATCAGCACTGTTGCCTGTGTTCCCAGTAGTTTCATTATGTCAGAATCTATTGGGCCCAGGCAATGATGTATCTTAGAAGTTCCCCAGGGCAATCTACAGTGACACCAGGATTGAGCATGAGCAGAGCATAGATTAGAAATGAAGAATGGGCAGGGCATGCTCACCTTTGAGCAGTGGTGGAGAGAGCTGAGGATTCTGGGAAGGTGGTCTTGGGCATGGAGGAGATGAAAATCCATATAGATCTTTAAGGAAGTGCAGTATAGGCAGACAAAAATTTATTTCAGGTGTAGAGTCGGCAGGATGGAACTGAAAGGCTTTGAGAGAGAAAACTCAGAGCAGAGGTTAGGAGATGGGGCCGAGAGCAACTGGTGTGCCATTACCTGGTGCCCTTGCAGGTGGGTGCCCAGAGTAGGTAAAGCCACACCCTGAAGAGACAAGGACAGGAGAAGAGGGTGATTTGGTTAAATAGACAACAGATACTTCATATTAATAGAAATTACCATCGTCTGTTAGATATCTTCTGTTCTTAATTGGGAGTGTAGCATGAGGACTGTCAGACAGACTGAAGCCACTCAACACTTTAAAAGAAAAATGTTAAGGAAAGGCTGTTGCGCCCTGATTTTTCTTTCATTGTGCACTTCTACTTCAACCATAAAAAGCAGGAAAGTCTTCCAGGCTCAGACGCCAGTGTACATCTGGAGGCATCCCTGAGGCCTGTTCTCTCCATTTTAAGCACTCCGAGCATGCCCTCACTCCAGCAGCAAGCGCTAGATAAAACGCTAACCAAGTCTGTAACTAGAAGGCTTGTTTTTTTAGCTCAGGGTTGCTACTAGCTTCTTTTGTCCCTGCCTGTGGACATTGTCTGATTTTATACCCTAGTGCCCACATTTCTATGAAGTCACTCTCCTGGACTTGATGAATTGCTTTTTTATTAAGTTGATAAGGAGCTGTAAATAGGCCTCAGTTATCTGCTAATCCTGGGCTTTGTGATCCCAGTTCAGATTCTGATTGCTCAGGCCCCTCTCGTGACTTCTGTTTGTTGGGACACATTTATGGCAACCACTGTTAGGAGGTCCACTGGGGTTCCCATCCCCTTCTCCTGCCCTGTAAGCCACCAGTGCTTCAGTTCAGGGATTTATGAAGATGCCTGAAAGTATGATTTTGGATAGTCAGACAACACATACATACATATAGTGAACCTAAAATCTGTGAATAAGTATGTGCTCTTCTATTTTTAGCATAAATACATACAAAACTCAGTTTGGGTTGATATCCACTTTCAGTTCTTCCTTACTATCTAAGAAAAAAGGTTGTGTTTCTCTCAAAGGTGGAACCTCTCTCCCTTTCTCTTCAGATTTAACCAGTATGAACTGAATGCCGACAGCATGGGCACTGTGCTAGATATTGCTACCTGTGTTTGTATGCTGCGCTGGAACTAGCAGGAGTCCAGAAACAGTTTCTGATCTTCACAGATCTGCTGGCGGTGATTTCAGAGGTTATTAGCATTCTGCAGTGTTTCTCACAGGCTGGTGACTGCTCAGCACAGTGTGCTGGATATAGTGTATGCAGAGGATAGTCTGCTCAAGAGATAGTCTGTTGCTAATGAAAAAAAGAAATTGATCATTTAATAAAAATACCCAGTCTAACCCTGACCTCTGCATTCAAGAGGAATGAAAAGTGAGTACCTTTGGGTTTCAAAGGAATGCTTTTTAGGCTGGACATGAAAGTGAGTGAGTTATCTGTTAACTGCAGCTGTTCACATAAGAGCAGGAAGTTGATGCTTGACAGCAAAAATCATTCTAGTGTGAGTAAGGACTTCAGAAAGGAGTGGGGAGACAGAGAGCTTATGGAGGTTTCTGTTGAAACAACAAAACTCCTTACAGACTGAGGTACAGGTGTGGATTCATGGAAATTGAATTAAAATTTCAGAAATACTGTGAAATCCTACAGTTTGAATGATAAAATATTGACACTATCAACTTTCAGCTTCTCAACTAGGGTATTAATTAGAAGCATCTTCTCTGTTTGATGAGGTATTTGTGTGTGTGTGTGTGTGTGTGTGTGTGCGCGCGCGCACGCACATGCACGTGTGTAGAGAAAGTAGAAGCAATGTTATAGGAATTTTGTTAATTTTTTAAATTAAATTTGTGGAAATTTTAAAATATAGTATCAGTTGTTAATGGGAGTTGTCTTTTTGGATGTGAAAACAAATAGGTATTTAATTGTAAATTGGGAGTATGGCTTCAGTGATGGTTTGTTGTTATGTATCCAGCTAATTAACCACACACCAATCTAGGTGTTGCTGTGAAGGTCTTCTGTAGATGTGGTTCACACCTACAACCAGCTGAATTCAACTAAAGGGGCATAATCTTGCTAATGTGGGTGACCTCACCCAATCAGTACAAAGCAAAACAGGTTTCCCAGAGAAACAAGTTTTTCCTGAAGATTGAAACATCAGCCCCTGCCCAAGTCCAACCTGCAAAATTACTCTACAGATTTCAGACTTGGTGGCCACCACAATTTCATAAGCCAATTCCCTGAAAGAAATATTTTTGTGTATGTGTATCTATATGTATGTATGTGTTGTCTGACTATCTATCATCTATCATCTATCTATCTATCTATCATCTACTTATTATATATCATCTATCATCTATCTATCTATCTATCTATCTATCTATCTATCTATCATCTATCTATCATCTGTCTCTAATCATCTCTTACCAGTTCGTTTTCTTTAAAAAACCCTGACTGATAGAGTTTTCTAAATGGAAAGCATTTTGAAGCTATGAAGTAGATAACATCCAAGTAGACTTGGGGTAGGTAACAGGGTTTGTTATTCCACTGTTCCCATTCCTCTGAGTGTTTGAAAAAGCAAATCTCATGAAGGCTGTACACAGCCTTCCCTCCTGCAGCCACTGCTTCCCTGGCAGCAGTGAATCTCCCTCTAATGTGCCTGCTGCCTCCAGCTGTGTTTGCCTCTATACATCAGTTTCTTCCTGCTTCACATGTGTTTCCCTCCTCTTTCCCTCTGTGAAGCCTGCTCTTCTCCCTGCTCCCCAATTCACACCAGAACTTCCTCCCCTCACTTATAGCATTTTTCACAAAGGGCTCTGTGGAGGTATTTGAATGTTGCTATTGTTTTTGACTTGCTAAATGGTAATGACCATGTCTTATTCATCTTTCTATTCCCAGCATCTAGTCCAGTTCCAGGCACAGGAACTGTTCAATAGGAGGTGTTCAAATCACTGTTGTTCAACAAATAAATAAATAAGTTACTGACTATATCCTTCTAGTTAAGCTGCAGATGGCTGGAAGGTGTCTTCAGTGGCTATTCTTTCAGAGCTGGGTTATGCTTCTGAAAAGAAATTTCTAGGCAAACTTCGAATTCCTACCCAAAACCTATGCTTTCAATATTTGCAGGGAATAATAAACACATAAAGCTGATATAAGTTGATCGTGCAGAGATCTCTGGCATCAGCTATTCATAGCATGAATGCTTCACACACACAGTACAACTTTGGGCTAATTTATTCTAACCTTTCTAATTAATGACCTGAAGCTCTACCTGCATTCATTAGCAAGAAGCCCACTTTCCCTTTTGAAGTTTGACCCAACCAATCGACCTTCACTTTAATGCCTTCTCATATACCGTCCAGGGAGGAAGCTCTGCCCTCTGATTATTCTTCTACTTGCGTGTGTCTTGCTGCCATGTGGTGTTGCTGTTGAAGCAAGCGTTCAACTGCACGGATACATGGGCTCCTGCCCTCTCAGCATGGGTGTCCTCCCTGGCCCAGACCCTCCGTAGCCACAGAGTGTCCCTCAGTCATGTTGGGTGCTGGAAACAGCTCTCCCATCCACGTCCTTGAGTTGGCATCTTGGTTAGCACTTTTCTCAGGGTGTGTGTTGGGAGTGTCCTTGTCATTCTTCCCTACTCCTGGGCCTTAGTCAAGCCCTTAACAAGCCTTCATACTCCCCCTCTTGAGGAAGACCACTGGTTTCCTATGAGTGGCCAGCTCTGCATGTCTGGGTCTTGGAGAGCTTTGCTGATCTCACCGGAACTTGTTATACTCTTTTTTTGGTCCTCATTTGCCAGCACCTTTCTTATCTTAAACAAGCGAGCTGCTGGGAAATTGCCCAGGTGATTTTTCATGGAGCTGAGGGAACAAGGGCTTCGGGGTGACTTTCTGCTCCACACATTGAAGTCAATGGAGCAAATATTAATTTTTATGGGTCTTTCAATCAGCACTTGATTTACTCTCTGCCTTACAGGCATGATGTGTGTCAAAAACAGTAGCCATTGCTTTGATACGGCTGTACCATCACTTTTCCACAAATAAATACAAAGAATCATGGTTAGTTAAAAAGAAGGAAGATGTTTAAAATGTAGTGCCTTGTGCAAGAAACTCAAACAACCTGAATTCCAAATGTGAGTTGGCCGCAGGCTTCAAAACAGGGGCTGAACTGCAGTGTAGGTACTTAATGCCCTTCACTACATCATTAACTTCAGCTTTATTTTTTATTATTCCTTTATATTGTTCTCAACCTGGCTAGGACAATGCACTCATTGAGCTGTTCCAACACCAAACATGTACCAGGCTTCACCGCACCTCAGGAATCATCTGCTATTCCCCCACTTGCCTTTGTGGCTCCCTCCAATCCAATATAAGAATGCTTTTCTCCCCAAAGCTAAGTTGATCTTTTGCTATGCAGTATTTCCCCTAAAAATGACAGCTATAGCTGCCATTTCTTAAGCCTTTTCTATAATAATAAATAGGTACTTTTTTCATAATTCTTTAAAAAAAATATATTTTATTGATATTTTACAGAGAGGAAGGGAGAGAGATAGAGAGTTAGAAACATAGATGAGAGAGAATCATCGATCAGCTGCCTCTTGCACACCCTCTCCTGGGGACATGCCCGCAACCAAGGTATACGCCCTTGACCAGAATCGAACCCGGGACCTTTCAGTCCGCAGAACGACACTCTCTCCACTGAGCCAAACCGGTTTCGGCTGTTTTCATAATTCTTAAACATGTAGAAATAAATACCTACCCAAAAGTACTCAGAACACCTATGTGCAGCTTATGATTATAAAGTGAATTATTATAAAATATTTATAAGTGAATGCCCATGTGACCCATGTTATCACCATTCATGTTAAACAAAAGAACACTGTCAGCATCCCAGAGCCCTCTGCTTCTCTTCCTAATAGAAAGCCTCTCTCTTCCTCCAGAGTAAGCCCTATTTTACTTTTATGTTCTTCCCTTGCATTTTTGACAGTTTTACCATGTATAATACTTTTCTAATCACTATGGCTTAATTTTGCCTGTTTCTAAGCATTTTCCACTTGTAACTACATAATATGTTCTTCTTCTTCTTCTTTTTTTTTTGTTTTTTTTTTTTTTGTTTGTTTGACTTCTTTTATAACACAGCTTCTAAGCTCCATCCAGTCTTTGTATAGTAGTAGTTTGTGTGTGTGTGTGTGTGTGTGTGTGTGTGTGTTTGTGTGTGTATTTCCATTGTTGAATAGCCTTCATTGTTTGACTATGCCCTCCCATCTTTTGTTGCTAGACATTCTGGCTGTTGCTAGTTTTAGGCTATTATAAATAATGATGCAATAAACATTCCTGCACATTTCTCTTGTTGCCTCTGTGCATATCTGTGCTTAAAATTTTCTTGTGGGACAGTTTCTAATTATGAAATTCAGTTTGCTTTGTGACTAGAGCCGTTTTTGTATTCCTATGTACATTTTGGTAATTTGTAAATATGTTTTTCTTGTAATTTGTCGGTTTCATCTATATTTCTTAAAATGCACTCTGATGATCTGTTTAAACTCTGCAGCATCTGTAGCGATGCCCCTTTTTCATTTCTGACATTGGTTATTTGTGCCTTTTGGGCTCATATTTTAATTGGTTTTACTAGAGAGTGATCAATTTTAAGACTTTTCACTGGATGTTAAGTGAGAACTTTATGTTGCTATCTCCTATTTTCTGTGTAAATTTGCTGATTTTTTTCCCATAGCATTTTGTCAATGATAACAAAATGATGTTGAGAAAAACATTCAAGGACCTGACTAAGGGGAACCTTACTAATGACAAAAGTTTCAAATTATCAGGATGATGTAATGTCCCCCAAAATACAGAAATTAAAATAACTTAATTCTTATTTACATAAATTAGCTTATGGTAAAAATTGGTTTCATTATACTTTATTTTATAAAGTCACAGAATCTGTTGACTACTTTAAGTGAGTACTTACTGTTCGTTGGTGTCTCACATTTTCTGTGTGAATTTATAATACATTTTGCCTTCATTTAAATTAGTGTACTAGTACCTACACCATATATTTTTATTGTTTGTATATTTTTTTCAACCTTTTGAACTTTCAACCTTTATGGAGCTTTAGTTTTAGATAAAACAATTTTTTTATAGTCAACTTACAATAGAATTTTGGCTTTTCAGGTCTGAAAAATATCTTAATTCTAGCCTCATACTTTTTCTCTGTTTTCTGCATATGCTGTATCCTCTGACTTCCCTGATTTTGTTTAGTTTTGAGTTTTTTAAAATTCTGCTGGAGATTTTGCTCAAATATATGATATCTGAGGTCTGTTCATTTTTAAGAGTGGCCAATAAAAATATGATTGGGAAGTGTGTGAGTAGACAGACTTGTGACCAAGGAAGAGGGTTGTGGTTGATAGGAACTTGTCTACTTCACTGGGGACCCCTCAAATGATAACAGGCTTTTGGGAAGTATAGACCTGGCTAATTTTCTTTGAGGTGTAACTTCTTCTCTCACTCCAGGGCAGTGAAGCAATGTGCATGTACTGTTGTTGGAACTCAGGATCGGTGAAAGTGGCACAGGGTACACTAACAGAATTTGTAATGTTGTCCCCCTTGCCTTTCACACAGATATCAGTACCTTTGGATGTTGGCATGCACACTGACAAGATGAATAGCTGCAGCACAGCTTTGGTGGATATCAGTAGAACAGGATAACTTTGGAACCATTTTTGATATCAGTGTCAACTGAGAATAGCATTATTGTAACTAAAAGTTCTAGCAGCACAAATAAATCTCTCTGAAAACTCATTGAATTATTTGGGAAGAACCTTGTGGGCTTGAAATTCTCATAAGTTGTGTGTGTGAATAGGGGGGAGGCAATGTGGCTTTATTTCCTTCTATTCTTTCTATAGGCTGAGTAGAATTTGTGAGGCACATACTGCAAAAGCAGAGCTTGGAATTTATTGTTAGAGCAAATAAATTATTAAACTGCATAATTAATAAAGTTGCAGAGCCAATTTCTGGTGCAACGAAGTGATATCACCTCTAATTTGAAGAGCATGTGATAATAATCAGACATTATTAGACTAAGGAGATAGCCATAGGTTTAGCTCTGACACAGAAAACTCAAATCCAAGAATTGCTGAAGGTGAAGGGTGTGTGATATTTAGCATTCCAGCAGTACTGAACACCTGGAAAGTCTTTGGACTTTATATGTGCTACCTCATATTACTCATATCATTGGTAAACTTAATTCTAGGATGCCTTTCCAAACTTCTTGTGAAACTTTACCCAGCTCTCTGTTCTCCACTAAGTGGATGTATGCTTAATCTGCCAAAAGTTAATTATTATATTTATGTCTCATTGTTTTCATCCCATTATTTCTTATCTATCTTGATCTTTAAACAACCTGAACAATATCCTTCTGACATATGCTGATTAAAGTTAAATTTGGTTTTTGTTTTTTTTTGTCCTGCTTTGAGTAACATCAGAATCTTAGCAGAATGCATAAATATTTTATGCCTCTCTAATTACTTTGCAAGAAAGCATCATTATGTAGGATAAATTAATTAATGCCATTCTGGCACAGCTTGCAATTCACTTTTACAATTCAATAAGTTTTATTAGAATAGTCATAAACACATTGAATGTTATTTAACTTTAAAATATGATTAAGTTAGATATAAAGATAATTTTATGGAATTTGTGACTCTGCAATTCTTTGAGATTTATTGGGATTCTCTTGGCAACAAGATCAAGATTTACAAATTTTGTGCTTTCTATTATTTGTCCAATAACTTTAGTAAAGATACATGAAGTATCTTGATAGTGTTTATCGTAAGTAGAAGACAACTTCTTGATTGTATATTTCTGGAGTATTTGTGAAGTTGAGGGGGAAAAAATGGGCTAAGAAAACAATTTGGGGAATAACCACAAAATTCTGTAACTTTAAAATTAGTTTTGAGGCTATATTGTTTTGTAACCTTGAAAACTTCTAAAGTTTTACTTTACAGAACAAACAACAAATGTGGTTTGGCAGTATCCATTTGCAAAGTATTAATAGTAAAATATTTTTTTCCCACATGGATAAAATGAATGTCTTTACTATCTAGCTATTGTATTGATGAACCAAGTCTTTTGGGATAGAGGGGCAATGTGAGAAAAATCATTAAAATATTCTGGGAAATGTATTAAACATAGGAGTATATTCAAATTGACATAGTAACACTTGGGAAGGGATGGCTTTTAAGAGTAATGGCAGGAGATTTCTCAGTGGATAGGTTGAGTTACTAATCTTACGCCAGAGGAAAGAGGATGGCGTTTCAAACAAAGAGGGCACTGCATACAGATACTACGGTACGTCATAGAATGGTGTGGTATTGAGTGAGACTGATTCCATGGTGAGGAGCAGAGCCTGAAAAAAGGAGATTGTGCAATAGAAGGAGATCTGTCTAAAAAAGAAGATGGCTTAGGAAGAGTGGAGAGTCTTTTTACTCTGTGGCAATAGGAACTACTATAATTATTTTAGAAGGTAGGAACCAGGACGCCAAAGATCAACAATTTAAAAAATATATATTTTATTTTATTTTTTTATATATATTTTATTGATTTTGTACAGAGAGGAAGGGAGAGAGATAGAGAGTTAGAAACATCGATGAGAGAGAGTCATCGATCAGCTGCCTCTTGCACGCCCCCCACTGGGGATGTGCCAGCAACCAAGGTAGTACATGCCCTTGACCGGAATCGAACCCGGGACCTTTCAGTCCCCAAGCCGACGCTCTATCCACTGAGCCAAACCGATCTCGGCTAAAAAATATGTTTTAATCTTTTATTTATTTATTTATTTATTTTTTACAGAGAGGAAAGGAGAAGGATAGAAAGTTAGTAACATCAATGAGAGAAAAATATAAATCAGCTGCATCCTGCACACCCCCTACTGGGGATGTACCCACAATCAAGGTACATGCCCTTGACTGGAATTGAACCTGGGACCTGTTAGTCTGCAGGCTAATGTTCTATCCACTGAGCCAAACCAGACAGGCAACCATTTTTTAACATGCTTATTATAAATAGTTGTCAGAAGCTTTAAATAATTTATTTAATCTTTGAGAAACCCTTATGAAGGGAAGGTATTTTTAAATCCCCATTCTACAGATGAGGGACAGGGTGGTGAATGAGTTCATCATTTGTCCTTGGTTTGATTGGGGAGGTTGTTTGCAAGTCCAGCACTTTATGGTTCCAGGACTTCTGCTCTCCTGTCATAACACATGACAACTCTAGAAGTCACTCTAGTGGCCATAGATATTCTATAATAAGGGGAGATAGTCACAGGAAAATGGGCGATGGTTGTGTTAATTCAGAACAGAGAAGTTTATGAAAGGAGCTAAGACATTGGTAGTGATGATGAAAAGAAAACACCATAGATATGAGAGCCCTTCAGAAGGAACCTTAGTGACCAATCAAATGTTGAATTAAAGGAGATGGAGGAATTTATGTTATACTAAGGTTTCTGCATCGAATATAAGTGAAATTCACCTAATGGGCTGAAGCTAGGTAAGGAATGAAAAGTATAGTTGAAGTTTGGTGGGTTTGTTCAATAAAAGATCCATCTACAGTCTTTTTATATCTGACTTCCTCCTAGACATTAGAAGGGATAAATGGCTAAAATTGGGGAATTTGAGGTGATATTTTATGTATAAGTTGTGTTAGGTACAGTTGCAATTGTAAATCATTTCAGGCCACTTCTACCAATTGTCTGCAGCATTTTGACATTTCAGTGGATTTTGCTCCATAGCTTTATTCACTAAGTCTTTCCTGGAAGGTCCATACACATATATTGAGCTCTATCAAAGCCTATAATTCAATAAGCAATAGCTAGGAATTTTGAGCAAAATATTAAAATGTGGTTATTTTGGATAATAGTTGACTAAGTGACTAGATTAAAGGCTGTTAATATTTTCCTGAAGTTTTGTAGTGACCAATTGTACCTCAATGTCATAAGGATGTTTAGAGTTTTTGTTTTGTTTCATTATGTGTAATGCAGATCTGTAATTATGTAAGTCAACTCCTTATTCATGATTTACTTATGTGTGAAGCCCCCTGTATTGTTTATGTTGCCCAAACATGGCTGGGAGAGACAGCTGAGACAAGATGAAGCCATCTGGCCACAGATGGATCCCCAATGAAGCATGAATCAGTTTTGGTTTGGTGATCTATGCTTACTGCCTCATGTTAAACTTTCAGAGACTCAACTCATAAATCACCTGGCAATGATTGCATCCACTTACATATAAATAACAGGCTGAAGTGAGTTGGACTATTTATTTATTTATTTATTTATTTATTTATTTATTGCTAGTGATCATGACTCACCTGTAAGACCAACTGATCGTATTGCAGTTTTATCGACTATTTAGCCCATAATAGAGTCTGTTTAGTTTATGACCATTTAGGTACAGTAGTCTTACATTTATTTTCACAGTTCTGGAGGCTGGGGTCTGAGATCAGGGTACCGGCATGGATGAGTTCTGGTGAGAGCTCTCTTCCTGGCTTGTAGATGGCTGCCTGCCTACTGTATCCTCTCATGGTGGAGAGAGAGCTACAGTAATCTTGGTAGCTCGTGTTTACTGGCTAAGATAATTATGAACTTTTCCAAGATCCTATAGTTAGAAATTTCTACACATTTGTTATGAATTTGACAGGTAAGCTTGGAATCTCAAGAAGACATAAAATGTGAAGTTGTAGCCTGAAATAAAAATTTATTGAGAATCTTTAAAGAAAAGTTAATGACCAATATTTACTTGAAAGGCTGATAGAATTGCAAAATTTTTTAGAACAATACATAGTAGAGATAATCATCTAAAATACAAGACAATGCAAAATATGTGTGAATAATTGAAATAATTAGGTAAATACTCCAAACAAAACTCAAATTTTAATGGTGCCTCGTAGCAAATAAAATTTAATTCAGAACCACTGCCTGATACCATTGGGTATAAAGTCTCACAACTTTATGAGTCCAATGTGATATTCAGACTGGTTCAAATTGCTGATGTAAATGTATGCATGCCTTGTCCTTTACAACCTAAGCAGGAAATATAGTTAAATGTTAATGGATATGCAAATCAGTAAACTAATAATTGAAAAAAATTGACAGGTATGCATATTTGTAATTCCTTAAATTTTTCCAAATCAGCAAAAATAAGATTAACTACTAACTTTTATAGATCACTCTTCACTTTTAAATATATTAGTTATTTCATAAATTCCCTGTGCTGTCTCATCTTCATAACATCCAGTACTCATCACCTGCCCACAGCCACGGGGGAAGGGCCGAGCTTTGATTTGTGCTGATATGTCATTGTAGATATACATGTGATAGCTATCATGGAGATACAAATGTCGGTGGAGAAATCAAGTGAACACGCAAAAACAGTTTAAAAACATGTTTAATGTCTTCCTCCTTGGAAGTGTGCTTCATGATTCAATCTCATTTTATTCTGCTTCTAGGGTTTACAATGCATAGGTCTACCCATGCCATATAGAAATAAATGTGAAGAATTGGGGTTATTTAGTTAATTCATACATGTAAGCAAATACTGATCACTTTCTACATGTGGACATAGCTCTAGGTGCTAGCAAATCAATAGTGAAAAGAAGAACCAAAATAACGTCCTGTCCTTCTGGAGCTTATTGTCTAGATATTGTTTTCTCTCTTGTTTTTTAGTGGTAACGGTTCTATTCCTTGACATCTTAGTAATGTTTGAATGAATGTTGGCTGTTATATAAAATATATATAAAGAGGATGTAAGTGATATTTTATTCTTTCAGAAAAGGTTCCTTCTTTCCTCTGTTAAGTAAGAGGATGAGAGCCTGGTCACCTAAATCCAGGCATTGAATGGACTGGCAAGGATTGATTCCCAGTTTTGTCAAGGACCATCTGTCTGTGGTTTCCTCCCACCCTCCATGGCTCTGTGTATTCTCTTGGGCCATCCCATCTGGTGGGTTCTGAACTATAGCAATCTCTTCAGCGTGGGGAACTTGCCAGACCTCTGCTGTGCTCTTCAGGGACTTTCTGCTGAGTGTCTTAGCTTACCCCCTGAACAAACTCAAAATTTAGCAAAAGTATCACGCGCCTTTCTGGGCCCCTATTTTCTCAGGAGGATCTTGGCTCCTTAAGTTTCTCATGTCTTTCCAGTCCACCAAGACTGCCCTCTGTCCAGGCGAAGTCCAGAATCAGAAAATGTCCCTTCAGGAAATACAGCTCTCCTTTTTATGATTCTTTTCAATCTGGTATCTCGGATTTTTCAATTCTCATTGCTTTATCAGCTCTTGTATGTCTTTAAGCAGAATTTGGGGGTAATTTTATTTAGATTTTTTTAGGTTTTTTTGGGGGGGGGGAGTTGGGGGAACTGGATCACTGATCTATTGCAAGTTTATCTCATTTTATTTTTAGATACTGAATAAAAGAACGATACCTTCTTTTATACACATCTATTCAACCACAACGAATGTGCCCTGACATTTCCACCCTAGCCTACTGCATTCTAGAACTAATTGGCAAAGTAGACAAGTAGGGTGTGGCATTGAGCATATTCTTCAAAATAGGTGTAATCAGAAGAGCTGGACAGTTATCAGAGCGAATACTTCAGAGTACTCTGAGTTCACTGCCCGAGGGCTATCAGCAGTAGTGGTACTGATGGGAGTAACACAAACTGTCCAAGTCAACATGGGGACTTTCAAGTAGAGGCTGCTTGATTAGGGAACTCAGTGGAGTCCGAGACTTCTGGTAGCTCTGGGGAGATGCAGCTTCTGGATGCTCTTCTGACTTTTTATCAATTATCTTTAAAGGAAATAAGTCATGCCTGCTAAAATACTGGTAAACAGAGCAGTTATCCTTTGTGGTTTTTATTTTTATCTCTCCTTAGCACTTGTAGGAAGAAGGTATAGCATAGTGGTTAAATGCCTAGATTTGGAAGTCAATCAAATTTAGATTCAAAACTTGTCCATTTACTAAATGCTTGACCTTGAAAAAGTTGTAAAAACTCTTTAAAACTTTAATTCCATGTCAATGGAACAGGAATAATGATACATGTCATTGTCCTGACATGTGGAGACACAGTGTTTAAAGTGCTAATAACGGTCTCTGGAACATTGGAAGTGTGCACTTTATGGAAGCGATATATGTTTTGGCTTCTATGGAAAGCCATGGAGTTAGACATGCAGAATTTTGGGGTGAGACCTTAAGAGATTTATGCAGATTTTCCAAGGTAGGTGAATGAAACATGTAAAAATATAGTTGTTTTTTTAAAGTTCATAAGTTTGTTTTTGTTATTAAGTAAAACTATTTCATTATCTGTTTATTTTATGGATTACAAAAACTATCTGAAATAACACCAGAAAATACATGACTAACCTGAAGATGGTTTGCCTCTCAATGGCTTCAAAATATGTGCTTCTTCATACATTTAGTAGGTAAATGACAAACATATCATTCTTTACTGTTTTTTTTTAAAGTTAATCTAAGAAGAATCAGGTTCAAATAGTACTCTAAACTGTACAGGTATTTTCATATAAGAAAAGGAACACAATTTCAAGTAAAAAAATCTGAGAGGAACAAAGAGAGAGAGAGAGAGAGAGAGAGAGAGAGAGAGAGAGAGAGAGAGAGAGAGAGAATGATATTTAGTTCCTAACTACCATTCATTAGTTATGTGATATTGATTAGGCAAGTTAACTGATCTGAGTTGCAGTTTTCTGAGAAATTAAAAAATGGGAAAATAATACTTAGGATTTTCTTGACTATCAAAGGAGAAAATGGAAATGAAAATGTGGAGTAAACAATAAGCATGGTCTCATTACTTGTTATACCTTTGTATCTCTCCTTGACCTGTGAAGAGTGCGAATTGGTGTTAGCAAACAAACAAGAGTTAGCTAAACAAAATGAGTGATGAAATTCAATTTCTGGCTAGTGTTACTTAAGTAATAATTTAAAGTAGATATCTTTCAATCCCGTTTTACATTGCCTTGTCGTGTGGAAATTTCCCCCAGATCTTGACATTATTCCGAACATTTTTCAGGTTTTATATCTGATGCCTCATCCCAGCCCCTCTCCAATAGCCCTGCCTTGACAGGCTGAAGGAAAGTGAGCTCTTCTCTTTCCTTTCAAGTTACTCTAATTCCACAGTTGTTTCTGCTCTCCTCATGCTTGAGTGAGCATGAAATAATGCCTTTGCTGAGTATTTCTGTTTGATTTTCCAAAAGCTGTTGTCAGTCTTACAGCTCAAAATGGAATGCACATGGTAATTGGCATAGCCACAGTCTTTCTCGCCTAATTGGAACTGACTCACACACCTCAGAGCCCTTCCTAGCCTCTCCAGTTGGAAAGTGCATGTGAAGAGGGGAAGCAGGAAAGCTTACCGAGAGGGGAAATGTCTCTTTGCATTGTGCTGAACCAGGAACCTTTGACTGTATGGCTCTCTGAGTCTGAACAATCTCTTGTGTGTTTGTTTCCACAGAGCATATATCATTACAGACTATATGGGCATCCGAAATGAAAGTTTCATGAAAGTAGCTGCTGTAGGGACCTGGATGGGGGACTTTGTCACAGCTTGGATGGTAAGAAATTTTCACTTCACCCATTTCACATCTTATAGAAGACATGTTCAAATGTTGGATAGACATCACTTTTGATGATTTAGAGATCATAGTTACCTCTGTTTTGAATGAAACAGATTCACTAGTATAGGTAAGTCCAGATATTATGTAATATCTATTTATCTTAGGAAAAAAAATACAATTGTAATATTGATGGCTATTTCCTGGGCTATATGTATATATAAACATATACACATTCATGAAATTAATAAAAATATTACCTGTGAAATTATATTTGTTGTTGATTTTACCATGTGCAAAGTTTAGGTAAGGAATGTTGTCTGGCCTGTCTCAAAAAACACACATTAAATATTATTTATGAACTTTTAAAATAGTTTTTCATATTTGTTTTGCTCATTGAACCTAACTTAATTCTAAGAGTTCTGAGAGTTGTGTATTTTAATCTTTTATGTATTATTATATGCCTGCAACAAATACACAAATTATATCTCATGCTGAGATCATCTGTTAAGATAGTAGCTTCTGTTTTTAACCATTGGGTTAATTTAACAGAGTATGTACTAAAAGGCTCTATGACTTATATGTTTATAAGAAAATCTTGGAATGCAAAGAGCATAAATATGGGACACTTCAACATTCATTGACAACTTTTATAAGTACAGTTAACCCTAATTAGCTTTATTCATATATCACATGACAATGAGCCCTACCAAAGAAATGATGATACCCAACATAAACAGGAATTGGGATGGATGTGCCCCTACAGATGTGTTGCAGAGGCCATAGGTAGCTTGTCATAACTGTTACTGCATTTCCATTTATAGCTTTGCTTCTTACCTAGAGTAAGGTTTTTCAGGGAACAAGAAACAGTGATATCTTAACTGCTGCTTTGTGATCATCCCGAAAGAGTATTAAGTAATCGTGAAAGGGTTTGTATAGCCTGATTTTGAGCCTCCTCCCACCTCTGTTCAATTATAGAATGTTAACAGAACAAATTACCAGATGCATCTCATTCCATTAACTTTAAAGTCTAAATTTGAAAAGTGATTTATTTTATTTGCACTCACTAGAAATATATATTGATTTCAGAGAGGAAGGGAGAGGGAGAGAGAGAGAAAGATAAACATCAATGATGAGAGAATTATTGATTGGCTGCCTCCTGCACAACTTTCCACTGGGGATTGTGCCCACAATATGGGGATGTGCCCTGACCAGAAATCAAACTGTGACCTTCTGGTTCATAAATTAACACTTAGCCATGCCAGCTGGGCTAGAAAAAAAAAGTCTTTAAAAATATTTTTTCCCTTCTATTTTAACTGTGCCTGCTTTGTACACAAATATTAAATTATTTTTGTAAATATTTGAATTGCAAGTTTTGCCTTTTTTTTCACATGCTTTTATTTATTCAGACAGGTTTTATAATTCATATTTATGTTGCTATTTTATTTTTCAAAAGACTGTTTATTTAAGAAGCAAAGCTGAAAAACTCCTCCTTACCAGACTATAAACTCTTTGAGGAAAATTACAGTGTCAATAGTGTTCACAGTTGTATTCCTAGCACCCAACACAGTAGCAGGCATACAATAGGTGGTCAAGAAATTGTTATTGAAAGAGTCAATAGATCACTAGAGCGCATAAGATTAAGTTCCATTTCTCTTTCTCTCATTACACTTTGTGACTTAGTGTTATAAAATGAATTTGCACAATGCTAAAGGGGATGGGAAGAGAGCTGTGTTGTTCAGAATACATATATATCAATTCCCCTCTCCTCATCCCCCCACCAAGAGCTATGCACTGGCTCCTGCTAAGCTTCTTTCCACAACCAGGAGCACACATGTTTGTAAATATCTTGAATGGAGGTAATTCTCTCAGAATGGTGATGTGACCATTCTTTATAATAAAAGCCTAATTTGCTAAGTGTCCAATTATCCAGTTGACTCTTCAACCAATCAAAGTGTAATATGCTAATGATATGCTAAGGCCGCTCACCTGCTTGCTATGATCTGTACTGATCACCACGGGGCAGGTGCTCCAACCAGTAGATTAGTTTGCTACTGGGGTCTGGCCAATTGGGACTGAGTGAGATGGGCCAGACGTGCCATGTAGTCCTCCTGCAGTATCTTCCTGGCCGGCCAACCTCTTACAACCCTCCATGGCCCCAATCATACACCAGTGGGGTTCCTCGGCCTGACCTGCGCCCTCTCACAATCCAGGATCTTTGTTGGATAGCCGATTTTAGCCTGAGGGCATAATGACTGGTCATTATGATTTGCACTGACCACTAGGGGGCAGATGCTCAATGCAGGAGCTTCCCCCTGGTGGTCAGTGTGCTCCCACAGCAGGAGCACTACTCAACCAGAAGCTGGGTTCACAGCTGGCAAGCACAGTGGTAGAGACAGCGCTAAGGATGTCCAACTGAAGGCTTAGGCAGTCAACATCCCCCAATAGCTCCTGGAAAGAGAGAGGGTGCAGACTGGGCTGAGGGACCCCCTGAGTTCATGAATTTCATGCACAGGGCCTTTAGTGTGAGTATAAAAGGCATTCTTTAGTAAAACAAAGATTGAGATTCTCAGATCCCACCAGATGGTTCCTTGAATGGTCATTATTGCTGTCAGTGGCATAAGTTCTGCTATGCGCTTGGGGGAGAGAAGGAAGCGAGGTTGAGATGTACCACTTCAGTCACTGAAGCAGACAGACAGCCTTTACTGTGCAAGGCAGAGATTGGTTAACTCTCACTGGGTGGAGGGAGAGAGGATTAAGAATGATTCATACTTGAGAATAATTTGTACTCCTGCTGGAATAGTCTTTATTAACAAATCTAGAACAGAATAGAGGGAGGAAATATTTCTGCAGCATTTGAGAATAAATTATTCCTTCTAGCTTAAACATAGGAAATATAAAATAAGTTTTTGTAAATATACACGTCCTAACCTAAAATTTAGTGAGTTTTTCTATTGTTGTCCCATGCTTATTGCGTACTTGCTAAGGAAAGGGTGTGATTATCTGTGTTATTTTCATTTCACCAAGTTAATAATAGCTTATTTAGTTCAAATTTTTCTATTATACACATGTCACTCTTTTGTGGATTGCTATCAAATGCTGTTTATCAATGAACAATAATCTGGAATACAACAGAGATCACATCTAGCTTGTTATTCTCCCTAGAATTGAGCTTGACAATTTGTATTATGATCAATGCCAGGTTCCTAATTATTTCTCTTCCACTGATATTTTAAAATGACAGAATAAAAAGCATAATTGAATTGATTTAGTATCTAAAATAAAGTAGCAATAGCAGCTTTACTCAACTTCATAATAGGAAGGAATTTAAACTGTGAGACATGGAACGAAGAATCAGAGCTAGCAAATGCATTGAATAAGTGTAGGTGACCAATGGAAGGGCACCAGATGTGTAACCCCTGGATCCAGCCTCAAGTGCCCAGCAGTACTCTGAGGTGGTCTCTTTTGCTCTCATTCTCAGCCTATTCATTGGAGCTAGTACATGACTTTACTTCAGGATTAGTTAATTCCATGTATGGAACATTTGTAGTTGCATTTCATTATTTTATCCAGTGAAACTGAAACTGGGTCAAGAACTTAATTGGGCAACAGACTATCTTTCTATAAAATTTTTATGCTAAGTGAGATTCCCTAGAAAAAGAGCATGCATCAGGTGCTTGGGGACACCTGTAGACATACTCTCCAAGGAAACCGGTAAGGAGACGAGGGACACAGGAGAAAAGAGGGGGAGGAGGCAAGTGCAGATGTGGTCATATGGCTTCAGGTAAAGTCTACCTTGGGCAATTTCCATTGCTCTGGTAGGATGTTCTTGGGGAATTTGGAGCATCAGAGGTTAAGAGGATCTGGGTGGGGCACCAGCATTGACTACCACACAGAAAAAACACAGGACAGTAGATTTAATGGCACCATAATTCCTGAAAATCATTGAATTAAAGAGCATAATAGAGGAATTATTATTTTAAAACATATTTTTATTGACTTTAGAGAGGAAGGGAGAGGGAGAGACAGGTAGAAGCATCAATGATGAGAGAGAATCATTGATTGCCTGCCTCCTGGGGGTATGCCCACAACCTGGGCATGTGCCCTGGTCAGGCAAGGAATTATTTTTTACATTACCTTTTTACTCATTAGAAAATTTAGAAACAAATATGGCCATTTTGCTTTCACATGTATAAATATTTTAATGTCTCTATAAATATTTTATCATTGTGTTTCATGTTCTTTAAATATAATAAGTTTTCACTAAAAAATTAATAGGATAGGAGAGTCCAACCTCCTATTTTCTGATAGCATCACAAATGGTGATGAAGAGTCTTTTGATGTTTGGGACCTTTAAATTTTTAAAGTAGTAACAGAATATGTGGAATAAAAAAAAAATTCTGAGTAAAATAGACTTGAGTATAGAAAATAGATATTTAAGAATAGAATCACAAACTCTGGCTCTGCTTATAACTCCCCTAGATTTAATATCTATCAAATTCTATAGTATGTTATCAGTGTACTGTATGTAATTTATATCCATTTATTAAAAATTTATGGGCCATATTATTTTAATAGTATGAAAGGCATTGTGGGAAGTGGATTGAGGTGTTTACACTGAGATGTGGAAGACACTAAGCATCTCTTAGAGAATGACATATTTATCAGGAGCAGGGGATGCTCACTTTTCTTCTTTTCTATTCCCAGCTCAATTTTGGCTTCTTTTAATTCCATTTACTTTCTTTCTATTACTTGGTTTATATTTCCTCAAAGAAGGTATCCTTTTGTTGACCCATTCTTTATAATTTTTCTAACAATGTTTCATAGTTTTTAAAAAACCATTTGTCAATTATATGCCTGAAACAGTTTAAATAAAAGATAGGGGACATTGATAGTTAAAATTGTCCCCCCTGAAAGTCAATAATATTATATAATGAAACTAGAGGCCCGGTGCACAAATTCATGTACCAGTTGGGGTCCCTCAACCTGGCATGTGCCCTCTCAAAATCTGGGAGCCCTTGAGGGATGTCAGACTGCTGGTTTCGGCCTGATCCCCACAGGCCAGGCTGAGGGATCCCATTGGTGCACACACTGGGCCTCTAGTATGTATATAAGGTCTTTGGTTAATCTCTTCCTGCCCTCCCCTCTCTCTGCTTCCTTCTGAGATTCATATGCCTGTGCATCAAGTGTCTGCCCCCTGATGGTCAGTGTGCACATAGCTACCAGTTGAATGGTTAGATGGTTGCTTAGGCTTTTATATATATAGACTATTGACCTGTTACACAAAATTTGTGTATGGGGGGTGTCTCAGCCCAGCCTGCACCTTCTCCAATCTGGGACCCCTTCGGGGATGTTTGACTGCCTGTGGGAGGGCAGTTGGGGACAATCAGGCAGGGGAGGGCAGGGATTGGGCCTAAACTGGCAGTCAGACATCCTTCTCGCAATCTGGGACCGCTGGCTCCTAACTGCTCACCTGCTTGCCTGCCTGATTGCCCTTTACCACGCTGCCTGCTGGCCTTATTGCCCCCAAATGCCCCTCCACCAGCCTGCTCCCCCCCCACCAGCCTGCTTGCCCCCAACTGCACCCCCTTGCCGGCCTGCTTGCCCCCAACTGCCCCCTCTCCCTCACTGGCCTGCTCTCCTCCAACTCCCCTGCCCTGCCAGCCTGATCGCCCCTAACCACTTCTGCCTCAGCCCCACCACCGTGGGTTTGTCTGGAAGGATGTTCAGGTCTCCCAGTATAATTAGTATATTACCCTTTTATTAATATAGATAAAGGCCTGGTGCATGGGTGGGGGCCAGTTGGTCTGCCCTGAAGGGGATCCCAGATGTGTGTGTTTGTGGGTCTTTTGGGGGGGAATGGCCGGCCTGGGCTAGGGCCTGGGGTAGTTTGTAGGTGGACCACACCACCATTGGGGTGGGTGGGAGGTTTCTGCTGGGGATGGAGCCAGCCTGGGTGAGGGGCTGAGGGCCATTTTCAGGCTGGCCACGCCCCCATCAGGATGGGGGTCTCCACTGGGAGGCGTAACCAGTCTGGGTGAGGGACTGAGGGCCATTTGCAGGCTGAGGGCTGTTTTCAGGCTGGCAACATCTCTTTCAGCATGCTGAGTGGGGCAGGATCTCTGCTGGGGAGCATGGCCGGCCTGGGCTATGGGCTGAGGGCCGTTTGAGGGTGGTTTGCAGGCCTGCCAAGACCCTGGCTTTGTCTGGAAGGACATCCAGAAGGTCTCCCGGTCTAATTAGCATATTACCCTTTTATTAGTATAGATAAGGTTGTTAATATTAACTTAGATTAGAGCATCAAAAATGAAGCCATAGGCTTCTTTTTGTTGATAAAAATAGTTGGATTATCCTTCTTAAACATTTTTTAAACTTTTATTTGCTGCCTTTCTGTGGGCCAAGCAGAAAAAGGAGAATTTTCAGTTAGCTCCCAAAGTTTTCAATGCTTTCAACTACTTTACTATTCTGCCAAACTAAATAACTTTCTTGGTAATATTTAATCATAGATTTTAACAAAACATGGAATATAGACATAAACCTTGGCTTGTTTTTTTTTTTCTTTTCTTCTTCTAGTGTGTCAAAAACATTTGTTGAATTCTGTCATTATTTGGGAGAGAAGTCTTTTTAGGTATTAAGAGACAGTACTATTACATCTAAACTTTAGAAACTCAGCTATTTATATCTATTCCCATTTAGCAAACAACAGAGGTGGAAAGCACCTTATTTCTGGGACTGGAAAAGAAAGTAAAAGGATACCTTTATGTTTTATTATAATTAAGGTACATACTGTGGTTGATTCCAGGTTATAAGCTATGTTTTGTTTATATGCGTTGCTATTCTTTAGTAGTTGTTTGCCCCAAGAATTTTTATAACTAAATATGTTTATGTTCACAGTGTATGTTCCATTTGTAGTTAAGTGTTCTATAGACATCAAAAAGAAATTTATAGCAATGAAGTTCCTAGCACTTACGTTTTTGTGTTGTTGCTTAATAAAAGCTATTATACCATGTTTCAACACTGAAGTATTTGAGTGAACAGAGGGACTATTTTGATAACGAGTGGCTGCGTAAAAGTCACGCTTAGCATTTGTTCTTCTCTGTTCACATGTATCTGAATTCTGATTAGGAAATAAAGAGCTTTCTTTTGCCCTGGCAGTCTAGATAAGAAAAGACCTGGCCTGGCTCCAGTACTCTTCACTAGTATACCAAGTTGCGTAAGGAAACATCAAAAGTAGCTTTGTGAACACGACAGTGCGTGAAGAAAGGAGTCAATTAAACATACGTACAATCACAAGGAAACTTACTAGTGAAAGATAATAGCAAATCAGTACCTTTGACATTTCCAAAGGTGTCAAATGCAGCAGAAGACTGGGTCCACATCAGTAGTTTCTTTAGTGCTACAGAGCAGAGATCACTGCAAGTTAGGGCAGCACGTGTGCAAACTTAAAAATTTCAAGTTGTTCCTCACTGCTGAGCAGAGAAGCAGTGCCTAACTGAGTCAGGTGCTTGAGAGGAGACAGGAAACCTGGAGAGAAGCCACCTGTTTTCATGGAAAAGAATAGCACCTCTCATAAGGCTTTAAAAATACATCATAAAAGATAATGTGAATCTGTAGCTGTTGAAGAAAAATGAAAACTAATAATTTTCAAGTACCTTTCTCCTTGACTTGGGTTATAGTTATCCCAATTTCTCTTTGGCGTTTTCAGTTTCAACTAGAGCTGACAGAATCAGTGGAAGATTTTTGACAAATCTAAGTAGGTTTTTAAAATGCATTTTATTTTGCCTCGATAAAAATTTAGCAAAATGAATAAATTTTTGCCCTCCCAAATGCTTGATATCTAAAACCATTCCTTAATTGAATGAGTATTGATTTAGATGATGAACATATAGTTTATTACATAGCTTATTATATGACTAGAGGCCCAGTGCACAAAATTTGTGCATGGGAAGGGGGTGTCCCTCAGCCCAACCTGCACCCTCTCCAATCTGGGACCCCTGGGGGATGTCCGACTGCCTGTTTAGGCCTGATCCCACAGGCAGTCAGACATCCCTTTCACAATCTAGGACTGCTGGATCCCAACTACTCGCCTGCCTGTCTTCCTGACTGGCCCTAACTGCTTCTTCCTGCCAGCCTGATCACTCCCTAACCAATCCCCTGCCAGCCTGATCAATGCCTAACTGCTCTCCTGCCAGCCTAATTGTCCCCAGCTGCCCTCCACTGAAACCCTAGTCACCCCCCAAAACCTCCCTTGCATATTCCCTCCTTATCAGATAGGGTTTTTTCTTTAGCATATTGGACAGTCCTAACTGGTTTGGCTCAGTGGATGGAGTATTGGCCTGCAGGCTTAAGGGTCCCAGGTTCAATTGCGGCCAAGGGCATGTATCTTGGTTGGGGATACATGCCCAGTGGGGAGTGTGCAGGAGGCAGATGATTGATGTTTCTCTCTCATAGATGTTTCTAGCTCTCTATTCCTTTCCCTTCCTCTCTGTAAAAAAATCAATAAAATATATATTTTAAAAAAGGAACATTTAAAATTCCTCCATATCTGTCTGGCTGGTGTAACTCAATGGTTGAAACCCCAGGCTGCCACCCTTGGAAGGGGATTGCACCCTGGTCAGCCTGAGACCCCAGCCCAGGCTGCCACCATGGCAGGGGATCATGCAGCTTGGTTGCAAGGCCCTGCTGTCCTGAGATACCAGCCCAAGCTGCCGCCCCTGGCCGGGATCGTGCTGGGTGCTGGCACCTCCCAGCTGGACACCCCAGGTTGCCACCACTGGGAAGAGTTTGCTGCGTGGGAGGCTGGTGCCTCCCAGCTAGACATCCTAGTCTGTGGCCGCTGGTTGGACTTGGGGACTCCGACGGGGCTAAGAGGACTGGGCGCCACCATCTTGTGGATATGGGTGCTGCCATTTTTGTCGTAGAGTGATGGTTAATTTGTATATTACTCTTTTATTAGATAGGATTCTTTTGACTATTAACAGGGGACTAAGTATAATTAAATTATAAGTATATAGTTGTTAAAATATGTTTTTGAGCAACAAATTGTTTTATACTATATTGGTAGAGATATAATGCCTTTTCAAGGACCATTTAATTTTTTCCCCCTAAGATATAAAAAGAAATATATCTATCTGTATTTAAAGAATATAATTTTTAGAAATTCTTTATTTTGATTCTAGGAACACTTAGTAAAACAAGCAGAAAATTATTCTTGGCACATATTCATGCAATATTTTTCTTTCTTAGTCATATAAGTCTCTAAGATAGGGCCATTGGTGTTTTTCTGAAATTGCTGACACCTCCAACTGACTGTGTCTATAGACGATAATATTTTTGAGAAAATAAGTTCTCTAGTTTCAAAGGACCTAATTAAGCTCTGTGTATTCTATCAAATGGATACTGCACAAATTTATTTTAGTACTATATTAGCCCAAATATCAGTTATCTTTTGCCTTTATTCAAATTACATTTATATCCACAGATTTTTTTTCTTTCTTTTTGTTTTTAACATTTTTATTGGTTTTAGAGAGAGAGAGAAAGGAAGAGGGAGAGAGAAAAAAAAAATTGATGGCTGTCTCCTGCATGCTCCCTACTAGGGATTGAGTCTCAAGCCCCAGGCTTGACCAGGAATCAACATGTGACCTCTCCCGGCAGTGATGATGCTCAACCAATTGAGCCACACCAGCCAGGGAGTAGTTTTATGTGACAAAATTCATCAGATAAGTTGTCACTATGCATCATTTTTAAATATTTTACTAAATGTTGATGCTGCAAAGTTACAGACCTTTAGTAGACTAAGACTTTTATGAGAACCTCCCTCACTTACTCATTAAATTAATAATCACTTAATAAATATATACTAAACACCTACAGAATAATAACAAATGTGTGAAGTATTAAACATTAGAATATATTATAGATGGTAAAAATGGAATTATAATATCATTGCATTTAAAGTTGACTTTTCCTTATTAAAGTAATCTCCTTAAGGGCCTTGCCCCAGCCAGCTCTTTACAATATTGTCCTATAGCATCTGTTTATATCTTCCCAATATCCTTTCAATAGCCTAAGTCATCAATTTGAGGTGAGGTTTTAATGAGTGACAGTGGCTTTTTGTGTTAAACTTGCATAAATAATAAATACTGGAGTTGCAAATTCAAATGCCCTGAGGGCCAGGGTGATCTAGTAAACATCTGGTATAAGATGAAAGGTGTGAATGGGGGAAAGGGGAGGAGGGAGCTGTGCTGAACCAGAGAACTTATTCCCTACAAAGAGGCATCAAAATTCAGTTTAGTGCAAAAATATCAGGAATGCAAAGTAGGATATAACTCCAGCACAAATTCTGCCCACTGGTCATCCGTTTTGTGTTTTATAAACAGGAGAATCAAGATGGATACTGACATGATAGGAAGGATCCATGTGAGGAGTGAATGTGGGACAAGCGCCATTCTGGGAAGTCTCTATTACACCTCTTAGCCTTATCCTCCCTCTAAGGGTTGAGTCTCCCCGTTTTATGAACACTAACATGCAGGGGAGATAAGATCTCTCTGTACCCTAATCACAGCTGATAAAAACAGAGAGTTTGTACCACTTTCCACCCAAATATTTAAGGCTCAAGTGGGCAAGGAAACATTTTCATAATAACCCTTTCTGAAGAGCTAATGAAACGCTTGTTATGGTGGTCAGGCTAGCCATTGCCAGCATGGGTGCAGAGACCTAAGCTCATGCTGTATTTGTTGACTTACTAACTAGCTTTGGTTTATTATAAGGAAATGGCATTCAGTCGGATACTTAATGAGTATGCACTGTGGAAATCTTAAATGAGTACAATTATCATTAAGAGGTCAGCATTTATAAAGCTTCTAGGCAGTTGCTATATTGAAACAGTGACCCAAGCTTAGTGTTTAGTTCCTTGCCCCAATCATTTTTTTTTACCTGAATTCCATAAGGTGGTATGGCTCCCAAATTTGTCTTTACATTGGAATTACCTGGGAAGAATCAAAGACAACTGATACCCGTGACCCACTCCAGAGATAGTGATTTAATTTGTCTGGATTGTAGCCTGGATATTAGAATTTTTTTTAGTTTCCCAGCGATTCTAATATGAAGACATGTTTGGGACCATTTCTGTAAGGTGATTCCAGGAAGTTTGGCATGGGAGTATTTTGACATATGCTTTGGGGTCAAAGCCATCCGATATTAAGCTGAAGGGAAACCAAAGGTAGGAATCTTTTGGTGCCCAGAGACTATACAGCAGAGAAGCAGGCATGTTGTCAAACATGAATGAGAATTTTGCAGAAGACCAAAGAAAACCAAGGACGCTACAAAGAAGAGGAGGGATACTGTGTAATACACCAGCGAACTCAGGGAACAATTTTCCAAATCTGAGTGAAGGAACACGCCCTCCCTTATATCGCCCTGTGGTTCTTGTCCCGCAAACATGAATTATGCTTCCGGTCCTTTCCACAGGCCTTGCAAGAAGGTTCCCAGGTGATGGGGGTCTCCAGGCCATATGTGATGGTCTGGCCTGGTGCCAGTGTTAATAACCTGCTCTCTGGGGCAGTGCACTGTCCACAGCCCAATAGCCTCTGTAATTAGTTCTGCAAGACCAGTATCAGGGAAGGAGGTAGTGACTTAATGACAGGTTATCAAGAATGTACACTGAGCTTGCTGGCATGGATTCAGATCACTATCCCCCATGTATCAGGGTTACATTGGAATGAGCCCTTGTTAGCCTTCTCAAGAGGAGGGCTGGTTTCCTCATTGAGTCACAGCACCCAAGAGCCCATTGCCACGGGGCAATGTAAGCAAGCACTAGGGAAATTTACCCAGCTTCTAGTTCTAGATCTAGAACTTGATTTGGGCTCTTATAGAGTAACTCTGTGACCTCCTTCTGATAAACTCAGCAGACTCCCAAAAGGATGCTGACCTACTGAAGAGATGACCACTGTCAGGATGCCCAGTCTTTGGCTCAAACTATTTAAGAAGTTTACCTCTGTAGATACCAGAGCAAGCATCCCTCTTCCCATCTTTTCCAAGCTCATACTATGGAGAACAATTATGACATAATGTAGCCTATTCCAATACAGCACCGTCTACATACACTTCCTTTCGACTCACCCTCCCACCAGCAATGATCTGCACCCCCAATTCTTCATGTGCTTACATTCGATTCCTTACCTCTCGTTAAATGTTAGTAAGCATTGTTGCCATTTACCCAGAGGGTGGCTTACTTTGAGTAATTATTCCTTATAAAATATGGCTGTGAACTGATGTGAGATAAAAGACAAAGCGTGTAGAATTATGACTGTTAAGTGTTACTTAATTTAAAAAATTTATAGCGTTTCACAAACAAGTACAACTTAAAATATAGTTCACAATTAGCATTTTCTGAATGAAGAAAGTACTAATTTTTACACCTTTTTATTTTCTCTATACCAGTGGTTGGCAAACTGTGGCTTGTGAGCCACATGCGGCTCGTGAGCCTCTACCCCTCTGTTGACTAATGAGTTTGCCGACCACTGCGTAAGGCATTACCCTTACCCAGAAGTTTTGACTTAAAGACATTAGTACATTATTAAAATGTTGTGTTTTTTTTTTTTAAGTGTTTTTCCCTAAGGTAGTGGTCGGCAAACTCATTAGTCAACAGAGCGGCAAACCGTGGCTCATGAGCCGCAGTTTGCCGATCACTGCTCTATACTGTCATTCCCACAGCTCAGCAAAACATGAACTGATGCCAAGATTGTATAGACACTATTTTTTATAGTGAACTATTTAAGTGATTTTTTTTAAATGAGATCAGCTTTAAGTAGGTCACTCAAAGTATAAATATATCCGATGTTAATGTTATGTCATTTGCCAGAATTTCCACTGCTAGAGGAAGTAAGATCTAAATTATATAAATTATGTTTAGTGATGAAAATTCACAATGAAAAATTTATATTCTTTAAGGAATACTTATATCTCATGCACGCTTTCGAAAGATGACAAGACAGTCTTGAATAGATAAATCATGACTCCTATTTATCAAAATAAGTTCCTATTTATCAAAAGAGTAGTGTTAAAAATGCTGAATTTTAAAATATTATCTTGACACAAAGTAGAGATTTAAACTTTTAACCACCAAAGGACTTTGACTCATAATTTTCCTTCCTGATGTGGACCTTTAATTCCAAATATTATTTTGAATTCCTCTGCCAGTATTAGAGACAAGAATAAGGCACTCGATTTAATAATTTTCTTGTCATACACTTTTAATCTTACTTATTTCAGTAGAGTTCAAGTTGCACATTTTGTTAAAATACTAATTTTCTATTTTCTAAAATGGATTATATGTAGAAAAATTGAAAGCGAGGGCATTTGGTCCACACCTGCCATTCAAGAGCCAACTTGGGAGTCAGATGAGTAAGAAGACACCCTCCTAATCAGTGACAATTACCAGGCACTTCTCTGATTTTCCTCCCGCGTATGATTCCACAGCACTTCATTGACTTGTCTATAAAAGTAAAGCATGGAGTCAATTAAAGTGTGGCCACAAAGGGAGTCAGAAGCAAACCCAAGGGAACAGTAGGCGAGGTAGGTGGAGATTTCAATTCAGAAGTTTTGAGAAAACAGCTGCACAAGAACAACAACTTTTTGATGGGAAGTGGATCTTGACAGCAGCTCAGATCCCTGATATTTCAGCCCTGCTCATTTGTCAGCATGAAGGCACGAGAGAGTTTTAGGAGATTAAGTAAACTTCATGCCTGAAAATATAGTTTGACATTTCTTGAATGCACTTGACAAGACTCCACATACAATTATAGTGGTATTCTTTCCAGCTAAGAGACGATTTTTCGGGGAGGTTGAGTTCTTTTATTCAAATTCAAATATAATATTTGGTTGCCATGGCATCTTTAAAATACTAATCATATAGTGTTGAATTTTAAATGTTGGGTATAGGGTGTTTTAGTGCGGAGGGGAAATAATAAACCTTGGCAATGCTATTGCAAAAATTAAATTGCATTTGGGAACTTTAAGAAAAAAAATGAGCAAGGCGTGATAAAGTCAATTACCAGAGACTCTACACAATAGGAAAGTGATTATTGACCATGTTGTCAATGGCGGTCAGTGTCCGCCCTGCTCTTTGGCATTGTGCTGCGGTACAGCTGGCTCACAGATTGTAGCTAATGTGAACGTGGAGAAGAAAGGTGGCTGAGGGCGCAAGGGTTGCATCCTACAAGATGCCAGCAGCCTGAGAGACTGGGTGATGCATGTTTACTGGCTAGCACTGGTGAGAGGAGGGACCAGTGGGGACATTCTATGACAATTGGGATGATTAGGAGTAGGGGGAAGTAAATGGAATATAATAGTGAAGAGAGAATTGGAGGGAATTGTGCAGGTCATGGAGTAACATTTCATCAGTGGGGGTAGTGAGTGGCAATCATTGTTAATCTGCAAATATAGTAGTCATTCTATGTGGAAGGCTGGTCCCTACAGAACTTCAAAATGTTACCTGCTTCTCTTCAGAGGCAATGTCTGTTACCACCTTAAAATTCCTGTCTTCTCCCTTTTCCTTTCCTCTGAGAAACATTATTTGCCGGCCTGTTCACTTCAGTTTCAGGAATAACTGCCAGCAATGTCCAATCACATTAGTTACTTAAAAAAAAAAAAAAAAAAGACAAAAACTGCAGATGGTTTAATTTTCTAATACAAATGCAGAGGTGTGAATGGTTAATCAGACTGAAACAATTGCAGAGCTCTGCTGTGGAAAGCTTACCAATGCCAGCCTCACTTGCTTTTGATGTTAGCATTTTCCCCTGAACTGTGGGGTCCATAATTTTTAATGAAGGCTTTAGCCCATTCATGCTTGAAATTCATGAGTATAACGGGCAGCCAGATAATCACAGATTTGGTGTCACACTGTGAGGCATATAATTTCTGCATGCGTTTGGATTAGCACTTGATACCCTACAATATAAGGCTATTTCCTGTTCTCCCTAAACATACCATTACATGTAAAAATGCTGACAAAATTATTATTAATTATTTTGTAACTTTGTTGAAATCATCAATAGCATTAAGTTAATTGAGATGGCTCACGAGGTGCTAAAAGTAACTTGAAAAAAGAACCTGAGCCATGGCCAGTGTGGCTCCGCGCTCAGAGCGTCTCCAGTTCAATTCCAGGTCAGGGGCAGGTACCTGGGTTGCAATTTGGATCCCCAGTCCTGAGGGAATGTGTGGGAGGCAACCAAGGGATGTGTCTCTCTCACATCTCTACCCCCGTACCTCTCCGCACTGTCTCTGAAAATCAGTGGAAAAAATATCCTCCCCTGAGGATTAATAACAACAACAACATCATCATCATCAACAACAACAACGAAAGGAAAGGAAGCCTAGCTGCAGAATGCCTGGTGAGAAGCAACGTGCTGATGTGGAAATGACAGGGAAGGCACAGAAACAATTTAGGGTAATGTGCGCCTGCACACGGGTTCCTAGGTTCAGATCAGAGAGCAGATGAGAGCACAGCCACCCTGGGCAAAGGAAGACAGAGGGAAGTGGCAGATTGTAAATTAGCAGGACCCTGCCAGGAACCTGAAAAGAACATGACATATCCTAAAGGTGTTCCAAAGATAAAAATACATACTGAGAATGTGTAGTTGTCCAAACCACCCCTGGAGTACGGCTCATGCATTTGTAAGCAAACTTAACTCTTAAATGGCCAAATCTGTGCTGTCATTTTACTGAGAATTTAAACTACTTTTGCCAAGACTGGTTTAGCTCAGTGGTAGAGCGTTGGTCTGCGGACTGAAAAGTCCCAGGTTTGATTCCGGTCAAGGGCATGTACATTGGTTGTGGGCATATCCCCGGTAGGGGGTGTGCAAGAGGCAGCTGGTCGATGTTTCTCTCTCATGGACGTTTCTAGCTCTCTCTCTCCCTTCCTCTCTGTAAAAAATCAATAAAATACATATTTAAAAATAAATAAATAAACTACTTTGCTTGTGTGTTAAGTACATTTTTCTATACACATGCATAAATATATACATTTATATATAATTTATATACAGAAAAGTTAATATATAAAAATCTAGGTTTCTGAATAAATGTCCATAAGAAGTTAATATCTAACGTTTGCTGTTCTCTGACCTGTTCCTCACACTGGGGTTCTGGTCTGTAACTTGAATTGTTTCTCATGTTCTTAGGTACTAGAGTTTAACTTAACATATAAAAATCCACTTTTCCTGACCTTTAAACATTTTATTTGAAATAATAAATAGCAAAAGGAAATGGTTATAGTGCAAAATAATCCATTAGTGAAATTTGTTTCAAGAAAGAAGGCTATTTTTTAAATTAAATATTGTACATAATTTTTCAGGAATACAACTATTGAATCAAGTTGGATTTTATTGATACTGTTGAGGAAATTACTCTGTCAGTACCCTGTTTCTTATTAGTGATTTGAAAGGAATTATTGTAGTTGTGATAGGGATCATGACAATATAAAATTTATTGAGCCCAAGTGCCACAGCCTCTTCTAAAATTTTTTAATCTATTGATTTATTTAGAGCCAATGCTATTAGGTGTATTTATTACTACCTTTATTTTACAGTTGAAGACACAGAGGCATTGTGAGCCAAAGATTACACAATTATTAAGTGACTATAATCAAGGGGTTTCATGAGCATTGTGCAATGGGGTTATTAAGGACAATGAATAATACCTCATTTATTTGCCACCAATAATAGAGTTTCTCCAGTTAATATTTAACATAAATGCAACTTAATTACTGCAAGTTTTGGGGTATAATTACATTTTGTTGTAAATGTATCTGAAATTTGTTGCAAATGTCCCTATCTTAATAAACAAAAAAATGATACAGATAAGTTAAACTTTTTCATTTATAGTGGAAATAATATTGAATTTGCATAGAGCTGATTTCAAATTTCAATCTTGTTACTTAGTAATAATATGACCTAGACCTTAGTTTCCATATTAGTAAAGTGAGCTGATACTTATATCTTTTAAATAACTTTGCAAGGAACTGTGGTCACAGTAGACTATTATAAATGCTAGCTGTTATTACTTTTATTGCTGACAGTGGCCCCAGCCAGAAATCAATTTCTTTTTTTCTTGTTAACATTATAATGAGACTAGAGGCCCGGTGCACAGATTCATGCACTGGTGGCATCCCTAGGCCTGGCCTGCGGGGATCAGTGGACCTCCATGCCCCTGCAGCCTGGCCTTACCCTCGAGCTCACCAGGCCCTAGTCCACTGTCTGCTTTGATTCTGCACAACACGAAGTAGTGCGGGAAATGGCAGGGGCCAGGGAGGAGCCTGAATCCAGGCTGGGTGCTGTGCTGCTCCCACTCATCCCAGCCCTGCTGCACCTGCTGCAGGCTTGTGCCGTCTGTCCTGATTGGGAGAGGCTCGCACCACTGCCAGCCATGAGCCTTGCATCTGTTGCCTGTTGATCAGCTGAGTGGCACTCCTACTGTGGAAGTACACTGACCACCAGGGGGCAGCTCCTACATTGAGCATCTGCCCCCTGGTGGTCAGTGCGCATCATAGTGACCGGTTGACCAGTCATACGGTCATTCAGTTATTTGGTCACTTAGGCATATATGTGTATAATATATATATATATATATATATATATATATATATATATATGATATTGAGTGGAAAAACAATATTTGAGAACCTGCTGTTAACTTGAAATGATATGTGCAACTACCTGTTTGTTGCAGCATTGTTTTTATTTTTTTTATTATTTTATTTTATTTTTTTATTAAATTATTATCTGTGTACATATTGTTTTTAATAGTCAAGATATGGACACAAACTGAGTGTCCATCAGTGGATGAATGAAGAAATTGTGGTATATAGTTATACAGTGTAATATTATTCAGCCATAAAAATGAATAAAACCTTTCTGTCTGTGACCTACATTGTGACTGGACCTTGAGGGCATTATGCTAAATGAATAAATCAGGAAGAGAAAGGCAAGTATGATCTCTCTTGTATGAAGAGTTAAAAAAGACAAGCTCATAGAAAACCCCCAGAGGCAGGAATAGAGGGTAAAATAAGTGAGTGAATTGTTTATTTTTAATTTTGGTTTAAATAAATTGAATAGAATTAATTATTAAACCAATTATTTTTTAGAAAGCCTTTTCCAAGTGATATTTGCACCCTAGAAAAATCTTCACTGACACTCAGTGTATTTTGACTGGTCAGCAGCATAGAAGGGACTGTACATGGGCATTTGCTGCAACACTACCCTATGGACCAAAGATAAGTTCTGGCCAGCCTCAGCCCTCTCTTCCGGCTCACCTCATGTCTTTTGAATAACCTTAAAGAAGGCTTTGCCATTTGAAGAAATCAACTGGAAAACTTTAGAGATGGCTTGCTAGGAAGTGTACACATTCTTCTTTGGAAGAAAGAGAATAATTTAGCAAATCCATGATGTTTGCATTTTAATGGACTAGCCACATTTAAAAAACAAGATAGAAGTTCCTCAGCAGTGAGTATGTCATTTTTAAATTGCTCACCAGGGCTTTTCATACATTCTGAATATCTTCTGTCCTCAAGTTGATTCCATGGCATACCTTCAGGGACATGGAGAGTATAAAAATGCTCTAAAATTGAATTTTTAATGATGAGTTCTACATTTCTCAATCTACATTTCTATCTTTAGCTACGTTTGCATTTCTGAAATGATCTTTCTCTGAAGTTATAAAAAGATAATAGAATCAGTCAGTAAACACATTCTTATCCTTGCATGCTTTGCCTTAGAAGCGATAATAGGTAAAGGTGTGACCCCATTGAAAGCACTGTGGTAAAGATTTTGGATAGTCAACCAGTTTTATTGGTGAAAACATATAGAATTAGAGCACGAAAACAGAAAAGCTGGCCTTATTTTATACTTAAGCCAAAACGACTATTTCACTGACTCCCAAATGAAATGGTGAGCATCATCAAAAGGTACTAATTTAAATAGCCTTTTGGATAGCCATTGATTTGGCAGTGTTCAGAAAAGGAAGCTTGAAAGGCAACATTCTATGTAGCATCCTGATTACGTTTTATGTTTTAAGACAAACATGTCTATTCTAATGGCATCTGGGATTATTGAAGCCATTCATCTTAATATGCCAAGTCAAATTTTTTTTCAAGTACTTTTCCATTTAGCATCAAGCCCCACATTGGAACAATCTCTTGTTTTCTCCCTTTCCAGGCCAGGTGGGGCCTCAAGGTCATTGAAATGACTCCCTGTGCTCCTGGGGCTCCGGGTGAGAAGGAGGTAGGGTGGGATTGGGCAAAATGCCTTCTCCATCCCCAGTGGTCCTGGAACGAATGGCATGTAAAGTAGAATGAGAAAGACCGGGATTGAAACCATAGCCACAGAACTATACCAGAACTATAAAGGTCAGGACAAAAACCCTCCTTAACAACAGCAAGATAGAAATGGGGGACAAGTGTTTTGAAAAGGAAGGAACAAACTAAGATGATTCCTTAAGCTCTGAAGCACAATAAGAGGATTTCTGAATTCAGGGGTCAGCAATTTTGGCCTTGGTTAGAGTGGGCATTGGAGGGAGAATGTGTTTACTGACTGATTCTAAGGCAAAGCATGCAAAGATAAGAATGTGTTTACTGACTGATTCTATGAACACAGTGGTTCTGTAAATACTCTGAGAATTGCTTAACCATGTTCTGGATGGTATGTTTTAATGTCGTGGTTATACCACCTTCAATTAAGTAAAAAAACAAAACAAAACAAAACAAAACAAAAGTAAATCTATAAAAATTAACATATTGGGTTAGTACAAGCAATTTTTTTGTGGAAGAAGTAAAGTTTCACATTGTGTTGGACCCGAAGTGCCAAAGTCAACTTGAATCTCCTTAATAAGAACAGTTTTGGGGGGAGAGCCAACCTACGTGCTGAAAACACTTACAGTTCGTCAGCGAATTCATTGTCTTATGGGAGTGAGTTACACGAGACTAGTCTGTTTCTAAGTGCACACATCACATTTTCTCCAATAAGAACACTTTACTACTTAGGTGGTCATGCTGCTACCAGCCTTGCAGTTAAAAAATTATATTTATTAGCCCCAGGTCAGAGTCTTCCGTTCAGACAAATGTAAGCATTCTGCAAAATCTTCTTCCTTGTTGAATGGATCAGAAGAGCAATGTCAGCACAGAATTCTCCAGGTACTTTATTTCTGAAACTAGTCTCCCTACCTGAATTTATAAGGTTTCTTATCAAATATGGAAATAAAATATAATCTGTCTGTCAAAATTGAAAGCCTGTACAATTTGGTCCCATACTAGTATTATATCCAGCACACTGCAGTTGCTTAATAAATTATGTTCAATGAATGCTCTTCTTTTAAAGACTTGCCATATCTCTGAGGATTTTTATATCTTTCTTCTACTTGAGTTTCTCAGAAGTTTAGGATCCATACAATAGGGTAGCTCCTAGAGTATTTTTTTTTTTCTGGATGTATTTGTATCTGACATGATATGCAGTAAAATGTACTTTATTTGTATTAGACATTAAGTTGTGGTGTGCTATAATACAACTTGTTGGATTCATAGAATTGGTCTTATATTAGATCCCCTGCCCCAGAGACTAATACAATTTTTCAGATGTCTAGGCACACTCATTTTGCTTCAGTGTTAATGGAGATTAATAATGTAAAAGTAAACTGAGGAGTCAGATCATCAGGGGTCTGGTTCCAGCTCTGCTACTTCCAATGTCTGAGTATCCATTTCAGCCCCAGAAGAGTGAAGAAGACTATGTGTGCACATAACAGTCCTAAGGCTTGTCTTACGTAGTATATATAGGTCATGGTATGTAAAATACCGGTGCACAGTAGTTCAGTACCCAGTACAATAGGAACTAAAAGAAAAATTTACTCTCTTCTTTCCATATTGTCCTTTTATTTTCTAAGTTCTTACATTCAGCTAGGCCTGATAGAAAAAAGCCTGTACCTGCAGGAATGATGACAGACTTGGAGAACCTATTGCTGGGACTATTCTTTCTCCCAAAACATTTTATTTGTAAAAGTACATGGATGTTATTAAAGCAATGGAAAGTAAAAAAAGAGAAAAACATCACTCATATTATGACCATCATGAGAAAACCAGGATTAATATTTATATTCTTTAAAAATTTTACATATATGTACATTATTATTATTACATATTAATATTATATTCCTAATTCTATTATGTAGCATAATTACAGGAGCACTTTCTCATTGTTATTAAAATTTTTTCAATGATTATATCATACTCTGTGTGATCATAACCTAGTTCAAGGAACCATTCTTTCTCGTTAGGCATTCAGTATCTTTTTGGTGTTGTGCTGTTTTAAATAACCATACAGGTTGTGCATGAAGTTTCACCAAACTTTCATGTTATTTTTTTCATAAAGATTACACAATTTAAAATTGTTGAACCCAAAATATGTGCTTAAATTTTGTTATTGTGGTAAAATACATGTAACATAACATTGACTATTTTAATCACTTTTTAATGTATAGTTCAGTAACATTAATTATTTATAGTATCCTGGAACTATCAACACTATTAATCTGCACAACTCTCATTTTTCTGAACTGAAACTCTGTATCCATCAAACCCTAACTTCCCATTCAGTCGTTCCTCAGACCCTGGCAAGCACCATTTGCTTTATGTTTCTATGAATTTGACTAATTTAGGTGCTTTATATAGCAGAATCATACAACATTTATCTTTTTATAACTGGCTTATTTGACTTGTCATAATGTTCATGTATGTTGTAGAACATGCAAGAGCTCCCTTCCTTTTTTAAAAACAGTGAATAATATTCCATTATATGTACATGCCACATTTTTGTTTATCCATTCATCCTCTGATAGTTATTTGGGTTGTTTCCACTTTTTGGCTACTATTATGAATAATGCAGCTATGAACGTTGGTGTACAAATGTATCTTCAAGTGCCTATTTTCACTTCTTTTCCCAGAAATTAAATTGTGGGATCTTATGGTAATTCTGTGTTTAATTTTATAAAACATAAAACATGTTTTCTATAATGAATGAACCACTTTACTCCCACAACAGCAATGCACAAGGTTGTTCATTCTTGCCAGTCATTGGTAGTTTCCATTAAAAAATAATCATCCTATTGAATGTGAAGTGATATTTTATCGTGCTGGTTCTTTGCATTTCCCATAATTGATGATGTTGAGCTTCTTTTCATGAGATTATTGGTCATCTAATATCTTCTTTGGAAAAATATCTATTTTAAGTCTTTGATCATTTTTAGTCAGGCTGTTTGTTTTCTATTGTTGATTTGTTGGAGTTTCAAAATATATATATTATGGATATTAGCCTCATATGAGACATGTGATTTATACATATTTTCTCCAATTCCATGGTTGTCTTTCACTGTTGATAGTGTCCCTTGATGCACGAATACTTTTATTTTGATGAAGTCCAGTTTAACTATCTGTTTTGTTGCTTGGCTTTAAGTGTCATTTGCAAGAAATCATTGCCAATGTCATGAAGTTTTTATAGTTTGAGCTTTTATATAATTAGTTCTTTGATCCATTTTGAATTAATTTTTGCACATTGTGCAAGATAAGGGTCCAACTTCATTCTTTTACATATACATACCCACTTCCTCAACATCATGGGGAAAATCTTTTGATCATGATCATTTGCGTGAGGTTTAGTTTTGGATTCTCTATTCTATTTCTGTTGGTCTATAACAGGGGTTGGCAAACTGGGCCGCGGGAGCCACATGCAGCTCCTGAGCAACGGTTCGCCATTCTGCTGACTAATGCATCTGCTGCCCACTGGCCTATATGTTTCTCTTTAGTTAGTCTATATGCCAGTGCCACACTATCTTGATTACTATATATAGTTTTGTAGCAGTTTTTGAAATCGGGAGTGTGAGAGCTGAAAGATTTCTTCCAAGTTAAGCTGCTTAGCCATAGTACTTAATATCATAATAAAAATGTTTTGCTCATTCAGTGGGCCAATGTATCATTTTCTCAAAAATCTATCTCTGACCACCCTATCTACTTCAGACTCTGTAACTCTGATGTTCTCTGTTTTACAAACTGAGCACCACAACAGAGACTATCAGGAGATGGTAACTTAGAGGGGTTGTCAGAGGCAGTATATTAGAACAGTTAACATTTTTTTGCTGACAGCGGAAATATGAGAAGGAGCCAAGAAGAGCGAAAGTAGAGGGAAGAGTGTTCCAGGGGTGGGCACAGTGTGTGCCAAGCCCTGAGACAGCTGAGAGATGGGTGCATTCCGGGAACTCAGGGAAGGCCAGTGCGGCTGGAGCACAGTGCGCGAGGCAGGGATGCTCGGGCGGATGAAGCTGGGTGGTGGGCAGGGGCCGCGCCAGGCAGATACTCGAATGTCTCCTTCTAATTATTTACGGGTGAATTTTCTTTATATTTATAAGATAGTTAATACATATTTTTCCTGATTATTAAAAGGATCCATTTCATGTTTATTTCTAAATGTTAAAGAAATGGTTAACGTTTTTAAAAAAAAAAAATTTCAGGAAAAACTCAAAGAGAAAACAATTTTGCATACATCTGCGACCTAAGGGTAACTGCTTTTAACATTTGGCTTATTTATTTTTAGTCCCTTTTTCATGCAAATATCTTAGCCATATTAATGCAACTCTGTTTGTAATTTACAGAGCCACATTTTTGACATTATGATCCCAACTAATTATTGAATTTATTTTGTAAATATTTTTTAACAATTTCCAAATGTACCATCATGTGGATATACTTTATTTATTTATTTATTTATTTTTTGTTAGTCCTCACCTGAGGATTATTGTTTCCCATTGATTTTCACTTTCTTAGAGAGTGGAAGGGATGAAGAGGAGGGGAGAGAGAGAAAAAACAAATCCATGGGAGAGAGACACATCTATTGGCTGCCTTGCACATGCCCCTAACTGGGTCTGGGAGTTGAACCAGGTACGTGGTCTTGACTGACTGATGCTCTAACCTCTGAGGGACACTGGCCAGGGCTATAAGAATATACTTTAATGAAGTGGCCAGAGAACATGGCCTATGGTCAAATTGAAAAATGTTTTGTTGGAACACACACTGGTTTGTTTATGTTTTGTTATATATTTGTTAAATTGAGGTTTAAAAATGATATCTCATTATTGCCTTAGTGGGGAAGTATTTTTAAACTAGTAATCTCATACCTAAAGATGCCCACTGAACTGTAAACTCCTTAATGGAAAAAATAATGATCCTTGTCATAATGCCCAGAGATTAACACTTAATGGGCTCTCAGCATATTTGTGAAGAATGACTGATTTTCTCCCTTACATAGCAGGGAGGAAGAGAGTTCAAATTACAACCAAGAATCCAAGGGACATTACATAGGGGGCATGTTTTCAGCTCTTAAACTTAAGTTTATTGAAACCAAAACCAAAAGTGTTTTTTTTTTTAATCTTTTAAAATAATTCTATATGGGGATTAAAATCTGGTGGTCTTCACTTGGCTATTGCAGTCCATTCTTGGCATTATAAAGTGTCCCCAGTATTGTGCAGTTCCAGCACATGGTGAAGAGAATGCTATGTAAAGGTCTCAAGTTAATTAAAATGCTGTCCTCAAAGAATTTTTTAAAACACAGGAAGAAAGTGACAAGGTTAGGATTTAAAAAATAGCAATGGAAGACTGGTACATTATGGAAGACCAGCTAAGAAAGGAAAGGGGCAAGTTATGCTTGACAAATAACATATCTAAGGCTGTCATCTTCCTGGTGTTGACAAACGGCTATCTCAGCTGCATTTCTCACATTAACAAAATCAAGCTACAAACCATTAAAGAGATACAAGCAGCACCTCTACCAAAAAGCCCAGGACCATTTCTTACTGGTTTTCTATTTACAATGCAGGGCAGACCATTTCTATAGGAAAATGTTGCTTTAGCACAGAAAGATACACAACTATTTGGGGCTAAATGGATACGTATCTAAATCTGCTAGAGGGAAAAAAAAATATGCTGGGCAAAATATTATGGACTATCCATCTTCCTTTTCTTCTTTACACAAAAGATTTACTGTTATGGCTCATTTAAGGCTCAATGCAAAATGAACAACCTCTTTGCAGAAAAAAAAAACAACCTACTCTTTCTGCACACATAATCACAAACCTGCACTGTAATTGACACATTTATTTACTTACAGCTTATTTGTGTTCTGCGTTTGCCTGTGGCTGGGCCTCTGCAGGTGGAGTGAAGTGAACTGTTGCAAATGTAATTAATGGTGGTGAGCTGGGTATATTCAGGCTGAAACCCCTCACACTTCTTATTTCACGCCTCATGAAAGTTATTAATACTTCAGTCATAAGAACGTATACAGTGGGGACTGATTAGAGTATGAATTGATTAAAATGTAATGATATAAATCACTCATTTAACCATTGTTTCTCAGTTTTAAAAGAGAATGTAATGATTAGCTTAGCAATTTCAACCATAACTGGATTGTTCTCTACAACTTTGCCAATGAACTGTTTAGAAATTGGCTTGGAATCCTCCAATGATGGAGATCTCTTTACCTTATGCAGAGGTCCATTCTAGCTGACAAGTCTGGAATTTTTTGGGAGATTTTTTTTCTTACAGTGCCCTGACAGCACTTTTCTTGAGCTTACACTTTGTGATGATTGTGTTAATTGTTGTGGCTATATCAAAACTTCCTCTTTCAGATGACAAGCTATTAGGTAAAGATACATAATATAATTCATCTAGGTATTTTCTTCCCAGAGAAAGCATTTACAACTTAAGTCATTTCTCAGTTGACTTGATTCAAGATTCTTCAATATCCCCATCACTATTTTATCCACATTTCTTCTTAAAATATGGTTTCACCACAGAATTCATTACTCCAGCTAATGGCATGACCAACCCAGAAAAGAGCTATGTTATCACTTCTCACATTTTAGATACAAAGTTAATTTAGCTCCAGAATACATTCAGGTTAGATAATCACATCAATTTATTGATCTACTATTGATCTACGTTGAATGCACTGACAACTATACTCCATCACATAAAGCACAGCTAGGCCACGACTCTCCCATTCTGCACCTGTCTAATTTGTTTATGAACTAGGATGATAGAAACTTACATTTAACCTTATTTGATTTTAACTTGTAAGATCTAGGCCATTTCTGTATTTTTTTAAATATATGCTTTGATCAGTTTCACTCATCTAATCGACTTATCTTTGCCAGTTCCCTGTCACCTGCAAGTTTCAAGCACAGAATTTAATCATGCAATTCACTGATTGATATATTAAACCTCGACATTTCCTCTAGGTGGGCATCATTTCATTAATCAAACTCTTTGGATAAGGTCATTCAACCAATTTCAAACCCATAACTGTCACATTGTAGTTAAAAGCCTGGATTGAAAAGTTGGAGATCCTAGAGATGATTCCCAAGCCTACCACAAAAATGATGTAATATTTTAATTACCCTTGATAAATTATTTAATCCTTCAACATTATGGTTTTCTTACCTTTAAGAGGAAATAACATCTACCTCTCAGAATCTGAGGAGCACTTTAAAGGAGATGAGTACATAAACTGCTTAGCATAATGCCTGGCACATAGAAAGTACTCAATTAATACTGGCTATCTTCATCATTGTGTTACTTAGGAAAAAAACGAGCTGTAATAACAACTAATTCTAAGACCTTAGTGCTATATAACACTGGTTGGCAGGTGGCTTTTTTTGGTGCTATGATTCAGGGACCCAGGCTCTTTTAATCTGGGAATTTAGCCATCCCTTAAGATCTCCATGCCTTTTTTTTTTTTCCTTTTTAATCTAAGAAGAAGAATCTAAAAGGAGTGTGGAAAAGTCTCACCTATTTCAGAACTACCATCGCCTAGATGCAAAATAAATCACTTCAACTCACATTCCATTGGGGAAAACTAACCATGTGACCTCACCTAGCTTCAGGGAGGGCTTAGGAAATGTGCTTCCAGGCTGGGTGGTAAAGGAGAATGCACAGTTTTGGTGAATAATTTACCATCCCTGCCACAATCACCACCACTGCTGTTACAAATATCCTTTCATTTAAACCGAATGCAGCTCATCTTCCATTATCTTCTTAAGTAGGATTCTTCAGCAACTGTGATGAAAGAACTGCCTGACATTTCATCATGTTATTTCTATGTACCAAGAAGATTTGAGGCATTATGAAATTATTATAGAAAACAAGAAAATATTATAACCTGATAGGTAATTCAGCATATGCCTCCTGACATGCGTAGAGTTGCCCTAAATTACAGCAAGAGGTTGAAGGTATCTCATAGCCTGGTTGTACTGATTGACAAAAGTATGATGAGTTGGGCAGTGATAAGAGCTTCATTTGATATATAAACAACAACGACAAAACACACCCTTTAATTGAAATTATTAATTTAAAACAACTTACTAAATCTATTAGTTATCTTTCTTATATTAGTATATACCATTATTTTAGGGTATTAAAACATTCCTATGAATATCATTATGACTATTATGGTCATTTATAATAATCAATTGCTGTGATATAATAAAGATGAAATATGCAAATTGAGCATCACACCATCAAAAAGATGACAGTGCCCATAGCCATAAGATGGTGGCACCCAGTCCCCTCAGCCCTGCCAGAGTCCCACAATCCTTTCAGCCCATCCAGGAGGGCTGGGCTACAGCCCCACGGTGCAACCAGACCCTCCCTCAGTCACCCAGCCACATAGGGCCAGCCCACGGTGCAAGCAAGCCTCGGACGGTGGCTGCCCAGCCACCTAGGGCCCCCTGAGGCTCAGGTAACCAGGGCCGGCTGAGGCTTGCACTGCTGGCAGTGGCAGCAGCAGAGGAGTGATGGGGGAGCTGCCTTCCCCTCATTGCTGTGTCACCTTCCACCCCTGAGGGCTTCCGGACTGTGAAAGGGGGCAGGCTGGGCTGAGGGATCCCCTCTCCAGTGCATGAATTGTCATGCACTGGGCCTCTAGTATATATACTACATGGGCAGATTATTATGACCATCTGATGTTTGTAGGCAAATTATCTGTATACTGCATAATATGGTATATGGAAGCCAAAGGCCTGTTTGGACTCCTTTGCTGTCTGCAGTTACCAAGATAAAACATCTCCAATTCGCACAGGAACACAAAGATTGGACAGTTGAGCATTGGAAAAAAGTCATATGGTCCCATGAATTATGTTTCCAGTTGAATTATGCAGATGGCAGAGTGAGAATTTTGTGGAAACAACATGAAAGCATGCACCTCATATGCATGCTGGTGGGGGCAGTGTTATGGTTTGGGGCATGTTTTCCTGGCATGATTTGGGCCCTTTAATTTATGTGGAATAATATCTGAACAGCACAACATACCTAAGAATCATTGCTGATCAAGTTCATCCTATCATGTTGATGGTGTATCCCAATGGAGATGGCTTCTTCCAACAAGACAATACATCATGCCACAGTGCTTGTATTGTGCAGGAGTGGTTTCAAGAGCATGAGGGAGACTTTACCTTGCTTAGGTGGCCCCACAATCACCAGATCTCAATTCAATTGAGTATTTGTGGGACCAAGTTGAAAGAGCTATGAGGCAGCTGGCTCCACAACCATCAAATCTCACAGAACTGGACAGTGCTATTCATCAGGCATGGTGTCAGATTTCTCATACCACCTTTAACATCTTGTAGAGACAATGCCAAGAAGAATCACCACAGTATTGAAGGCAAAAGGTGGGTGGCCTAACAAAGTACTGATGGGGTGGTCATAATAATCTGGCCACTCAGAATGTATATTCATGTAGAATTTAAAATACCCAGATATGTACTATAAAAAAAAATAGGGCCAATAATCCTCAGTTAGAGATAACAGTTTACATTTTTATGTATTTCTAATATTTTTCCCAGTTAATGCCTACATTACATTACTTGGTAAGTATATGAATAGATCCTTGTTTATTTAGGCAATCCCTATTATTGGCTGCATCTCTATGTAATTATTGTTTCATGTGCCACAGTACACTGTGGTGCAATCTCAGTTTACCACTCTTTTAATTCTGCATACTTATTTACTGTGCATAGTTGTAAATTGAGGATACTTACATTTTTAGGTGACATGAAGCTGGACATGATTAATGATAAAGCACTGAGCTGTACTAAAGGCATATGTTCAACATGCATTTGCCTAGTTCCTGCTGCTCCAAACATTATCACTATGTTGTTTGATGTAAACATTAACTGAACAGTCCTAGAGAGTGCTGTGCCATGGTCTTTACTAAAGGTCTGGAAGAACTTTAAGAGACCAAAGATAAATTTTCCAGGTCCTAAATGGTTTTATACAAGTGAAAATGGGTGAAAGACTAGGATCAAAGGCAGGCAGATAAGGAATAAAGTCACAAAGGATTAACATGAAACTGAGTAGTATGTTGAGAGAAGCTGGAGGGAAATGCAGGGAAGGACCCGTATGTTTGGCCTTGGTGTTGGCACATAGGAAGCCAGGGAGCTGATGGCTAACACCCCATTTTACAGAATTCCCTCCTGTTCCATGCATTCATTGCCTACTTGCACGTACTCACTTAGCAAGATCTTCCCAAGCACAAAGACTAAAACACACCTGTGCAAAAGGTGTAATTCTACAAGCATTCCCTCAAGATTCCCAATCCTCGGTGCTCAAACACTAATTGGGGTACTGCTTAAAGGGACTTTATTGATAAAACTAAGATTGCTCATGATCCTTAAAATGTAATCACATGTGCCGAAACCGGTAGAGCGTTGGTCTGTGGACTGAAAGGTCCCAGGTTCAATTCCAGTCAGGGGCATGTACGTTGGTTGCGGCACATCCCCGGTAGTGGGTGTGCAAGAGGCAGCTGGTCAATGATTCTCTCTCATTGACGTTTCTAGCTCTCTATCTCTCTCCCCTCCTCTCTGTAAAAAAATCAATAAAATATATATATTTAAAAATGTAATCACATGTGCTGTTAAATGAACATTAAAAGGCAGAAGGGGTTAGTCAGGAAGGAGCAGCAGAAGATATGAGGCAGAAGGAGAGGTTAGAGAGATTCAAAGCATGAAAAGGACTTGACCTATGATTGCTTGGTTAGAAGATGGAGGCAGGAGATCAAAGAAGGAACGTGGCCTCTAAAAGCTAAGGATGACCCTCATACTTCAACCCACAAGGCGATGGACACATCAGTCTTACTACAGGGAAGTGAGTACTGCCAACAATCATAATGAACATGGAAACAGATTCTAGAAAACTAGCACAGCCAGACTATGCATCATTTCCTGATTACACAACTGTTATCTAGTAACTGGGCGTTGTTTTAGGCCACCAAATTTGTGTTAATTTGTTATAACCAATGATAGAAAACCAAGAGAGTCTCAATTATGTTTAAGCATAACTTCCTGTGCCAAGTACCCAAACCTAATCATTGACTTACTTGTCTATGTTCCTCTTACAAAGTCTTAAATTAGTTTTGGTAAGTCATACCTTCTCTGACTTCACATCTTCAGTGACTATTATCGTGCCTAGCAAAACATGATTGCTGAAACACTGACTGAAAGAACAATGTTGTAAGGCTACAGTCAATGAGTTGAGCTATACATTCAATCAGAATAATTGGGCAATGATTATTTTGCCAATTTATAGAAATAGTATAGTGATTAAGTTTTTTAATTTTAAGTTTAGCCCTATAAATGATTTTTAAGACATTTCACCATCTGTTTATCTTCTTGGAAGAAGTAGTCCATAAAAGCACAAAAGAAAAGTAAATTATTAATCATACAAAAACTTAGGAAAAGGCACTGGGACTTTAAAAAAGCATTTTTGTTTCATGAACTTATGTTTATAGTTGTGAATTTATATTGCATACATGTAACTTATTATTAGTTGATAACATTCCTATTTCACATGATATTATATTGTGTTTTATATTCTATCCCATCATGTGCTGTAAATGGCCTACTGATCTCCTTGCTCTCTTTTCCTTGAATCAGGTAGAGTGGGTCTCTCCTCTATGAAAACATGGATTTGGGCTTGTCTAATGGTATGCACACTTCTGTTTAACATGCTATACAACAAAAAAGAATATAGTTAATATTGGAGATAAAACAGTGCATTAGATCTCTTGCTCATTTTTTGGACCCACCTAAAAGTCACACTTTTAAAGCAGCCACCAGAATGTTCTGCAGAAATTTGAGACGAAAAGTAATGCATAACTAACAGCAGCTCCTCAGGGCATTGCAGCAGGCAGAATGCAGAAGGATCAGCAGATGATTCCCCTGGAATCTCTGCCAAAACCTCCACTTCTGTGAAAGGGGCCTTTGGGAGGTGTGATAATGAGGTGTGGTTAGGATTTTGACATCTGCTCTTGCAGACAGCATGGGAAGCCTTGGACCTTCCCAGATCAACCCTGACAGCTGAGTCAAGGAACCCTTGTTGGCTCACCTTCCCATTAAATCTTATGCCTCCATGAAAATGATTGAAACATTTTTATCCTCCAGAGACACAGAGTTGGCAAACCAACAAAGGTTGGTCTAGAGAGAGTGGTATTTTACACTTGACTACATGTTTGTTTAATTGATAGCTAACTTGGTAAATTCCCTCTGAGCTGGTAAATGCACAGGGAAAGATGTGGAAACTTCAGAAGTGCACACGTGTGAATTGCTTACCACGAGACACCCCCATATGTTATATCACATGTAAGCAGTTTTCCTAGGGAATGGGGTGGCTTCAAATACAAATGATTTATTCTCACAATAGCCTGTTTTTTTGTAAGGAACATATGTTTAAAAAGCTAGTAATATTCGGAGCTCTGCTTATTTTAACATAATTTTGACTGTTCACATTTTATATCTACGAGGTCTAATTTTACAGCCCCTAATAGAATCTACTTCAGCATTCTTCACCTGATAATGATTTTGTGAAAGAAAATAGAAAAAAATAAAAGTTATAACTTTATAAAAAGACAAATATATATATATATATATATATATATATATATATATATATATATATATATATATATATAACAATGGCACTAGGAAAGCAAAACTGGTTTCATCTGCAATCTCGCAAAGCATCATTACACCATGTGTGTGTGCTCTGCACTTTGGAAGCACATTAAATTTTTAATTCATGAGCCTACAACTTGTTCATGGTTCTCCAGTGGACTAGAGGAATTACCCTCAGTTGAAGCATGCCTAACTTACTCATTGGGAGTGATTTGTGAAGTGCAAGAATCTAGGAGTATATGTAAAATAATCCTAATCAGGAGTAATTTCATATGTATATATCCTCATTTAATTCTCAAGGCAGTCAAGTTTTTTAGTACATATTAGTTTCTTGCACAGAAGGACTATCACTCAGGAGTTTTCTAAAAAATATTTAATGCACATGTGCTCTTGAATTATATAGACTTCTACATTTGAATATTTATTTCCCCCATATAAGTCTAATCCAGAAGAACAGAGGTAAATAAGAAAGAAATCAAGGTCTTCATGATCTTTAATATTTTCTTCGTTTCTTTTATCTACATATTTGTCAAAGCACAAATTTCATTTTTCTATTTTTAATAGTACATTATTTTATGCTATATCCTTGAAGAGTAATCGTGACTATATGTAGTGTCTCATATTATACCCTTTAGAACTAATGCTAGACAATATTCATTTGTGCATTTAATCATTTATCAAATACTAGCAGGCCAGTGCATGACTTTGTGCACAATGGGGGTCCCTCAGCCTGTCCTGTGGGATCGAGCCAAAACCAGGTCTCTGACATCACTCGAGGGGTCCTGGATTGTGTGAGGGTATAGGCCAGGCTGAGGGGCCCCACTGGGGCATGAACAGGGCCAAGAAGCGATGCGGGAGGCTGGCCAGCCAGGGAGAGACCGCAGGAGGGATCGAGAGCATTTCCAGCCCTTCTTACTCAGTCTAGATCGGCCTGACCCCAGCAGCAAGCTAACCTACCTGTGCCCCCTGGTGTCAGTACACGTCATAATGAGTGGCCTTAGCATATCATTAGCATATTATGCTTTGAGTGGACAACTGACACTTAGCATATTAAGGTTTTATTATATAGGATAAGATAGTGCCTGGAGAGAAAAGGGCCATATATTTTCAGTGCTTGGCACTCAGTAATGTTTTTTTAATTCATGTGGAGAAATTAAAATCAAATATGATGGAACCTCTAAGCTGGAGGAATTAGTCTAATGAAGGGAGCAAGAATATTGCATTTGTGTTTGGTGTAGGATCATAAGTAGAATTAAATAAGGAAGTGAGCAGCTTCTCTGGCAAGGCACTATGTCCTAATATTTGGGGGTCAGTATCCACTGCCCTTAAATAGCCCCATTTTACCACCAATATTTGATTATGGCTATGGCCAGTTTACGTACGGGGTGCAGTGTACAGTACAGTATTGAGCAGAGAAACCCTCTATAAGATCCTAACTGACTCCTATGGAGCTTTAAACAATGATTTACTTAGCATTGATCTGTCTATCCACCAGGCCTGAAAAAGAATCAATATAACTAACTTTCTATTTCAAGGGGTAGCTGATAAAATTAAATCCTTATTTTTGGTGGATCTGAGAATGGCTTAAGAGATGAAGTCAAAGAGTCCAACCTGGTATTTGGAGGAAGAAGATGCACATAAAACACTTTCCAGAAAAAATTTTAAAGGGATTGTGAAATATGAAAAACAATAAAATGGCCAGGATCACCTCATGGGGCAAGGAAGGCATACATAACCAGGTCTTAAAGATCACATTAAATTACCTGGCCAGTGTGAGCTACTTACATCTCTATATCTGATTTCAGTTATTTCTAATTTGGGCTTCTGGTGTTTTAGATATACTTGGTTCTATATTCTCTTTCAATGACTCAGGTCATATTCCATTTGACTTTGGCTTTGCTTTTCTGCTTACCTTTTGCTGCTAATCTTGATTCATTTTTTCTTATTATTTTTCTGGTCCCTTTTCCACTCTTACTCTATTTCATTACTTAACCAATTCAAGGACTCCTTAACTTGGTAAAAAGACAGAATCTGAGCATATTGGCAGATGACCATGGTTTCTAGAACAATTCAGCCATACTGTCTATCCCTAGGGCCAGAGGGCCAAGGAACTCCTCATTAGGCTTAACTTGTTACTTACTCCTTGACTCTTGTCTTTGAAGTTCAATGGATAAATACAAAGGACTGGTAAACTTGGGTGAAAAGCCTCCTTGCTCCTACTGCTTTCTCCCACAGGTGTTCTATTTTGCTTAAAGTTACCCACACCAAGTACTTCCATCCTCTGCCACTATCACTCCCTCTTACCCTCCTGTCTGTCTTACTGTTACAGGTGGAGAGAACTTCATGTCTCTGCTGGTTGCTAGTGGGAGTAGACTTCTTACAGTATCCTTAGAAAAAGAATTTTCTCAGACTTGCACAAGAGGGTGATATATTGTAGAAAATTTTATTTCAATGGAATCAAACCCCTGAGTTTCAAAGGTCCTATTTCTCTTTGTTCCTTGCCCTCCGCCCCCAAGAAAGAAGTCCATCTGTGCTTTCAGTAGGGCTACAATTGAAGCTGTTGACCAGAATTTCCATTCCATATAGGAGCAGTATCCAATCCTGCAATAAGCTAGCTTCGTTTGTGTTCCCAGTTGTAGTCCATCCATCCATTGGGTGTGGGGTCTCTATGGCCTGGTACCATGGGATTATGGAGGAAATACATACAGGAACAAATCCAAAAGAACCAGAGAACCAGGAGAACCATGAGTCAAGAGAGATGGCTCCTTTGCCTATGATATTATGTATGCCCACTATTTTGTGGCCTTGAAATCACCCTGTCTACTTGAATCAATCCATAGTTTCCAGGCCTGACTGACAGGAACTTTCCCCTAGTCACCTTGACTCACTGGGAATACGTACATCTTCTCCTCTGTTGGACCCCTTCCCCCAGTGACCTACAGGGAATGGTTCCCTGGGGCGTGTGTAATTCCAGCTTTCTGGTGAAGCTGCCCCAAATGGCCATGCTAGTGATGTCTGGCCTCTTTTGTTCCTTTCCTAACTAATTACAATGGTATCATTACTGTGCTCATTTTTTTCTATGTCACTCATCATCTTATACCAAATAATGTAACTTAAGTTTATTATTGAACATTTTCTTCCACTAGAATATAAATACCACAATTATTGTTTGTTTTTACTAATATAGCCCAAGGATCTAGATTAGTACTTTAGCACATAGATTATCTTTAATAAATGTTTATTGAATAAATGAGTGAATGACTTCCATGCTCATCCATAATTAGAAAAGGATTTATTTTGCATTCTTAATGTTTATTTAAAATACCTATTTGCAAGGAATCTTTTTTTCTTCAATCAAGTGTTATTTCAGAAAATGGCATTTCTCTCAACAGTATGAAAGGATTAGTTTTTACTGTGGAAGAAAAAAAGCTTTGTGAGAATAGCTTTGATAAGCTAGAAATGCTAAAGGAATGCTAGATTTGCTTCTGTACAATATATTCTGGGAAATAAAGCTGTTTACCTTAGGATCATGTTATCATGAACATGAATTTTATTAACCTGTTTGTAATATACAAAAGGATATGACAGCACCCTAAACCTGAAAGTGAAAATAAAATATTGTTTTGCTATTCCTTCATGACAACAAATATATCTTAGTAACCTGCAACGCTTACAGGTCTTTGTGTGAACGGGAAAAGAAAAGAAGGTTCAGAGACCTTAAATGGGCAAAGGAAAGCAGTAATGTGTTGCTATTCTTCAACACTCAAGGAAAGAACATAGAAGTACTGACAAAATGAATTTGTCTGCATCACTTTATATGGGGATTGTAGAAGCTATTTTAGAAAAAAAATTGATTTTTTAATAAAAATTCAGAATTTAAATAATTACTTCTAAAGTTTTAGAAACCATGTGCTAGAAAAAATTTGTGAAATTCTGGGTTTACCCATTTTTAGGTGAATAGCAAGAAAGCATTATTTTTTAACAGAATGCTCAAGGGCCTTATGCAAAAAGGTGACTAAATTGCTCAGTTAAGTGAGCAGAGATATCAAACAGGACCAGCTGTAGACCAAGGATTGGCCACATCAGGCTCTGCACACAGGGTGAACTATAAAGGTGTCCATTTGGGGAAAATAATAACGAAATGGCCACTCAAAATATTTTAATAAAATGGGCAACTCACTTCGATGATACCTTAATACTTTAAAACTATATCATCTACAATGCTAAGATTTTGAAAGAAACTTTGGATTTGGGAGTGGTTATTTTTATAGAAAATATTTTTGTTGGTTTTATTATACTATTAAGCCACAGAGATATAAAGCAAAAATATTACTGCTTTAAATCATGGTTTTCTATGAAGGGTGTTGTGGCAAATCCTTTTTAGAACTTTGGAAAAAATACCAAGTCCCGGGTTCTGCTTCAGACAGATGTGATCCAGATTCCTTGGGGTGAGGCTCAGCAGTTCTACAATAGGAACATTATTCAGGTGGTTCTGATGCCTGTTGCTGGCTTCGGATCACTACAAAAAAACACACACAACTCATTTGTTGGATTCTCCATAAGTTTCTAGAAAAATATCTAGATAAATGAAGCAATATATGAAGTAAGGAACAGATGATAAGTAATTATTTCATTTAAGTGCTCTTCAGATTTACAACTCTTTTATCCACAATTCTGAAACCTCAAAAGCTTTGAAAAGAACAACAGAATAGATTTTATAACAACTCATCCAGTGGCAAAACCTATCCTGCCCTCATTGTTTTTGGCAAAACCAGATCTGAGCTGACACAGGGCTCTTTATTTATCCCGCGTGTGGCGAGCCATGTGCTCTGTTACAGAAGCATGGATATTTTTTGTTATGGAGATGGACCTGAAGAACTGTATTGTATGATGTTGCCTGTTTAGAATATGAAGAATTCAGGTTCTAAAATGTATATGGCCCCAATAACTTTTGGATAAGAGATGGTAGATTTGTAATAATGGCTTCAGTTGACATTCTGTTCTATTTGTCCTGCATCAAACTGATTTGAGTACCTTTTACTGGTTGGCTCTAAACTCCTTTAGGGAAGGGATGCTGATATGCTCACCATGTACAATAATATCCTTACATATTTGGATTATTTAAAATAGCATCTCCCTAGGCCTATATTAATCAGAGTTCAGAGAAACAGAGCAAACTACATAACTACATATATATTCATATACATATAATTGATTCATACTTGGAGTTGGCTCACACTATTATTGAGATGGAAAAGTCCCACATTCATTTGTTTGCAAGCTGGAGACCCAGAAATGCTGGTGCGGTAATTCAGTTAGAACACATGTGTCAAACACAAGGCCCGCGGGCCAAATCCGTCCCGCCAGGCCTTGCAATGTGGCCCGCACCACGCTGTCATCACTGCACTCCACTGCGTTTCCATCACAATGACAGTTTATGACTGTTCAGTAAACCATTTGGCCCGCGATTTAGGCTGGATTTTAGATTTTGGCCCCTTCTCTAATTGAGTTCGACACCCCTAAGTTAGAGTTTAAAGGCCTGGGAATCAGAAGCACCTGTGCCCAAGGACAGCAGAATATGGATGTTCCAGCTCAAGCAAAAAGAACAAATTTGCCCTTCCTCTGTTTTTTATTTTTTTTATTTTTTATTTTTTTATTCTGTTCAGGGCCCCCACAGATTGCATGATGCCCAGCAATCTCAGGGCAAACTCCTTTACTCAGTTCACCAACTCAAATGTTACTCTCTTCTGAAAACACCCTCACAGCCACCCTCACAAATAATGTTTCATTAGCTGCCTGACCTCCCTTAGTCCAGTTAAGTTAACAGATAAAGTTAACCATTACAAGGCCCCACATCAATCTTAAGAGGGATGCAGGGCCTACGATCCCCATTATAAGGACAAACAAACTGAGTCAAGTCATTGAACCATCACAGTGCTCAGGGAGAGCCACAGTGAGTGCTTGGTATTTAGTAAATTGAACATTGATTTAAATTGAGTTGACCTAGCAACTTAGTTTGGTTTTTTTTTTTCCTCTGCAAGTAAAGGAGTGTGTGGTGGCCAAAACCAGAAAGTATTTAATAAAGCCTTATAAAATACGTAAACATTTTTTAAATCCCATGATCAAACATAAGAGTTAAGGCATGGCTTGGCTGGTGTGGTTCAGTTGATTGAAGCATTGTCCCATGTACCAAAAGGTTGCAGGTTAGATTCCCAGTCAGGGCTCATACCCAAGTTGCAGGTTCAATCCCCAGTCGAGGCGCATATGGGAGGCAACTGATCGCTGTTTATCTCTCATGTCAATGTTTCCCTCTCTTTCTCCTTCCATTAACTACAATTAATGAAACACATATATCCATGGGTGAGGATTAAAAAAAAAAAAGGGTAAAGGGATGCACATCTTATGTATTATCAGAGTCATCTTCTTGTGTAAAGATGAGTGTAGAAGGATAAGATTGCTACTAAATTGTGATTCTAAATGTTTCATTCTCTTTTTTTTTTTCAGAATTAATACAGTAGTTGCCCTCATCTTTATACACTTTCCTCAAATATTAAATAGTCATTCTTAGAGGAGAGGAGTGTGGGAGGTAGGCTTGGGAGAAAAGGTTGATTCCGTGTCAACCTCATTCCCTCTCTAGCAGCAGAGTCTTCAGAGGACCACACACAGCACTCACCACCCTCTTCACCCCATACTGGGTCCCGCGCTTCCTTCTCTGACTGCCCTGTCTTTCAGGGCATATTGGATGCCCAGTGTTTTCAGAAGGGGACTGTCATTTTTCAAATGCAAGTGTAAGTAAGTGTGGGAAGAGGAGCGAGAATAAAGTGGCCTGGTTAGTCCTAAACTGCTCTGTGCAAGCCACGCTGCGTCTCTGTGTCTGCTTCTCCGTGTGTTAAATGAAAATTGTCAGACTTGTCCCACACCAAGTGGCTGTGGGTATGCAGTAACTGATGTTTCTGAAAGTGCTTTGAAAATTATTGTACACTTAATGCAAGAGAAGTACTGGTTGAATGCATTGAGTTGAATGAAATATGTTTCCACAAAAAACTTCTGAAAATAGATGATAAATTATTCATTGCAGTAAATCATCATTAATATTAATCAAGTAGACACATAGTATGTTGGCCAAGTGCTTAGATGTTGGAGCTGAGCATTCCTGCATTTAGTCTGCATCCTGGCCCTGCCACACTGTGACCTCAGACCACATAGCAAGCCTCCAAGCAGCATGTTCCCGTTCTAAAAAAGCAGGAAGGCAGTGACGCTTAGATGGTGAAGAAAAGTGCATATTAATGGGTTGTCAATAAACATGTGTTAAGATCCCAAAGATATGAAGTGAAAATTCAATTAGCCTTTTCGCTGCTTCAGACTAATTAAAGGTAGAAGTGAGGTGTGGGGAGGGAGACATCTCTCAAGTGCAACAGCTTCTGTACTTGTAGACTTGAAAACAAAACAGAGAATCTGTGGGGCTTATTGGACTGTGTTTCTTTGAAAACTATTGAATATCTTTATTCTTTCTAGTGTTAATTCTTTCTAGACATTAATCATGCCTTCCTAGGATTAAAGATGAAAATTGAATTCTTTGTTAAAACACAGTGTTCTATACAGTGTTAAAATGAGGACGACAGAAAAGGTGTGGAAAAACAGAATTGTTCCTGAGATTATGGTGAACCAGATAACAGGAAAAAGCAACAACTGCCACCACCACCTCCAAATACAAAACACATTGGCTATACATATTTACTTTTTACAAAACAAATAATTTAATAAAAACCGCTATCTTTTGAAAATAACTGTCTTTTTGTAGGAAAGTAAAGGAGATCAAAAACAAAATGTGACACAAACCCAGATAAGTAAGGTGAGGGCCTGAGGCTACTAATCAATCATTAGTGATTTAGGGCTCTTGTTCTAACATTTATTTGAGAAAAAGGAGACAAAACTGAGGGTCCAGTTGATATGTTGTCAAATGAGGAGCAGTCAACATAAAGCCAGGAACCCTGAAAAGCTACATTCCCAGTGAGAAGGTTGACTGAAAAAATTGCCCCCAATAGGTATACAGACTAGAAACATGGTTGTTATGGTTGTCTTATCAGAGGTCCTGGAGAGAGGAGAAAAATGAAGTCTCCCCTGAGACTTTACAACCATAAGCTATTCCTCAAGTGGGTAGATGATCCTAATTCTCACCACCAGCCAGGTTTAAAAACCTCCACAGTAGGAATGTATTTTAAAGTGATCCCTATTTGTAAGTTTCTGTAGGTCCTTCATAGAACCAAGCATACATCCTCTCTGGAGGAACACATTAACAAATCTATTCTTTAAATACCTCCACAAATAAAATGCCAACAAACGTAGCTGAAGAGGAAATTACATAAAACAGAAGGAAACAATTATCATGAGTAATACCCTGTTTCCCCGAAAATAAGACAGTGTCTTATATTAATTTTTTGCTCCCAAAAATTCGCTAGATCTTATTTTCAGGGGATGTCTTATTTTCGGGGAAACATAGTAACAGTAAATATAACTAATAGAATTACACTCACAAATTTCAGTTTTTAGAATTATTTCTAGAGAACATAATATAATATTTTTAAATAATATATTAAAATTAATAAAGAGAGAATTGAAAATAAAAGTCAGGAACAAAAGACAGGGTAATTTGAAAACTGAACCAGAACCTTTAGGAATAAAATATATATAATGATTGAAATGAAAAAATGTAGTTGTTAGGTTAAAGAGCATGTTAGATAAAGATAGATAATTAGTAATGTTTAAAATACATGTGAAATGTATTTTTTCCAAAATAGTGTACAAAGAAATAGAAAATGTCTAAAAGCAGGTAAGAGATATGAAGTGAGTTCTAATGTGGATGTGATCAAAGTTCCAGAAGGTGAAAATAGAGAGGACAAGAGAGACATTTTTGAAGGAAAAAAAGGCTTAGAACTTTTTCTAATTATTGAAATGCATGAAACTTCATCTTCCAAAATCACAATAAACTCAACACAGGCAAAAAATTTATACCTTAACAAATGAAAGTGAAACTACATATCATTACAAGGAAAAGCAATAAGAATTTTTAAAGAAATGCCAGACTTACCTGTAAAGAAATGACAGTTGATTTCTACAAACAACAATGGAGGACAGAATATCTTCCATGTGGTAAAAAATAAACTGAAGGACATAAAGGTATCAGCATAAATTAAATATAATATAAATAAAGATACGATAGAGAGGATTAAAATAGTCAAATTTTTGAAAGCCTAATAAAATTGACAAATCTATATAATATTAATCAAGAGTAATAGAAAAATGATACAGATTAGTAATAAAAATGAAAAAAATATTAATAGAGATAAAATGGAGATAAAATATATAATTATATGCTTCACTCTAGATGAACTGCAGAAAAATAACAATGAGGGAAAAAAAGCCAGCTGTAGGAAAATGTATTATGCTACTAAACTATTAATATACAAAATATATATAACTAAGTAATATTTTGTTATACTTATGCTTACATCCAGTGAAATCACAAATAAAAAGATGAAAATGGGAATTGTAAATCCAGTATTTAGAATTGTGGTTACTTCTTATAGGAGTAGACAGGATAATTTGACCAGAGACAAATACACAGAGGACTTCAAGACCTTTGATTTTATTGTATATTGTCAGACACCATGCCTTGCCAGTGTGGCTCAATTGATTGGAGCATTGTCCCATACACCAAAAGATGGAAGGTTCAATTCCTGGTTAAGGCACATACCCAGGTTACTGATTGGGGCACGTGCAGAAGATGGCCAATCAATGTTTCTCTCTCACATCAATGCTTTTTTCTCTCTTTCTCTCTCTCTTTCCCTTCCCCTCTCTAAAAATCAATAAAATTTTAAAACAGACCACCTAATAAGAACATATTCTACTGTCTACTTTTGCTATATTTATGTATTAATTAAACATATGCTCTATGAAATATATAAAATTTTTAAATAATTTAATGAAAACATCTTGAGAAAGTAGCTACATCTGAAAAGTCTGATTGAAGCATACTTACTAGATTTAGTTTTTTAAAATATTCCATAAAATCAATATTTTACTTGTATTTAAAATGAAAATATTTCATTTTAGTTTTAGGCAATGAATGCTGATAAGTAGGATATTTATTACAATGATACAGATTTAGGATATTGCTTTAGGATTTCTTAGGTTGCTGTTATGTCACACAACACAGTTGATAGTGTTGTAATTATACGAGAGGTCTTGTGCACAAAATTAATGCACTGAGGGAGGTGTCCCTCAGCCCAGCCTGCACTCTTTCCAATCTGAGACCCCTCCGGGGATGACCAACCAGCAGTCAGACATCCCTTTCATAATCCAGGACTGCTGGCTCCCAAGCACTCACTTGCCTGCCTACCTGATCACCCCCTAACCACTCCCCTAATAGCCTGATCGATGCCTAACTGTTCCCCTGCCAGCCTGATTGCCCCCAACTGCCTTCACCTGCTGGCCCGATTGACCACAACTGCCCTCCCCTGCCAGCCATCTTGTGGCAGACATCTTGTGGCCACATGGGGATGGCCATCTTGTGCAAGGGTATGATGGTCAATTTGCATATTGCCTCTTTATTATATAGGAGGATCTGTTTTTAGGCAATAATACAACATAGAAATAATACTTGTGTTCACTTATAAACCATGCTACTTGTCAATTGCCTTACTTTAAACCTCTCAAATTCTGAAAATGAAATAAAGGTAGTTATATCCAATGAATGATTATCAACCTCTCCTTGGACCTATTATTTACTAACAGTAGAAATGTCAACCCAATGGAACATCTTTTCACACCATCAGCCTGTAGCTTGGATTTGTCATCTTATAGAATTGGTTGAATATATATTGGTGTGTCTGTGTATATGTATATATCATATTATATTATATTATATTATATTATATTATATTATATTTATTATATTTATTATATTTATTATATTTATTATATTATATCAATTATATTAATTATATTATATTATATTATATTATATTATATTATATTATATTATATTATATTATATTATTATATCCTTGTTGAGGATATGACCGGGAATCCAAATCAAGACCTTTTGGTGAATGGGGCAACATTCTACCACTGAGCCATACTGGCTAGGGCTGGTTGAATATTTTGATAAATTCTAATTATACAAGCAAAATGGCAGGCTACACAGAAGCCCTGGGCCTGGAGGCTAAGCAAATTCCTTTGACTCTCTCATTAGAGGCAGCCTGTATTAGGCATTCCATTCAGAAAGCTGGAATGCTGTTGTCCTGAAAATGAGATTGATTTTCCCTTTGAGGCTATGTTTGCTCTTTCTGTGTTCCAATGGATCTAGGTGGATAATTCTCCTTACATTCACATTTCCAAAAATATCCTTTATTTCTCTTCCCATTGGACCTCCATTCATATATTTGGTTGCGAAGCCATCGTATTATAGTGTATTTTGTACAATTAATTTACTAGCAACAATTACTTATCTATGTTTACAAAACAGAGAAGATATGCACACGGAACACTAATTCTTTCAAGCCCAAACCCCAAAATTAATGTTCAATCATGTAATATTGGGCTACTGTCATTTGGTAATTTAGCCAATCACAAGAAATAACATGTCAGAAGATGATATAAATATTTTTCTACTGTCTTATGTTCAGCAGAATCAATAATAACTCACTTTTTCACATATTCTAAATTATAAGTGTGATGGAAAGCAAATTGTACGGGGCACATGGTATTTATTTGCATTTGTTAACACACTGTTTGAAACTCTGCAGACTTTGCTTGGGAAAGTACTTTTTGATTATGTATATTTCTGTATTCAGGTGATTCAGGGATATTTTTCTAAATGTTCTGTATTCTGAGACATGCCCAATTTCCTTACTTAATAATAAAACAGCCTATGACTCATTGTAAATCAGCAGGGATCCAGCAATAAGGTGCAATACATCACGAAGGCAGTGCAGGCTATCATTGGAGATAATAAGCAGGTGCATTAATATTCATGCTTTATGCAATCCTGGTTGCGCTTCTGAAAAGCTGTAGAATACATTCCAAGTTTTATGGTTGCCAGTATATTTCCCAGTGATTTTCAGATAGTTCTTGTAGCAATTCACTCAAGGCATCACTAGGTAATTTAGAAAACTTTCTCCATGGCTTCCATTTACTTAATTATATACTCAGCTAATGTTCCTCTGCAAGTGTGCATATTCCTTTTTTGTTGGACCTTGGGTCTGTCTTTGTCTCAGCTGGAACTGAGTGCTATTGTGTGAGGCTGATTGTAAATGCATGTCTGTGTATGTGGTGTGATGTGTGGTGGGGTCAGGGGGCAGTGAAAGGGGAAAAAACACATTGCCCTATAAAGTACAGAATTGAAATGGCAATTTAGGCCTTATTTCCACATAGATGACCTAAGAGGAAAGAAAAGAATATAGTGCTCTACTACAATAGAACTGGACCACCACACACAAGGATACACAGGCTGGGCACTGTCCAACTCCCCCACCTCTGTCATACAGTGTGCCAATACCACAAATAAGGCATATGAGAGTGAACTATTTTTAATCTTTAAAATGTGTGATTTATATCTGTCCTTATTTAGTTCATTGATAAATACATTTACAATAAAGCCAATATATTATGTACATGGATCACACGAGTAAGCATGCATCTCAGGTTTAATATCCCTCTTCTTTGAAGTTATATTTGATTTATTTGTTTTTATCTTTCCAGGAATTTAGAAAGACCATCTCTATCTCTTTTAGAATCTTAACTATATATCTCCTGTGTCTTTCTACCTCTCCCGGGAGTGAAGGGACAGGTTGGGAGGAAAAGGAATACTCTACTGTCTCTGTATTATTACTCCTATCCCCACTGCTACCATCTCATCCTTTAGCACCAACATCACCACTAATTTCTGGAAGAGATTTCAATGGAAGACACTACACTAAGCTACTGCGAGTGTGCTACTTATCCTAGCCTTCTTCATGCTGCTCTTGATTCCCTTTTGTTCAGACATTTATCCTTTCATGCATTAATTTAGTAAATGTTTACTGGGAGCCCACAGTACACCAGACTCAATACAGTGAGAACAAAAGGGACAAAATCCCTGTCATCATGGAATTTATATTCTGGAGATGCGTACATTTGCAGGGTTAACCCAGCCACTTTATATTTTTTGCATTTTGTAGCCTCCTTCTATGTTCAGAGTAGCCATGCTAGAATAGGGATCTTTTAATTTCTCCATATTTTATATGAAGAATTTATATAACATCAACCTTTGTCTTTAAAATATCAGCCTTTGATACATGGAGGTAAAGTTTCAAGAATACATTAAAGTGCCCCTGGAATCTTTAAATATGTTTTCAGTTAAAAATGTAAACAGCATTGCTGTTTAGTGATGAGAATATGTTTGCATTAGAAAATGCTAAGATTGTGTAAGAAAAAGTTAGGATCCCAGGTAAGACATGAGAAAAAAAAAGTCACCAAAAAACTCACTACTTGTCATGATGGTGCTGGGTATATTACTCAGTGACAGCTCTATCGATGAAGAATGGACCCCCATCCCTAATTTGTTCAGGTGTTTAGAATGATTATGTACCAAAAGGGCATGGAAAGTTTTGTTTCTCACAGAGTGAAGTTCCTGGGAAGAGCCTGGTGACTCTCCAACAGGACAAACAGTTATCAGAATACCCATAATCACAGTGTGGGACATAACTGAGTGAGCAAAATTAAATTTTAAAAAGGGGGGTAGACACAGAAGACAGAGAAAACAAGGATATACATAATTATTTCTCTAAATCACACATGTCAAACACAAGGCCCGCGGGCCAAATCCGGCCTGCCAGGCCTTGCAATGTGGCCCGCACCACGCTGTCATCACTGCACTCCGCTGTGTTCCATCACAATGAGGCGTGGTGACATAGGAGGCTTGTGATCTCGCCGGCCCCCTCACTGGCCCCCGTACTTGCTATCTATTACGCATGCGCATAGATAACAAGTCACGCGAGATTCAGGAGGCGTGACCTATAGTCCGGCATCTGATGTGGTTGTGCAGGTGGCAGAGCAGAGGAGAGAGTGAGTGTGCGGGCATAAAAAATACACAGCAGAAGCTGCCAGTTCCTGGCATAAAGTGCAGGCATAAAAATCGCAACAGAATCTGCTATCTGTACCCAGCCAGGCATTTCTTGACTGACTTTTTTTTTCTCCACTCCATCTACCAAATCAAGCTATCCCTGTGCAGTTTTCAACTTTTTCCTTCTAACACAGATTTCCAATAAACTACATCTTTTACTGCCAATATTGATCCCAAAATGTCCAGGAAAAGAAAAGTTGACGGTGAAGGCAGACAATTTAATGACAAATGGGAAAATGAATACATGTTTGTGCTTAGAGAGGGCAAAGCAGTGTGTATATTGTGTTATGAGACAGTGTCGGTGATGAAAGAGTACAATATACGTCGTCATTTTGACACCAAACATAATGTTAAGTATGGCAAATATACTTTGGAAGAAAAGCATAAAATTGTTAAAGAACTAAAAGGCAAACTACAATCACAGCAGCAAATGTTTACAAAGGCTACAGCGAAAAATGATGCTGCAGTGAAAGCAAGCTTTATAGTGGCTGAAGAAATTGCCCGTACTTCAAGGTGTTTTTCAGAGGGTGCCTTTTTGAAGCAATGCATGCTAAAAGTGTGTGAGCAAGTATGCCCAGATCAGATACAGAGTTTTCAAAATATCAGTTTGTCAAGAAACACCATTGCAGATAGAGTTCAAGAACTCTCAGGAAATCTATCATCACAGCTGGCCGAACAGGCATGCAGTTATCTCGCTTTTTCACTTGCTATCGATGAAAGCACAGACAACACTGATACAGCGCAGCTGTCCATCTTTATACGTGCTACGAAGACCGACCTCTCTGTCACTGAGGAACTTTTGGATGTAGCTGCCGTGCATGGGACGACGACTGGTAGAGATATATTTGAGGCTGTGGAGAAATCTATAAATAATTTTAAATTACCCTGGGAAAAGTTGGTGGGGCTAACTACCGATGGCGCACCTTCAATGTGCGGAGAAAAGAAAGGCTTGGTTGGACTAATGAAGGAAAGAATGCAAAAAAGTCACTGCCACACACCCTTGATTACTTATCATTGCATTATCCACCAAGAGGCTATGTGTGGAAAAGTTCTGGACATGAATGACATAATGACCACACTCATTAAAACTATTAACTTTATACGGGCACGTGGCCTGAATCATCGCCAGTTCCAGCAGTTTTTACAGGAGGTGGGTGCAGAGCATGGAGACGTGCCATACCACACAGAAGTAAGATGGCTGAGCAAGAGTGCAGTCCTCAAAAGATTTTTTGAGCTCAGAGAACAAATTGCTCTTTTCATGGAAAGTAAAGGAAAGCCCTTGCCTGAACTGTCGGATCCCGCCTGGCTATGTGATTTTGCTATGATGTGTGACATATGCGAGCATCTTGCCCAACTGAATCTGAAGCTGCAGGGACGCAAACAAGTCATCACGAAGATGTCTGACATGATCACAGCATTCCAGCGTAAACTTCAACTATGGAAGTCCCAACTGGAACAGGACAATCTTGCCCACTTTCCCGTTTGTTTGAGTATCTCAACCACTATTTCTGGTACTTTTCCTTGCAGTTGGCTGGCTACCAAAGTTAGCCGTTTACTAAGTGAATTTGAGCGGCGCTTCTCTGACTTTAGAACTCAGCACTCAGGCTTTGACATCTTTGCCAATCCTTTTACAGTTGATGTCAACAATGTGCCCCATCACCTTCAGATGGAGATAATCGAGCTTCAGTCTGACAGTGGCCTGAAATCAAGGTTTCAGGATGTTGAAATTGAGGACTTCTACCCTCTACTGCCCCCTGACTCAATGCCAGAGCTCCGACTTCATGCTGCCCGTATTCTACCCATGTTCGGGAGCACCTATCTTTGTGAACAGATGTTTTCAATAATGAATCTGAACAAAAACAAGCACAGATCACGCATTACCGATGACAACCTCCATGCTGTTTTGCGGGTTGCTACAGCCCAAGAAATAAAACCGAACATTGACTCATTGATCCGGGGAAAACGGTGTCAGACATCTAGCCAGAAAACAAAACAATGAGCATTTTAGGTACATTCCAATATTACTGTTTTGCTTGATATCAATATTACTGTTTTGCTTGATAGCATGTGAGTTGGTTAACAGCACTGTTAAGGTAAAGATTGTTCCACTCATTTTAAATTCACATTTCTGGTTAACATTGTCAGTTTATGACTGTTCAGTAAACCATTTGGCCCGCGATTTAGGCTGGATTTTAGATTTTGGCCCCTTCTCTAATTGAGTTCGACACCCCTGCAGTCTAAATAATAGAATAGAAGTAATGGAAAAGAAAAGAAATAATTAAGGATTCCAAAAAGATTATATACAGATGATGAAACATAGAATTGTACATTTGAAACCTTCATAATTTTATTAACCAATGCCACCCCAATAAATTTAATGTAAAAAATGACTTCACAGAATAAAGACTTGAATCTTTAAACTAAAAGTGGAAGTTGTTGCTAGAAAAGTGACAGACAACAATAGATAAACTTAGCAAAATTATCATATTCAAAATAAAAAGCAAATACTGTGACACCCCAGAAAATAAAACAAAACAATAAAAATTAAAAAACCACACACAATAATTTATCTGTAAAAGATGAAAAAAAAAGTCCAGATTCCACTTTTATCAGATTCCTCCTTGATTTCACTCAGTAGTGTTAAGGTTTAAAAGCCAGTAAATGATTATCCCTACAGGAATCTAAGGGAAACCTTTGCTCCTCTATGACCTGAGCTTACATGATGCTGTGGCAACAATGGCAACATGAAGACAGCCAGACGACAGTCTGCCATGGAGCTTCATGGCTTACAGAGCTCATGGATGAAATGGGGAAGGGAAAGATTGTGGTACTCAAAGAGTTAAGCAAACTTCTTCTAGCTTAGGAAAAAGACCTGCAATTTTAAATTCTAATAATCTTCCCAGGGGAGAAGCATCAACAAGTTTTGCATTGTATTTATGCTGCACAGCAACCTTTTTGCAACATTTTTAGTCCTCACTTTCCTGTATATTTTCCCACAAAGACTGTCCTTGACCAACACCAAAAATGAATTTGATTTCTCTAATGCAGCAGGTAATTGGATTTTTCTTTATTGAATGCATCCCTTTAATGATTGTCTCTGCTCCTTGCCAATTTAGCAAGTGCCCTGACATTGATCTGATTATATGACTTAAAATAAATAGTTGGAAGCTGGGGGTGAAAAGGACCAGCTGTCTGGCATCAGAAAAAAAAATGTATTTTGTCCTCATCTTGCCATTTTACTGAGAAATCTTTTACCCTTGAATGGCATTTTTGCAAAACATGCTGCTGTAATAATTAGTCATATAGCAACAGATTGCCTCCTTCTAGAAAATATAGTAATTATTTCCCAGAAAGTGCCCTGGAGAAAACATTGCAAGTTAAATAAAATTTACCCAATAATCATGCAATTGCATGAAAATACCCATTACTATGCATACTCTTTCCAGAACAAGAAAGATGAATGTTGTTGAACAGAATTAATTAAATCTTTTAAAAAGCTGGCAAAACATGAAATATTTACTTAAGTATTTATTTGCTTAACTTGAGGTTTTGTGAAAATAAAATTCGACACAAGATTGTTATTCAAGAAGATGACAAAGGAGCAGTGAATAAAATTGTTGTATTTGAAAAAAAATAGTGATTCTTTCCTCAGGAAAGTTGTGATATAAAACTCTCTTTATGCTCAAGAATATATGGGATATAAATTTTCTATTTTTACCTGTAGTCTTTTTTAGTAACAATGTAACTCACTTGACTCATGGTTAATTTTTATTCTATCATCTTCCCTTTGTTTATTTTGATAAATGTCACGATTTTTAAAATTGAAGATACAATTCATGGGTGAGAAAATAAAGTCATAATTCTAATAAGTCATGAAGAAAATGAGTTTTCTTTTAAAAATAAGCTAACAAGTGTTTTTTTTTTCCTTTTTGAATTCTTAATATCAGTTGCATGTACACTTATCAAAGTAATTAATAGTTTTAAGAAATTGAGAATTTAAATTAAAACCAGTTATGATTGTTGAACCTTTTCAACAATGAAATCATATCACACAAAATTACTGTGGGTCCTAAATCAGACAGAGCTGTCATAGATCTGCAGTGTTGTTCAATGAAGATCAATGAACTTGCTTTGATTTCTACCATCCAGGGGAAGTGGGGGAGTTCTAGTCCTAGAAATGACATGAGAAAGAATATAGAGAAAAATTAAGATCACATGGGACCTAGAGTCTGGGATCTTTACCCACTGTTCTGATTGCATCCTAAGTGAGCATGTGCGGCTTTAGCATGTCAGTGAAGATTTTCAAGAACATTTCCGGGATGTTGTGTTGCACAAGATGGGCTTGCTTAAGAATCAATAAACCTTCTGCAGGGAGGCCAGTAATATTGAAGAGGCCACTGATCCAGAGAAACTCCCCACTGGATCACCATCTCTCATCACAAGTTATTAAATCTCACCCATTCCAGGTTAGGTCATTGCTGGAAGTTACATTTACATGTAATGTTAAGGCTTTATTAAGAGCAAAAGAAAAAAATTTCAATGGATAATGAAACTTCTTTGTTACTCTATTGAGTGTATTCCATTCTTTATCAAAATTCTTAACATTGATCTATCTTGCTCTTTTGGATTTGAGGTTATTAAATAAAACCATAATTAATTAAATAATGTTCTCTTCTCTCAAAAGAAAGGTATATTTTCTGGGAAAAGAAAAAAAGCGTTTGTGTGTGTGTGTATGTGCACATAAGCTAACATGTCTCTTTATTAGAAGGAAGAAATTCATTTTTCATTCTCCCAGTTTTTTAAAGCTGCTTTTTATGACATCTACATATTATTCTTTGGACACTTGCTGAAACTATTAATAAGGGATTTGACAGTGAACAATTTACTTTGCTAATGCATTTTTTAAAAGCAAGCATTTATATGCTTGTACATTTTTGTCATTTCTTCTTTGAATAATATTTTAGTCTTTTATATAAAAGATCATTAGGAAAGGATACAAAGGTAAATATTCAAGTTCAAGTATTTCAAAGCCTAGTGGAGAGAAAAATGTGCATAAGTAAGTAAAAGAGATGGTGGAAAGTGATATGCAACATGAAAAGGGTCAAGAACTTTAGTTGGAGGGGAAAATGAAGACATTACAATGGTAACATGACTGTATATAGGCCTCTGAAGACTGGCAAAACAAGTGCAGATGGAAAAGGTAGAACATTTTTGGAAGAAGGAATAGAATTGCTAATTGTATAGACGTGGAGACTTGCTAGGTAATTGGATTAAATGTGCCTTAAAACTTTATCCAAGTACCATATTTCATAAATCATTGAAGAAAAAAAGGGAGAGAGGGAAAGATAATATTTTGTCTGGAAATAGTTTTTGTTTAGCTAACTTAGAAAGAATATGATACTTTATTATATATTTTGTTTCCATAGATAGTTTATTAATATTTTAATAATGTCTTCTTTTATAAGGTAATCTTGACTGATGTTTAAAAAATAATCTCAATATTTGACATGTTGAATGACCTTAAATATGCTCATTTTTATGTAAAGGATATGAACTAAAGAAAGCATATTCTTCTAATTTTTATCTTTGCATATGTTCCAATGTTAAAATACATACATTTTTAATTTTCAATAAAATATAAATTATTTACAGATTTACCTCTGGATGTAAATTTCTGACAGTGCTAAATAAGTTTCTTTGATTGCTTCAGGTCACTGATATGATGCTTCAGGACAAACCCTATCCTGATTGGGGGAAATCTGCGAGAGCTTTCTGGAAGAAAGGAAAGGTTAGGATCATTTTATTCTGGTAAGAGATTATTTAATTTATTGATTTATACCTTGTCTCATTTACTAAGTAACTTGGATTAGATATTTACTTTAGATATATAGAATTCTATGTGGAGAGACATTATAAATGTGTACTATGTTCCATTAAAATGATTAAAACCAATCATTATAATTATTCTATGAATTTCCGCTTACAAATTTTTACATATACACATTTACAATATATATGTTTTGATAATATGGTGATGCATAGATTTTAGTAGAGGTAAGTGGGATTTTGACTGAGCAAAAACAAGATGTGGTTTTTATCAATGAATTATGATATTAATAAAGACTTCAGTAAATGCTAAATTTCCAGTATATTTGACATGATATAATTTACTTTGAAGAAGTTATACAGAAAAGGAACCTCTTTACCAATCACATCTGGCTCATTGGCATTTCTTATGACAAAATTTCCTTTAGATCCCCAGCCCAATCATTGCAATTTAAAAAACAATTTATGTCTGATAGAACTTTGTTGTGATTTTTTTTAGTGGCATCACTGTTATTTATGAGTATCTGAACAAGGTTAGACAGAAAAGATAGGAATGTGGAGAGAGCAAGAAGGCATCTTCTCCTGGCTGTGTGCCACTGTCCAAGCGCAGGGACTCAACCTGATTATGAGAAGTTATGTACACTGACATGCAGAAGAGTGTAATTAATGATGCCTTGAGCCTGGTAAATTCCATCCTCTCCACCTGCCTTTTGAAATGAAGGCAAAATCTGCTTATTTTTGGATTTAATTTGGGGGCATAGAATGTTTTATGTGTAAACTAGAAAAATCATAGTTACTGAGTACTTGGAAAAAGCACTCTCTAAGATATCTTTGTGCTTTTGCACTAATCATTAAATGTTGCTAGACATAGAAAGCATTTTAAACTTATTTCTTAGCAGGTAAATAAAAGTAGATTTTTTAATAATGTAAAAATAAGGGAGAAACCAAAATGGCAGCATAGATAAACACCTATAATGTTGCCTTACACAATAATTTCAAAACTGCAACTGAAAGACAGAGCAGACATGGTCCAGAACCACTGGAAACCTGCCTGAATGGAAATTCTACAACTATAAAAAAAGATAAAAGGACACTGAGACCCAGAGGAGCTGTGGAGGACAGGTGCGGAGATCCACATGTGTGAAAAGGGTGGGTGGCTAAATAGGTGGCTGGCTTACTCATGGTGCTCTGAAAGGGCTGCAGCAAATGTGCAGCTAGGTTTTTCATTCAGGAGGGAAACAAAACCTTCTGACTGCACTGAAATCTAGTTCTGGGTGAGACTTTGGGTACCCAGACTCATTCGGGGAGAAACTGGACTGTCTGGCAGTGGGAGAAACTCAGGGCAGCCTTCTCTCAGAGGTTCATGAATCTATTGCTGCAGGACACTGAGACATGGGCCTCATAGGGTGTGGGTGATGGAAAATCAAGGCTGTCTGCTCAGCTCTGAGACTCTGCCCCATCCAAGCTGAGCACAAAAGCTCTCCCACTGGAGACACAGCTGATCCTCACAGCCAATTGGCCTGGAGGTCAACTTCCCCCAGTGATACTAACAACAATCTAGGCTTAACTATAACAAGACTGCACACATAGCCCACAAAGGGGCATACCAAGAGTGTCCACCTCAGGTAACTGGGGAGGCTGAGCCACTGGGCCCTGCTAAGACAACTAGCACACAAAGCTACTACATCAACTCAGGGAGGCAGCCAAAATGTGGAGACAAAGAGGCAGGCCACAAATGAAGGAAATGGAGGAAAGTAAATGAATGGATATAAAGTTCAAAACTACGGTTATAAGGTTTTTCAAGAATTTTTTAGAAAAGGCCAATAAATTTAACAAGCTGAGACCGGTTTGGCTCAATGGATAGAGCGTCGGCTTGGGGACTGAAGGGTCCCGGGTTCGATTCCGGTCAAGGGCATGTACCTTGGTTGCGGGCATATCCCCAGTAGGGGGTGTGCAAGAGGCAGCTGATCAATGACTCTCTCGCATCGATGTTTCTAACTCTCTATCTCTCTCCCTTCCTCTCTGTACAAAATCAATAAAATATATTTAAAAAAAAGAAAAAGAAACGGCCAATAAATTTAACAAGATCCTTGAAGATATGAAAAAGTATTAACTAGAAATTAAGCATACACTGACTGAAATAAAAATATTATATAGAGACCTAAAAGCAGACAAGAGGATTTCAAGAACCAAGTCAAAGATATGAAATACAAAGAAACAAAACACCCAACTAGAAAAAAGGAAAAAGCCTCTGGAACAACTTCAAACATACCAAGATCAGAATTATGGGGGTTCCAAAAGAAGAGATAGAGAAAAATACTGAAAACCGATTTGAAGAAATAGTGACTAAAAACTTCCCCTACCTGGTGAAAGAAATAGATTTACAAGTCCAGGAAGTGCACAGAAGCCCAAACAAGAGGAATCCAAAGAGGACCACACCTACACACATCATAATTAAAATGCGAAGAGCAAAAGACATAGAGAGCATATTAAAAGCAGCAAGAGAAAAACAAGGGAGCCCCCATATGATTGTCCTCAGATTTCTCAATTATGCAGGTCAGATAGGAGTGGCAAGAAATATTCAAAGTGATGAATAGCAAGAACCAACAACCAAGATTAATCTACCCAGCAAAGCTATCTTTCAGAATTGAAGGTCAGATAAAGAGCTTCACAGATAAGAAAAAGCTAAAGGAGTTCATTACCACTAAATTTGTATTATATGAATTGCTAAAAGGTATTCTTTAAGAAGAGGAAGAAGAAGAAAAAGATAAAGATAAAAATTATGAACAAATACATATCTATCAACAAGTGAATCTAAAAACCAAGAGAATAAAAAATCTGATGAACAGAATAAACTGGTGAATATAATATTATAGAATCAGGGGCATAGAAAGGAAGTGGACTGACAATTCTTAGGGAAAAAGGGGAGTTAGGGGTGTGGGAAGAGACTGAATAAAAATCATACACCTATGGATGGGGACAGTAATGGGGAGGTAAGAGTAGAGATGGGGTAGGAACCCGGTGGAGGGGAGCTAGGGGGGAAAAAAAGAGGAACAACTATAATAATCTCGACAATAAAGATTTATTAAATTTAAAAAATAATAATGTAACAATAAATATTTTATAGGTATTTATTCACATCTGAGTCTATGAGTCAAATGTGGTCTATTTTTATGATGCATTTAACCTCCAAATGTTTTCCTGCCTAAAAAGTTTCCCATATATCTTATGTAAGTAATATGCTTTTAATATTAGTGGCAAATGTTTATTAAAGGCACATTTTGCTACAGGCACTGTGATAAGTACTTAACATTCTATATATTTGCTCATTTATTTCTGACACATAAGGTAGGTGCTGTTACTATAAGCATGAGTCTCTGACTGAAGCCCCAGTTTTTATTTTTATTAATTATTTATTTATTTGTTTGTTTGTTTTACAGAGTGTATTTTTCTTTATTTTTAAAATTATTTTATTTATTTTTTAAAAAACCTTAATTGTTGAAAGTCCTCCTTTCAACAGTAAAGGAAAAAAGTCCTCCTTTCCCCCATCAACTTCTTCCAGCCTGCTCCTGCTTCTGTCCTCAGGCACTCATGGAGCCATTTTTAATCATTACACTACACTGCCTCTAGAGAAGAACAAAAAATACAATAAGTTGCAAATTTCCAAATGATTATCTCTAATCCATTTTTAGATAAGCGTTCCAGATAAGAATGTGAGATTCTGGAAAATTATTCTACCCTACAGAATTATCTATAGGGTTTTTAAGAATCACAATTTAAAAGGAGATAAATCTTATTAGTAAAAATGTTTATGACCTATCTCTTTTAAAACAACCTACACTTACTTTATAGAAATCATTGGCAAGGTTTTAAATGAAATCAAAGCTAGTGTTTACATACTATACACTGTGTCATCCACTCAAAAAAGATGTTTTCTTTCCGTTTTGCCTTAATTAAGAAACGAGAAATTAGTGTGAAAAATCTATGGTGGAGTATCAAAAAATCTATGGTGGAGAAGAAATTTTACCAAGGGCAGCTCTCAGAAGTTGGAATGTGATTATGTGCAGCAGTGTGAACAGTACAATTTGGAATTTTGTTCTAGTAAGCTACCTCTTGCTTATGTGCAGCTATCAATACTTTAACTCATTAATGCCTGCCAGAAGCTGTTTTGTTCACAACTGTGTGGCTTTCTTCCTTGATTCTTAGTGATAGCTGTCTCTACAAGGAAGAAAATGGTTCTTGTTTATTTCAGTAATTGTGCAAAGATGAGGCTATGGCACATGAGCTCTTATGTCTGAGAGAAGACAAAATTGCGGCCGTATTTGAAAACCCTAAAAGGGAAAGAGAAGAATAGTCACAAACCTTGGCTTCCAAAGCCCGTTTCTCAGGCTTTTGTATAATTAGAAAGAAGAAAGATCTAAGAATCTAAATCCCAGCTGAATGCCATGTACTATTTTATTTTTCAGTGGGACTTCCACAAACTATCTTCATTTGTATCTGTAGTAAAAGAACATATACTTACAAAGCAAGTAATATGATTTTTTTTTGTTAGCTCCTATCTTTATGTCTAGAGACATAATTTTTATGATTTTGATGGGAATCATCTTGGGATGATATTTTCCAAAAGGTTAGCTCTTAAATAATAAGAGATGACACTCTTCTGTGATTAGGAGATGAATTGGCAGAAGGTATTGGGAGAGGTAGTAATCATTCAGGCTTCACAAACACTCCAGTTTTCTGCCATCCAAACCCATGACAGAATTACACTTTGCTGTCCCCTCTGCTCATGTGATTTGCTTTCACCAGTTTAAATGTGAGTGAAAGTGGCATGTGTCACATCTAAGTAGAAGCCTTTAATAGTCATTGAGAAAAAAAATTTTTTCTCCAATAGCAATTTTAGAAGCTTGTGTCTAGCTAGAGACCTTGACATGCATTTTCTGTGAATGGCTAGAATAAGCCAAGTATCTTTAACAACAGAGTAGACACATAGTTGAGCAAGAAATGGTCCTTTACAAATGTTAAGCCACTGAGGCTTGGGAATTTTTTGATACTGCAACATAAACTAGCCCATTTTAATGCATGCAGAAATTGATCTCTGGAAGCAGAGAACTGCCACAACAGAAAACTGAAAAAAAAAATTTAAAGGGCTAGGTGGCAAATGGCAAGGACAATGGAGGCTGGCAAGATGGTAATCCAGGTGTCTTGGTGGTGAAGTATTTGGGGAAATGATGTCATGAGATGCTCTTGGAGAGATTGGAAAACAAAGTGCTAACAGTGTGTTGTTGTGTGCAACTGTATACAGTTGCCCATATATATATATTCTATTCTGATGCATCGAGATGATTATCTTTCATATTTTTATCTTTTATTTTATGATTATTGACTTTTTAAAAAGGTATTTTATGTAGTGCTGTGATAATTTGGGTGAGCATCTCTTAACTCTTACTTGGGAAACAAATGTAGTTGCTGGTGTCTTTTTCCTCCTTTGAATACCATGGTTATTATTATTATTACTAGAGGACCGGTACATGAGATTTGTGCACTGAGGCGAGTAACGGAGAGTCCTTCCACCCTGTCTGCACCTTCCTGCAGTCTGGGACCCCTTGGGGGATGTCTACCTGTTGGCTTAGGCCCAATGTCCCCAACCCCTCCTTGAGTGGAGGCCAGGGTGGAAGGGAAGCTTGGCTTCCTCCATTGCTGGGGCCACCCAAGCCTCCTGCTTGCTCCAGCTCCATGGCCACTGCCATCTTTGTTGGGTTAATTTGTATACTCGCTCCTGATTGGGTGGTGGGCTTAGCAGAGGGACAGTCAATTTGCATGTTTCTCTTTTATTAGTGTAGATATGTTTTATTGACTTCCGAGAGAGGAAAGGAGGGGGATGGAAAGATAGAAACATCGGTGAGAGAGAAACATCGTCAATTGGCTGCCTCCTGCATGTCCCCCACTGGGATCGAGCCCACAACCTGGGCATGTGCTCCAACTGAGAATCAAACCTTAACCTCCTGGTTCATAGGTCAATGCCCAACCTAGCCAGGCACCATGGTTATTATTAAAATGAACTTATTTGTTTCACTTTGATTAGTGAAGAGCTAATCATAAGTGATTATTATCTTACTATACATGGTGTGGGAGACTAACATGGCAATAATAAAATAATGATAAAATGAAAAAAATTAATTAAAAAAGACCTAAGAATCAGAGGCAATATCAGTCAAAAGTGTTTCAGTAATTGCTCTTCCAGCATCATGCTCTATGATATGTATGACTACTTGTGCACTTATGCAAAAGAAGTGTATTTAGTTATTCACAATTCTTTCCAGCTTTGTAATGCTATCTATAACAAAATTAAAACCCTGACAAAGAGCCATTTTGTCTGCTTTACCCTAGAATGTGATTGCTATAGCCTGAATGTTTTTCCCTCCATAATTTCTATGTTGAAATCCAGTACTTTATATAATGTTATTAGGAGTTGGGTCCTTTTGGTGATGCTAGCACATGAGGGTGGAGCCCTCATGGATGGGATCAGTGCCCTTCAGCGAGATCTGTAGCCCTTTCCACCTTGTGAGGACACAGTGAGAGGCACTGTCTCTGAATCAGGAAAAGCATCCTCACAAAATAAAATTATGCTCATGTCTTGATCTTAGATTTCTCAGCTTCCAGAATTGAAACAAATTTCTGTTGGTTTTAAGCAACTCAGGCTCTGGTATTTTACTATGGCAGCACAATGTTCTAAGACATGGACAAATGAGTGTATGTTCCATGGGAGCAGATTCACATTCATATATGAAGGATGCTCTATTGATGGGAGTCTCTATGCTGAGTGAGTTTCCCACATGAAGAGCTGACGCTCCATCAGTGAGAATATTCCTGCAAAGGCTAGGTAATCTTTCAGGCTATAGGTATATTTTCACATTAAATGAGAAAAAAAAACACACACACATCACTCCTAATTTTTAATCGAACATGAAGATTCTGTGACTCTACAGTTTTAACTACAAAAGTATTACCCATTTTCTGGTTTATAATAGTCTACTTTCTAATCCAATATTATCATTTAATATGCCCTATATAAATCCATCATTATTATGAGAAAAATTTTTACACTAGACAATAATTCATGAGAGTTTTTCGCCTCACTTCCCAAATAAGAAATTAGCTCATATATTTCCTCTGGGTGAATTTTGTCTACTTGCCTATATCCTTCCTTCCATCTCAACACATCTCTTTAAGTAGTTATCTATGCTTGATTAATAGCTGCCTCTATGGCTAAGAAAAAGCAGAATGGTTTTAGTCCAAATCAGATAGCTATACCCACTGAATCATTCACATTAACTTTAAACACTACACAGCCCAAAGGGTCCAATGTAAGTCTGGCTACATCTAAGCACAAAGATCCAAGAATGTACTTCAACTAGTTTACTGTGTTGTCATATCATTTGGAGATTTTCATTAAGAGGTAAAATATTTATTTATTCCTGAGAAATTTAACTCTCAGACCTATATTAACATAATCCTATGCCCTTCTAGACTTAATTTTGCTGAATGAACCTTGATTTTATTAACTTATTTAAGTAAATATTTAAGTTGTGAGAACAATGTGAAATAGTGGTTTAGAAACACAGACTCTTGAGCCATCTGTGTAGCTTTCAATCCTGTCTTCATTACTTACTATTGTATTAATTACTACTATTTTAACTGGTATTATGCTTGTAGTAACACTGCACCAGGTGCTCTCCATGGTTCTGAAAACTCAACTTTGAAAGAGGAAAAAGGGAAGAGGTAATACCAGTAATGGGTATGGAATATTCATTTCCAAATATAGATGTCTCTTTGACCTTCTCTCTCACCTTCTGACTATACTCACTCTTTCTACTTCCTGCTTGACCCATAGGTACTAAGTTCTAAGTAGTTCTAAGTGATGTAGTTCTAAGTGAGCTCAGGGAAAATTGTGTAAAAGAACTAGAGCCGAAGTATATTTTCAGGATAAGCAGAAACCAAATGGGGAGAAACATGGCTAGTAGTTAGGGTATGTGGAGTGAGGAGAGGCAAAAGTCAAGGCTACCATTGAGTGTGTAGGCTTGAGCAATAGAACAGGTTATACTATTCAATGAGATAGGAAATGCTGATGGAGGAGGAAGCTTCAGATGGCATAGTGACTTGAATGTATTGAGGTGATGTGCTTATATAAATACCTAATAATTATTTTTTTAATATGGATATGGTACTGAGGAATGAGGGAATAGAAGTATGCCATGGAAATATAATTAAAATTATTTTGGTTTATATTTTTGCTCTCATATAGATGTTGTTACCTATATGCATATGGTATATTAAGGACTATGAGTGGGTGTAGAGTGAGATTAAAAGGTCTACTGAGGTCAAACCTATAAAGTTCTTTTAATTGGGAATAGGCAGAAGAGGCATCTACAAAGAAGACAGAGAAAGAGGAACAAAAAGAATGAAAGGTGTATGTCATAGATGCCAGAGATGAGCATGTATCAGGAGACATATAATGTCAATAGTCTAAAGCTGTAAATATACCAAATAAGATGAAAATGCAAGGTGTTCATGGGTTTTAATTCTAAGAGGACCATGAATGGTGACTTGGCAAGAATGGTTTTCTTGAATGTCACGAATAGAAGCCAGACTCATACTCAATCAAGGTGTGAATAAAAGCCCCAGTAGTTGGAACAGTGAGCATAGTCAAAAGATAAAAGGACATCTATATTTAAAAGTGAATATTCTCTAGGAAGAATTTAAATAAATGTACTGGTTTGACTACTTACTGATTTGTCTTCTGCAGAGTATGTCTTTTTATTTTTAAAAGCAGTCATTAAAAATTATTTGCTGCACAAGTATTGCATTAAAGCCTCTTATGTTAAATTCTGTAGTGAATATTTACTATGTATGTAATTCTCATTTCTCAGTAGAAAGATGGAGAATAAAGAGTTGATAAGGGTTTAAGTTAAAATACCTTTAAATGTTTAAAGAAATGTATTATAGTCAAAATGGTGATGAAGTTCTCTACATATTTCTGCCTGTATCACATTACTTGGGAGCAGGAATAGCCTCTTACTTACCATGCTAAGACTTAGCACATGCCTGCCACACAGGAGGTATTGAATACATTCCTGTTTAATTAATTACGTTAGTGAGGACTTTCAATCTACCATACTCTATAATATTTCTGTAAATGTCTTCAGATAGAGTAATTTATTGAAAATGATAAAATATTAGTTAAAAGTATTTTGACCTTGTGATTAACTGATAAGAAGATTTATAATGCTTAAGAATTACTTTTTCTGAAAAATATTTATAAATGATTATTTTCAGTACTTTAGAAATTATCTTGGTAATAATTTCTTTAGCCACAAATTCTGTGTTCTACCTACAACTAGAAAGTCTACTAAAATCATGTGGGGTATCTAACTACAGTGATGCAACATCATCCTCATATTGACCCTGAAAGCTTTTATATTAACTTATTTTCCTCATTTCATATAGATAAGTGAAATTTAAAGAAAAATAATTAAATAAGTTGGTCTTAAATTGCTTAAATGGCATTATAGACCTTTCTTTAATTGCTAAAACCCAGAATAGCAACATTGAGCTCCAAAACAATCCTTGGATTTTTGAATCTTTAACAGAAAATGCCCTTTAATTAGGACTTGGAAATACTGCATAGTTTTTCTGTGTAACAGTTATTGGTCGAATGGTTTATTCTCCCTCAATTTGAAATTGTATTGGTTGAATGGAATACTCCCCTGAGCCATGAATCCTCAGTTATACTTACTTAGTTTTTAAAGTATAAGCCATACTTTCACCTGAGTTCATGTATAACTGCATAAATGCACAAATTTAAAATAGAAACAATAAGTCCTAGAAAAGAGAAAGCAACATTTAACCAAGGTTCATGACTTGATCCATTTTGGCAGTGTGGGACATGTTGGCATATCTTTCCATTCTTTCTAATGATTCATGCCCCCACTGTCACCATCTTCTGTAAACTAAAAATGCAAGTATTTGATGTTAACAAAACAACAAATATTTCAATGACTCAACCTACTTAAAATCCCTGATACTTCATTCTTGTTATTTCCTTGTTCTTTCAATAACATTTAGGTATTTATCTTCATTCTGTGAGTATTTAAAAAGTGACTACAATGCAAATATTTCTGAGTAAAATACTGCTATGAGAATGTTTTTGCTGGCATAAAAGTCATTTTTTAAAAAAGTGTGCATGTTTTTATGTGCTTTGATCAAAACCTGCCCATTAGAATTAAGGTATACTCTTCAGGTGACAATTATATAAGAATAGTTGTAATTCTTCATTAAATCACTCCCATCATAACTGTGCATCCGCTTTTTTCATTCTGAATGGGGGAGCAAACACAGGCTCAGTGTCACCAAAGTATAGCTGGTTTGCTTAATACTCATGATTCACTATGGCTCACATCTGGTTCTGAGATGGGCAATACACAAACTCAATTTTGTGGTACATTAGTCACTGTTGGAAACTCACAACTGATTGATTTTCAAACCAAATTTGCTGGTAACTAATTCACTAATGTTCTCTACAGGGCAACTCTTTTACCGTTATCTAAGTGAAAGTAAATCCTTGCTTATTTCATGAGTCACTGAACAAAAATAAGCCACCTCCCTTAGTTTTCTGAGCACTGGGAAGGGCAGTTTCTTTTTGGGCTCAGACCAGTAAGACTGCTATTCTCACTCTCATGCAGAATTAATTCCCCCCGGCAATGCTGTTTTCATAAACCCAGCTCTTGTTTTCAGAATATCCTGTTTCTACATTGTCCAGTGCTGGCCAGAGCTCCCTTTGTTAATGCAGTCTCTTTAGCAGAAGGGGTGGGTACATTAATTGTATTGAAAGTTGAAATGCTTTGATGCTTGTTGCACTTAAGTGTGGAAGATATGCTTAGTGTAACATTTTTAATTTAGATCCGTAAATTTTGAAAAATAAATGTTGCTCTCTGCCAGTCTTCCTTAAACCCATTCTATTGTTTGATGTAGTTCAGAATTAGCAATATTTTAAGCAAACATTCCATAAACTCCTAGTAGTATTGTAGAGGCCAGAGAAAACAAGAATCATGATCCCAGCCCTCAAGAACCATGCAAATGATTTGGCAAGTCAAAACTCATAACTGCAATGAATGGCAGATAACATGAGATGGTTTGCAACCAAAAATTTAATTATCTCACACTGTCTGTGATTGGGGTGGTCATGAAAGTGACTATGGACGAAGTTGGACCTAATTAGGCTCTTGAAGAAACCAGAGGTCAAGAAGAGGCACAGAATCATGCTGAGTGAAATAAACCAGTCAATGAAAGAGAAACACCGCATGACCTCACTTATTTATGGGTGATAAAGAACATTATAAACTGAAGAACCAAAAAATAGATATAGAGACAGTACAGCAACAAGCAGACTGTCAAATTACACAGGGGAGGTTAGGAAGTTCTGGAGGAGATAAGAGATCAACCAAAGGACTTGTATACATGATATAAGTACAACCAATGGACTCAAAACTCTGGGGAGGGAGGGCATGTATGGGACGGGGAGGGGGGGCAATGGTACAAAGATAAAAATCAATAAAATATAAAAAAATACATTGACCAGTTCATCTACAAAAAAACAAAAACAAAAGAAGAGTCACAGAGAAGTAGAACCTTCAGATGTTGGAGGTTCAGCAAGTAACAAGAGTACTCTCACCAGTAGACTGGAACAGTCAGTATTCTCAGGTCCAAATGCAGGTTGGATATTAATAATCTTGTTTAGGGCTGTTTTAGATCAATGTACACACAGGGTCTTACCTAAAAATATGTCAGATTTTTTAGGATCTACCAAAAATCTACTGATCACAATGAGGTTCCGAACTAGGCAAGCAACAGTGTTGGCCCAGTGCTGAATCACCTGGGATTGTGTCAGGGAAACTGTCATTCTCTCCTGTCCAATGAGAAAAAGAGATTTACTGTTTGGTCTTTTATACCCAGCTATACTGTGGAAGGGTATTTATGTGGATTTCCTACCTTGTTCTTTCACTGTGAGTTGAGAGAAGACACCATGCTTTGTTTTACTCAATATTACCAGGGCCTACTAGCTATGTAGTTAGTAACTGTTCCTTTGCTGGTGCCAGAATAAATGAATGCAACACTCCTTGGTAAACAAACCTAGAACCTTCTAACCTTTTTTAGTAGAAAGATGTTCTGGATGAGGACATTCTGGAGAGAGTTTGTCAGTATAAGGAGCCCCATGGGGTTACTTGGGGTTTCTCCCTCCTCTTGGGGTTGTCTCATTTGCATTACTGCTGCCATTACCATAACATGGGCCAAGCATGACATAAAACACATTCTTTGTTTCTCTTTTTCATAGTTAATAGAGTTAAGTTTTTCAGTAGACCAGCACTGAACATTAAAAATCTCAAGAAGAAATGTTTTCAAAATGTACAGATATATCGGGTCTAGTAATAATTAATGTCGTTTTTAAACATTCTTTTAAAATCTTGCTTGGTGTTGACTTGTATTGACATAACCTTCAAACACGTGGTATCTACAGAATGTGTGAAGTGCAATTAACAAGTTTTGCTTGAAAAAGTTTGTGTTTGGTTTGGTTTTTGTTGCAAAACTAGGGCTAAGAAGATGGCTGATGAAGAGCATATTTGGCACTGCATGCTTTATGAGTTCCAATTAGGAAGAAAAGCAAGTGAGGCTGCAAAAACATCTGTAGTGCTCTTGGTCAAGATGCAGTTAGCGCCAGAAAATGCCAGCGTTGGTTTGAGAAATTTCGCGAAGGAAATTTTTCGTTAGATGACAAGAGTGGTCGAGGCCGTGTGTCCAATTTTGATCAAGAAGCTCTTCAAGCTCTTTTGGTGCAAAATCCTCAAATTACCCAACAAGAGCTTGCGACAACTTTAAATTGTTCACAAAAAACAATTTCCAATCAATTGTGTGCACTTGGCAAAGTCCAAAAGTTTGGAAAATGGGTTCCTCAGAGTTGACGGACAACAACCGTAATCAAAGAGTCACAATTTGCAGTTCGCTCCTCTCTCGTCAAAACCGTTTGCCATTTTTAGAGCAAATTGTTACCGGAGATGAACAATGGGTGCTGTATGTTAATTTGAAAAGGCGGCCTCAATGGTTGGACAAAAATGAGGCTCCGCAGCCCACGCCAAAACCTGACTTGCATGCGAAAAAAGTGATGTTGTGTGTTTGGTGGAATTTTAAAGGAATTCTTCATTATGAACTTTTACCATCTAACCAAATCATTACAAGTGCAGTGTATAGTGCCCAATTGGAAAGGTTAGCCCAAGCTTTAAGAGAAAAAGAACCTGCGCTGATTAATCAGAAGGGCGTAATTCTTCACCACGATAACGCACGACTGCATACTGCAAGAATCACTGCTGAAAAACTGCGCCAGTTGGAATGGGAAATTCTCCCTCAACCTGCATATTCTCCTGATATTGCCCCTTCCGATTACCATTTGTTTCGTTCTTTGCAAAACTTTCTTCTTGGAAAAAAATGTAATAATGAAGAATGCCTCAAAAATGCATTGACCGAATTTTTTGCATCAAAATCACAAGAATTTTACAACAGAGGGATTAAAATGCTTCCTGAGCGTTGGGCACAAGTAGTAGAAAACAACAGCAACTATATTGTTGATTAAATTTTGTTGTATTATTTAAATAAATTCGATTTAAAAAAGTATTAGAAAACGACATTAAGTATTACTAGACCTAATATCTCCTCATCTCAGGGATCTGAACAATTGCAGAGACTTTCTATATTTTTTCCACATGCTATTCTGGCTGATTCTTTGTGGTTTGAGCCACCATATTTCTGGCTGTAATAGAGTCCTTTATAAATAAGTCTAGTACAATGCTACAGTCACATTTCCAGTTATAGGTTTGAGTTATTGACCGACCCAGAAAATATTCTCCCTTGTATGTAGCTTTCACTCTACCCAGAGTATTACATATGAACCATGCAGGAGCCCAAACCTACATATAACATTGAGTCATTTTCTATGTAATTCTTAACCATGTTACTTTTAAAGTCATTGCCTCTGTTGAATAATTCTATTTTAAAATGACTAGCATTTATTGAATGCTTCTGGTTTGCTCAGGACTGGGCTCTTCACAGTTTTTGTTTTATTTAATCTGCACCTTCACTGACCAGATTTTTATCATTATTATATTTGTATCTTAAAGACAAACCCTGCGGCTTAGAGAGGTTGCATAGATAGTGAGGAGCAAAGCTGGGATTTGAGTACAGACAGGCTGATTTCAGAACCTATACCATACTGCACTGAGCACAGTCACTTATTCCAATATTTTAAGACATTTATTACAGTTAACAATGATTAGTCCTATTTTTCATATATATATTAGCTCTATCCCTTTCTTTCTCCTGACAGATGGATTTGGGTTGACTAAAGACATAACTCCAAGAATTCTTCATCTACTTATGTTTTAATACTTTTATGTTACACAGATAATGAAACAACAATCAGTTTAGTGATCTACTCAAGGGCACAGAATTAGTTAATATCTCTGTGACAATGAAAACTATTTCTATTGGTTCCTGGTTTAATATTCATTTTACTGTATTACATTACCTCACTTATTCATACTTTTTTAAATCAATGTAATTCAAACTTAAAGAATTTGCTGATGACTGGATATGTTGAGTTAATAGTTCTTGTAAGCCAATAGTAATAATCAGAACATTCTGTGTGGTTTAAATTGATTTAATTGTATATCATTTTCTCTCAATTACGGGAATTAGGCAAGAAAAAGATGTGCAATAAGTAGTTTAATATGCCAATAAAGCATGATGTATTAACAGAGGCTTCATTTAAGTTCTCATATGAAAAGCCAGTTGCTATTTTTCTTGTTTGTTTTATCTCCAGGAATTTCAAGGACTTAATTTCTTTAAAATGTATTTGCAAGATTGAAAGTAAATATTGCATTTGTTGTCTTAAATGTTACAAATTATAATTACAACAAAAACTTGGCATTTTACTAGAAGTGAGAAGATATTAAATGTAGTCAGTTAAGGATTCTACTCCTTGGAAAATAGTGAGTTCAATGTTCCTGCAGAAAACATCTGCCAGAGAGAATATTTAGATATTAATTGCAAGAATAGACTAGCTGATATCCAAAAAATTTTGCCTTCTAAAATTCTATAATTCTAAGTAAAAATTTTCTTATCTAAGGCTATTTATATGTTTGGACAGACATGAAGTGTTCAGAATAATGACTACAGCAACTCAAAGGAACATCTTATGGAAATTTTCATCTTAGCATGCTTATTCTTTTGAAAACTATCAGCCATTAGAAGATATGCTTTGGGAAGATACTTAATGACATAAAAGGTGGAGGTAAAAAAGATACCTACAAGTAACTTTGGGAAATCATGTTTTAACTGGGAACTGGAAGACTAAAGACTAGACATAATTAGACATAATTAGACATAAATAACTATACCCAAGTTGGTAAAGTTATTTCTCATGGGACATCATTTGACAATTCTGAACTTGCTTTACATGAATACTGGAATTAGCTAATGAATAAATGAATAATTGGTGGTGGGAGCCAGATTTGTCACTGGACAAGAGGGAAGTCACAGGAAAAAGGGGGCATTGGAGTAGGCTACCATGAACAATGTGGTACTAAATTAGTGTCAGGGACATCATTATGAAGCCATGCTTAGTTTAATATAGAGTAAAAGAAAGTTGCAAAGATAATTATATATATATATATATATATATATATACATATATATATATATATATATATATATATTAGAACAAATACATATATTTCCTAGTTCTGTGTTGCAGAGAGGTCTTATAATGCCATTCTAGTAGAACGAGCATGCCCAGGACCCAGGTCTTAGTTTCAAAAGCCATTCTTCAATAAAAGAAATCAGAAGACCTGGGAAAAATGACAAGTCTGGGGCAGAGAATGTATAAATATAAGATGATTCTGGAAAATCTTATCATGCCAATAAGTGTTAAAAAATGAAATGTTGAAGACATGTCAAAGAGTCACAGAGTAAATTTAAATAGCTCCCATAGCCAAAGTTTGAACAATTGGATCAACAAAATAAATGATATAATATGATCTATTAAAATCCAAAGTACCAAATAAATATCCATGAGCCCATACTATTATAAATAATTTATCAAATAAATGGGGCTACTAGAGAAATTCCCCATACAGAAGAATTCTAAATAATTTATATAGATACTCCTCCTTTCAAAATAGTGAATCTTAACTCCCCCTGAGTATGGGCTGAATTCTGTGCCTGGCTCTCAAAGGGCAGAGTATGGAAAAGGGAAACAAGTAACTACTCTACAGTGGAGAAATCCAGAAAGTGTTAACCTGGCCATGTGTTTACATCAGTGATAAGTCATGTTGGTAACATGGATTAAGACCCCACATGTGTCTAAAATGCTGTCCTATTATAAGCATTTTATATGGATTTAAAAATGTTTAGAAATATTGTATTTCTAAATACAAAAAGCCATCTGTCTCCCCACCTTTTGTTTAACAATTTGAGAGGCCTTCTCTCAAATGATTAAGTGAGCTTCAGTTGTTTATAGAAGAATAACTTATTGTTGCCTACTTTTAGTTATATCTGAAGGCTATAACAACTATACTGTTCATATGGTCAGTGTCCTAGACTTAGAATAAGATTCTAAAAGTGGACTTCTGATATCAGTTTTATCTATGGATAACATTCCCATCTCAGTGTAGTGATATCTCAGACATGTTACAGAAGTGCCAAGAACTTGCGATTCTTAATAGTTCATGTCTTCTTTATAAGCCTACTTGTAGCTGCTAAGGTTTGGAGGTACAGGGGATCATCACAAAATTTTAAATTATTAGTTAATGATACTATTGAGACTTTGGTCTAACTGGTCACTTTTGGAGGACTTAGTCTTATTTGGTTAAGTTTGTCTATTTAGGGTAGCTTTGTTTTTCAGATTTCTTCCTCCTACCCATTTTCTTGACTTTCTTGCCTTGCTTTAAGATAGGGGTGTCGAACTCAATCAGAGAAGGGGCCAAAATCTAAAATCCAGCCTAAATCGTGGGCCGAATGGTTTACTGAACAGTCATAAACTGTCATTGTGATGGAAACACAGCGGAGTGCAGTGATGACAGCGCTGTGCGGGCCACATTGCAAGGCCTGGCAGGACGGATTTGGCCCGCGGGCCTTGTGTTTGACACATGTGCTTTAAGAAGATGCAGGGGGAAAGAGCCTCTGGATCTTTACTGTGGAATCATTGGTTTAGCCTTATTTGCGAACAGTAATGGCTCAGCCACAATTTATCCTGTCTGACCTTTCAAGCCCTCTTCTGGTTAAGAATTCCATTTATCTTCCCTCTACATTCATCCCAAGTCTCCACAGTCCCCTTTCTTAATCCAATGCTTCTGATGTCCACTCCAGGAGGTACCTGGAGCTGGTTCATCTTTTGTATTTAGCCACATACCTCTACAAATGCCATAAAGCCTGTGACATTATTCTTTTACAGGAAAGACATGCCACCTTTCTTGGGCCAGAGGTGCCCTGCTGTGCTTGAGTGCCGTCATATTTATCTGGTCATTTCTACATGTCACCACATGCCCCTAAAGTGGGCCTTGTTGGTGTAGGGCAGTGTTTCCCAAACTTCTCTCATGATGAGAATCACCTGGTGGAGTTGTTAAAATACAGATTCCCGAATCCCAACTAAGAAGTGCTAAACTAGAATTTTTGGGAACATATAGGTAAAATTGTATACTTAACTAGTATACTAATATACTAAAATTGTATACTTAACTAGTATACTAATATACTAAAATTGTATACTTAACTAGTATACTAAGCTTAGAGCACTAATTAATATACAACTTAACTAGTATACTAATATACTAAAATTGTATACTTAACTAGTATACTAATATACTAAAATTGTATACTTAACTAGTATACTAAGCTTAGAGCACTAATTAAATATACAATTTTACCTATATGTTCCCAAAAATTCTAGTTTAGCACTTCTTAGTTGGGATTCGGGAATCTGTATTTTAACAACTCCACCAGGTGATTCTCATCATGAGAGAAGTTTGGGAAACACTGATGTAGGGGAATGAGGTCCATGCTATCTGATTCTTTCTCAAGGAGAAGACTTTAAATTTCATGCCTCGTCCATGTTTATTTGCCCTGACTCTCTTACAAACACACATACACACACACACACACACACACCACCCACTCATGTGCACACACTTAAGTGCACACACACACCCCTATCCATACACATATGCCCCAAAACCCACACATACATACACTTGAACATATGCACACACAAATATATTGAATTGATTGTAATCCTTGGTTCATGACACTTTCATTAGTGATCCTGCCAAGACCATCTTTATCTATATATTTTAGTATGTCTTTATTTTATAGATTTTAATCATTACCAAGTTGCCTTAGTACAAACACTTTAAATTTGACTCCTTTGTTCTGTCACCTCACATCTACATTTACATTAATAACCCTCTCAGCCCCTTTATCTGTGACAAGTCCTGAACAAAGAGGAGCTGGGAATGAGTCAAGCTTGTTTTAAGTACATTTGTTTAACAAAGTCTTAATTTTCAAGAAAATTACCGTTGGTAAATTTCAGGTATTACAAAGCATGTAAAGAAGGATTTGGACTTGGGAGCTTCCTTCATCCTTGTCTCTGAAATCCTCCCTTGAAAGTGTGATCCCACACTCCCTTTGTCTGTGAAGCTGGTCTTGCTTCTGCATACTCTTTTAGTAACCAGACCATGCCAGAGGCAATGCAATTCACTATGATCTATCAATGCTTGGCAGCTATCATATTAGGGCAAATGAAGAATTTCAAAAAATTACCATAGCTTTGTTCTCCTAGGCCTGCTCCTTTCAGCCTTTCTCAGTCCTCCTCCAATCCTCTCTCCCCAAGGCAGTTTTAGGAAGCCTGAGGCAAGGCAGCCACCATCAATACCAGTTCCACTCTCTCCTCTGCCTGGAAGGGATGGAAAAGCAGAGCCCAGTGCTTTAAGACTGACATGCACAATTTATTTGCATTTGCATGTTTGGGAAGGTGGAATCTTTGCAGGCTGCTTTTTCTTAGTACAGCAGTTTCATATGTCTTTGTGTGGAGTGGTAAATTTGGGGGAGGAAAGGAAAAATACTCTATGTCAAAAAACATACTTTGTATGTTTTATCCAATTGGGGAAGAACACGTCACATTTAGGTTTCTCCTCACAGTTTGGAAATCTAACTGGCTGAGATTCTCTTACAACATGCTATGAAGCAACTTTGTACTTAACATGCAATATGAGTATCAGAGAGGAAATGATAGGCCAAAAAGCTGCCATGAAACTACATTAACATTTACTTGGTATACATTTGAATTTCCCCAGTTGCACTGAAAGAATAGCACAATGGAAGAGTTGCTGGAATTAAAAGAACAGAACGTTGCCAAGGTTGAAACTGTCAAAGGCAATTTAGTCTGCTTCCCCCCTCTTCCCCCAATCCCATGAATAAATGAGTTGGCTTGTTTCCTTTTAACATAAGATATATAGACATACACTGAGTGGCCAGATTATTGTGATCTCTGAACGCATAATAATCTGGCCACTTAGTGCATATCCTATATAATATGCAGAAATGTCTATTCTAGTGCCTATGTTTCTCACATGGGGGCTATATTTCTTATTCTATTTCTTTCATTAAACATCCAGAGCAGCATGTAAATGTCTATAAGCAGCATGATGAGATGAAATGAGCATAAGTATGGATTTTTAAAACTATTTTTATGACATTTGGTAGATAAACCTGAGTTTCCTCCTGTATATGCTAAGGATGATAGCATCCACCTCATAGGGTTTTATAAAAGCTATGTGATAATATTTATTTTGATTTTTTAATTATAATGAACATATTAACCATATCATTTTTAGGTGTATAGCAGATTGATTAGACATTTATATAGCTTATGAAGTGGTCACTCCAATAAGTCTAGTACCCATCTGACACTTTAACATACGTGTGATAATATATTTAAAACACCAACCTTTGTAGAGGGTCTCACACACATTAGTACTCTTCCTCCTTCCCCTAATCCAGTCTGGTAACTATCCCACTGTGGGCACAACTTTGTTAAAGAATATCCCTATTGAGCAGAAAACCAGGGGAGCTCCATGGGTGTCTTCTACAGCTAAAATGGGATTACACCAAGCAATGGCGCTCAGTGTCCAATCCATTAACCTCAGAGACCTGCAGTTGAAGCTATGATATTTTGCATAGAAAACATATACTGTGGTAAAGTCACTAATGAAGATACTTTATACTAAAATGAGTGGCCAGATTATTATAATCTCTGAATGCATAATAATCTGGCTAATGTGTGTGTGTGTGTGTGTGTGTGTGTGTGTGTGTGTGTGTGTGTGATAGAGGCCCTTGTGCATGAATTTGTGCATGGATGAGGTCTGGCCAGCCTAGCCAGGGGGAGGGGAGACATGGGCAGTTGGCCAGCTTGCCTAGTTGAACTCCTGCTCGAGGGGACAATTTGCATATTATCTTTTGGGGAAAATGCTACAATTACCTAGAGTCAGAAAGAATTACTACCAATGTTTATTCAAAAGTTTTTCTTATTCCACCTATTGCACAATCTGTTCAGGTACTGTGGTCATCTTCTCCATGTGGGTAGGCACCAGATTGAGAAATGATCTCTCTTTCTGGATAAGAATTGAATGACTGGGGCAGAGGTGAAAATCATCGGAAATGCCCTTAAAATAGTATAGGTAGAATGAATGATTTCTGAAAGGTATAATATACAACTAGCAGACTCCCTGGGTTCAGTATCATAGAATTTCTTCTATCCTGAAGTAAGCAGAGTACCTCACTTTATACAATATATTAAGAGAAAGAATGAACTCAATATGTCTCCATCTTTCTATCTATCTACATCTATATTTCTATTTATATATAGATCAACATATATTACATCATACAGAATATATAATAAAGATAGAATATACATCTTGCAAAATGTATGTGTTGAAATCCTAACTCCCAGGACCTCAAAATGTGACTCTGGAGATAGGATCTAATTAAGTTAAAATGAGCTCATTAGGGTGAATTGTAATCTCATATGATTGATGTCCTTATTAGAATAGGAAATTCAGACAAATACACACAGAAGCAAAACCATGTGGAGGCCAGAGAGAAGATGAACAAAGGAGAGAAGCCTCAGAAGAAATCCACTCTGCCAACACCTTGAACTCTAAGGTCTAGCCTCCGGAATTGAGAGAAAATAGATTTCTGTTGTTTAAGCCACCCACTCTGTGGCCCTAGCAAACTAGTGCACTCGTATAACAGAAATACACTAAACATCAGACCAGCTCATCCTAATCCTCAAACAATTAGCACTTTAAAAAAAATAACACCGTCTTACGTAAAACAAAAACAACTTACTCCCATGGATTTTTACAACTGTACTGTCTAGAGCCTGGATGCCTTTGGCTCATTACATGCTATGCCCAATCTCCTCCATGTTCAGTATTTGCATTTCAGAGTCACAGCAGTAGTTGATTTGCAAGAACATGACCCTGGGGCATTTTATTATTTGCAGTCGTGAAAGAAAAGATTCAATCATGTTTAGTCTATTATACTTATGAAAGCAAGAAATGAATTGTTAGAAGTTAGACTTATTTGCAAGTTAAAACAAAGTGGGTTTTCAAGTTAGCTAGAAAATTCAGTTTACTCAAACAGCTCCTTTCATCTAACCACGTGTTCAGGCGGGACAACTAAAAATAAGCCTCATACTTACTTCTACATTTGAACAATAATACATTTTACACACTTTGTATTTCCAAGGTGCTTTATAATCTACATAAGATCTTTGTAAACATTTTCTGCTCTTCTGTGAAGCCTTCCTGGATCTGCCAGTAGACTCAACACTAATTGATCTCACATCATTCCGTTTCCCTCTTGTAGCTTTCATTGCATCATTACTGGTTTGTTTAACTATGTGCTGATCTTTTCAAAGGCAGAGACTATTCAAGCCTGTTCATATATCCCTTCACAGGGCCCAGCAGAGCTTGTGGCATACAGCAGGAAGCCAGTGAATGTTTGTGGAGCTTCTTATGCCTTCCAGAGGCACTATTTTTTAAAATATATTTTATTGATTATTTTTACAGAGAGAAAGGGAGAAGGATAGAGAATTAGAAACATTGATGAGAGAGAGACATTGATCAGCTACCTCCTGCACATCTACTGGGGATGTGGAATCGAACCGGAATCGAACCTGGGACCCCTCAGTCCACAGGCCAACACTCTATCCACTGAGCCAAACTGGTTTCGGCAGAGGCACTATTTTTACAGCTATAGAACCTAAGATCCAGCAAATTTAAATGACAAGTAGGTTAGGAAGCGACACAAAACAGGAAAGTTACTCTGGGGAGGGAGTGATATGGGAAGATGAGCAGGCAGTCAGAGGCTAGATCATCTGAGGTGTTGAGATTTTTGTTCTAAGGGAGTTGAAAAGCCATGGATGGTTTTAAACAGATGCATGATATGGTTTCATTTACATTTTCAAGGATTGCTCTGGCTGCTGAGGGAACCTAGGAGACTAATTAAGAGGACATTGCAGGCACCCTTGAGAGAGATATTGGTGGCTTAGGGTTTAGACTCTTGGTAAAGCTACTGAAACGAAAATATGTCGATTGATTCCATATATGTTTTGGAAGGACAACTGGCAGGATTTGCTGAGGATTTGGATATGAAGAGGTTATTTGTTCATTTGACCAGTAGTTATTTATTACCTGTGGTGTGTCAGTCACTGTTTTAGACAATGAACGTATCTGATCAAAAGTAGAGAAGGTACTTGCTGTCAGAACCTGCAGTTTGTCTTCTAGTGGGATTATACAGACAAAAACAAAGAAACAAACTAAGTAATTAATTACTGTATTCCCTTAGTATCCCTGGGGAATGGTTCTAGGACTCCTATGGGTATCACAACCCACAGATGCTCAGGTCCCTTATATAAAATTAGTGGCCCAGTGCACAAAATTTGTGCATTAAAAGGGGATTAATTAGAGGAAATATTTTAATATTGCTATTTGCTCTTTATAATAGAAGCGTCAGAGATGAAAGAATTTTGGTAAAATGATATGAAAATCTTTCTCCTGTCAGTCTGAAGTGCACCACAGGACCCAGAGTCAAATCCCTACCCTCCTGTGTGTGCCTTGAAATTGCACAAGACCCAGACCCAGCTGGCCCCACACCCATTGGGTGAGATCCACACCCACCCTGCCCCACCCCGGTTAAGCCCTGCCAGATGGGGTCAGGCAGCTCAGGTCCCCTGGCCTGGCACTGGGCAGGGGGTGCAGCCTTAGGTACTCTGTCAAGTCCCGTTGGGCTGGAGGCACGGCCTCAGGTCCCCTGGCCCAGGCGGAGTGGAGGGTATGTCTTGATGTCCCCTATCAAACCCTACCCAGTGGGTGGGGTCACAGCCTCAGGTCCTTTACCCCAGCCCAGCACCATACAGTCTCAGGTTCCTGCTGATCTCTTGTTACTGCTTGTTACGGGAATCCCATCTCCTCTGTGGGCACAGCCATCTTGTGTTCCCGAACTGAGCGTGCTGCCATTTTGTGATGCCATGAGGTTCAATTTGCATATTATCTCTTTATTATATAGAATGATGTAGCATTTGCCTATAACCTACATGTATCCCCCTATATACTTTAGATCATCTCTAAATTACTTAAAATGCCTAATAAAATGTAAATGCTATGTAAGCAGTTGTTATACTGAATTGTTTATGGAATAATGACAAGAAAAATGTCATACATATTCAGTACAGGCACAACCATCATAGGCCTAATTACACATAGAACAGGTCGGCAACAATGCAACAGTTATAAAAATATTTCTGTGCAGTTGGTCTAAGCTGTGGATGCTGAACCCATAGATCTGGAGGACCAACAGTAAAAGCTCATGATGATTTGTTACTTAAAAAAGATAAAGTAGTGTGGTGACCTGGAATTGCCACTTTAAATTGGTTGGCCAGAGAAATTCCTATGGATATTGACTTAGAGAATCGAATGACAAGAAGGAGCCAGCCACAAGACCTAGGAGAATATCCCATGCAGAGGAAATGATTAATGCAAAAACCCTGATGTGGGAACATGCTTGGCATTTTCCAAGAATATAAAGGAAGAATGCATGGCTTACAGGAAGTGAAAAACATTGTGTGTGTATGTGTGTGTGTGTGTGTGTGTGTGTGTGTGTATGTGTGTGTTTGTGTAGGGGGGGAGGTGGGGGGTGTCTTTTGAGATTAAGTGAGTATAAGAGACAGTTAGTAGAGGGTCACCATAAGGAACATAGCAGGAAGCCATTGTGAAAATTTAGCCAGTTTTTTAAAAATAATTACTCTAATTACTGTGTAGAGATGGATTATAGGAAGGCAGTATGAAAAACAGTGATCTGGGCAGGGCATGATGTTGGCATGGACCAAAATGGTAGTAGTGCAGATGGACAGGTTTACATCGATTCTGGATATGCTTGGAGGGAAAATAGATGTGAGGAGTAGCAGATGGAGATGATTCAAAGATGACATGTAATTTGTGGTTTTGAGCACCTGGGAGAATGATGATGCCATTTAGAGATGGAAAATTAACAGAGGAGCAGATTTGGAGATGAGAATCAAGATTTCTCTCTCTTTTTAAAATTTCTTTATTGATTAAGTTATTACATATGTATCCTTATCCCCCTATTACTCCTCATCCCCCACCCGCTCATGCCCTCACTACCCTCTCCCCTCCGTTGTCTATGTCTACTGGTTAGGCTTATATGCATGCATACAAGTCCTTAGGTTGATCTCTCCCTCTTCTCCCCCTCCCCTGCTTTCTCTCCGCTCCCCTAGATTCCCTCTGAGGTTTAACGATCTGATCATGTTTCTCTGTCTCTGGATCTGTTTCTGTTCATCAGTTTATATTGCTCATTATATTCCATAAATGAGTGAGAAAAAAAAAATTTTTTCTTTGGACAGGTGTATATTAAACGCCCACATTGTCAAATAAGCTAGTATTAGAGAAAGAAAGTGGGAAAAGAGTTGTGACTTCCAAAGATTCTTATGTGAGCAATGAATTATTAAACGTTAAGTTGTGATACCTATTAAGCATTGAATTGGAGAAACTAATGTATCCTAGCCTAGTTAAGACCATTTAACCTTAGGCAAATCAATTTTTTTAAAAAGCCCTAAATCCTGTATTTATGAGTGAGTAGAGTCACATTGTTACCTTGTAACTAACTAGTTATTAATAATTAGAGGCCTGGTGCATGAAATTCGTGCACAGGAGGGGGGGGGTCCCCTCAGCCCAGTCTGCACCCTCTCCAATCTGGGACCCCTTGGAGGGATGTCTGACTGCTAGTTTAGGCCCAATCCAAGATATCATGCCTAAACCAGCAGTGGGACATCCCTCTCACAATCAGGGACTGCTGGCTCCTAACTGTTCACCTGCCTGCCTCATTGCCCCTAACTGTCCACCCTGCCAGCCTGAGCATCCCTAACCATCTCTGCCTGCTGGCCTGGTTGCCCCTAACTGTCCCCCTGCCCGCCCCTGACCTCCCCACTGGCCTGGTTGCTCCCAACTGCCCCACCTGCCAGCCTGGTCACCCCCAACTGCCCCCTTGGTCGCCCCCAACAGCCCCCCAATAACCTGATTGCCCCAACTGCCCCCTGCCAGCCTGCTTGCTCCTAACTGTCCCCCTGCCAGCCTGGTCGCCCCTAACTCCCGCCCCTTCCCCATGCAGCCTGCTGTTCAGTTGTTTTGTCATCTCTCACTAATTCCCCTGACAGCCTGGTCACCCCATGCAGCCTGCTGTTCGGTCGTTACTGTGAAGGAGTCCTGACTAATTTGCATATTAGCCTTTTATTAGTATAGATAGAAAAGGACCAAAGGGAGGCCAGACATTATAAGCATGGCCATCTGGGCAGTTTCACCAGGAAGTTGTGACTTTACACTCCCTGAGGGACCCTCAGTGCATTCCCTACAAAATATTGGGGGAAGATGGGTACATGTGCAGTAAAGTCAGGGTGAGGTAGGGGAGGTGCCTCCCAATCTAATCTGGAACAGAAATCATTGTCCAGAGGGAGTGGGGCTACTACAAACCCTTAAAAATTTGGGAATCCCTCAGGCAAAGGAGTTCTCTCTCTTGAAGCAATTGTGGATCTTTTGTTCCTCTGGCTTTGTCTCTGCCCCTATACCTTCCATAGCCATGTGGCCCTGTAGACCCTGCATGCAATGGGCTGATAGACTATGGCTAGAAACACAAAGTAAGCTAACCTGATGCTGGGTTGGACTGTAAAGACATGGAAGGGAAACTCTGGGCAAGGGAATTAATCCTAGCTCTGCTAAAAGCAAAATGAAACTTTTTCCTTGGCTGAATGGAGGGAAATGGGACTTTGGAAACTCAGGGGTTTGATTTTTACTGAAATAAAGCTTTTTACAATATCTCATCCTTCCATGAGAGTCCCAGGAAATTCCTTGTGACATTGCAAGAATTTCACTTCCACCATCAACAGGTGGGGACTCAGAGAGTTCCCTGCTGACAATAACATCACATGACCTCTCAATATTGAGGCATGGTCACAGCTCCTAGTACACTGTTATCAGACGAAGCCATGTGCTCATGGAGTCCAGATGGTGTCCCATGCCAGAAGAATGGGCACACCGCTGTTCATGCCTATTGCACAGGGATTCTGGAGCAACTCATTCCTAGATTCCCTCCCCCCTTCACTTCTTGCTTTCCTGGAAATCATCTCTTGAGTCACTAATCTCTGGGAGTCTTCCCCTCATATTTGCCTCCCTGCTTTTAAATAGAGGCAATATATGTACTCATGTTTCCACCAATTCCACTGTTTAAGACATTCTCTTAAAAAATTCTTTACTATTGAAAGTATTTCAGAAAGTTTCCATCAATTCCACTGTTTAAGATATTATTTTAAAAAATCTACTATTGAAAGTATTACTCCTGTCTCCCATTGATACCCTCTCCCCCCACTCCTGCCTCATCCCCAGGCCTTTCCCACACTATTGTTTGTCCATGAGTTATGCATATATGCATATAAGTTTTTTTTATTAATCTCTTCCCACCCAGTCTCCCTCTGAAATAGGTCAATCTTTTGCATGCTTCAATGTCTACTGTTCGAGATATTCTTTGGGAACTATAATTTAGCTGTAGCACTTGGAAGTCTTATCTTTACCTACATTGGAAAAAACTTGTAGATTACATGTGTAGGTTTCTTGAGGAAAATGTTGCTCTCTATTCCAATACTTTTAATATACCGCCATATTCAACACACAGATCAATGGAAATGTTCACTTATAAAAATAGCATAAACTAAACTAATTTTACATTAAAAAATTTTTCTACCCTGGGTGGGGGGCTCACTTGGTTGGAGTGTGGTCCCATACAGCAAAAGGTTGTGGATTCAATTGCCCATTGGCAGATTTCTAGTTTCTGAGTTCCATCCCTGGTTAGGGTGTGTATAGGTGGCAAATGATTGATGTTTCACTCTCTCTCCTTCTCCTCCTCCTCCTTTGTCTTCCCCTCCTTCTCCTCCTCCTCATTCTTCTTTTTCTTCTCTCTAAAAAAATCAATAAACATATCCTTGGGTGAGAATTAAAAATATATCTTCCATTGTTCAATTTTGTGAGCGACTTGACTCTGCAGTCCTATTCCTGACTTATGTGCTAATGGCCTACTTTGCTGTACATATTCTAAAAGTACCCTGTTATCCCCATTTCTGATTCAGATTCCATGTCAGGCCTCCACTATGACCTGAGCAAGGTATTTTTCTATTACTTCATTTAATGGGCACATCGACTCTTTGAAGTGAGAAAGCACAGCCGGAGAGTGGGCCGAGACTGGCTCAATATGTTACCATTAGTAAGAGGAGGAGCTGACACCTGTTTCCTGCTTTTAAATAGTGATCATGTTAGCTTGGTTTAAACATGTATTATGCCACCGTGCCCTACTATAATATCTATTCTTTCAGCTTGCTGTCTACACAATTTACTGAGTCACTGGCTGTGATTTTATAGAAATGCTTACTTTTATTCATGAATTATTTTTACTTTCCCAAAATATGAATTGTAGAAGAAAACAGTAGCTGCCAATCCTCTTTCTCTACCCTGGTTTTTACTGAGCCTCTGTGCAGCACCTTATAGACTTATGCCTAGAAATGCAGACAGTAAATATGTACCAAATGGATGATTAAACAATATTGTTTCCTGGATATCTCATCTTGAATGTCCCGGAGACCCTCAACAAGAACTCATTATTTTTTCCTTAATTCTTCTCTTTTCTCCTCTCTTCTTCATCCTCTCTTTCCTTCCCTCCTTCTCTCTCTCTCCTCTCCACACCCTGTGTTTCAGAATGGCACTATCATCTATTTGCTTTAATTTTCTGTACATCACCTCTACAACCAATAATTCATCTTTCTAAAAACTCTTTCTTTTTGTAACTATGCAATCTGTCTGCTATCCTCTCTCCCATTTTCCCCAGTTCAAGTTATCACCTTCTTTCTCCTGAAATATCACAACAGCTATATACCTCTTTCTGTCTACATCATTGTCCCCATTTAACTCATTCTTCAATAAAGAGGCAGAATAAAATGTCTGTCTTGTTTAAAGTGTTTTGATGGCTCCCCTCTAAGAACTTCCAGAAAATGTTACTAGGATTTCAAAATTGGTATTATGAAATTTCTTCTTGGGTCTTCGGCTCCGTCCTTGTCACTTTCCACTGCAACTCTCTTGATACTCTTAGCTCTAGTCTTTAATTAAAAATCAATGTCTTTAATTCTTAGAAGGCTTAGCATTATCACTTGCCTTTGAATCTTTCCACACTGTTTTATCACCTCTGCCTGCAGCTCTAAAACTTTTTTAATTGTGAAATAAAACACATAGGCAAGAAAGACTTAAACATAGGTATTATGTGATGAGTAAATATAAATATAGTGAACACCTGTGTGTCCTCCACTAAGAAATGAGCATCACCAACATCTTAGAGGCCATCCAGTGACTCTTTTATACGACACCCTCCTATCTTCTTCCCACATACCCAAGTGAACCACTATTTGGACTTTCTGGCGATCAAGTCCTTGCTTTTCTTTATAGCTTTACCAATTACACTTGAATTTCTCAACAGTATGGACTAGTGTTGCTCTGTGTTTTCCTTCTTTCACTTGTAATTATATTTGTAAAGTTTACATGCTTTAGTGAGTATCTCTAGTTACATCAGCATGTCAACTTTCCCAACAAAATTGAGATTTTGACTATAATTTCACTGAAACTATGAATCATTTTGTGAAGAATTCATGCTTAAATAATTTAGAATTTTCCAGTTCTGAACACAGATATGTTTCCCTTCATTTAATGCTCTCAATGAATTACATAATTTCCCCAATGGTTGTGTGTTTTTGACATATTTCTAGGGACTTCATATTTTACAACACTATTGTAAAATAGTCTTTTTAATAATTTCACATTCTCACTTTTGTTAGTAAAACTAGATTTTATATATTGCTCTTATATTTAGTAATTTTCTAAATTCTGTTAGAAATTTTTAATGATTCATATTCAATTTATTGGGGGGGGCTTTATTATTAACCATATCTCCTGTGAATGACAGTTTTGCTTTACCTTTCTTAGTTCTTATGCATTTTATATCTTTTTTAACCTTACTGTGATGTCTAAAACCACCAGTACAACTCCTGAGTAGAAGTGAGAAGACTAGTTGTTCCTTATTTCAATAATGTCTTTAGTAAGTATAATATTTGCAGTGGTTTTGTTTGTTTGTAGTTTGCCTTTATTAACTTAATAAGTTTTCTTTTGATTCTTAGTTTGCTTAGTTTGCTTAGGATTATATTATTTATGGATATTGAATTGAATAAAATTATTTTCTGCATCTGTGGAGATAATCATATGATCATAGACATTCCAGTCAATGTAGTGAGTTACATTGATTGATTTTCTTTTCTGCAAAGTTTTTTTTAAAATCTTAGGTACAAGAATTAAATTAATCATAATTTTTTATTCAGGACACTGTCTTAGTTCTAATTCATTCATGCTCACATTACATATTTATATAATTATTTTAGTGAACTATTTTTAATAATATATTAAGATGTGCAGCACTACATACAAAACAATAGTTGTATCACTCACAATAACTGACATTTAGCACATGGCCTATTTTCATCTCATTCCTTGCCTACCCAAGCAAAAATAATCTGAAAACTTTACTTTAAAAATATTTTATTGTCTTCTTTTTAATTTATTTTTATGAAAAATGTATCATAGTGGCATTTACTTTACCCCATAATATTATATTGCTAAATTGTATTCATATTATTGAAGGTATATATAATTATTTGTTTTGACTATAAAATAAAATTCTATTGTGTGTGAATATAACAGATTTTATTTGTTCTTTCTCACTTTGAAGAAATTTGGTGTGCTTCCAAGTTTTTGTTATTTTTATAAGGGCTTTTATGAACATTTTTACATCTTGGTTAATTTGCTAATATTAAAATAACCTGCACAATCTGCGATAAGCACAATTTAGTAACATTGCATTTTACTTTTCATATATTGTTACATTTAATTGCTAATATTTTTTGGGGGGGTTTCTACATCGAAGTTCATATGTAATATAGGCCTGTATTTTTCTTTTCAAACATTGTCCTTGTGTATTCACTGAGTGGCCAGATTACTGTGATCTCTGATCATATATATTAGAGGCCTGGTGCATGAATCCAGCCTGGCCAGGGGGAAGGGACATGGGCGGTTGGCCAGCCTGCTTGTTGGTCAACTCCTGGTCCAGGGGACAATTTGAATATATATATTGAATAGTATATAAGGCTATACACTGAGTGGCCAGATTATTGTGCGTTCAGAGATCATACGAATCTGGCCACTCTGTATATTCAGGTTATGCTGGCATCATAGAATAAGTTGGGTTGTGTATACTTTTATTTTTTCTGTTCTCAGGAAGTTTTAGTATAAAACTAAAATTATTTCTTGAATATTTGGCAAAAATCATTGAAGACATTTGGGCCTAAAGTTTTTCTGTGAGAATATTTTCTCTATAAATGATTCATTTTCTTTCATCATTAAAGGTGACTTGGAGTCACATTTTAAGTTTTGTCTTAAGTTTGTTTTGATAAATTATACCTTTCTCAACATTTATCCAGTTTTGTCAACACTTTCAGATATATTACCATGAACTTGTTCTCAATCTTCGCTTAATCCTGTCAAGGTCTGCAGGATTTGTAGCCATGACCACTTTTTCATTTCTGATATGAGTTATGTGTGCCCTTTTTTCCTTTATCATTCTTTATAGTTCCTCAATATTAATTAATCTTCTCAAAGCCCTAACTTGGTCTTTGTTAATCCTTTTGATTTTGTTGTTTCACTGATTTCTGCTCTTTTTTTCTTCTACATTTTTGGCTGTTTCTTTTTTCTAACATTTTGAAATTAAAATGTAGTTAATCTCTTCACAGGCACACTTATTTTCTAATAGATGTACTTAAGTATTATTTCAGGTAATTTTTTAGTTACCTATTTGTTATTGATTTCTAGCATAATTAAATTTTGGCCAGCATGTATAGTTTGTGCAATTTCAACATTTTGAAATTTGTGAAGACATATTTTATATCATTTGTACATAATCACTTCTAAAAATTCTTCTGATGTGTTTAAAAATGTGTGTTCCATATTTTGGAGTTACATAGCTCTCTATATATCCTCTAGGTCTTGTTTATTAATTGTATTAAATTCTATATTTTTGTTACTATTTTGGTAACAAACCCAGCTTTAATTCTATTAGTGTTACTGTAAGAATTTTAAGAAATGCATCTTTATGAAAATCTAATATTAACATTTTTACTTTTTCCAACTTTACTTTTTTTTCCTCTTCATTATTTTCTCAAGTTCTTTACACCTGGTATCTTTTCTTATTACTTCTCCCTGAAGTAATTATTATTTCTTTAAGTGTTAGTTACGAAATCCCCCAGTTACTATTTGAAAATTGCTTAATTTTACTTTAATCTTGAAGTACATTTATCTGACTATAGAACTCTAGGTTAAAATTCCTTTTTGCATTTAACACACTGACTACTCATTTCTGGTTTCCATTGTTTCTGTTAAGAAGGTGGCTGCTACCTTTCTCTGTAGCTCCTTTGAAGTTTCATCTTTGTTTTTGGTCTTTTTCTCTTTTATAATGATATGCTCGGCTATGGATTTAAATATATATGTAGTGACATACATATTATACTTGAGATTTCTCATGATTATTGAATCAGTGGACAGATTTCATTCCTCAGTTTAGAACTTTTAAAAATTCTTTTTTCTTTTTATTTTTTTTTACATATTGCCATGGCACTATTCTCTTACACTTCTCTATCTGGGTTGCCAATTATATGAATATTAAACCTTCTCACATGTCTTCTATTTCTTGCACTCACTTCTGTTTTCCCCTCTTCACCTCCTCTCTATGCTATGTTCTTAATGGGTTCTTCTCGTCTATTTCTTGTTAATTAGTTCTGTCTTTAATTCTCTATTAATCGTGTTCTTATTTCCAGTCATTTTCACTTATAGAATTTTTTTTTTAATATGCTATGTCATTTTTAAAGTTTTTGGTTTCCACATGAAATTTGTAAGCTCCAGGTGTACTTTTGACACATTTATTGAAAATTGTAAATATAGTTATTTAATGGTTTATGTCTGATAATTCTATCTGAATAGTTGAAACATTGATGCTATTTCTACATAGTCTTCCTCTTAATATTTTCTTTTCTTGCATACCTGGGCAACATTAGCTCTAAAATAGGCATTTTGAATTTGAAAAATGCTCTATAGGAGTAATTTGTGGCTTAAGATTGTGATTTTTTTCTTTGGAGTAGATTTTTTGTTTCTTTTGCTTGGTCCTTCAGGTCTTTCTCAATATACTAATAAGCTCAAGGTTTAAAGTATCATGAACCTACCCAGAATGAAATTTTAAGTCTGTTTGTAAAAGATCTTGAGATACATTTAGCTTTCCCTCTTGAGTAGAATTAAACAATAAGATATTCTGGGTTTAAACATTCTGTATTAGAATACAGGAAATGTATGTTTTCTTGCAATAAACACATTTACCACATGAAGAAGAGTTGGAAATAGCAGAATAAGATACTAATATATGCAAAATGCTTATTTTCTTTTTAAAAAACAGTGTGCTTTTGCATTGAAAAAAAAATCTTTCAGTGGCTTTTTCTTCATCATCAGTAACTTAGTTTGCTGCACGCTGTGTTTTAAAAATCCAATTCAGATAAGACATTTAGTATCATCATTTAGACGTGCCATTTTCTCCTGCTACACGGCGTTTAGGTGACAGCAATATATTTTGAACAATTTCTGCAAACACACTTCTTTAAAATCTATACACAAACTCAATTAGCGTTGAGGTCAGTAAGTGGGAAGGCATTTATAGAATCAATCATTTTGGGTTAAGGAGTAGACACCCTGCAAGCTTACTAATGGAATGGAAATAATGCCTGGAACCCCTCCAAACAGTGACAATCTCAATGGAGCAATTAAATATGTATGAAGAATGTTTGCTGAGAAGTTCAAACACATCAACCTGGGCTTTATATTTTTGGTTTAATTTATTCAGCACCTTCCAGTGAGCTGGTGCTTGACGGTCTAGCAGCGTTTCTGGGGCCTGCACATCCTGCATCCTGCACGGAGCTTTGACTGACAGTCCCTGGGAGAGAGTGGCTATTTTTAATCAGCTGAAGAAGCTCAAGCAGGGAGGGAGAATGGGAGTTTGGGATAAGCATTCAGGTACCCCACACGACCTCCTTAATACATTTGGCAATGTTAAGAGTGTGTCAGACAATCTTCATCCCATTTAATTGAAAGTACCAGCATTAGCAAAACCCCATTTCTGTTCACAGTGGTGGCAGTTAGGCCTTCAAATTACAATTCACATATGTTATTGCTGTAATCTGTATCTTCAGATCATTAATTTTCTCTCTCGCAAAGAGAAGGCTGCATAGTCTGCATGGTAGTGACTGGCTGCACTTTATGCCATTTATGAATAATGGAGCTATTATAATATTACTGAATAAATCATCTATAAATAAGTATTGCTGTGTGTTTTTTTTTTGGGGGGGGGGGGAAGAAATAGAGTGAGAAGGCATCATTTTCCTCTGTGCCCTAGTGTTTTCTGAATTATATAGAATGTAAATATGCTTCACGGAGAAAGGTTGTTTTCCTTTGGTTTGTTTTTTTCTTGGGGGTTGTATTCAAACATATGTGGGACACAACTAATAATCTCTCATTGGATAGATTTGCTCAGTTATTATTCTAGGCTGAAGTCTGCAGGAAATGGAATCACCAAACAACTAGAACCCATATAATGTGCAAACTATCAAAGAGGGTCACGGTTTTGAGAGGATTCTCGGTGACCTGATTTCTCTGGCAGCTACCCCAATCCTCTCCCCATTGCGTGTGGCCTCGCCCTAGGGAGCAGCCCTGCTTGGAGAGAGAGCCGCTACTCCGGAGTGAATGACAGCTCTGATGGATGCACTGCAAAGCCCACGCATTCATCTTTGAGAGAGATTTACAGCATTATTAAAGGGAAAGGCTGGAGCATCACCATAATTTAACTGGATCTAACATGAAAACAGCCCTTCTAAAGTGGAAACCTGAAATCCCACGGAGGCATTTAAAAGGTGGTTACTGATGGCCCTGTCATGGCCAATTTATGCGCCGTGGAAGCTCCGTGCTTTCAAAGCTGCTTTCCGGACCCTGGCGTTTAAAGCCTGTGAGGCTATTGGTTGGATGCCTTTCTTATCCTCAGGAAATCTGAAGGGTGATTGTGTGATGAGAGATTCAGCTCCGCTGGGACAGGCCGTTTCACGGTCTTTGATCGCAACCTGAGGCCAAGCTGGTTTGACCATGGTCCCAGACCACCGAGGGAATGCATTGCAGTCCATTCACTTATAAGTAAGGTAGATTTAAGAAAACTATGTATCAAGTTAACTTATAGCCTTGGCCAAAGCATAATCTGAAATACCAAATAATCTTATGAGCTGACACAAAAGAATAGTTAGGACCAGCAGTCCTAACTGTTCTTGTAGTTAGGGACTCGGTATCCTATGAGGTTGAAGAAAATGGCCTTAAAGTCATGCACCTCTATTTAGGTCAAGTGCAAATTTCCAGGGTCACAAACAAGTAAGTAACAAAGTGAAACATCCAGCATCAGCCTCTTAAAGTGCTGATTAGGTCATATTTTTAGAAGGAAAAGTGCAGAAACTTTTACTCTGCAGCTGGTAATACCCTACCCAGAGATAGTCCCCACCCTCCTCTCGCTGCCCCCAGCCTCAGCCTGCTTCCTTACAGAAAAAAAGCAAAAAAGCAACCTTCCTGGCACAGTGTACAAGGCTTTATAGCATCTGCTGCACCTCTCCAATTCCAGTTTTTCATCTCTTGGTATACTTACACACCAGCTTACACAGGATCAGCTCAGATTCCGCAGGCTCTCCCTGTGCCCTTCTGGGTGCCCTTGACCATACTTCACCCTTGCCTAGAGGACCTTCCTCCCTCTTCCATCCGTTAAACATCCACACCCAAGTGCTCATCTTAAATGCCTTTAAAAGCAACAACAGAGTAGGATTTAAAGGCATTACACATGTCAGGTCACTTCATCCAGGAGAAAATTTAATTGTTCTCTAAAATGAGAACAATATAGAATATGAAGGAAAAGTTTATTGGTTTTGATAATTATTTACTTGGAAGACAGTAAGGAAAAAAAGGGGGAAGGAAAGGGAGAGGTAAAACGAGAAAAATAGCAGTCCTCTTTATATTGAGCCTGAAATTAGGGTCCCTGGCCCTAGTCAGGAAGCATGCGGGAGGCAACCAATCAAAGTGTCTCTCTGACAAAATGTTCCCCTCTCTCTGTCTCTCCCCCTCTCTTCCACTGTCTCTAAAGATCAATGGAAACATATCCGAGGGTGAGAATTAACAAAAACAAACACAAAAGAATTAATCGATTAGAAAAACATTATGAAAATAGAACAAGTTGATAGAAAAATATATAGGAATGACTATTAAACATATAAAATGAACAACTTCATTATTGATCATAGAAATTCAAATAAAAGCCATAAGATACCATATTCCACTTATCAAATTGGCCTTGGATTTTAAAACGATTTTTGCCTGGCCAGTGGTTGAGTGTGACCCATGAACCAATGGTTTACTGATTTTATTCCAGGTCAGGGTACATGCTTAGGTCTCGGGCTCCATCCTCAGAAGGGTGAGTGCAGGAGGCAGCTAATTGATGATGTATCTCTCTCATCAAGATTTCTATCTCCTCCTCTCTCTTTCATCTCTCTCTAAAAACCAATAAAAACATTTTTTAAAAATGTTTCTACTGTGTTAGATAAACATAGACACTTTTCACTGCCAGTGGGGATTGTACTTTGAATCAACCTTACAAGAAAAATATTTTATAATATGGAAAGTACACATAAAATAACTATGTCCTTTATTCAGTAATTATTCTGCTTTTGGATCATATCTTAAGCAAGTACTAGATATTGACTAGGTTCTAGAAATAACTAAATGTCTAATAACAATACCAAGTAAATTTAATAGATTTTTGTCATGGGATGTTACAGAACTGTGTAAGATAGTATTTTTGAAGGATGTTTAAGTTTTCTGATAAAAATATCTCAAATTTAATAAGCTAAGTGAATAAAGCAGGATACAAACTTGGACATGGCAGGATCACAATTTTATAACACACACAAGCACACGCGCGCGCGCGCACACACACACACACACACACATTCATACATAGCTATAGAGAAAATATAATACTAGAACTGAATACAACCAAAGAATAAAAACCACTGGCAGGAAAATCATGCATCAGATTGCTGCAGGAATAATTTTATTTTCTACTATATACTGTCCTGTAATTTTCTATTAGCATTTAAAAATGATATAGAAGATAAGTTTTGAAAAGCAATCCTCTCTCATTTCAGAATGAGGATATACGACTGGACACTGATGAGACTTAGGGATTGTTGGTGACATGAGCTGTTATAGTCACCTGACAGTCAATCCAGCAAGGGCTCTGGTCCCCAACAGCATGTTTATATCAACCCCGTGTAACTCGACTTGCATTACGCAAACACTAGTTAGCAGCATTATTGTTTTGTGGTTAGCAATTTTGGAAAAACTTTATTTTAAAATAAATATATACACACACACACACACACACACACACACACACACACACATACATATGTGAAATGTAGCCCAGCTGGTGTTGCTCAGCTGTTGAGCATCAACCTATGAACCAAGAGGTTACCAGTTGGACACATGCCTGGGTTTCGGGCTCTGTCCTCAGTAAGGAGCATGCAGGAGGCATCCTATTGATGTTTCTCTCTCATAGATATTTCTATCACGTTATCTCTCCCCTTCCTCTTTCTAAAACAATAAAAACACATTTTTAAAATTATGTACATATAGCTTGTATATACATTTTATGTACATAAATGACTATATATAAACAAATCACACATATACACACATATATTTTTAAAAATAGAACATGTTTTCTGAATTTTTAAATTACATTTCTGTATATTATTTTAAATTGCAGGTATGTCCAGCCTATAGTATTTAAAGCTCTTTCAGTTGGATATATGGAATCTCATTATTATACTTAAAATAGTTAATATTAGATGTGGACCTAAAATGTCATGTTTTAACCTTTTAAATATGAAAAAGAGAAGAAATATGCAATCACATGTTTCAATAAAGCTAAATTCATTATGGGCCCCATCTCATTATTTATGATTTGATCTGAATCACAAGATGAAATTACTCTTATAAATAATACATGGGTATTTCGTGTGGATTTTGATATAGATTTATACAATGTGGAATTTTACTGCCTTATATTGCTAGCATTGTTGAATTTTATGCCAAAAATTATGGCCAGTAGTAATATAATACACTAGAATTTAGTATGATGTCACCAACCCCTCAAAAATAATTTACAGATACAATTAAAAATCAGTATAAAATAACCTGGGCTTTTATTGAACTTGATTTCTGCTTCTGAAAAACAGCATTATTTGAGATAATAAAATAAGTGTTTCTATTTAAAAAAAAAATCAATGCCTTAAAGCATCTTCATTATCTCAAAAAAATGCACAATTTTTTTTTCTACAGGCTATTGATTTACCAGTCCTAGTATGTGATGATATTTTTGTTTTAAGTCTTTTCAAAACAGTTTGTAACTTGGACATTATGTAAATAAATAGCCCAGTTTTATACTTAGTCTCTTCCCTTTTCCAGGTCTGTAACTGGGTCCCCGTTGGCCCCAGCAAAAGATCTTTACCACCCTAGTTAACCTTTCCTCACACAAAGGAAAAAGGGATTTATGAAATATCTATTATATACCAGATACTTACACATATGATACTTCATCAAATCTCAAATAGCCCATATACTAGGTCATCTAAGAGACCATGTGACTTGAGTAAAGAATACTAAGGCAAGAAGAAGTTGCATATTGATGAGAATTTTCCTTTCCTGAGTCAAGTATTCCACCTAGATACCACTTGAATCCCAGATCCCTGGTTCTACTGGGTGAAATTAAACACTTCATGCAGGAGAACAAAGAGATATAATATGCAATGAGGAGGAATCCATGAGAAAACATTTCTACTTTACATAAAATATATATTGTGCACAGATTTTGGGGGTTGACCCAGAATTACTGCTGGCATAGTATTTCTCACCTTTGCTGTTCAGTCATAACCTTGTTAATTTTCAGAGCCTTCTTTAGAATAATTTGTATCTCATACATAAAATAAACAGGTTCAGAAATCCTAGAGATCATTTTTATTTATTACTTTTATGGAGAGATATAATCTAATTTGAAACGGGGAGATGTTGGTCGAAGATCAAAGCTTCAGTTACCCAGAATGAAGTTCTGGGGAGCTAATGTAAAGCTGGTGTCCATAGTGTATTATATCACATTGGATAATTGAAATTTGCTAAAAGAGTAGGTCTGAAATGTTCTCACCACACATCACACACACACACTATATGAAGTGATGGATTTGTTTAATTAGTTTGATTGTGATAATTATTTCACACACACACACTATACTGTATATATGTATATAGGTTAATTTCTTGTTGTATACCATAAATATATAAGTGAATTTTTGTCAATTAAACCTCAGTAAAATTGGAATAAAAAATAAATTGCATTATATATTAAAGTAGTTTGAATATTTATGTTTTCCATGATGGAACCTTAATGACCTTTTTCCTATGAAAGTTCTTATTTTGGTTTAGCTTCAGATTTAACTCAGTAGTACTAAAACATTAGGTAGGTATTTATGGACAAACTGCATCTATGGAATAATATTTGATGCTAGACAGTACAAACCCTGACAAAGCATAAACAAACCTTCCTACTCATTCCATTAGGTTTCTTAAAATATGTATTTGTAGGTTTGGTTTGACATTTGTTCTTGGTACCTTAGGCAGTTACTCTCTATAATACATGAACAGGCATGGCCTCGGTGAATAATTGGCTGTTTTATTTCTTTCAATAATTTGAAAGACTTGCTGCTCATGGAGCTGATTATGAAGTTTCATTCACTTATGAAAACATTTTTCTTCTTCCCTGATGACATATGGTGTGTATTCTAGGGAAATATTTTAAACATTAAAGCATCACCAGGGGGAAAAAAGATTAGAGTGTTTTGACATTTCTTTTATTTAAACTCTTAGAGGAGAAAAATCAACTTTGTTAAATGAAAGCATCTATATTTTTTTAGACTTCTTTGAAGAAACATTAGAGATGAGTTCAAAACACCTGTAGTATTTAACTTGGAAAGCTTGGCACAATTCAATAGCGTTTCTTTAAGGCATCTCAGCGGAGAACATAGATTTCCTTGAGAATCACATGTAAAATTCATGGAATCCAAAAATGTGTAGCGGTGACTGTGCCCTAGGCTTCTGGAATATTGAGAGGAATATTGATAAATTCAGCCCAGATGTTTCATCAGTCTGCATTTTACAGCAGGGGAGACACTAGCTACAGGCGGCCACTGATCATCTGGGATATAGCCAATCTGTACTGAGGTGTGTACTAAGTGTAACTGTATATATACTTAGGAAGTATACTGAATGCCAAGGATTTGGAGGAAAGAGAGTGGTAAATACCATTCATAAATTTATCTTAATTATAGGTTGCAATGATAGTATTTTAGATCTATTTGGATATGTTATTAAAATGAATGCCACTTTTTTCTTTTCACCTTTTTTTTAATGTGGCTACTAGAAAATTAAAATTTACATATGTGGCTCACATTTATGACTCATGTTATATTAAACATATATATCAATATGTATAAATATTTAAATAGAAATAAGCTTCATTTTTTTATAATGTGTTCTGTGATATACCTCTAGCACTTCCAGGTAATTGTTCCTCACTAAATTATAGGTAACGCTGAGCCTTTCTTCTAATCATCTGAGAGCTATGGCTTACCATGAGGTGGTAAACCTTATCTTAAATGTTCTAGTCATGTAATATAGCAATGTGAGTTCCTAAGAACTATGAGTTTCTACAATGTGCTGGGTGAGTTACATAATGATCTTATTTACTCTTCATAACACACCATGACGTAGTTTTTATAACCCTAGTTTTAAGATGAGGAAACCGCATTTCAGACAGATCAAACACTTGTCCAATACTACAGTGACTAAGTAGTTGAGTCAGGATTCAAACTTAATGTGTGAACTTTTACAACCCATTCTTTGTTCACCATGCAACTGCCCATCTTATATCTCAAAGCATCCAGAAATCTACAAAGCTACTGACTTCTATCAGGGAGTGAAGTCAAAGTGTCCTGATCTTTTGGGGGTGATTGGAATTATTGTGGATAACAGTGAAACAAGATTTCTCCAACCTAGGTGCTCTATAATTAAATCTATACTTCAAGGAATGATAAATCATTGCATTTCCTGAAATGGACACTTTATCTAAATTTTTCTGTGTATATTACCATGGCAATGACTTAATAATTACATTTGATAGTATTAAAAATAATACTGTCAGTTGCTTGCTCGGTGGTTAGAGCACATGTGTCAAACACAAGGCCCGCAGGCCAAATCCGTCCCGCCAGGCCTTGCAATGTGGCCCGCACCACACTGTCATCACTGCACTCCGCTGCGTTTCCATCACAATGACAGTTTATGACTGTTCAGTAAACCATTTGGCCCGCAATTTAGGCTGGATTTTAGATTTTGGCCCCTTCTCTGATTGAGTTCGACACCCCTAGGTTAGAGCATGGGTCCATATCCTGGACCAGGGCATGTTACCTCAGTTGCAGGTTCTATCTCCAGCCCTGGTTGGTACTTGAGCCAGAGGGAACCAATCAGTGAGTCTCTCTCACATGGATGTTTCTCTCTCTCTTTGAGTTACAGAAAAAAAGCATTTAAAACTAAAAACTTATTATTAAATTATTCATGCTCTGGTTCATATATAGTACTATAAATATTTGAATAATTAAATAATAGAACTGATCAGTTTATGTAATAAAATTTTTAGTTAAAAACCAATAGTTTCTTAAAAAACAACAAAACCCTACTTTGAAAATGACTGAAGAAGCACATTAGAACCTTGTGTTGTAGCCTACCTCAAGTAGGTTGTGCTGATTTTGTTCACTGGACAGAATTAGCTGTGGATATCTTCCCTGTTGCTCCCAGGTAGGGACTGGTGGTAGTCATAATGTCCTTCCATTGCACATAGATCTACTGCCCAGAAGGTCCTGTTGGTCACCAAAATAGCCCACAGATACCTGCATTCCCTTAATCATCCATAGACATTACTGTCCTTTCAATGGTAATTCCTATGAGATTGTGCCTTCAGGTTCATTTGTGGTTTTCTGACTTGTGTCCCAGCTAAGAGGAGGTCTTGCCTCAGCCACCAGGAGCACAGCTGTAAAGACTCCTTTAATGTTAGATAAAAAGCCATGTGATATCAAATGAGATTGTACGTAAAAAGGCTGTAATTCCTAGTAATAAAAAACTTTCCATTTTCTAATATTCTTTATTTGTAATCCATTGGTGATATAATCTACTAGAGGCCCAGTGCACAAAATTTGTGCACGGGGGTGGGAGGGTGTCCCTCAGCCCAACCTGAACCCTCTCCAATCTGGGATCAGGCCTAAAGGAGCAGTCAGGTATCCCTCTTACAATCCAGGACTGCTGGCTCCCAACTGCTTGCCTGCCTGCCTTCCTGATTGCCCCTAACCACTTCTGACTTCCAGCCTGATCACCCCCTAACCACTCCCATGCCAGCCTGATTGATGTCTAACTGCTCCCCTGCATGCCTGTTTGCCCCAAACTTCTCTCCTCTGCCATCCTGGTCACTCCTAACTGCCCTCCCCTTCAGGGTTGATTGCCTCCAACTACCCTCCTTTGCAGACCTGGTCCCTCTCAACTGCCCTCCCTTGCAGGCCTGGTGCCTCTCAACTGTCCTCCCCTGCTGGCCATCTTGTGTCCACATGGGGGCAGGATCTTTAACCACATGGGGGCAGCCATATTGTGTGTTGGGGTGATGGTCCATCTGCATATTACTCTTTTATTAGATAGGATAGAGGCCTGGTGCACAGGTGGGGGCCAGCTGGTTTGCCCTGAATCAGGGTGGGGGTTTGCTTGGGGTGTGGGGTGGCCTGAGTGAGAGGCCTGTGGTGGTTTGCAGGCTGGCTATGCCCCCTGGCAACCCAACGGGAGGCCCAGGTATCTGGAATTTATTTACCTTCTACAATTGAAACTTTGTAGCCTGGAATGGAGCCAAGTCTCCTGCTTGCTTTGTGGTGGCAGCCATTTCTGTTGGAATTTGTTACCTTCTATAATTGAAACTTTGTAGCCTTGAGTGGAGGCTTAGGCCGGCCAGGGCAGGTGGAAAGCTTGGCTTCCGCCATTGCTAGGAAAACACCTCCTTCCTGCTCTCTGTGGTGTAGCCATCTTGGTTGGGTTTATTTGCATACTAGCTCTGATTGGCTGTTGGGTGTGGCTGGTGGATGTGGCTTGTGAGTATAGTGGAGTGATGGTTAATTTGTATATTACTCTTTTATTAGGTAGGATTATTATCTCCTATATTAAATACTAAAACAAAAAGTGTAAGTATTTATTACTTGATATTTGGAAAAAAGACTATTCAGAATGAAATCATTTTAAAGCTGGCTACTTTGGCAAACATTTTTTGCTATGGCAGCCTGTCCATTGGGCTATGCAAGTTTAGAAGGAAAAAAGACAAATATATTTTTATGGATAGCAATTAGCTTAGTTTAGTAAACAACCCTCTATCTCTCCAGACTCACCCTCAACCACCACTATTTTTTATGTGGGAAACCATATATAAATCATGGATTCTGGGAGCAGGAAGAGAGACAGGCATAAATCTTGGAGTTAAGCATTTTAATCAGAATCCACAAGTAAGCAGAGAGATAAAAAATAATTTTAAGAAGCTGCTTTTAAAATATTCTAGTTTTAAATTAAGAGTTGCATATTAGATTTTAGCATATTTCTTCTACTAGTATCTCTATTATAGAATAAATTGAGTCCAGTTTGTCTTAGATTTTTAAAATGTAATTTTGAAGAGTAAGTCTATAAAGATTGAAAAATTTACTGTATGTTTGTCCACCTTAATATATAATTTTTAGGAAACATCAATTTAAAAATTATTAATAAAATAATGATCATTTATGTAGTATCTGACTCAAAAACTAAAATCTTCCATCTACTGCCTCCAAAATACAAAACTATAACGTAGAAAGTGCAAAACAGTCTGAAAATTTTTCTCTTGGTACCAAAAATCTGGACTTCTGGCACAATAGAAAGAAAGCCTTTTGATATTGAGGATTTAGCCTTTCTTTGTATTGCATTTACCTAAAGGCTTATATTAAAAATCCTTGATGTTGTCGGTTCTTATGAGTACTAGTTGTTATATGGAAAATTCATATTAAAAATAGAGCTTAAGGAAGCAGTACAATTTAATAATAAAAACATTGATGGAAGGTACGGTGTTGTTCAATAAATCCTACTATTGATATTATGACATTTAACTGGTAATAAAACCCATTCTAAATTTTCCATTGGAGTGATAAATTGAAGACTAGGAGTTTGAAAAACCTTTACATGTGCCATCATTTTGAATGGGGTTTGAAACAAAGTGTTGGAGTAAAACTCAATTAAAAGCATGTCAGGATGCCCTCTGATTGAAGTTCTGGATTAGACTTTTTTTTTTTTTTCTTTTCACTTTTCACCTTGTAAAATTCACCTTATTGTAATTTTCTATTGATTTGGGCAGGAATTACAAGATAATGACCTTTGTTCAGAGCTGGAAATTACCTTGCTTAATGAAATGGAATGTAAACAGTCAATGTGTTTGCTATTAAAAGAAAATCCATGGGAGCTTTATGTGAAAGGAAAACATGTAATGATTAATATAGGTATAAACTGGATTCTCCAGAGCTTTTTCTGGACATGTTTATGCAAAAGAGAAGCTCTGCCTTAAAAGTAAGGAGGGAACAGTGTCGTGCTAACTGTATTCAACATTCTAAAATTTGAGTGGTACCACAGATTTTTCAGTACACACACACACACACACACACACACACACACACACTTTGCAATGTGTATGTATATGTGTGTATTAATTTCAGTTTCTATAAATTTGAATTAATGGTGCATATATGCTCATACACTCATTGTTCACTTATTTGTTTCAGAAAAATGTAACATAGAAATAAAAAAGAAATCCACTTTTCATTTGATGGGAAAAGAAAACTGAAACAGAGTAATGACACGATCAGGGAAATTTTGTTTACCCATTGGTAGGAACAGAACAGGGAAGTCTGTTTATTCCTGTTGCTTCATGTTTGATATAAATGAAGGAGGTATTTTATTGGAGGTACAAAAGTAATCAGTAGAAACACACACTAAGCTACCAGAGTATGCTTCCCATGATTTTTATTCCATATTATGTCTTTATAGAAGATAAATTGATATCATACACCACTATTTTTCATGGCATGAGATTAATTTTTTAATATTGCTATCCTACCAAATGAAAGTCACCTTTAAGAATGGAAGCTAGGTTAAAAAAAAAGTGTTCTACTTTTTATATAATAATTTATTATTGAAATTGTGCTTTTTTATAAGGCTATAACTTTCCTTTGCTGTGTCACAGAGAGTTAGCAGCATTTATAACAACACATTTAATTTAAATAAGTTGGCGTTTGAACTAGATAACACTTTCAGTTTGGAAAGTTAATGATATGGTAAAATAAATTCAGAGTAGCCTTTACCTATTATGTAAAGTTTTAAAGAAACCAAATGTTTCTATGTTTATTTATTTTTGATTCCTCCTGCCTTTTAGAAAAACATGAAATCTGTTATTCTAACTATTTCCTGTGTGATATGGGACCTGTAAGGCAAAATAAATGTCATCTAGATAAAAGAACTGTGCCTGAAGATGATCAGTCATTTGGCAGACCTGCCATCAATGATGCTATCCTTTCTTTGGAATACTTTGTCATATTTCTCATAAGGAAAAATAATGAAAAACACATTATTGTATAATATGTGAAAAGTATAAATTGACAATGCACATATTCTTTCACCTGCTTAAAAAATAGATAATCAAGCTCTATCCTGTTAGTTCATAATTTATTTTAGTGAAGGTGCATTTATATCCTAGAGGGTTACATAAACATTGTCAAAGTAACAGAATTGTTTAATGTTTTACAACAATTCAACCTAATAATTAGAATCCCAGATTTAGCCTCTAAAATGTTACTAAATGTCATAGCTTTCTAAAGAATCCAGAGTTCTCAGTATACACCTACAAATAGACTAACGGTGCCTACATAGGTAAGAGATTCAGTTTAATAGGATAAAGCTATATTAAACAGACTAGGAGATAACCTATTTATTTCTGGATAACCTATTTTTTTTCTGAATAGTTTGTTTTTCATCTGCTTGTTTGTTCATTTTTTCCATCTCTCTTGTCTAACTAAAAAATCTGACCCTAGCTGGAAATCCAGAATCCACTCTCAGTGTTCTCCATCACCATCTTGATTTTAAAACTCTTAATCAAGCTTCACTCCATGGCACATGTTTTGTTTTCTATCATCAGTTTTAGCTCTTAAAATAAGTATTTGATTTTTTTGAGATAATTTTTATATGTGGTGTGAGGTATTAATTAAACTGTATGATTTTGCATGTGATTATCAAATTATCCTAGCACCATTTGTTGAAAAGACCTTTTGAATGGTATTGTCACCCTGGTCAGATATCAATTGGCCATAAATAGGTAGGTAGATTTCAGGACTCTCAATTTTATCTCATTGACCCAAATATCTATTCTTATGACAAATGTCCCTTGTGTTTTCATTTAAATTTAGTACCAGCTTGTGAATTCTGCCAACAAATCAGCTAGGGTTTGGATAGGGATTACACTGACTGTGTATATAATTTTTTTTCTTCAATTTGAGTAGTATTTCCATCTTGACACTATATTAACTCTTTCAATCCATGAACATGAAATGTCTATTTGTGTCTTCTTTAACTTCTTCCAACAATATTTATAGTTTTCAGAGTATAAGTTTTACACTTATTTTGTTAGGTTAATTGGTAAATATTTTATTTTTTTGATACTAAAATAAATGAAAATTTTATCAATTTTGTTTTTAGATTGCTCATTACTAGTATATAAAAATGCAATCAGCTTTTGTATATTGATCCTGCAACCTTGCTTTATTTAGTTATAAAAAGCAGGTTTATAATTATTTGTATGGAAAATAAGACAATAAATAATAATAAATAAGAACAAACTCTGTGTTTCTCATACTCATAACTATACACCTACTTTTGTCCCACCCTGTATCATGTCATTTTTCATTTTAATTTATTTGCTTATTTTTCCTGCCTAATTGCCTGGTTAGAACTTCTACTATAATGTTGAATACTTTGTGATAGCAAACATCCTTCTTTGCTCTGATATTAAGAGGAAAGCTTACAGTTTTCACCATTAAGTATGCTCTTAGTTATTGGTTTTTCATAGATGGGTTTTACCAGGTTGAAGAAGTTTCTTTCTATTCCTGGTTGATTAAGTGCTTTTATCATGAAAGGATGTTGAGTTTGGGGTTGGTTTGGCCAAGTGTTTTTTTTTCTCTGTCTATTGAGATGATCATGTGATTTATTTTTGTGAGGGGGCCATTTTTCTATTAACAAGATAGATCATGTTGATTTCCACATCATAAACTAATTTTGCAATCTTGGTATAAATTCCAGTTGGTCATTGTGTATGATTTTCTATTATATGTTGCTAAATTTTGTCAGTATTTTGTTAAGGTATTTTGCATCTACGTTAATAAAAATATTGTTCTGTAATTTTCTTTTCTTGTGATATTATTTTGTTTGGTATTAGGGTAAACTGGCCTCATAGAATAAATTGGGAAGTATTCATTTCTCTTCTATTATTTGGAATAGAATGTAAAAGACTGATATTGATTATTTAAGTATCGATACTGGCTACAATTTACTATTGAATGCCATCTGGACATGGACTTTTCTTTGTGAAAAATATTTTTTAAATTACTAATTTTATCTCTTTACTTGTTAAAAGTCTATTTAGATTTTCCATATACTCTTGATATAGCTCCAGTAGTTTGTGTGTCTTTAAAGAAAAAAGGACATTTCACCTGTGTTACCTAATTTGTTAGCATATTGTTGTTTATAGTATTCCCTTATAAAACTTTTAAAAATTATTTCTGCAAGATCAGTAGTGATGTTTTGTGTTTCACTATTGATTTTAGTCATTTGAATATTTCTTACGGTCAATCTAGTTTAAGATTTGTTAAGTTTGTCAATACTTTCAAAACAAATAATATTTTGTTTTGTTTGTTCTATTGTGCTTTTATCCTCGATTTATTTGCTAATTTTTATTATTTCTGTTGAGCAAATGGCATCTGTTGCTTTTCACCAGAGTAGCAGTCTGCACTCTCAGAGTCACTAAGGAAAACACAGTGCAGTCAAGCATCAGATAGAACAATGCTTTACTCACAGAGAAGAAAGAGCAAAATCGGTTTTAGTATTGAGCATCCATCTCCTATTCATTTCCCTATTGGCAGTGGGTTTCTCTCAGCAGGCAATGCAGAACAAATGGCCTGCGTGCACCCATCTTGTATCCCAGAATGAAGGACTCTGTCCCCTGCCTTCGGGGGACAGGTATAGCAGTGGGGTTGGCCAAGTGCCACATGGAACACATGCTTAAGCAGAACAAAGGAACATACATCAAGTCTAAGACAGGGGAACATATTTCTATACAGGATGATTAGTTTAATACAGGCTGTGTGGACTCTTTATCTCTTTGGAAGCAAGTGTTCCCTGCACAAAGCCTATTATTATGTAACTGTGTGTGTGTGTGTGTGTGTGTGTGTGTGTGTGTGTGTGTGGAAGGGAATCTGTGGAGGTCGAAAGACTGCATGGCACATGACTGCCTTTCTCAACACTTTTATTCATTCTGTGCTTTGGTTTTAGCTTGCTCTTTTGCTAATTCCTTAGGGTGTAATGTTATTTATTTGAAATATTTCTTTTTTTTTAATGTAGGCAATTACAGCTCTAACTTTGCCTCTAAAAATTGTATCCTGTAAGTTTTGATTTGGTTATGTTTTAGTTTCATTCATTTTAAAATATTTTTAAATCTTTTGTAATTTATTTTGTGACCCATTGGCTATTCTGTATTAATTTCCCCCAAATTTCTGTAACTGCCTTCCATGTGTAGCCTATTGATTCACCCCAACATTTGCAAACCTACTAATGGTTTTTAAATTGTATGTTATATTTTAAAATTTGACTCACTGAAAAATCAAATAATATGACTGGACATGCAATTAAGGCGATGGCATTAAATCTGTTCAAGTGAAGGAGCATACAACCAGTGCCAAGGTCACATAGACTCACTGTTTCATACTCAAACAGTTGCTCAAAGTCATGGACAGTCAAGGAGAGAAGAAAGAGAGGTCTACCAGTCTTGTTTTCACTGCACTTGTCTTCTTGCTTTTCATCCATGCCTCTTTTTACTCAGGTCCTTTAAATTAATCATAATATAATGATAATTTTTGAAAATTACCCAGTTTCACCAAGTTATGGCCCTTTCCACATTGGGCAAATCAGATATTTCTGTGCTTGCTCTAGAGTGAATGGCCTTTTTATCACTTAATGGTACCCCAAAAAGTATAACCATTTTCATCATTTCAAAGATCAAGACCTTAATAGAAGTACACATAAATAAATAGTATGAACCACTACTAGAAACCAGTTTCTCTCTTTTCTTTGACAAAGTTTTCTTTTTAAACATTTGAAGAGTTTTTATCATTTGGATCCTGTTAAATGGATTATAGGGCTATAATAAGTTAAATTTTACTAAGAGAAATTGCATTTAGATATTAGTTGGCATTTTTTATGCTTGAATGAGCTGAAAAAGCATCATTCTCTCAGTTAAATTTTAAGAAAAGACACAGAAACAGCTTTCCCTGCTAACTACTTTCTCTTTATACACTGGGAGACAAATAGCTGGACCAATTTTCTGTTAAGACTAATTTTCATTTTCCAATTCAGTGAGCTATTTACTGTGAATAGATGTTCCCAGGAAACCTAGCTTTATTCTCCAGTTTGGATAGGTAATGGTTGTAGTTGATTTTAATTATCTTAGGTGAGCATTTCTTTCCTGTATCTAGTTTGGAAATGTTTCTAATAAGCAATCATTTTTAGGTTTCCAGAAATCCTACATTTCTACAGCCATATTAACTTCCCATTGCTACATAACAAATTACCATCTTAAAAAAAACAACAACAACTATGTATTATCTTAAATAAGTCCTGTAAGTCAGGAGTCTGACAAGATGTGACTGGATACTCTGCTCAGACTTAAGCTGTCAGCTGGCTGCATTTTCATCTGAAGCATGAGGTCCTTTACTAACATTATTTCTCTTGTTGCAGAATTCAGTTCCATGTGAGTATAGGACTGATGTTCCTGTTTTATGGCTCATTTTATCCCTCTAAGATGATCCTTTGTCTCTTCCCTCAGTCCACCAAGTAATTCTAGTGCCCCCCATAAGACTTCCCTTTATTCCTGATTACACTCTGATACATGATGGTCTTCTCTTCCTAATTACATTATAACTCATTTCCCTAATTATATTTTAACGTATTCTAGAGTAGATGTATGTGTGTCATATTTCTGTGCTGATATATGGTTGTCCCTCAAATATGCATGCTAACTACTTTCTCTTAATGAGGAAATGATTAAGTCAAAGTCAAAATTTGTTACCGAGAAATACATTCTATGAAACAGAATGACTTGAAATGGCTGTTCTTCATTGATACAACATACCAGAAAATTGAAACATTAAATACCTTTGCCTGATATATTTGGGTAAACTCTAATAAAACTATCAATTACTTGGCTAATCTCGGCTAAATATTTTTAAATTGAATTATTCAGTACCCTCAATTTTCCTCTTCCTCTTTACTGAAGATCCTGGGAGCAGAACACAAATTAGTACCATATCTGGGTTTACAGAGAAAATATCTGTAACTATATTTATTTTCAATTTTGCAATTTTCAGGGGAGTCTTATATTGAAGAAGAAAGTATTTTCAACAATGATTCATTTTCAAAATTATTCAATAAAATTTCTATGTAGCATTTGGAATTTGGAGGCATGAGTTTATTTTTGAAATTATATTTCTCTCCCTTCTATAATATTGTTTTATTCTGGACCTCTCATATATTTCTGGTCTTATTAGTCTTCATCTTTCTCTGGATACATGGTAGAAAGAGGTGATCTTCAAAATTTTGCCTTGATTTTTTTCTTATTTTAAAAAATATTTATTTTTTTTTACCTGAAAAATTGTATTCATCCTATGACTGACAAGTATATGTGTTTGAATGAATTGGATTTCAGGACCTGACCTTTCTTTGGCCCAGATTCCTATCTCCAGCTGACTGTTGTTCATTCATATATATATGAATGAACTTTGTAATATTTCATCCCTGCTTTCTTTCATATTTCTCACTTCAGTTAATGGCTTCACAATCCTTTTAGTCACACAAACTACAATAGAAACTTTGAAAACTTAGCTATTCTTCCCTTATGCTTCATTACCCATCCATTAATATTCCCATACTTCACTTCAAATTTGTCTTTTTCCTGCAATAGCCTTTCCATTGTAGAAATCTATCCATCTTTTAGGTCTAATTTAATTAAACCTCCCAGCTACCCTTCCTACCTGATAAAAATGAATCAGGTATTCTTGGAAATATCCATAGCTTTATGGTTTTTACTTGTGTTTATTTTGTATGTACTATCATCCTTCTACTAGCAACAAATTTCCTTAAGGGCAGAGATTATTCCTCTTTTCAATTTAACTCTGTGCCTTTGGCATAGTAGATGCAAACAAATGTTTCTTGAATTCTCTGTGCTCTTGCCTGCATTACAATGTAAGTTTCTCAAAAAGCAAAACTATTTCCCAAACTTATACATTACAGCATTTTCTATCCAGGAGCTTTCTAAATTCTTGAGGAAATTACACATTTTATACAGCTTCAAAATTCTCCACTAGGTTGACCAGACAAGGCTGATGCTCTGCCTTTAAAATGCCAATAAGAAGCCCAGCCCAAATGGCTCAGTGGTTGAGAGTCTGTCTACCTATAAACCAGGAGGTCATAGCTCAATTCCTGGTCAGGGTACATGCCCAGGTTGTGGGCTCAATCCCCAGTGAGGGGTGTGCAGGAGGCAGCCGATCAATGATTCTCTCTCATCATTATTGCTTCTATCTCTCTCTCCATCTCCCGGCCTCTCTGAGTAAATAAAAATATATTTTAAAAATGCCAATAAGCAATTCTTAATCAAATCAAAGTTATGAGTTGGTCCTCTGATCACTAGTGCATCATGCTAGCCTCCTATTTTTGAGTGAGTATTGTTTTTTTCAACAGTTTGTTCTGAATACTTAAATAAAAAAAAATCTTCATGAGTACCCAACAGAAACTAAATATATATCTGCAGTAATAAAGCTTTAGGTGCTTTAAAAATATTTTCCCTTAGAATTAAAGAATGAAGTGTGTCTTCTATAAATCTAAATACTAATGTTTGATTTTCCATTGTGATATGACATTATTTCCATAAGTATTTTTTTTTTACAACTTTAGGAAATATTTTTGTTCTTCTTGTCTATTTTCATAAAAGTATTTTGTGTTCATACTGTCTACTTTCCTCAACATTATATCATGAGCCCAATGTCATTGAAAATATTTTTTCCCCAGGGGTGTTTGTGGAGAGTTCTGAAAGTATTCTTCCCAATGGGCAGGCTCCTATTGATATATCCTTTTCAAGAGATGTTTGAGATGATAGTGAAAATATACTCATGGCGTTGTTTTTTCACTTATCTAAACATATTGGCTTCAACAAAGTCACAAAATTTTACTTGAACATTTATTTTTAGCCCAGCATGCAAATTCATCCTATTTCTTAAAAATCAAATAAGACATACTTTTGTCCTGTTCACTCCTCCTTAAGGAGATCCTGGTTTTTCTTATTTCTTTTAAAAAGCAAATTTAACAACCGGAAAAAGATGAAGCTTGGGACATTTAGTATAAAATTCCTACTTTGCAATTTTAAAAGTCAGAAGTATGTTTGGCATATCACAGCTGTCATTCCTTTTTCCTTAAAAAAATAATGGTTATACTGCGTCCTGACATTATTTGTAGTTAATGGGCATTATCTTTATTACCACTTTCAATACTGAATTTGTGCTAATATTTTATACCCAAGGCAACAATGAGTAGAGTATGTTTTATATGTTTTATTCTACTGAACCGGTGAATGGCTTAGTATATACAAGGCAATTTTCGCCAGGAAGAAAAATTGGCCTGGGGCGTTTGCTGAGACACACACGATGAATATGCCCATTAGGTCCACCTGATCTAATTTTGTACTGCCCAGGCCTCTTTCTTGGAATCTCTGGAAACACTGGAAGGAAGTATCATCAATTTCAGTAGTATCTGTGCTTGGTCAAGAGTAAGGGACAAGTATTATCTACTCCAGGTTGAATTAATTCACTTATTCATTCCATTGCTTTTTAAGTAACAATGATGTGCCCGTCATTAGTAATCAGTAATAAATGACACAGCCTCTACCTTGCAATCTACTAAATAGTATTTTTCCTAAACCATGTTTTACTCCATGCCTAAAACTGTGAAGCAAAAAGGAAAAAAAAATGTTTTCTCCTGACCAAAACAAACTGTGTTCTATACCACTTAGCTATTTTTCAGTACCTCTGGGTAAACAAACATTACTCAGCCAGAAGAATTCAAGCACCTAAAAAAAATATATGGTTATTTCATTTGCCGCCTCTATCAGAAAAATTGTTGGTGCCCAGGATCCCACACAAGGATGCAATGGTTGAGCACTGGAGAACTCCAAAGGGCATACGTAGATTAGAATGTCAGGACGCTGTTGACATAAATTACAAACTTCAAGGCCAGATGCCCTGACCCAGAGGTTTCTTTTCAGTCTCTTCTTTCACGGCCTTTCAGGAACCAGAGTTACCAAGTTGTTTCTACATTTCCATTTCTTCCGTGCTTTCTGAGCTCCTGCTGTGTTCAGGGCACTTCTCTTCGTAGGGTAATAGAGAGATATAAAGATAAATAACACATAAATGCACCCTTTAATGGACAACATTAGAGTCTAATCATTTCTTTTACAGACTCCACATCCCAGTGGAGCCACAAACAAGATTAGTTATTAACTGCATCTCCTTTCTCAGGGACCCCATCTTAACAAATGTGTTCGGGTTGGCCAAGAACTGGCAGTGACATTTACTTAAAACCCATCCGGAGAATCAGTGCTAGTTCACTAGGGCACTTAGCAAAAATTGCTTTTGTCTTCCCTTCGTGCTTTCCCATCTCAAGAGTAGAATACCGGAAGGACACTAAGCCATTTCCTTACCGACTATCTGGGGGACAACCTTGACTTTGTCAGCTAGGTCATGCTGCTGAATAAACTCATAGAACTGGAGTGGTGATTGTTTCTCTTGCAGAGTTGCAATGGCAACATTATAATTAAAACAAGCAAAATGAAAAGGGTTGGCATTCTCCCACTGCCATCTGTGACTTCTGTGTGCTAGTACTTAGAGTCCAAAGGGGAACTGGATGTTTGCAATGAAAATGAAAGAAAATATTCTTCTTCTTATGCCTGTTATATTTTCCCCTCTAAAAAACAGAGTTAGAGATTATGGTATTAAATCATTTTAAATGTTATTGCCATAACACATTCATTTATTATGTTTAGTACTTGAAGTATGAGATTATATGTTAACTATAAAATTAAATTGCCATCTTGATCTATGTATTTGTTTATGATAGTGGTAACCTAAAACCTTCCATTTTTAATAATATTTGCAGATTTTGATTTTACTATGAGAAATGATAACACATGGTTTTGATTGTTCCAACATTTTAACATAAGAATTTTTAAAAGAAATCGAAGTGATTTTCTCTCTTTAGATGTTACAATAACTGTATAGTATGATCAGAAAGGTATATGAGAGTCATCACTGGAAAAGAATATTATACATAATTTAAAGCATGAATAATAGCTAATGCATTATAACACATAAAGGGATATTATATCGAATCACTTAAAATTGCTACTTTTATTAGGGTAAAAGGTGGTCAAATTTTGGCAATTTTGTTTGACTCGGCTCATAATATATTAGTTAAGAGAGTCTGCACATTCCTGTTTAATCAAACTGAAAGTGTGTGACAGTTAGCCCTTGATTTAATGTCTGCTTTCAGGCAATTTGACTATGCAGTAAGTCTATTTTAAAGTGGTTACGAATGGAAGAAGGAAAACAATTGTAACTAATTTAGTTACTTAGCATGAATTTACGTATTTTTTAAAATCCAGAAGTTAGGTTACAATAACTCAGACTATGAAATAGCCATGTTTGGGGGGATTATCTACATTTGCTTACATGGACTACTCTGTCTCTGATTACCATATAAAATAAATATTTGAAGAAGCTATCAAATGCCTATGTTTCCAAATGAGATCAAGATGATATTAAATGTTTGAGAATATCTGCAGATTTCCAGCTGAAGAAAGAAAGTGGTTTACCGCAGGACAAGTCCCCTCAGAGTCCGTAGATCTAAGTTCTCACTGAAGTTCAGTCACTGGCTGCCTGCGTGACACAAGCAAGTCCCCTAACCCTTCTGGAAGCGTTTTGTTTGTTCACTTGCCCAGAAACTCCTAGAGCACATGTACATTCACACTTGCTTAGCAGCCGCTCTGTGGCTCCTAGGGCCCTCCCAGAGGTCAGAAGCCACTGGATCAGAAAAGCACTGTTAGCTCTTCTTGTCTCAAACTCTAACTCTTATTACTCTAAGAGGAATCAGCAACAATTGAGGAAAAGCAAACACATTGGAATTTTGAAAGTGAGATTCACCACTCACGCTGATGATTATTTATGAGTTCTTTTTATTCATTGGCCATCAACCAGACAGTGAGTGATATTGATGAGCCAGGATGTCCTGCTGGTGCTGGCTGCAGCCTGAAGGGAAATAATCCAGATAATTGCTTAATTAGATGCTTCTTAAAGAGAGAAGCTGGGACTCCCAGAGAAGCATGGTCCAGAGGAAGCATCTTTTCAACCATATTGCTTCAGTAAAACCAAAGGATGTTGCATGGATGGCCAGCCTTTCCCAGGTTCCATTTCTGCTGCCATGGAAATATTCCTTTTAGCGCTTCCCTGGCAGTGGGTGGCAGGGTCTGTCAGTTTTAGTTTTCCATGTTAAGTATTCTGGATCATACTTTTCCAAGGAAAATAAATGAACTCCTCACTACAAACATTGGAACAGGAGGGTCCTAGCAGGTGTTCCCTATGACAGGCCATGTGTACAATGGTGATGACAGACCGTCATGAGTGAGCCTGGGTTGGAATCATCTTATGTCACTTATATCTGATATTTCACATAACTTACAAAGTGTGTAACCTGATTTGGGTTATTTGAATTTTCTGCAACTCATTTTGAGCAATTGTAAATTGAGGGTGGTGATAACAGGGTCATGGTAAGGATTGTGTGAGTTGATTTGTGTAAAGAACTTATACCAATGTTGTGCACATTGTAAGTGGCATATTGCTGTAATGGTAATATGCTATTATTACTGTCCTTTTTTCACATAAAAGCTTTTATTTTTATTTTTTTGTAAATCTTAACTGGGTCTTTTAAACTGGTGTTTTGACTGAATTATCATAGCATGGTAAAAATATAACAATTATAAGCAGTGGCTCAGAAATCAAACCACATGCAACACATTTATTTCTTCAGCCAAATCTAGCCAAAGGACTGAATATAATTTTGGAGCTCTAATAACCAATAAATGTATTTTGGTTTCCCTATTCATTTTCTTTTTTTTATTCTCTGTAGTCTTTATTTTTAGGGCTCTTTCTCTGAGCTATATGTATGCATATTTAATAATTGCCATTTTTATTCTCTTTGTAGTATTAAATATTAAATGTCAGACAAAATACTTCCTTTAATTTCCCTTTGGAATAATAAAATATTACCGGTAACTTTTTCTTGAGATCTATGGCAATACTCTTTGTCAAAACAGAAGTACTTAATAAAGTCAGAAAAACATCCATGAAAAGCTCTTAGAGTATTACATATTAGAGTAATTGAAATATATCAAATAAAGCAAACATCTAAGAGGTGAATTGATATAGATTTGGTTTTAGGAAGCTCTTACACAACAGGCATTTTGAGAAACTCCACTTACCAAAAATAGTATTAATGATTAATTTTAGTGATTTCATTCACGATGAGATTATCAACGTGAACAAGAATTTTTTTTAAATCTTATAACAGATGAAGTTTCTGATTGCTCAGCAAATACTTTATTCCAAACTCACAGATTTTGACATCTAAAAACGTTGCTCTGCATAATAAATTTTACAGCATCAGTTTACATATTAGACCAATGAAGTAACATTAGAGTATGAAATTTCTATATAGTCAACTATCCTCACAAAAGGAGCTTCCATGTATCTCTGAGGGAAAGTGCAGGGGAAGATGTTAAAAATACTGTAGACCAGAGACTCTGAGCAAGAGAAAGGCACTGCTGGAGCGAGGTGCTGCAGCACTCCTGTCTTCTGGCTGCACACCGTGGTGCTGAGTATCAGGGAGGGGAATGGCCTCATGGGAAGGATGATATTGATGGAACTGAAATCCTAGCTATTTACCAACCTCTCAGCTATGCAGTGCATCCTAAGGAACTATACCTGTTCACGGCATCCTGTGGAACATCATTTGAAAAGCTAAGCATGATGAGGAAATACTCTATTACCCAAAGGAGCTTTGAAGAATAGTCAATATTTATCTTTCCTTCATGGAGGTTGTTATAGTCCTTGTTGGCAAGAGAAATTATGGCAATTTGCTTGAAGTTTCTCAAACTCAAAAAAGAAAACCCAAAACACAAATTGACTTAACCTGGAGAAAAATTTATTTAAAAATCACATTTTTCTTATATTTCGCTGCATAATATTTGCAATGTTTTTCTGTTGAATTGTAAAAATAATTTTTACAATTATTTAATTCATTTAAATTTCTGGAATGGAAATAATCAAAGATATTCTAAATGGTAGAAGAGATTATCTATATTTTACATTTTGGAGATCATGAGTCAATTTATTTTGATTTTGTAATTTTCATAATGTAAATGAATTTTTATTATAAATTTTTATTTTTCAAAAATAAAACAATATATATTTTCTATCTCTGGGGGAAATCTAAGAAGGTATTTGTTATATTAGCTATATCAAAATTCAAAATTTATGCTAATAATTTGTTCCAAATCAGATGTTGTGAAGAGAAAATCCAAAATTTTGTTTTAGAAATTTGTATTTTGTTCAATTCAAAAGATAAATCTAGGGTAATTTACATCATTGTTTTGGAATGTCAATTATTATAAAAAATTAGAGGGCAAAAACAATTTTGTTAATTCCCAAAATGGATAAGTATTCATCTAAGGTATAATTCCATATTTATATTTTTCTTTTCTTTTTTCATTAATTTTTTTCTTTTATTTTTCTTTAGATTTATATTTCTTAAAATTACTTTTCTCTTTTATTTTCATCTTTATAGTTCAAAACAATAGAGGTACCAATACAACTCTGAAAGAACTGCATTTTGGACAGTTCTCTAGCAGACTAACCTGTATTTTAGATTTACTTTGAATGACAATATTAAAGAGTAATTTAAGTATCCTATATAATAAAAACCTAATACGCTAAGTGTCTGACCATTCAACCGTTTGAGCAGTCACCATGATGTGCACTGACCACCAGTTGGGATATAGAAGCAGACACTCTGACCAGTGGGTTAACTTGCTGCTGGGGTCCGACCAATAGGGACTGGGTGAAAAAGGCTGGACATGCCTTGGAACCCTCCTGTGGTACCACCCTAGGCCAGATCATGCATTGGTGGGATCCCTCAGCCTGGCCTGAGCCCTCTCAAAGTCCGAGCCCCCTGAGGGGGATGTCAGAGAGCTGGTTTTGGCCTGATCCCTTCAGTGCACACATGCACCAGGCCTCTCATTTTTTAATAAAAAGCTTAATTAATAATTATTACAATTTTTAAAAATGTTCATTGACTTTTATCTGCATATAATTATGCAAGATTTTATGGGCGCCACCAGCTATCTATGTCATGATTCCTATGAGGAGAGGTTGGCATGTAGAGGTGGTTTCTCTATAGAGCTCATCAGGCTATTAGGAGAATGATGGGAGGTCTAACTCTCTCTCTCTTTGTTAAAAGCTAATAGATTCCAAGGACTTCCTCACCCATTTACCATCTATCTATGCTCTTCCATAGACATGTTCCCCAGTAAAGGAAGTATATGCAGTGAGAAGTACACACCAATGTCCTGTTTGCCACACATTGCACTAACAAAGGTCATTTGTAATATTTTTGTTGTTAATTTCTTGCTCTGTAATCATTATCTTAATGTTCTTAAGGGAAACTCTTTGAGGATATGCTAACATATCTTTTTCTAATTCCTTTTGAGAGGCAGCACTTAATCTACTTATTTTTTCTTCTTTCTTTTGGTGAATGTGCCTCAGGGTAGGTACTTGGCTAGGGGTAGACATTTAATATAGATAGCACAGATAACATGCACTCTCCACTGGATGTGTGTTATTATGTCTGATATTCTTTAACAAGTGTCTTGTTCCTTGCAGGACGGTTCTGTTCACTCTGACTTCTGTGGTTGTACTCGTCATTACAACGGACTGGATCAGTTGGGACAAGTTGAATCGGGGATTTTTGCCTAGTGATGAAGTTTCTAGAGCTTTCCTGGCTTCTTTCATCTTGGTCTTTGACCTCCTGATTGTCATGCAGGTAAGTGTCTTTGTGTTTCCCTCTTCTCAGTGAAACTGTGCCCTGCTTTGTTCTCAGTAGAACAAACAAACACTAAGCAGAGAAAGGCTCCATAAAGCTAGAGGAGGCCATCATTCACAGTTGCTATTAATGGGGCCTCCTCTGACCATATTTTCAGCAATTTTACCAGGATAAGCCAATTGGGCTTTTAGGAGAGGGGCACCAAAAATGCATTGGATGAGCATTGCAAAGTGGGCCCCTGGAAACCATACAGCATGGTGGTGCTTCCTGCCAAGGCTTCCAGGGAAACAAAACAAAACAAAACATAAAAGACCCCCTGTCATTCAGTAAATGGAAAGCTACAGAGATGAGGATGATATAGAGCCAGCAAAACAGGAATCAGCAATTGACAAAGCAACTCAGGGTTTATAGCAGTTGAAAAATGGAATGATATAAAAATGCTCTTTCGGTTATGGAAATTATCACTTTCTTTCAGGATTCACCAGAGGTCCTTCCATTTTTATGTAAACAATATTTCTGCCCTGCTTAGCAACAGATTGTTTGTACAATAGCATCCTGCTAACCAGTGCTGCTCATGTAATCTTCCAGTGTTAATGCTTTAGGATCTTAGGAGTGTCCTCTGAATGGGACAAAAGGAGACATTAGCTATTTCTTGGCATTTTATCTTGCTCATTAAATGTCCTTCCATTTGCTAGACATTTTCGTGTTGCTTTCATAAGGTAATTTTGTGTGTGTGTTTTTTTCCTCCCAAGGCATTATGTTATTAGAACAAAGGCTCAATTGCTGAAGGGAAAGTATAGTCTTTTGTGCTCCGAATTTATGTGAGATTTCACAGGATAGCAGACTGGTTTTCTCATTTCTAGAAGTAAAAAGAGACCATTTTAAGAAATATTATGCAGTGTTTCAGTAGAGAAAAAGGAGAAAAGCAATCTATTTTTTATGTAATGTAGCTAAAACATGAGGTTTAACATGGTTCCTAGAGTATATGGCTATTTTAATGGATGATAACTTAAGAATATCATTGCTTTAAAAATTATTTGAAGATATAAAATTAAATTCTTTGTGTCACCTAAAAATTGATGTGTTTATTCTTTCTCCACATAGCGGAGAAAGCTCCGGGCTTTGAGTGAGAAAGTATTGGTGGTTTCCATATCTGCCTCTCCTTACCATAGAACTTCCTCTGGATGTTATAAAACTGAATTTATAGTACTTATGCAATGATGTATCATGCATTGCTTGTTTAATTTTTTCTCCTTCCATATAATACTCCTAATATACTTCCTTAAGTGAAATATCTGCTTTAGCCAAGTGGCCCACTTGTACCTCTTTGAATCCATCTTAGAGTGAAAGGTATAAGTAGACAAGTAGACCATTGAATTTGTTCAAATGTGTATTTGTGAAAGCAAAAATTTCCTGATTTTCTACTATCATCCACTACCACTATCTTATTTAAATAGTTTTAATTATTCTTCCTATAGATCACTAAAAGCAGGGACTTAAAGTGAGAAAACATTACAATTTACAAATATTATCACTCACTCAAAAATTACCTAAAGGATAGAGGTAGAATAAAGGAAGTATAGTTAGGATTTCTACAGGCAGAATCAGCAGGGTTGGGCAGAGGAAAATATCCTAGATGAAGGAAATGGCATGAAAATGTTTACTGACTAGTAAAGTGTTAAAGTGATCAGAGTAGCCAGAGCACCAGTTGACTGAAGATAGTTTGGCTTAATCGAAGTGGGAATGTATTCCTGTGTCATAAGGATGTCCTACAGAATCAGGGGAGGGATGCATTTTGGAGACACATGAAAGCCAAGACTAAAGTGTAACAGAGAACCCAGGCCTACCTTTTTCTCTCTGTCTCTCATACTTTTTTATCCACTTCTGCTTTATTTTCCTCTTCCTACAAAGCAGCTCCTTTAGCTTCCCAGCTCACAGATGGACATAACCCCACCTCATAGGGAGACCACTGTCTAGGTGCCTAATTCCAACTTCCTGGCACAGGATTAAACTGTGCCATCTGTGAAATCTCTGGGAGTGAGGCAATATCCCTGCCCCTCAAAGAGGAGAGAGGTTGGACCTCAACGGCCAAGTTAGTAGGCATCTATTACCAAGTGTAAAAATTGAGGCCCCAAAAGTAAGTTTTTTTTAACTCCTATGTCTTTCCCCTGACATTGAGTCAGCTAGCCAAGCCTATTGATTCATCTTTTTGCTCTGTCTCTTATAGCTTAATCCTTCTTTCTCATTCCTTTGCCACTATTCCAGCCCTGTCTATCCTCTGTCTATAGTAAAATAATCTCCCTGAGGAATCTTCTGCCTCCAAATGTCCCAGGTCTCATATACCGTATACATAATCTTCTCATCTGAAATGCCATGTTGAATGTGTTACTTCTTAGCCAAAAATAGACAGAGACTCCTCATTATCTAAGAAATTAGTCAGTGATTCCTCATTGTGAGTGCCCTCCACAGTCTGGCCCTGGCTGTGTTTTCTCCCAGTCTCTGGTGCCCTAGCTCTATCCCAGACCAAAGGGCTTGTTTCTTAGCCCTTGACAACAGCACACGTATTCCAGGATGTCTCTGAGCCTTATTTTCCTCCCCAGATGAGTCTCCTCCCTTCTACTGTGCTCATCTAGACCCTACCATAGAGAACTGTTCCAACTCCCCTTCATTGCAGCCATGTGATTACTTGCTGCTCTTAACTTCTTGGAACTTTGTACCTGGACTGCAAATCAGCATTTCCTGACCTATAGAGCAGAAGCTATTGCTTATAACTATCGATCCCGGGAGGCTCCCTAGCACGCAGGCAGCAGTAGGCCCAGAGTAATAACTGCTTGATGAGGATAAAGAAGTTTCATTTCAGCACTGAGTCTCCTGTAAACCCTGTGCCCATGTGGGAGCATCATATTGTAGTTCCAGGAACTAACACATATGGTAAGAGAGTGAGTTTAAAGAAACAGAGCCCCAGAAGGCTTCTATAGTCTAGACATTTAAAAATATACAATACAAATATCCTAATAAGACTCTAACCAACTCAGCTGTGATCTCATCCATTCCATATTTACATATTGCAGACAAAGGAAAAATAGAAAAGTAGCAAAATTAGTGGAAATGGAGTGAGCACTTTCACTAAATGTTTGTCCTCATTCAAGTTATTCAAGTGGTTTAAAAGCAGTTAACCATAGACTTTTCCAATGCTATGAAAATGTAACTTACATACACTACCAAAAGATATTTTGATGTTTGGTGAAAAAAATAAAAAGTAACCATAAGAATATAGTACTATTGCTATAAATTTTTAATTTTACCAAAACCAGCAAGCTGCTTCTGAATATTTGTAGCAAAAGTAGAATTATTTTTATGAGTATGTATTAAAGAACTTTTCTACATTTAGTGTGAAAACTCTTTTCTAGTCAAGTCTCTAGAAATAAGGCAAAAACAGATGTCAGTTAAATATAGCATGACTCATTACTAATCACCCATTATTATAGGACATAAGAAGCAAATTATAAAGAACACTTCTTCTAAGGAAGTTTTTAGCTCAGATTCTGTTTAATATTTATAATTATGGCACTTTATTTTATTATACCACTTTAGTTCATTAAATATTTAATTTGTAGTTATATCCCACCCATTCATCTCTTCTGCTTGATTAAAGAACAAACATATTTAAGATATATGAATCAAACTCTATATTGTGTCATAGAGTAAGCAAAGAAAAGAAAGTCTTAAGTGTGTGTGAGAAAGAGAGAGATAAATAGGAGGAAGCTTCAAAGGAGAGATGAGAGTAGAAGGACAGGCAGCTAGAATTTGAAAAGGCAGAATAATGAACAAGAAAAAAAAATTTGAGCTGAGACTAGTATTATAATCACCAAGGTAAGAACTCAGTTTTGTCCCATTAAGTTCAGAAAACATTTAGGAATTCATTCCTAGTGTTTATCACCTTAGGTGCTAGAGACAGAGACAGAGGAAAGGAGATCAAAGACCATGACACAGTCCTCAGGAGTTTGTAGTTGCACAGAGGAATTAATAATTTAATAGACTGAACAAGATTGGAAAAGCAGAGACATTTTAGAAGGAATTATATATTTTGAAGAATTATTCATGTAGAACTTAAACACTTCCACCTTTGCTACATTTTAAATTAATCTTTCCCACTGACCCAGAATCTAGTTGCTGATATCAAGGGTTCAGAAGACAGGAAGTTTCTCTTTCGAACATAAAGAGTAATCTGTGCTTTTTCTAGATAGGAAGAGAGAAGGAAGAGAGTGAGGAGAGGTGAGGATCAAAATGATGGCTACAGGTGGGGATGCTTTGAGGAGCCAATAAAATTCTCCAGTGTGTGTGTGTGTGTGTTGTGTGTGTGTGTGGTGTGTGTGTGTGCGTGTGTGTGTG